>NC_088104.1:48410445-49010445 GCF_036370855.1 Dromaius novaehollandiae
GCCATACTCTGGCCACTGACCTCGGAGTCACTGAGGCTGCTGTGACCTCACAAACACAGCCAGCAGGGGGTGCTGTAGAGTAACCTAGGAGGCACTCAGGCTGCTGTGACCTCACAAGCACAGCCAGCAGGGGGCGCTAGACACTAACCTATGAGGCACTGAGGCTGCTGTGACCTCACAAGCACAGCTGGCAGCCAGGAGCCTGCCACTGGCCTGGGAGGCACTGAGGCTGCTGTGACCTCCCAAGCACAGCCAGCAGCCTGCCACTGGCCTAGGAGGCTGTGATGTTGCTGTGATCTCACAGGCATAGGCAGCAGGGCCGCTTGCCACTAACCTATGAGGCACTGAGGCTGCTGTGACCTCCCAAGCACAGCCAGCAACCAGGAGCCTGCCACTGGCCTAGGTGGCATTTAAGCAGCTGTGACCTCACAAGCAGAGCCAGCAGGGGGCGCTGTAGAGTTACCTAGGAGGCACTGAGGCTGCTGTGACCTCCCAAGCACAGCCAGCAGCCAGGAGCCTGCCACAGGCCGCAGATGATCTCAGGCTCCTGTGACCTCCCAAGCACAGCCAGCAGCCATGAGCATGCCACTGACCCCGGAGTCACTGAGTATGCTGTGATCTCACAAGCACAGCCAGCAGCCAGGAGCCTGCCCCTGGCAAATGAGGCACTCAGGCTGCTGTGACCTCACAAGCACAGCCAGCAGCCGTGAACCTGTCACTGGCCTAGGTGGCATTAAAGCAGCTGTGACCTCACAAGCAGAGGCAGCAGTGGGTACTGTAGACTAACGTAGGAGGCACTGAGGCTGCTGTGACCTCACAAGCACAGCCAGCAGCCAGGAGCCTGCCACTGGCCATAGGAGGCACTCAGGCTGCTGTGACCTCCCAAGCACAACCAGCAGCCATGAGCATGCCTCTGACCTCGGAGGCACTGAGGCTGCTGTGACCTCACAAGCACAGCCAGCAGCCAGGAGCCTGCCACTGGCCTAGGAGTCACTGAGGCTGCTGTGACCTCACAAGCACAGCCAGCAGCCGTGAACCTGCCACTGGCCTCAGAGGCACTGAGGCTGCAGTGACCTCACAAGCACAGCCAGCAGCCATGAGTCTGACACTGGCCTAGGAGGCATTGAGGCTGCTGTGACCTCACAAGCACAGCCAGCAGCCATGAGTCTGCCACTGGCCTAGGAGGCATTCAGGCTGCTGTGACCTCCCAAACACAGCTAGCAGCCAGGAGCCTGGCACTGGCCTAGCAGGCACTGAGGCTGCTGTGACCTCACAAACACAGCCAGCAGGGGGCGCTGTACAGTTACCTAGGAGGCACTGAGGCTGCTGTGACCTCACAAGCACAGCCAGCAGCCATGAGCCTGCCACTGGCCTCAGAGGCACTGAGGCTGCTGTGACCTGCCGAGCACAGCCAGCAACCAGGAGCCTGCCACTGGCCTAGGAGGCAATCAGCCTGCTGTGACCTGCTGAGCACAGCCAGCAACCAGGAGCCTGCCACTGGCCTAGGAGGCACTGAGGCTGCTGTGACCTCAGAAGTACAGCCAGCAGGTGTGCTTGCCACTAACCTATGATGCCCTGGAGCTGCTGTGACCTCACAAGCACAGCCAGCAGCCATGAATGAGCCACTGGCCTACTAGGCATTCAGGCTGCTGTGACCTCACAAGCACAGCCAGCAGCCAGGAGCCTGCCACTGGCCTAAGAGGCGCTGAGGCTGCTGTGACCTCACAAGCACAGCAAGCAGCCATGAGCATGCAACTGACCTCGGAGGCACTGAGGCTGCTGCGATCTCACAAGCACAGCCAGCAGCCATGAGCCTGTCACTGGCCTCGGAGGCACTGAGGCTGCTGTGACACCTCAAAAGCACAGCCAGCATCCAGGAGCCTTCTACTGCCCTAGGAGGCACTGAGGCTGCTGTGACCTCCCAAGCACAGCCAGCAGCCAGGAGCCTGCCACTGGCCTAGGAGGCATTCAGGCTGCTGTGACCTCACAAGCACAGCCAGCAGCCATGAGCCTGCCACTGGCCTATGAGGCACTGAGGCTGCTGTGACCTCACAAGCACAGCCAGCAGCCAGAAGCCTGCCCCTGACCTAGGAGGCAGTGATGTTGCTGTGTCCTCCCAAGCACAGCCAGCAGCCAGGAACCTGCCACTGGTCTGGGAGGCACTGAGGCTGCTGTGACCTCACAAGGAAAACGAGCAGGGGGAGCTGTAGTGGTACCTGGGAGGCACTGAGGCTGCTGTGACCTCACAAGCACAGCCAGCAGCCAGGTGCCTGCCACTGGCCTCCGAAGCACAGAGGTTCTGTGACCTCACAAGCACAGCCAGCAGCCATGAGCCTGCCACTGGCCCTAGGAGGCAATGAGGCTCCTGTGACCTCACAAGGACAGCCAGGTGGGGCGATTGCCACTAACGTATCAGGCACTGAGGCTGCTGTGACCTCACAAGCACAGCCAGCAACCATGAGCCTGCCACTGGCCTAGGAGGGACTTAGGCTGCTCTGACCTCACAAGCACAGCCAGCAGCCATGAGTATGCCACTGTCCTCGGAGGCACTGAGGCTGCTGTGACGTCTCAAGCACAGGCAGCAGTGGGCGCTGTAGACTAACGTAGGAGTCACTGAGGCTGCTGTGCCCTCA
Source organism: Dromaius novaehollandiae (assembly GCF_036370855.1). Lineage (NCBI taxonomy): Eukaryota > Metazoa > Chordata > Aves > Casuariiformes > Dromaiidae > Dromaius > Dromaius novaehollandiae. Next base: position 48,413,079 of record NC_088104.1, read on the forward strand.
CAAGCACAGCCAGCAGCCAGGAGCCTGCCACTGGCCTGGGAGGCAGTCAGGCTGCTGTGACCTCACAAGCACAGCCAGCAGGGAGTGCTGTAGAGTTACCTAGGAGGCAGTCAGGCTGCTGTGACCTCCCAAGCACAGCCAGCAGCCAGCAGCCTGCCACTGGCCTAGGAGGCCGTGATGTTGCTGTGATCTCACAAGCACTGCCGGCAGCCATGAGGCTGCCACAGGCCGCAGATGATCTCAGGCTGCTGTGACCTCCCAAGCACAGCCAGCAGCCAGGAGCCTGCCACTGGCCTGCGAGGCACTGAGGCTGCTGAGACCTCACAAGAGCAGCCAGCACGGGCTGCTGTAGAATTACCTAGGAGGCACGGAGGCTGCTGTGACCTCACAAGCACAGCCAGCAGCCATGAGCCTGCCACTGGCCTAGAAGGCACTGAGGTTGCGGTGGTCTCACAAGGATAGCAGGCAGGTGTGCTTGCCACTAACCTATGATGCCCTGGAGCTGCTGTGACCTCACAAGCACAGCCAGCAGCCATGAATGAGCCACTGGCCTACTAGGCATTCAGGCTGCTGTGACCTCACAAGCACAGCCAGCATCCAGGAGCCTGCCACTGGCCTAAGAGACACTGAGGCTGCTGCGCTCTCACAAGCACAGCCAGCAGCCATGAGCCTGTCACTGGCCTCGGAGGCACTGAGGCTGCTGTGACACCTCACAAGCACAGCCAGCAGCCATTCTCCGGCCACTGACCTCGGAGGCACTGAGGCTCCTGTGGCCTCACAAGCACAGCCAGCAGCCATGAGCCTGCCACTGGCCTAGGAGGCATTCAGGCTGCTCTGACCTCCAAGCACAGCCAGCAACCATGAGCCTGCCACTGGCCTAGGAGGGACTGAGGCTGCTGTGACCTCACATGCACAGCCAGCAGCCATGAGTATGCAACTGACCTCGGAGGCATTCAGGCTGTTGTGACATCTCAAGCACAGGCAGCAGTGGGCGCTGTAGACTAACGTAGGAGTCACTGAGGCTGCTGTGACCTCCAATGCACAGCCAGCAGCCATGAGCATGCAACTGACCTTGGAGGCACTGAGGCTGCTGCGATCTCACAAGCACAGCGAGGAGCCATGAGCCTTCTACTGGCCTCGGAGGCATTGAGTTTGCTGACACCTCACAAGCACATCCAGCAGCCATACGCTGGCCACTGACCTCGGAGTCACTGAGGCTGCTGTGACCTCACAAACACAGCCAGCAGGGGGTGCTGTAGAGTAACCTAGGAGGCACTCAGGCTGCTGTGACCTCACAAGCACAGCCAGCAGGGGGCGCTAGACACTAACCTATGAGGCACTGAGGCTGCTGTGACCTCACAAGCACAGCTGGCAGCCAGGAGCCTGCCACTGGCCTGGGAGGCACTGAGGCTGCTGTGACCTCCCAAGCACAGCCAGCAGCCTGCCACTGGCCTAGGAGGCTGTGATGTTGCTGTGATCTCACAGGCATAGGCAGCAGGGCCGCTTGCCACTAACCTATGAGGCACTGAGGCTGCTGTGACCTCCCAAGCACAGCCAGCAACCAGGAGCCTGCCACTGGCCTAGGTGGCATTTAAGCAGCTGTGACCTCACAAGCAGAGCCAGCAGGGGGCGCTGTAGAGTTACCTAGGAGGCACTGAGGCTGCTGTGACCTCCCAAGCACAGCCAGCAGCCAGGAGCCTGCCACAGGCCGCAGATGATCTCAGGCTCCTGTGACCTCCCAAGCACAGCCAGCAGCCATGAGCATGCCACTGACCCCGGAGTCACTGAGTATGCTGTGATCTCACAAGCACAGCCAGCAGCCAGGAGCCTGCCCCTGGCAAATGAGGCACTCAGGCTGCTGTGACCTCACAAGCACAGCCAGCAGCCGTGAACCTGTCACTGGCCTAGGTGGCATTAAAGCAGCTGTGACCTCACAAGCAGAGGCAGCAGTGGGTACTGTAGACTAACGTAGGAGGCACTGAGGCTGCTGTGACCTCACAAGCACAGCCAGCAGCCAGGAGCCTGCCACTGGCCATAGGAGGCACTCAGGCTGCTGTGACCTCCCAAGCACAACCAGCAGCCATGAGCATGCCTCTGACCTCGGAGGCACTGAGGCTGCTGTGACCTCACAAGCACAGGCAGCAGCCAGGAGCCTGCCACTGGCCTAGGATTCACTGAGGCTGCTGTGACCTCACAAGCACAGCCAGCAGCCGTGAACCTGCCACTGGCCTCAGAGGCACTGAGGCTGCAGTGACCTCACAAGCACAGCCAGCAGCCATGAGTCTGACACTGGCCTAGGAGGCACTGAGGCTGCTGTGACCTCACAAGCACAGCCAGCAGCCATGAGTCTGCCACTGGCCTATGAGGCATTGAGGCTGCTGTGACCTCCCAAACACAGCTAGCAGCCAGGAGCCTGGCACTGGCCTAGCAGGCACTGAGGCTGCTGTGACCTCACAAACACAGCCAGCAGGGGGCGCTGTACAGTTACCTAGGAGGCACTGAGGCTGCTGTGACCTCACAAGCACAGCCAGCAGCCATGAGCCTGCCACTGGCCTGCGAGGCACTGAGGCTGCTGTGACCTGCCGAGCACAGCCAGCAACCAGGAGCCTGCCACTGGCCTAGGAGGCAATCAGCCTGCTGTGACCTGCTGAGCACAGCCAGCAACCAGGAGCCTGCCACTGGCCTAGGAGGCACTGAGGCTGCTGTGACCTCAGAAGTACAGCCAGCAGGTGTGCTTGCCACTAACCTATGATGCCCTGGAGCTGCTGTGACCTCACAAGCACAGCCAGCAGCCATGAATGAGCCACTGGCCTACTAGGCATTCAGGCTGCTGTGACCTCACAAGCACAGCCAGCAGCCAGGAGCCTGCCACTGGCCTAAGAGGCGCTGAGGCTGCTGTGACCTCACAAGCACAGCAAGCAGCCATGAGCATGCAACTGACCTCGGAGGCACTGAGGCTGCTGCGATCTCACAAGCACAGCCAGCAGCCATGAGCCTTCTACTGGCCTCGGAGGCACTGAGGCTGCTGTGACACCTCAAAAGCACAGCCAGCATCCAGGAGCCTTCTACTGGCCTCGGAGGCACTGAGGCTGCTGTGACCTCCCAAGCACAGCCAGCAGCCAGGAGCCTGCCACTGGCCTAGGAGGCATTCAGGCTGCTGTGACCTCACAAGCACAGCCAGCAGCCATGAGCCTGCCACTGGCCTATGAGGCACTGAGGCTGCTGTGACCTCACAAGCACAGCCAGCAGCCAGAAGCCTGCCCCTGACCTAGGAGGCAGTGATGTTGCTGTGTCCTCCCAAGCACAGCCAGCAGCCAGGAACCTGCCACTGGTCTGGGAGGCACTGAGGCTGCTGTGACCTCACAAGGACAACGAGCAGGGGGAGCTGTAGTGGTACCTGGGAGGCACTGAGGCTGCTGTGACCTCACAAGCACAGCCAGCAGGTGTGCTTGCCACTAACCTATGATGCCCTGGAGCTACTGTGACCTCACAAGCACAGCCAGCAGCCATGAATGAGCCACTGGCCTACTAGGCATTCAGGCTGCTGTGACCTCACAAGCACAGCCAGCATCCAGGAGCCTGCCACTGGCCTAAGAGGCGCTGAGGCTGCTGTGACCTCACAAGCACAGCCAGCAGCCATGAGCATGCAACTGACCTCGGAGGCACTGAGGCTGCTGCGATCTCACAAGCACAGCCAGCAGCCAGGAGCCTTCTACTGGCCTCGGAGGCACTGAGGCTGCTGTGACCTCACATGCACAGCCAGCAGCCATGAGTATGCAACTGACCTTGGAGGCATTCAGGCTGTTGTGACATCTCAAGCACAGGGAGCAGGGGGCACTGTAGACTAGCGTAGGAGTCACTGAGGCTGCTGTGACCTCCAATGCACAGCCAGCAGCCATGAGCATGCAACTGACCTTGGAGGCACTGAGGCTGCTGCGATCTCACAAACACAGCGAGGAGCCATGAGCCTTCTACTGGCCTCGGAGGCACTGAGGCTGCTGTGACCTCACAAGCACAGCCAGCAGCCATTCGCCGGCCACTGACCTCGGAGGCACTGAGGCTCCTGTGGCCTCACAAGCACAGCCAGCAGCCATGAGCCTGCCACTGGCCTAGGAGGCATTCAGGCTGCTCTGACCTCCAAGCACAGCCAGCAACCATGAGCCTGCCACTGGCCTAGGAGGGACTGAGGCTGCTGTGACCTCACATGCACAGCCAGCAGCCATGAGTATGCAACTGACCTCGGAGGCATTCAGGCTATTGTGACATCTCAAGCACAGGCAGCAGTGGGCGCTGTAGACTAACGTAGGAGTCACTGAGGCTGCTGTGACCTCCAATGCACAGCCAGCAGCCATGAGCATGCAACTGACCTTGGAGGCACTGAGGCTGCTGCGATCTCACAAGCACAGCGAGGAGCCATGAGCCTTCTACTGGCCTCGGAGGCATTGAGTTTGCTGACACCTCACAAGCACAGCCAGCAGCCATACGCTGGCCACTGACCTCGGAGTCACTGAGGCTGCTGTGACCTCACAAACACAGCCAGCAGGGGGTGCTGTAGAGTAACCTAGGAGGCACTCAGGCTGCTGTGACCTCACAAGCACAGCCAGCAGGGGGCGCTAGACACTAACCTATGAGGCACTGAGGCTGCTGTGACCTCACAAGCACAGCTGGCAGCCAGGAGCCTGCCATTTGCCTGGGAGGCACTGAGGCTGCTGTGACCTCACAAGCACAGCCAGCAGCCTGCCACTGGCCTAGGAGGCCGTGATGTTGCTGTGATCTCACACGCATAGCCAGCAGGGGCGCTTGCCACTAACCTATGAGGCACTGAGGCTGCTGTGACCTCCCAAGCACAGCCAGCAACCACGAGCCTGCCACTGGCCTAGGAGGCACTGAGGCTGCTGTGACCTCACAAGTACAGCCAGCAGCCGCGAACCTGCCACTGGCCTGGGAGGCACTGAGGCTGCTGTTACCTCACAAGCACATCCAGCAGCCAGGAGCCTGCCAGTGACCTCAGAGGCACTGAGGCTGCTGTGACCTCACAAGCACAGCCAGCAACCAGGAGCCTGCCACTGGCCTAGGAGGCACTGAGGTTGCTGTGACCTCCAAAGCACAGCCAGCAGGTATGATCTATCCTCCAGCTGAGGACACCCTTAGGCTGCTGTGACCTCACAAGCACAGCCAGCAGCCATGATTGAGCCACTGACCTAGCAGGCATGGAGGCTGCTGTGATCTCACAAGCACAGCCAGTAACCATGAGCCTGCCACTGGCCTAGAAGGCACTGAGGTTGCGGTGGCCTCACAAGGACAGCCAGCAGGTGTGCTTGCCACTAACCTATGATGCCCTGGAGCTGCTGTGACCTCACAAGCACAGCCAGCAGCCATGAATGAGCCACTGGCCTACTAGGCATTCAGGCTGCTGTGACCTCACAAGCACAGCCAGCATCCAGGAGCCTGCCACTGGCCTAAGAGACACTGAGGCTGCTGTGACCTCCCAAGCACAGCCAGCAGCCATGAGCCTGCCACTGGCTTAGGAGGCATTCAGGCTGCTGTGACCTCACAAGCACAGCCAGCAGCCATGAGCCTGCCACTGGCCTAGCAGGCACTGAGGCTGCTGTGACCTCACAAACACAGCCAGCAGGGGGCGCTGTACAGTTACCTAGGAGGCACTGAGGCTGCTGTGACCTCACAAGCACAGCCAGCAGCCATGAGCCTGCCACTGGTCTGGGAGGCACTGAGGCTGCTGTGACCTGCCGAGCACAGCCAGCAACCAGGAGCCTGCCACTGGCCTAGGAGGCAATCAGCCTGCTGTGACCTGCTGAGCACAGCCAGCAACCAGGAGCCTGCCACTGGCCTAGGAGGCACTGAGGCTGCTGTGACCTCAGAAGTACAGCCAGCAGGTGTGCTTGCCACTAACCTATGATGCCCTGGAGCTGCTGTGACCTCACAAGCACAGCCAGCAGCCATGAATGAGCCACTGGCCTACTAGGCACTCAGGCTGCTGTGACCTCACAAGCACAGCCAGCATCCAGGAGCCTGCCACTGGCCTAAGAGGCGCTGAGGCTGCTGTGACCTCACAAGCACAGCCAGCAGCCATGAGCATGCGACTGACCTCGGAGGCACTGAGGCTGCTGCGATCTCACAAGCACAGCCAGCAGCCATGAGCCTTCTACTGGCCTCGGAGGCACTGAGGCTGCTGTGACACCTCAAAAGCACAGCCAGCATCCAGGAGCCTTCTACTGGCCTCGGAGGCACTGAGGCTGCTGTGACCTCCCAAGCACAGCCAGCAGCCAGGAGCCTGCCACTGGCCTAGGAGGCATTCAGGCTGCTGTGACCTCACAAGCACAGCCAGCAGCCATGAGCCTGCCACTGGCCTATGAGGCACTGAGGCTGCTGTGACCTCACAAGCACAGCCAGCAGCCAGAAGCCTGCCCCTGACCTAGGAGGCAGTGATGTTGCTGTGTCCTCCCAAGCACAGCCAGCAGCCAGGAACCTGCCACTGGTCTGGGAGGCACTGAGGCTGCTGTGACCTCACAAGGACAACGAGCAGGGGGAGCTGTAGTGGTACCTGGGAGGCACTGAGGCTGCTGTGACCTCAGAAGCACAGCCAGCAGCCAGGAGCCTGTCACTGGCCTCCGAAGCACAGAGGTTCTGTGACCTCACAAGCACAGCCAGCAGCCATGAGCCTGCCACTGGCCCTAGGAGGCAATGAGGCTCCTGTGACCTCACAAGGACAGCCAGGTGGGGCGATTGCCACTAACGTATCAGGCACTGAGGCTGCTGTGACCTCACAAGCACAGCCAGCAACCATGAGCCTGCCACTGGCCTAGGAGGGACTGAGGCTGCTGTGACCTCACAAGCACAGCCAGCAGCCATGAGTATGCCACTGTCCTCGGAGGCACTGAGGCTGCTGTGACGTCTCAAGCACAGGCAGCAGTGGGCGCTGTAGACTAACGTAGGAGTCACTGAGGCTGCTGTGACCTCCAATGCACAGCCAGCAGCCATGAGCATGCAACTGACCTTGGAGGCACTGAGGCTGCTGCGATCTCACAAGCACAGCGAGGAGCCATGAGCCTTCTACTGGCCTCGGAGGCATTGAGTTTGCTGACACCTCACAAGCACAGCCAGCAGCCATACGCTGGCCACTGACCTCGGAGTCACTGAGGCTGCTGTGACCTCACAAACACAGCCAGCAGGGGGTGCTGTAGAGTAACCTAGGAGGCACTCAGGCTGCTGTGACCTCACAAGCACAGCCAGCAGGGGGCGCTAGACACTAACCTATGAGGCACTGAGGCTGCTGTGACCTCACAAGCACAGCTGGCAGCCAGGAGCCTGCCACTGGCCTGGGAGGCACTGAGGCTGCTGTGACCTCCCAAGCACAGCCAGCAGCCTGCCACTGGCCTAGGAGGCCGTGGTGTTGCTGTGATCTCACAGGCATAGGCAGCAGGGGCGCTTGCCACTAACCTATGAGGCACTGAGGCTGCTGTGACCTCCCAAGCACAGCCAGCAACCAGGAGCCTGCCACTGGCCTAGGTGGCATTTAAGCAGCTGTGACCTCACAAGCAGAGCCAGCAGGGGGCGCTGTAGAGTTACCTAGGAGGCACTGAGGCTGCTGTGACCTCCCAAGCACAGCCAGCAGCCAGGAGCCTGCCACAGGCCGCAGATGATCTCAGGCTCCTGTGACCTCCCAAGCACAGCCAGCAGCCATGAGCATGCCACTGACCCCGGAGTCACTGAGTATGCTGTGATCTCACAAGCACAGCCAGCAGCCAGGAGCCTGCCCCTGGCAAATGAGGCACTCAGGCTGCTGTGACCTCACAAGCACAGCCAGCAGCCGTGAACCTGTCACTGGCCTAGGTGGCATTAAAGCAGCTGTGACCTCACAAGCAGAGGCAGCAGTGGGTACTGTAGACTAACGTAGGAGGCACTGAGGCTGCTGTGACCTCACAAGCACAGCCAGCAGCCAGGAGCCTGCCACTGGCCATAGGAGGCACTCAGGCTGCTGTGACCTCCCAAGCACAACCAGCAGCCATGAGCATGCCTCTGACCTCGGAGGCACTGAGGCTGCTGTGACCTCACAAGCACAGCCAGCAGCCAGGAGCCTGCCACTGGCCTAGGATTCACTGAGGCTGCTGTGACCTCACAAGCACAGCCAGCAGCCGTGAACCTGCCACTGGCCTCAGAGGCACTGAGGCTGCAGTGACCTCACAAGCACAGCCAGCAGCCATGAGTCTGACACTGGCCTAGGAGGCACTGAGGCTGCTGTGACCTCACAAGCACAGCCAGCAGCCATGAGTCTGCCACTGGCCTATGAGGCATTCAGGCTGCTGTGACCTCCCAAACACAGCTAGCAGCCAGGAGCCTGGCACTGGCCTAGCAGGCACTGAGGCTGCTGTGACCTCACAAACACAGCCAGCAGGGGGCGCTGTACAGTTACCTAGGAGGCACTGAGGCTGCTGTGACCTCACAAGCACAGCCAGCAGCCATGAGCCTGCCACTGGCCTGCGAGGCACTGAGGCTGCTGTGACCTGCCGAGCACAGCCAGCAACCAGGAGCCTGCCACTGGCCTAGGAGGCAATCAGCCTGCTGTGACCTGCTGAGCACAGCCAGCAACCAGGAGCCTGCCACTGGCCTAGGAGGCACTGAGGCTGCTGTGACCTCAGAAGTACAGCCAGCAGGTGTGCTTGCCACTAACCTATGATGCCCTGGAGCTGCTGTGACCTCACAAGCACAGCCAGCAGCCATGAATGAGCCACTGGCCTACTAGGCATTCAGGCTGCTGTGACCTCACAAGCACAGCCAGCAGCCAGGAGCCTGCCACTGGCCTAAGAGGCGCTGAGGCTGCTGTGACCTCACAAGCACAGCAAGCAGCCATGAGCATGCAACTGACCTCGGAGGCACTGAGGCTGCTGCGATCTCACAAGCACAGCCAGCAGCCATGAGCCTTCTACTGGCCTCGGAGGCACTGAGGCTGCTGTGACACCTCAAAAGCACAGCCAGCATCCAGGAGCCTTCTACTGGCCTCGGAGGCACTGAGGCTGCTGTGACCTCCCAAGCACAGCCAGCAGCCATGAGTATGCAACTGACCTTGGAGGCATTCAGGCTGTTGTGACATCTCAAGCACAGGGAGCAGGGGGCACTGTAGACTAGCGTAGGAGTCACTGAGGCTGCTGTGACCTCCAATGCACAGCCAGCAGCCATGAGCATGCAACTGACCTCGGAGGCACTGAGGCTGCTGCGATCTCACAAGCACAGCGAGGAGCCATGAGCCTTCTACTGGCCTCGGAGGCACTGAGGCTGCTGTGACACCTCACAAGCACAGCCAGCAGCCATGAGCATGCAACTGACCTCGGAGGCACTGAGGCTGCTGCGATCTCACAAGCACAGCCAGCAGCCATGAGCCTGCCACTGGCCTAGGAGGCATTCAGGCTGCTGTGACCTCCAAGCACAGCCAGCAACCATGAGCCTGCCACTGGCCTAGGAGGGACTGAGGCTGCTGTGACCTCACATGCACAGCCAGCAGCCATGAGTATGCAACTGACCTCGGAGGCATTCAGGCTGTTGTGACATCTCAAGCACAGGCAGCAGGGTGCACTGTAGATTAACGTAGGAGTCACTGAGGCTGCTGTGACCTCCAATGCACAGCCAGCAGCCATGAGCATGCAACTGACCTTGGAGGCACTGAGGCTGCTGCGATCTCACAAGCACAGCGAGGAGCCATGCGCCTTCTACTGGCCTCGGAGGCATTGAGTTTGCTGACACCTCACAAGCACATCCAGCAGCCATACGCTGGCCACTGACCTCGGAGTCACTGAGGCTGCTGTGACCTCCCAAGCACAGCCAGCAGCCTGCCACTGGCCTAGGAGGCCGTGATGTTGCTGTGATCTCACAGGCATAGGCAGCAGGGGCGCTTGCCACTAACCTATGAGGCACTGAGGCTGCTGTGACCTCCCAAGCACAGCCAGCAACCAGGAGCCTGCCACTGGCCTAGGTGGCATTTAAGCAGCTGTGACCTCACAAGCACAGCCAGCAGGGGGCGCTGTAGAGTTACCTAGGAGGCACTGAGGCTGCTGTGACCTCACAAGCACAGCCAGCAGCCATGAGCCTGCCACTGGCCTCAGAGGCACTGAGGCTGCTGTGACCTGCCGAGCACAGCCAGCAACCAGGAGCCTGCCACTGGCCTAGGAGGCACTGAGGCTGCTGTGACCTCACAAGTACAGCCAGCAGCCGCGAACCTGCCACTGGCCTGGGAGGCACTGAGGCTGCTGTTATCTCACAAGCACATCCAGCAGCCAGGAGCCTGCCAGTGACCTCAGAGGCACTGAGGCTGCTGTGACCTCACAAGCACAGCCAGCAACCAGGAGCCTGCCACTGGCCTAGGAGGCACTGAGGCTGCTGTGACCTCCAAAGCACAGCCAGCAGGTATGATCTATCCTCCAGCTGAGGACACCCTTAGGCTGCTGTGACCTCACAAGCACAGCCAGCAGCCATGATTGAGCCACTGACCTAGCAGGCATGGAGGCTGTTGTGATCTCACAAGCACATCCAGCAGCCATGAGCCTGCCACTGGCCTAGAAGGCATTCAGCCTGCTGTGACCTCACAAGCACAGCCCCCAGCCGTGATTGAGCCACTGACCTAGCAGGCATGGAGGCTGCTGTGATCTCACAAGCACAGCCAGTAACCATGAGCCTGCCACTGGCCTAGAAGGCACTGAGGTTGCGGTGGCCTCACAAGGACAGCCAGCAGGTGTGCTTGCCACTAACCTATGATGCCCTGGAGCTGCTGTGACCTCACAAGCACAGCCAGCAGCCATGAATGAGCCACTGGCCTACTAGGCATTCAGGCTGCTGTGACCTCACAAGCACAGCCAGCAGCCAGGAGCCTGCCACTGGCCTAAGAGACACTGAGGCTGCTGTGACCTCACAAGCACAGCAAGCAGCCATGAGCATGCAACTGACCTCGGAGGCACTGAGGCTGCTGCGATCTCACAAGCACAGCCAGCAGCCATGAGCCTTCTACTGGCCTCGGAGGCACTGAGGCTGCTGTGACACCTCAAAAGCACAGCCAGCATCCAGGAGCCTGCCACTGGCCTGAGGCACTGAGGCTGCTGTGACCTCCCAAGCACAGCCAGCAGCCATGAGCCTGCCACTGGCCTAGGAGGCATTCAGGCTGCTGTGACCTCACAAGCACAGCCAGTAGCCATGAGCCTGCCACTGGCCTCAGAGGCACTGAGGCTGCTGTGACCTCACAAGCACAGCCAGCAGCCAGAAGCCTGCCCCTGACCTAGGAGGCAGTGATGTTGCTGTGTCCTCCCAAGCACAGCCAGCAGCCAGGAACCTGCCACTGGTCTGGGAGGCACTGAGGCTGCTGTGACCTCACAAGCACAGCCAGCAGGGGGAGCTGTAGTGGTACCTGGGAGGCACTGAGGCTGCTGTGACCTCACAAGCACAGCCAGCAGCCAGGAGCCTGCCACTGGCCTAGGAGGCCGTGATGTTGCTGTAATCTCACAAGCACTGCCGGCAGCCATGAGGCTGCCACAGGCCGCAGATGATCTCAGGCTGCTGTGACCTCCAAAGCACAGCCAGCAGCCAGGAGCCTGCCACTGGCCTGCGAGGCACTGAGGCTGCTGAGACCTCACAAGCACAGCCAGCACGGGCTGCTGTAGAATTACCTAGGAGGCACGGAGGCTGCTGTGACCTCACAAGCACAGCCAGCAGCCATGAGCCTGCCACTGGCCTAGAAGGCACTGAGGTTGCGGTGGTCTCACAAGGACAGCCAGCAGGTGTGCTTGCCACTAACCTATGATGCCCTGGAGCTGCTGTGACCTCACAAGCACAGCCAGCAGCCATGAATGAGCCACTGGCCTACTAGGCATTCAGGCTGCTGTGACCTCACAAGCACAGCCAGCAGCCAGGAGCCTGCCACTGGCCTAAGAGGCGCTGAGGCTGCTGTGACCTCACAAGCACAGCAAGCAGCCATGAGCATGCAACTGACCTCGGAGGCACTGAGGCTGCTGCGATCTCACAAGCACAGCCAGCAGCCAGGAGCCTTCTACTGGCCTCGGAGGCACTGAGGCTGCTGTGACACCTCAAAAGCACAGCCAGCATCCAGGAGCCTTCTACTGGCCTCGGAGGCACTGAGGCTGCTGTGACCTCCCAAGCACAGCCAGCAGCCAGGAGCCTGCCACTGGCCTAGGAGGCATTCAGGCTGCTGTGACCTCACAAGCACAGCCAGCAGCCATGAGCCTGCCACTGGCCTATGAGGCACTGAGGCTGCTGTGACCTCACAAGCACAGCCAGCAGCCATGAGCCTGCCACTGGCCTACTAGGCATTCAGGCTGCTGTGACCTCACAAGCACAGCCAGCATCCAGGAGCCTGCCACTGGCCTAAGAGACACTGAGGCTGCTGTGACCTCACAAGCACAGCAAGCAGCCATGAGCATGCAACTGACCTCGGAGGCACTGAGGCTGCTGCGATCTCACAAGCACAGCCAGCAGCCATGAGCCTTCTACTGGCCTCGGAGGCACTGAGGCTGCTGTGACCTCCCAAGCACAGCCAGCAGCCAGGAGCCTGCCACTGGCCTACTAGGCATTCAGGCTGCTGTGACCTCCCAAGCACAGCCAGCATCCAGGAGCCTGCCACTGGCCTAAGAGACACTGAGGCTGCTGTGACCTCACAAGCACAGCAAGCAGCCATGAGCATGCAACTGACCTCGGAGGCACTGAGGCTGCTGCGATCTCACAAGCACAGCCAGCAGCCATGAGCCTTCTACTGGCCTCGGAGGCACTGAGGCTGCTGTGACACCTCAAAAGCACAGCCAGCATCCAGGAGCCTGCCACTGTCCTGAGGCACTGAGGCTGCTGTGACCTCCCAAGCACAGCCAGCAGCCATGAGCCTGCCACTGGCCTAGGAGGCATTCAGGCTGCTGTGACCTCACAAGCACAGCCAGCAGCCATGAGCCTGCCACTGGCCTCAGAGGCACTGAGGCTGCTGTGACCTCACAAGCACAGCCAGCAGCCAGAAGCCTGCCCCTGACCTAGGAGGCAGTGATGTTGCTGTGTCCTCCCAAGCACAGCCAGCAGCCAGGAACCTGCCACTGGTCTGGGAGGCACTGAGGCTGCTGTGACCTCACAAGCACAGCCAGCAGGGGGAGCTGTAGTGGTACCTGGGAGGCACTGAGGCTGCTGTGACCTCACAAGCACAGCCAGCAGCCAGGAGCCTGCCACTGGCCTAGGAGGCCGTGATGTTGCTGTGATCTCACAAGCACTGCCGGCAGCCATGAGGCTGCCACAGGCCGCAGATGATCTCAGGCTGCTGTGACCTCACAAGCACAGCCAGCAGCCAGGAGCCTGCCACTGGCCTGCGAGGCACTGAGGCTGCTGAGACCTCACAAGCACAGCCAGCACGGGCTGCTGTAGAATTACCTAGGAGGCACGGAGGCTGCTGTGACCTCACAAGCACAGCCAGCAGCCATGAGCCTGCCACTGGCCTAGAAGGCACTGAGGTTGCGGTGGTCTCACAAGGACAGCCAGCAGGTGTGCTTGCCACTAACCTATGATGCCCTGGAGCTGCTGTGACCTCACAAGCACAGCCAGCAGCCATGAATGAGCCACTGGCCTACTAGGCATTCAGGCTGCTGTGACCTCACAAGCACAGCCAGCATCCAGGAGCCTGCCACTGGCCTAAGAGGCGCTGAGGCTGCTGTGACCTCACAAGCACAGCAAGCAGCCATGAGCATGCAACTGACCTCGGAGGCACTGAGGCTGCTGCGATCTCACAAGCACAGCCAGCAGCCAGGAGCCTTCTACTGGCCTCGGAGGCACTGAGGCTGCTGTGACACCTCAAAAGCACAGCCAGCATCCAGGAGCCTGCCACTGGCCTAAGAGGCACTGAGGCTGCTGTGACCTCCCAAGCACAGCCAGCAGCCATGAGCCTGCCACTGGCCTAGGAGGCATTCAGGCTGCTGTGACCTCACAAGCACAGCCAGCAGCCATGAGCCTGCCACTGGCCTATGAGGCACTGAGGCTGCTGTGACCTCACAAGCACAGCCAGCAGCCAGAAGCCTGCCCCTGACCTAGGAGGCAGTGATGTTGCTGTGTCCTCCCAAGCACAGCCAGCAGCCAGGAACCTGCCACTGGTCTGGGAGGCACTGAGGCTGCTGTGACCTCACAAGGACAACGAGCAGGGGGAGCTGTAGTGGTACCTGGGAGGCACTGAGGCTGCTGTGACCTCACAAGCACAGCCAGCAGCCAGGAGCCTGTCACTGGCCTCCGAAGCACAGAGGTTCTGTGACCTCACAAGCACAGCCAGCAGCCATGAGCCTGCCACTGGCCCTAGGAGGCAATGAGGCTCCTGTGACCTCACAAGGACAGCCAGGTGGGGCGATTGCCACTAACGTATCAGGCACTGAGGCTGCTGTGACCTCACAAGCACAGCCAGCAACCATGAGCCTGCCACTGGCCTAGGAGGCACTGAGGCTGCTGTGACCTCACAAGCACAGCCAGCAGCCATGAGTATGCCACTGTCCTCGGAGGCACTGAGGCTGCTGTGACGTCTCAAGCACAGGCAGCAGTGGGCGCTGTAGACTAACGTAGGAGTCACTGAGGCTGCTGTGACCTCCAATGCACAGCCAGCAGCCATGAGCATGCAACTGACCTCGGAGGCACTGAGGCTGCTGCGATCTCACAAGCACAGCCAGCAGCCAGGAGCCTTCTACTGGCCTCGGAGGCACTGAGTTTGCTGACACCTCAAAAGCACATCCAGCAGCCTTTCGCCGGCCACTGACCTCGGAGGCACTGAGGCTGCTGTGGCCTCCCAAGCACAGCCAGCAGCCTGGAGCCTGCCACTGGCCTAGGAGGCACTGAGTCTGCTCTGACCTCACAAGCACAGCCAGCAGGGGGTGCTGTAGAGTTACCTAGGAGGCACTGAGGCTGCTGTGACCTCCCAAGCACAGCCAGCAGCCAGGAGCCTGCCACAGGCCGCAGATGATCTCAGGCTCCTGTGACCTCCCAAGCACAGCCAGCAGCCATGAGCATGCCACTGACCCCGGAGTCACTGAGTATGCTGTGATCTCACAAGCACAGCCAGCAGCCAGGAGCCTGCCCCTGGCAAATGAGGCACTCAGGCTGCTGTGACCTCACAAGCACAGCCAGCAGCCGTGAACCTGTCACTGGCCTAGGTGGCATTAAAGCAGCTGTGACCTCACAAGCAGAGGCAGCAGTGGGTACTGTAGACTAACGTAGGAGGCACTGAGGCTGCTGTGACCTCACAAGCACAGCCAGCAGCCAGGAGCCTGCCACTGGCCATAGGAGGCACTCAGGCTGCTGTGACCTCCCAAGCACAACCAGCAGCCATGAGCATGCCTCTGGCCTCAGAGGCACTGAGGCTGCTGTGACCTCACAAGCACAGCCAGCAACCAGGAGCCTGCCACTGGCCTAGGAGTCACTGAGGCTGCTGTGACCTCCAATGCACAGCCAGCAGCCATGAGCATGCAACTGACCTTGGAGGCATTCAGGCTGTTGTGACATCTCAAGCACAGGGAGCAGGGGGCACTGTAGACTAGCGTAGGAGTCACTGAGGCTGCTGTGACCTCCAATGCACAGCCAGCAGCCATGAGCATGCAACTGACCTTGGAGGCACTGAGGCTGCTGCGATCTCACAAGCACAGCGAGGAGCCATGAGCCTTCTACTGGCCTCGGAGGCACTGAGGCTGCTGTGACACCTCACAAGCACAGCCAGCAGCCATTCGCCGGCCACTGACCTCGGAGGCACTGAGGCTGCTGCGATCTCACAAGCACAGCCAGCAGCCATGAGCCTGCCACTGGCCTAGGAGGCATTCAGGCTGCTGTGACCTCCAAGCACAGCCAGCAACCATGAGCCTGCCACTGGCCTAGGAGGGACTGAGGCTGCTGTGACCTCACATGCACAGCCAGCAGCCATGAGTATGCAACTGACCTCGGAGGCATTCAGGCTGTTGTGACATCTCAAGCACAGGCAGCAGGGTGCACTGTAGACTAACGTAGGAGTCACTGAGGCTGCTGTGACCTCCAATGCACAGCCAGCAGCCATGAGCATGCAACTGACCTTGGAGGCACTGAGGCTGCTGCGATCTCACAAGCACAGCGAGGAGCCATGAGCCTTCTACTGGCCTCAGAGGCATTGCGTTTGCTGACACCTCACAAGCACAGCCAGCAGCCATACGCTGGCCACTGACCTCGGAGTCACTGAGGCTGCTGTGACCTCACAAACACAGCCAGCAGGGGGTGCTGTAGAGTAACCTAGGAGGCACTCAGGCTGCTGTGACCTCACAAGCACAGCCAGTAGGGGGCGCTAGACACTAACCTATGAGGCACTGAGGCTGCTGTGACCTCACAAGCACAGCTGGCAGCCAGGAGCCTGCCACTGGCCTCGGAGGCACTGAGGCTGCTGTGACCTCACAAGCACAGCCAGCAGCCTGCCACTGGCCTAGGAGGCCGTGATGTTGCTGTGATCTCACACGCATAGCCAGCAGGGGCGCTTGCCACTAACCTATGAGGCACTGAGGCTGCTGTGACCTCCCAAGCACAGCCAGCAACCAGGAGCCTGCCACTGGCCTAGGTGGCATTTAAGCAGCTGTGACCTCACAAGCACAGCCAGCAGGGGGCGCTGTACAGTTACCTAGGAGGCACTGAGGCTGCTGTGACCTCCCAAGCACAGCCAGCAGCCATGAGCCTGCCACTGGCCTCAGAGGCACTGAGGCTGCTGTGACCTGCCGAGCACAGCCAGCAACCAGGAGCCTGCCACTGGCCTAGGAGGCACTGAGGCTGCTGTGACCTCACAAGTACAGCCAGCAGCCAGGAGCCTGCCAGTGACCTCAGAGGCACTGAGGCTGCTGTGACCTCACAAGCACAGCCAGCAACCAGGAGCCTGCCACTGGCCTAGGAGGCACTGAGGCTGCTGTGACCTCCAAAGCACAGCCAGCAGGTATGATCTATCCTCCAGCTGAGGACACCCTTAGGCTGCTGTGACCTCACAAGCACAGCCAGCAGCCATGATTGAGCCACTGACCTAGCAGGCATGGAGGCTGCTGTGATCTCACAAGCACAGCCAGCAGCCATGAGCCTGCCACTGGCCTAGAAGGCATTCAGCCTGCTGTGACCTCACAAGCACAGCCCCCAGCCGTGATTGAGCCACTGACCTAGCAGGCATGGAGGCTGCTGTGATCTCACAAGCACAGCCAGCAACCATGAGCCTGCCACTGGCCTAGAAGGCACTGAGGTTGCGGTGGCCTCACAAGGACAGCCAGCAGGTGTGCTTGCCACTAACCTATGATGCCCTGGAGCTGCTGTGACCTCACAAGCACAGCCAGCAGCCATGAATGAGCCACTGGCCTACTAGGCATTCAGGCTGCTGTGACCTCACAAGCACAGCCAGCATCCAGGAGCCTGCCACTGGCCTAAGAGACACTGAGGCTGCTGTGACCTCACAAGCACAGCAAGCAGCCATGAGCATGCAACTGACCTCGGAGGCACTGAGGCTGCTGCGATCTCAGAAGCACAGCCAGCAGCCAGGAGCCTTCTACTGGCCTCGGAGGCACTGAGGCTGCTGTGACACCTCAAAAGCACAGCCAGCATCCAGGAGCCTGCCACTGGCCTAAGAGGCACTGAGGCTGCTGTGACCTCCCAAGCACAGCCAGCAGCCAGGAGCCTGCCACTGGCCTAGGAGGCATTCAGGCTGCTGTGACCTCACAAGCACAGCCAGCAGCCATGAGCCTGCCACTGGCCTATGAGGCACTGAGGCTGCTGTGACCTCACAAGCACAGCCAGCAGCCAGAAGCCTGCCCCTGACCTAGGAGGCAGTGATGTTGCTGTGTCCTCCCAAGCACAGCCAGCAGCCAGGAACCTGCCACTGGTCTGGGAGGCACTGAGGCTGCTGTGACCTCACAAGGACAACGAGCAGGGGGAGCTGTAGTGGTACCTGGGAGGCACTGAGGCTGCTGTGACCTCACAAGCACAGCCAGCAACCAGGAGCCTGCCACTGGCCTAGGAGGCCGTGATGTTGCTGTGATCTCACAAGCACTGCCGGCAGCCATGAGGCTGCCACAGGCCGCAGATGATCTCAGGCTGCTGTGACCTCCAAAGCACAGCCAGCAGCCAGGAGCCTGCCACTGGCCTGCGAGGCACTGAGGCTGCTGAGACCTCACAAGCACAGCCAGCACGGGCTGCTGTAGAATTACCTAGGAGGCACGGAGGCTGCTGTGACCTCACAAGCACAGCCAGCAGCCATGAGCCTGCCACTGGCCTAGAAGGCACTGAGGTTGCGGTGGTCTCACAAGGACAGCCAGCAGGTGTGCTTGCCACTAACCTATGATGCCCTGGAGCTGCTGTGACCTCACAAGCACAGCCAGCAGCCATGAATGAGCCACTGGCCTACTAGGCATTCAGGCTGCTGTGACCTCACAAGCACAGCCAGCATCCAGGAGCCTGCCACTGGCCTAAGAGACACTGAGGCTGCTGTGACCTCACAAGCACAGCAAGCAGCCATGAGCATGCAACTGACCTCGGAGGCACTGAGGCTGCTGCGATCTCACAAGCACAACCAGCAGCCAGGAGCCTTCTACTGGCCTCGGAGGCACTGAGGCTGCTGTGACACCTCAAAAGCACAGCCAGCATCCAGGAGCCTTCTACTGGCCTCGGAGGCACTGAGGCTGCTGTGACCTCCCAAGCACAGCCAGCAGCCAGGAGCCTGCCACTGGCCTAGGAGGCATTCAGGCTGCTGTGACCTCACAAGCACAGCCAGCAGCCATGAGCCTGCCACTGGCCTATGAGGCACTGAGGCTGCTGTGACCTCACAAGCACAGCCAGCAGCCAGAAGCCTGCCCCTGACCTAGGAGGCAGTGATGTTGCTGTGTCCTCCCAAGCACAGCCAGCAGCCAGGAACCTGCCACTGGTCTGGGAGGCACTGAGGCTGCTGTGACCTCACAAGGACAACGAGCAGGGGGAGCTGTAGTGGTACCTGGGAGGCACTGAGGCTGCTGTGACCTCACAAGCACAGCCAGCAGCCAGGAGCCTGTCACTGGCCTCCGAAGCACAGAGGTTCTGTGACCTCACAAGCACAGCCAGCAGCCATGAGCCTGCCACTGGCCCTAGGAGGCAATGAGGCTCCTGTGACCTCACAAGGACAGCCAGGTGGGGCGATTGCCACTAACGTATCAGGCACTGAGGCTGCTGTGACCTCACAAGCACAGCCAGCAACCATGAGCCTGCCACTGGCCTAGGAGGCACTGAGGCTGCTGTGACCTCACAAGCACAGCCAGCAGCCATGAGTATGCCACTGTCCTCGGAGGCACTGAGGCTGCTGTGACGTCTCAAGCACAGGCAGCAGTGGGCGCTGTAGATTAACGTAGGAGTCACTGAGGCTGCTGTGACCTCCAATGCACAGCCAGCAGCCATGAGCATGCAACTGACCTCGGAGGCACTGAGGCTGCTGCGATCTCACAAGCACAGCCAGCAGCCAGGAGCCTTCTACTGGCCTCCGAGGCACTGAGTTTGCTGACACCTCAAAAGCACATCCAGCAGCCTTTCGCCGGCCACTGACCTCGGAGGCACTGAGGCTGCTGTGGCCTCCCAAGCACAGCCAGCAGCCTGGAGCCTGCCACTGGCCTAGGAGGCACTGAGTCTGCTCTGACCTCACAAGCACAGCCAGCAGGGGGTGCTGTAGAGTTACCTAGGAGGCACTGAGGCTGCTGTGACCTCCCAAGCACAGCCAGCAGCCAGGAGCCTGCCACAGGCCGCAGATGATCTCAGGCTCCTGTGACCTCCCAAGCACAGCCAGCAGCCATGAGCATGCCACTGACCCCGGAGTCACTGAGTATGCTGTGATCTCACAAGCACAGCCAGCAGCCAGGAGCCTGCCCCTGGCAAATGAGGCACTCAGGCTGCTGTGACCTCACAAGCACAGCCAGCAGCCGTGAACCTGTCACTGGCCTAGGTGGCATTAAAGCAGCTGTGACCTCACAAGCAGAGGCAGCAGTGGGTACTGTAGACTAACGTAGGAGGCACTGAGGCTGCTGTGACCTCACAAGCACAGCCAGCAGCCAGGAGCCTGCCACTGGCCATAGGAGGCACTCAGGCTGCTGTGACCTCCCAAGCACAACCAGCAGCCATGAGCATGCCTCTGGCCTCAGAGGCACTGAGGCTGCTGTGACCTCACAAGCACAGCCAGCAGCCAGGAGCCTGCCACTGGCCTAGGAGTCACTGAGGCTGCTGTGACCTCCAATGCACAGCCAGCAGCCATGAGCATGCAACTGACCTTGGAGGCACTGAGGCTGCTGCGATCTCACAAGCACAGCGAGGAGCCATGAGCCTTCTACTGGCCTCGGAGGCATTGAGTTTGCTGACACCTCACAAGCACAGCCAGCAGCCATACGCCGGCCACTGACCTCGGAGTCACTGAGGCTGCTGTGACCTCACAAACACAGCCAGCAGGGGGTGCTGTAGAGTAACCTAGGAGGCACTCAGGCTGCTGTGACCTCACAAGCACAGCCAGCAGGGGGCGCTAGACACTTACCTATGAGGCACTCAGGCTGCTGTGACCTCACAAGCACAGCTGGCAGCCAGGAGCCTGCCACAGGCCTCGGAGGCACTGAGGCTGCTGTGACCTCCCAAGCACAGCCAGCAGCCAGCAGCCTGCCACTGGCCTAGGAGGCCGTGATGTTGCTGTGATCTCACACGCATAGGCAGCAGGGGCGCTTGCCACTAACCTATGAGGCACTGAGGCTGCTGTGACCTCCCAAGCACAGCCAGCAAACAGGAGCCTGCCACTGGCCTAGGTGGCATTTAAGCAGCTGTGACCTCACAAGCACAGCCAGCAGGGGGCGCTGTAGAGTTACCTAGGAGGCACTGAGGCTGCTGTGACCTCACAAGCACAGCTGGCAGCCAGGAGCCTGCCACTGGCCTAGGAGGCCGTGATGTTGCTGTGATCTCACACGCATAGCCAGCAGGGGCGCTTGCCTCTAACCTATGAGGCACTGAGGCTGCTGTGACCTCCCAAGCACAGCCAGCAACCAGGAGCCTGCCACTGGCCTAGGTGGCATTTAAGCAGCTGTGACCTCACAAGCACAGCCAGCAGGGGGCGCTGTAGAGTTACCTAGGAGGCACTGAGGCTGCTGTGACCTCACAAGCACAGCCAGCAGCCAGGAGCCTGCCACAGGCCGCAGATGATCTCAGGCTGCTGTGACCTCACAAGCACAGCCAGCAGCCAGGAGCAGGCCACTGGCCTCCGCAGCACAGAGGCTGCTGTGATCTCACAACCAAAGCCAGCAACCATGAGCCTGCCACTGGCCCTAGGATGCACTGAGGCTCCTGTGACCTCACAAGGACAGCCAGGTGGGGCGATTTCAACTAACATATGAGGCACTGAGGCTGCTGTAACCTCACAAGCACAGCCAGTACGGGGTGCTGTAGAGTTACCTAGGAGGCACTGAGGCTGCTGTGACCTCACAGGCACAGCCAGCAGGGCCGCTAGACACTAACCCATGAGGCACTGAGGCTGCTGTGACCTCACAAGCACAGCTGGCAGCCAGGAGCCTGCCACTGGCCTCGGAGGCCGTGATGTTGCTGTGATCTCACAAGCATAGCCAGCAGGGGCGCTTGCCATTAACCTATGAGACACTGATGCTGCTGTGACCTCACAAGCACAGCCAGCAGCCAGGAGCCTGCCACTGGCGTCGGAGGCACTGAGGCTGCTGTGACCTCACAAGCACAGCCAGCAACCATGAGACTGCCACTGGCCTAGGTGGCATTCAAGCAGCTGTGACCTCACAAGCACAGCCAGCAGGGGGCGCTGTAGAGTTACCTAGGAGGCACTGAGGCTGCTGTGACCTCACAAGCACAGCCGGCAGTCATAAGCCGTCCACAGGCCGCAGATGATCTCAGGCTGTTGTGACCTCACAACCACAGCCACCAGCCAGGAGCCTGTCACTGGCCTCCGAAGCACAGAGGCTGCTGTGACCTCACAACCAAAGCCAGCAACCATGAGCCTGCCACTGGCCCTAGGAGGCACTGAGGCTCCTGTGACCTCAAAAGGACAGGCAGCAGCCATGAGTATGCAAGTCACCTCGGAGGCAGTGAGGCTGCTGTGACGTCTGAAGCACAGGCAGCAGTGGGCGCTGTAGACTAACGTAGGAGTCACTGAGGCTGCTGTGACCTCACAAGCACAGCCAGCACGGGCTGCTGTAGAGTTAGCTCGCAGGCACTCAGGCTGCTGTGACCTCACAAGCACAGCCAGCCGCCATGAGCAGGCCACTGGCCTCAGAGGCACTGAGGCTGCTGTGACCTCACAAACACAGCCAGCAGCCAGGAGTCTGCCACTGGCCTCAGAGGCACTGAGGCTGCTGTGACCTCACAAGCACAGCTGGCAGCCAGGAGCCTGCCACTGGCCTAGGAGGCCGTGATGTTGCTGTGATCTCACACGCATAGCCAGCAGGGGCGCTTGCCACTAACCTATGAGGCACTGAGGCTGCTGTGACCTCCCAAGCACAGCCAGCAACCAGGAGCCTGCCACTGGCCTAGGTGGCATTTAAGCAGCTGTGACCTCACAAGCACAGCCAGCAGGGGGCGCTGTAGAGTTACCTAGGAGGCACTGAGGCTGCTGTGACCTCACAAGCACAGCCAGCAGCCATGAGCCTGCCACAGGCCGCAGATGATCTCAGGCTGCTGTGACCTCACAAGCACAGCCACCAGCCAGGAGCAGGCCACTGGCCTCCGAAGCACAGAGGCTGCTGTGATCTCACAACCAAAGCCAGCAACCATGAGCCTGCCACTGGCCCTAGGATGCACTGAGGCTCCTGTGACCTCACAAGGACAGCCAGGTGGGGCGATTTCAACTAACATATGAGGCACTGAGGCTGCTGTAACCTCACAAGCACAGCCAGTACGGGGTGCTGTAGAGTTACCTAGGAGGCACTGAGGCTGCTGTGACCTCACAAGCACAGCCAGCAGGGCCGCTAGACACTAACCCATGAGGCACTGAGGCTGCTGTGACCTCACAAGCACAGCTGGCAGCCAGGAGCCTGCCACTGGCCTCGGAGGCCGTGATGTTGCTGTGATCTCACAAGCATAGCCAGCAGGGGCGTTTGCCATTAACCTATGAGACACTGATGCTGCTGTGACCTCACAAGCACAGCCAGCAGCCAGGAGCCTGACACTGGCGTCGGAGGCACTGAGGCTGCTGTGACCTCACAAGCACAGCCAGCAACCATGAGCCTGCCACTGGCCTAGGTGGCATTCAAGCAGCTGTGACCTCACAAGCACAGCCAGCAGGGGGAGCTGTAGAGTTACCTAGGAGGCACTGAGGCTGCTGTGACCTCACAAGCATAGCCGGCAGTCATAAGCCGGCCACAGGCCGCAGATGATCTCAGGCTGTTGTGACCTCACAACCACAGCCACCAGCCAGGAGCCTGTCACTGGCCTCCGAAACACAGAGGCTGCTGTGACCTCACAACCAAAGCCAGCAACCATGAGCCTGCCACTGGCCCTAGGAGGCACTGAGGCTCCTGTGACCTCAAAAGGACAGGCAGCAGCCATGAGTATGCAAGTCACCTCGGAGGCAGTGAGGCTGCTGTGACGTCTCAAGCACAGGCAGCAGTGGGCGCTGTAGACTAACGTAGGAGTCACTGAGGCTGCTGTGACCTCACAAGCACAGCCAGCACGGGCTGCTGTAGAGTTAGCTAGGGGGCACTCAGGCTGCTGTGACCTCACAAGCACAGCCAGCCGCCATGAGCAGGCCACTGGCCTCAGAGGCACTGAGGCTGCTGTGACCTCACGAACACAGCCAGCAGCCAGGAGTCTGCCACTGGCCTAAGAGGCACTGAGGCTGCTGTGACCTCACAAGCACAGCAAGCAGCCATGAGCATGCAACTGACCTCGGAGGCACTGAGGCTGCTGCGATCTCACAAGCACAGCCAGCAGCCATGAGCCTTCTACTGGCCTCGGAGGCACTGAGGCTGCTGTGACACCTCACAAGCACAGCCAGCAGCCATTCGCCGGCCACTGACCTCGGAGGCACTGAGGCTGCTGTGGCCTCACAAGCACAGCCAGCAGCCATGAGCCTGCCACTGGCCTAGGAGGCATTCAGGCTGCTGTGACCTCCAAGCACAGCCAGCAACCATGAGCCTGCCACTGGCCTAGGAGGGACTGAGGCTGCTGTGACCTCACATGCACAGCCAGCAGCCATGAGTATGCAACTGACCTCGGAGGCATTCAGGCTGTTGTGACATCTCAAGCACAGGCAGCAGGGGGCACTGTAGACTAGCGTAGGAGTCACTGAGGCTGCTGTGACCTCCAATGCACAGCCAGCAGCCATGAGCATGCAACTGACCTTGGAGGCACTGAGGCTGCTGCGATCTCACAAGCACAGCCAGCAGCCAGGAGCCTTCTACTGGCCTCGGAGGCACTGAGGCTGCTGAGACCTCACAAGCACAGCCAGCACGGGCTGCTGTAGAATTACCTAGGAGTCACTGAGGCTGCTGTGACCTCACAAGCACAGCCAGCAGCCATGAGCCTGCCACTGGCCTAGAAGGCACTGAGGTTGCGGTGGTCTCACAAGGACAGCCAGCAGGTGTGCTTGCCACTAACCTATGATGCCCTGGAGCTGCTGTGACCTCACAAGCACAGCCAGCAGCCATGAATGAGCCACTGGCCTACTAGGCATTCAGGCTGCTGTGACCTACAAGCACAGCCAGCAGCCAGGAGCCTGCCACTGGCCTAAGAGGCGCTGAGGCTGCTGTGACCTCACAAGCACAGCAAGCAGCCATGAGCATGCAACTGACCTCGGAGGCACTGAGGCTGCTGCGATCTCACAAGCACAACCAGCAGCCAGGAGCCTTCTACTGGCCTCGGAGGCACTGAGGCTGCTGTGACACCTCAAAAGCACAGCCAGCATCCAGGAGCCTTCTACTGGCCTCGGAGGCACTGAGGCTGCTGTGACCTCCCAAGCACAGCCAGCAGCCAGGAGCCTGCCACTGGCCTAGGAGGCATTCAGGCTGCTGTGACCTCACAAGCACAGCCAGCAGCCATGAGCCTGCCACTGGCCTATGAGGCACTGAGGCTGCTGTGACCTCACAAGCACAGCCAGCAGCCAGAAGCCTGCCCCTGACCTAGGAGGCAGTGATGTTGCTGTGTCCTCCCAAGCACAGCCAGCAGCCAGGAACCTGCCACTGGTCTGGGAGGCACTGAGGCTGCTGTGACCTCACAAGGACAACGAGCAGGGGGAGCTGTAGTGGTACCTGGGAGGCACTGAGGCTGCTGTGACCTCACAAGCACAGCCAGCAGCCAGGAGCCTGTCACTGGCCTCCGAAGCACAGAGGTTCTGTGACCTCACAAGCACAGCCAGCAGCCATGAGCCTGCCACTGGCCCTAGGAGGCAATGAGGCTCCTGTGACCTCACAAGGACAGCCAGGTGGGGCGATTGCCACTAACGTATCAGGCACTGAGGCTGCTGTGACCTCACAAGCACAGCCAGCAACCATGAGCCTGCCACTGGCCTAGGAGGCACTGAGGCTGCTGTGACCTCACAAGCACAGCCAGCAGCCATGAGTATGCCACTGTCCTCGGAGGCACTGAGGCTGCTGTGACGTCTCAAGCACAGGCAGCAGTGGGCGCTGTAGACTAACGTAGGAGTCACTGAGGCTGCTGTGACCTCCAATGCACAGCCAGCAGCCATGAGCATGCAACTGACCTCGGAGGCACTGAGGCTGCTGCGATCTCACAAGCACAGCCAGCAGCCAGGAGCCTTCTACTGGCCTCCGAGGCACTGAGTTTGCTGACACCTCAAAAGCACATCCAGCAGCCTTTCGCCGGCCACTGACCTCGGAGGCACTGAGGCTGCTGTGGCCTCCCAAGCACAGCCAGCAGCCTGGAGCCTGCCACTGGCCTAGGAGGCACTGAGTCTGCTCTGACCTCACAAGCACAGCCAGCAGGGGACGCTGTAGAGTTACCTAGGAGGCACTGAGGCTGCTGTGACCTCCCAAGCACAGCCAGCAGCCAGGAGCCAGCCACAGGCCGCAGATGATCTCAGGCTCCTGTGACCTCCCAAGCACAGCCAGCAGCCATGAGCATGCCACTGACCCCGGAGTCACTGAGTATGCTGTGATCTCACAAGCACAGCCAGCAGCCAGGAGCCTGCCCTGGCAAATGAGGCACTCAGGCTGCTGTGACCTCACAAGCACAGCCAGCAGCCGTGAACCTGTCACTGGCCTAGGTGGCATTAAAGCAGCTGTGACCTCACAAGCAGAGGCAGCAGTGGGTACTGTGGACTAACGTAGGAGGCACTGAGGCTGCTGTGACCTCACAAGCACAGCCAGCAGCCAGGAGCCTGCCACTGGCCATAGGAGGCACTCAGGCTGCTGTGACCTCCCAAGCACAACCAGCAGCCATGAGCATGCCTCTGGCCTCAGAGGCACTGAGGCTGCTGTGACCTCACAAGCACAGCCAGCAGCCAGGAGCCTGCCACTGGCCTAGGAGTCACTGAGGCTGCTGTGACCTCCAATGCACAGCCAGCAGCCATGAGCATGCAACTGACCTTGGAGGCACTGAGGCTGCTGCGATCTCACAAGCACAGCGAGGAGCCATGAGCCTTCTACTGGCCTCGGAGGCATTGAGTTTGCTGACACCTCACAAGAACAGCCAGCAGCCATACGCCGGCCACTGACCTCGGAGTCACGGAGGCTGCTGTGACCTCACAAACACAGCCAGCAGGGGGTGCTGTAGAGTAACCTAGGAGGCACTCAGGCTGCTGTGACCTCACAAGCACAGCCAGCAGGGGGCGCTAGACACTTACCTATGAGGCACTCAGGCTGCTGTGACCTCACAAGCACAGCTGGCAGCCAGGAGCCTGCCACAGGCCTCGGAGGCACTGAGGCTGCTGTGACCTCCCAAGCACAGCCAGCAGCCAGCAACCTGTCACTGGCCTAGGAGGCCGTGATGTTGCTGTGATCTCACACGCATAGGCAGCAGGGGCGCTTGCCACTAACCTATGAGGCACTGAGGCTGCTGTGACCTCCCAAGCACAGCCAGCAAACAGGAGCCTGCCACTGGCCTAGGTGGCATTTAAGCAGCTGTGACCTCACAAGCACAGCCAGCAGGGGGCGCTGTAGAGTTACCTAGGAGGCACTGAGGCTGCTGTGACCTCACAAGCACAGCTGGCAGCCAGGAGCCTGCCACTGGCCTAGGAGGCCGTGATGTTGCTGTGATCTCACACGCATAGCCAGCAGGGGCGCTTGCCTCTAACCTATGAGGCACTGAGGCTGCTGTGACCTCCCAAGCACAGCCAGCAACCATGAGCCTGCCACTGGCCTAGGTGGCATTCAAGCAGCTGTGACCTCACAAGCACAGCCAGCAGGGGGCGCTGTAGAGTTACCTAGGAGGCACTGAGGCTGCTGTGACCTCACAAGCACAGCCAGCAGCCATGAGCCTGCCACAGGCCGCAGATGATCTCAGGCTGCTGTGACCTCACAAGCACAGCCAGCAGCCAGGAGCAGGCCACTGGCCTCCGAAGCACAGAGGCTGCTGTGATCTCACAACCAAAGCCAGCAACCATGAGCCTGCCACTGGCCCTAGGATGCACTGAGGCTCCTGTGACCTCACAAGGACAGCCAGGTGGGGCGATTTCAACTAACATATGAGGCACTGAGGCTGCTGTAACCTCACAAGCACAGCCAGTACGGGGTGCTGTAGAGTTGCCTAGGAGGCACTGAGGCTGCTGTGACCTCACAGGCACAGCCAGCAGGGCCGCTAGACACTAACCCATGAGGCACTGAGGCTGCTGTGACCTCACAAGCACAGCTGGCAGCCAGGAGCCTGCCACTGGCCTCGGAGGCCGTGATGTTGCTGTGATCTCACAAGCACAGCCAGCAGGGGCGTTTGCCATTAACCTATGAGACACTGATGCTGCTGTGACCTCACAAGCACAGCTGGCAGCCAGGAGCCTGCCACTGGCCTAGGTGGCATTCAAGCAGCTGTGACCTCACAAGCACAGCCAGCAGGGGGCGCTGTAGAGTTACCTAGGAGGCACTGAGGCTGCTGTGACCTCACAAGCACAGCCAGCAACCATGAGCCTGCCACTGGCCTAGGTGGCATTCAAGCAGCTGTGACCTCACAAGCACAGCCAGCAGGGGGCGCTGTAGAGTTACCTAGGAGGCACTGAGGCTGCTGTGACCTCACAAGCACAGCCGGCAGTCATAAGCCGGCCACAGGGCGCAGATGATCTCAGGCTGTTGTGACCTCACAACCACAGCCACCAGCCAGGAGCCTGTCACTGGCCTCCGAAGCACAGAGGCTGCTGTGACCTCACAACCAAAGCCAGCAACCATGAGCCTGCCACTGGCCCTAGGAGGCACTGAGGCTCCTGTGACCTCAAAAGGACAGGCAGCAGCCATGAGTATGCAAGTCACCTCGGAGGCAGTGAGGCTGCTGTGACGTCTCAAGCACAGGCAGCAGTGGGCGCTGTAGACTAACGTAGGAGTCACTGAGGCTGCTGTGACCTCACAAGCACAGCCAGCACGGGCTGCTGTAGAGTTAGCTAGGAGGCACTCAGGCTGCTGTGACCTCACAAGCACAGCCAGCAGCCATGAGCAGGCCACTGGCCTCAGAGGCACTGAGGCTGCTGTGACCTCACAAACACAGCCAGCAGCCAGGAGTCTGCCACTGGCCTCAGAGGCACTGAGGCTGCTGTGACCTCACAAGCACAGCTGGCAGCCAGGAGCCTGCCACTGGCCTAGGAGGCCGTGATGTTGCTGTGATCTCACAGGCATAGCCAGCAGGGGCGCTTGCCACTAACCTATGAGGCACTGAGGCTGCTGTGACCTCCCAAGCACAGCCAGCAACCAGGAGCCTGCCACTGGCCTAGGTGGCATTTAAGCAGCTGTGACCTCACAAGCACAGCCAGCAGGGGGCGCTGTAGAGTTACCTAGGAGGCACTGAGGCTGCTGTGACCTCACAAGCACAGCCAGCAGCCATGAGCCTGCCACAGGCCGCAGATGATCTCAGGCTGTTGTGACCTCACAAGCACAGCCAGCAGCCAGGAGCAGGCCACTGGCCTCCGAAGCACAGAGGCTGCTGTGATCTCACAACCAAAGCCAGCAACCATGAGCCTGCCACTGGCCCTAGGATGCACTGAGGCTCCTGTGACCTCACAAGGACAGCCAGGTGGGGCGATTTCAACTAACATATGAGGCACTGAGGCTGCTGTAACCTCACAAGCACAGCCAGTACGGGGTGCTGTAGAGTTACCTAGGAGGCACTGAGGCTGCTGTGACCTCACAAGCACAGCCAGCAGGGCCGCTAGACACTAACCCATGAGGCACTGAGGCTGCTGTGACCTCACAAGCACAGCTGGCAGCCAGGAGCCTGCCACTGGCCTCGGAGGCCGTGATGTTGCTGTGATCTCACAAGCATAGCCAGCAGGGGCGTTTGCCATTAACCTATGAGACACTGATGCTGCTGTGACCTCACAAGCACAGCCAGCAGCCAGGAGCCTGACACTGGCGTCGGAGGCACTGAGGCTGCTGTGACCTCACAAGCACAGCCAGCAACCATGAGCCTGCCACTGGCCTAGGTGGCATTCAAGCAGCTGTGACCTCACAAGCACAGCCAGCAGGGGGAGCTGTAGAGTTACCTAGGAGGCACTGAGGCTGCTGTGACCTCACAAGCACAGCCGGCAGTCATAAGCCGGCCACAGGCCGCAGATGATCTCAGGCTGTTGTGACCTCACAACCACAGCCACCAGCCAGGAGCCTGTCACTGGCCTCCGAAACACAGAGGCTGCTGTGACCTCACAACCAAAGCCAGCAACCATGAGCCTGCCACTGGCCCTAGGAGGCACTGAGGCTCCTGTGACCTCAAAAGGACAGGCAGCAGCCATGAGTATGCAAGTCACCTCGGAGGCAGTGAGGCTGCTGTGACGTCTCAAGCACAGGCAGCAGTGGGCGCTGTAGACTAACGTAGGAGTCACTGAGGCTGCTGTGACCTCACAAGCACAGCCAGCACGGGCTGCTGTAGAGTTAGCTAGGGGGCACTCAGGCTGCTGTGACCTCACAAGCACAGCCAGCCGCCATGAGCAGGCCACTGGCCTCAGAGGCACTGAGGCTGCTGTGACCTCACGAACACAGCCAGCAGCCAGGAGTCTGCCACTGGCCTAAGAGGCGCTGAGGCTGCTGTGACCTCACAAGCACAGCAAGCAGCCATGAGCATGCAACTGACCTCGGAGGCACTGAGGCTGCTGCGATCTCACAAGCACAGCCAGCAGCCATGAGCCTTCTACTGGCCTCGGAGGCACTGAGGCTGCTGTGACACCTCACAAGCACAGCCAGCAGCCATTCGCCGGCCACTGACCTCGGAGGCACTGAGGCTGCTGTGGCCTCACAAGCACAGCCAGCAGCCATGAGCCTGCCACTGGCCTAGGAGGCATTCAGGCTGCTGT
The DNA here is from genome assembly GCF_036370855.1 of Dromaius novaehollandiae. NCBI lineage: Eukaryota > Metazoa > Chordata > Aves > Casuariiformes > Dromaiidae > Dromaius > Dromaius novaehollandiae. Next base: position 48,443,530 of record NC_088104.1, read on the forward strand.
GACCTCCAAGCACAGCCAGCAACCATGAGCCTGCCACTGGCCTAGGAGGGACTGAGGCTGCTGTGACCTCACATGCACAGCCAGCAGCCATGAGTATGCAACTGACCTCGGAGGCATTCAGGCTGTTGTGACATCTCAAGCACAGGGAGCAGGGGGCACTGTAGACTAGCGTAGGAGTCACTGAGGCTGCTGTGACCTCCAATGCACAGCCAGCAGCCATGAGCATGCAACTGACCTTGGAGGCACTGAGGCTGCTGCGATCTCACAAGCACAGCGAGGAGCCATGAGCCTTCTACTGGCCTCGGAGGCACTGAGGCTGCTGTGACACCTCACAAGCACAGCCAGCAGCCATTCGCCAGCCACTGACCTCGGAGGCACTGAGGCTGCTGTGGCCTCACAAGCACAGCCAGCAGCCATGAGCCTGCCACTGGCCTAGGAAGCATTCAGGCTGCTGTGACCTCCAAGCACAGCCAGCAACCATGAGCCTGCCACTGGCCTAGGAGGGACTGAGGCTGCTGTGACCTCACATGCACAGCCAGCAGCCATGAGTATGCAGCTGACCTCGGAGGCATTCAGGCTGTTGTGACATCTCAAGCACAGGCAGCAGGGGGCACTGTAGACTAACGTAGGAGTCACTGAGGCTGCTGTGACCTCCAATGCACAGCCAGCAGCCATGAGCATGCAACTGACCTTGGAGGCACTGAGGCTGCTGCGATCTCACAAGCACAGCGAGGAGCCATGAGCCTTCTACTGGCCTCGGAGGCATTGAGTTTGCTGACACCTCACAAGCACAGCCAGCAGCCATACGCTGGCCACTGACCTCGGAGTCACTGAGGCTGCTGTGACCTCACAAACACAGCCAGCAGGGGGTGCTGTAGAGTAACCTAGGAGGCACTCAGGCTGCTGTGACCTCACAAGCACAGCCAGCAGGGGGCGCTGTACAGTTACCTAGGAGGCACTGAGGCTGCTGTGACCTCACAAGCACAGCTGGCAGCCAGGAGCCTGCCACTGGCCTGGGAGGCACTGAGGCTGCTGTGACCTCACAAGCACAGCCAGCAGCCTGCCACTGGCCTAGGAGGCCATGATGTTGCTGTGATCTCACAGGCATAGCCAGCAGGGGCGCTTGCCACTAACCTATGAGGCACTGAGGCTGCTGTGACCTCCCAAGCACAGCCAGCAACCAGGAGCCTGCCACTGGCCTAGGTGGCATTTAAGCAGCTGTGACCTCACAAGCACAGCCAGCAGCCATGAGCCTGCCACTGGCCTCAGAGGCACTGAGGCTGCTGTGACCTGCCGAGCACAGCCAGCAACCAGGAGCCTGCCACTGGCCTAGGAGGCACTGAGGCTGCTGTGACCTCACAAGTACAGCCAGCAGCCGCGAACCTGCCACTGGCCTGGGAGGCACTGAGGCTGCTGTTATCTCACAAGCACATCCAGCAGCCAGGAGCCTGCCAGTGACGTCAGAGGCACTGAGGCTGCTGTGACCTCACAAGCACAGCCAGCAACCAGGAGCCTGTCACTGGCCTAGGAGGCACTGAGGCTGCTGTGACCTCACATGCACAGCCAGCAGGTATGATCTATCCTCCAGCTGAGGACACTCTTAGGCTGCTGTGACCTCACAAGCACAGCCAGCAGCCATGATTGAGCCACTGACCTAGCAGGCATGGAGGCTGCTGTGATCTCACAAGCACAGCCAGCAGCCATGAGCCTGCCACTGGCCTAGAAGGCACTGAGGTTGCGGTGGCCTCACAAGGAGAGCCAGCAGGTGTGCTTGCCACTAACCTATGATGCCCTGGAGCTGCTGTGACCTCACAAGCACAGCCAGCAGCCATGAATGAGCCACTGGCCTACTAGGCATTCAGGCTGCTGTGACCTCACAAGCACAGCCAGCATCCAGGAGCCTGCCACTGACCTAAGAGGCACTGAGGCTGCTGTGACCTCACAAGCACAGCCAGCAGCCAGGAGCCTTCTACTGGCCTCGGAGGCACTGAGGCTGCTGTGACACCTCAAAAGCACAGCCAGCAACCATGAGCCTGCCACTGGCCCTAGGAGGCACTGAGGCTCCTGTGACCTCAAAAGGACAGGCAGCAGCCATGAGTATGCAACTGACCTCGGAGGCAGTGAGGCTGCTGTGACGTCTCAAGCACAGGCAGCAGTGGGCGCTGTAGACTAACGTAGGAGTCACTGAGGCTGCTGTGACCTCACAAGCACAGCCAGCACGGGCTGCTGTAGAGTTAGCTAGGAGGCATTCAGGCTGCTGTGACCTCACAAGCACAGCCAGCCGCCATGAGCAGGCCACTGGCCTCAGAGGCACTGAGGCTGCTGTGACCTCACAAACACAGCCAGCAGCCGGGAGTCTGCCACTGGCCTCAGAGGCACTAAGGCTGCTGTGACCTCACAAGCACAGCCAGCAGCCAGGAGCCTGCCAGTGGCCTCAGAGGCACTGAGGCTGCTGTGACCTCACAAGCACATCCAGCAGCCAGGAGCCTGCCAGTGACCTCAGAGGCACTGAGGCTGCTGTGACCTCACAAGCACAGCCAGCAGCCAGGAGCCTGCCACTGGCCTCAGAGGAACTGAGGCTGCTGTGACCTGACAAGCACAGCCAGCAGCCGTGAGAATGCCACTGACCTCGGAGGCACTGAGTTTGCTGTGACCTCACAAGCACAGCCAGCAACCAGGAGCCTGCCACTGGCCTAGGAGGCCGTGATGTTGCTGTGATCTCACAAGCACTGCCGGCAGCCATGAGGCTGCCACAGGCCGCAGATGATCTCAGGCTGCTGTGACCTCCCAAGCACAGCCAGCAGCCAGGAGCCTGCCACTGGCCTGCGAGGCACTGAGGCTGCTGAGACCTCACAAGCACAGCCAGCACGGGCTGCTGTAGAATTACCTAGGAGGCACGGAGGCTGCTGTGACCTCACAAGCACAGCCAGCAGCCATGAGCCTGCCACTGGCCTAGAAGGCACTGAGGTTGCGGTGGTCTCACAAGGACAGCCAGCAGGTGTGCTTGCCACTAACCTATGATGCCCTGGAGCTGCTGTGACCTCACAAGCACAGCCAGCAGCCATGAATGAGCCACTGGCCTACTAGGCATTCAGGCTGCTGTGACCTCACAAGCACAGCCAGCAGCCAGGAGCCTGCCACTGGCCTAAGAGACACTGAGGCTGCTGTGACCTCACAAGCACAGCAAGCAGCCATGAGCATGCAACTGACCTCGGAGGCACTGAGGCTGCTGCGATCTCACAAGCACAGCGAGGAGCCATGAGCCTTCTACTGGCCTCAGAGGCACTGAGGCTGCTGTGACACCTCACAAGCACAGCCAGCAGCCATTCGCCGGCCACTGACCTCGGAGGCACTGAGGCTGCTGTGGCCTCACAAGCACAGCCAGCAGCCATGAGCCTGCCACTGGCCTAGGAGGCATTCAGGCTGCTGTGACCTCCAAGCACAGCCAGCAACCATGAGCCTGCCACTGGCCTAGGAGGGACTGAGGCTGCTGTGACCTCACATGCACAGCCAGCAGCCATGAGTATGCAACTGACCTCGGAGGCATTCAGGCTGTTGTGACATCTCAAGCACAGGCAGCAGGGGGCACTGTAGACTAACGTAGGAGTCACTGAGGCTGCTGTGACCTCCAATGCACAGCCAGCAGCCATGAGCATGCAACTGACCTTGGAGGCACTGAGGCTGCTGCGATCTCACAAGCACAGCGAGGAGCCATGAGCCTTCTACTGTCCTCGGAGGCATTGAGTTTGCTGACACCTCACAAGCACAGCCAGCAGCCATACGCTGGCCACTGACCTCGGAGTCACTGAGGCTGCTGTGACCTCACAAACACAGCCAGCAGGGGGTGCTGTAGAGTAACCTAGGAGGCACTCAGGCTGCTGTGACCTCACAAGCACAGCCAGCAGGGGGCGCTAGACACTAACCTATGAGGCACTGAGGCTGCTGTGACCTCACAAGCACAGCTGGCAGCCAGGAGCCTGCCACTGGCCTGGGAGGCACTGAGGCTGCTGTGACCTCCCAAGCACAGCCAGCAGCCTGCCACTGGCCTAGGAGGCCGTGATGTTGCTGTGATCTCACAGGCATAGCCAGCAGGGGCGCTTGCCACTAACCTATGAGGCACTGAGGCTGCTGTGACCTCCCAAGCACAGCCAGCAACCAGGAGCCTGCCACTGGCCTAGGTGGCATTTAAGCAGCTGTGACCTCACAAGCACAGCCAGCAGGGGGCGCTGTAGAGTTACCTAGGAGGCACTGAGGCTGCTGTGACCTCACAAGCACAGCCAGCAGCCATGAGCCTGCCACTGGCCTCAGAGGCACTGAGGCTGCTGTGACCTGCCGAGCACAGCCAGCAACCAGGAGCCTGCCACTGGCCTAGGAGGCACTGAGGCTGCTGTGACCTCACAAGTACAGCCAGCAGCCGCGAACCTGCCACTGGCCTGGGAGGCACTGAGGCTGCTGTTATCTCACAAGCACATCCAGCAGCCAGGAGCCTGCCAGTGACCTCAGAGGCACTGAGGCTGCTGTGACCTCCAAAGCACAGCCAGCAGGTATGATCTATCCTCCAGCTGAGGACACCCTTAGGCTGCTGTGACCTCACAAGCAGAGCCAGCAGCCATGATTGAGCCACTGACCTAGCAGGCATGGAGGCTGCTGTGATCTCACAAGCACAGCCAGCAGCCATGAGCCTGCCACTGGCCTAGAAGGCATTCAGCCTGCTGTGACCTCACAAGCACAGCCCCCAGCCGTGATTGAGCCACTGACCTAGCAGGCATGGAGGCTGCTGTGATCTCACAAGCACAGCCAGTAACCATGAGCCTGCCACTGGCCTAGAAGGCACTGAGGTTGCGGTGGCCTCACAAGGACAGCCAGCAGGTGTGCTTGCCACTAACCTATGATGCCCTGGAGCTGCTGTGACCTCACAAGCACAGCCAGCAGCCATGAATGAGCCACTGGCCTACTAGGCATTCAGGCTGCTGTGACCTCACAAGCACAGCCAGCAGCCAGGAGCCTGCCACTGGCCTAAGAGACACTGAGGCTGCTGTGACCTCACAAGCACAGCAAGCAGCCATGAGCATGCAACTGACCTCGGAGGCACTGAGGCTGCTGCGATCTCACAAGCACAGCCAGCAGCCAGGAGCCTTCTACTGGCCTCGGAGGCACTGAGGCTGCTGTGACACCTCAAAAGCACAGCCAGCATCCAGGAGCCTGCCACTGGCCTAAGAGGCACTGAGGCTGCTGTGACCTCCCAAGCACAGCCAGCAGCCATGAGCCTGCCACTGGCCTAGGAGGCATTCAGGCTGCTGTGACCTCACAAGCACAGCCAGCAGCCATGAGCCTGCCACTGGCCTATGAGGCACTGAGGCTGCTGTGACCTCACAAGCACAGCCAGCAGCCAGAAGCCTGCCCCTGACCTAGGAGGCAGTGATGTTGCTGTGTCCTCCCAAGCACAGCCAGCAGCCAGGAACCTGCCACTGGTCTGGGAGGCACTGAGGCTGCTGTGACCTCACAAGGACAACGAGCAGGGGGAGCTGTAGTGGTACCTGGGAGGCACTGAGGCTGCTGTGACCTCACAAGCACAGCCAGCAGCCAGGAGCCTGCCACTGGCCTCCGAAGCACAGAGGCTGCTGTGACCTCACAAGCACAGCCAGCAGCCATGAGCCTGCCACTGGCCCTAGGAGGCAATGAGGCTCCTGTGACCTCACAAGGACAGCCAGGTGGGGCGATTGCCACTAACGTATGAGGCACTGAGGCTGCTGTGACCTCACAAGCACAGCCAGCAACCATGAGCCTGCCACTGGCCTAGGTGGCACTGAGGTTGCGGTGGCCTCACAAGGACAGCCAGCAGGTGTGCTTGCCACTAACCTATGATGCCCTGGAGCTGCTGTGACCTCACAAGCACAGCCAGCAGCCATGAATGAGCCACTGGCCTACTAGGCATTCAGGCTGCTGTGACCTCACAAGCACAGCCAGCATCCAGGAGCCTGCCACTGGCCTAAGAGGCACTGAGGCTGCTGTGACCTCACAAGCACAGCAAGCAGCCAAGAGCATGCAACTGACCTCGGAGGCACTGAGGCTGCTGTGACCTCCCAAGCACAGCCAGCAGCCATTCGCCGGCCACTGACCTCGGAGGCACTGAGGCTGCTGTGGCCTCACAAGCACAGCCAGCAGCCATGAGCCTGCCACTGGCCTAGGAGGCATTCAGGCTGCTGTGACCTCCAAGCACAGCCAGCAACCATGAGCCTGCCACTGGCCTAGGAGGGACTGAGGCTGCTGTGACCTCACATGCACAGCCAGCAGCCATGAGTATGCAACTGACCTCGGAGGCATTCAGGCTGTTGTGACATCTCAAGCACAGGCAGCAGGGGGCACTGTAGACTAACGTAGGAGTCACTGAGGCTGCTGTGACCTCCAATGCACAGCCAGCAGCCATGAGCATGCAACTGACCTTGGAGGCACTGAGGCTGCTGCGATCTCACAAGCACAGCGAGGAGCCATGAGCCTTCTACTGGCCTCGGAGGCATTGAGTTTGCTGACACCTCACAAGCACAGCCAGCAGCCATACGCTGGCCACTGACCTCGGAGTCACTGAGGCTGCTGTGACCTCACAAACACAGCCAGCAGGGGGTGCTGTAGAGTAACCTAGGAGGCACTCAGGCTGCTGTGACCTCACAAGCACAGCCAGCAGGGGGCGCTAGACACTAACCTATGAGGCACTGAGGCTGCTGTGACCTCACAAGCACAGCTGGCAGCCAGGAGCCTGCCACTGGCCTGGGAGGCACTGAGGCTGCTGTGACCTCCCAAGCACAGCCAGCAGCCTGCCACTGGCCTAGGAGGCCGTGATGTTGCTGTGATCTCACAGGCATAGCCAGCAGGGGCGCTTGCCACTAACCTATGAGGCACTGAGGCTGCTGTGACCTCCCAAGCACAGCCAGCAACCAGGAGCCTGCCACTGGTCTAGGTGGCATTTAAGCAGCTGTGACCTCACAAGCACAGCCAGCAGGGGGCGCTGTAGAGTTACCTAGGAGGCACTGAGGCTGCTGTGACCTCACAAGCACAGCCAGCAGCCATGAGCCTGCCACTGGCCTCAGAGGCACTGAGGCTGCTGTGACCTGACAAGCACAGCCAGCAACCAGGAGCCTGCCACTGGCCTAGGAGGCACTGAGGCTGCTGTGACCTCACAAGTACAGCCAGCAGCCGCGAACCTGCCACTGGCCTGGGAGGCACTGAGGCTGCTGTTATCTCACAAGCACATCCAGCAGCCAGGAGCCTGCCAGTGACCTCAGAGGCACTGAGGCTGCTGTGACCTCCAAAGCACAGCCAGCAGGTATGATCTATCCTCCAGCTGAGGACACCCTTAGGCTGCTGTGACCTCACAAGCACAGCCAGCAGCCATGATTGAGCCACTGACCTAGCAGGCATGGAGGCTGCTGTGATCTCACAAGCACAGCCAGCAGCCATGAGCCTGCCACTGGCCTAGAAGGCATTCAGCCTGCTGTGACCTCACAAGCACAGCCCCCAGCCGTGATTGAGCCACTGACCTAGCAGGCATGGAGGCTGCTGTGATCTCACAAGCACAGCCAGCAGCCATGAGCCTGCCACTGGCCTAGAAGGCACTGAGGTTGCGGTGGCCTCACAAGGACAGCCAGCAGGTGTGCTTGCCACTAACCTATGATGCCCTGGAGCTGCTGTGACCTCACAAGCACAGCCAGCAGCCATGAATGAGCCACTGGCCTACTAGGCATTCAGGCTGCTGTGACCTCACAAGCACAGCCAGCATCCAGGAGCCTGCCACTGGCCTAAGAGACACTGAGGCTGCTGTGACCTCACAAGCACAGCAAGCAGCCATGAGCATGCAACTGACCTCGGAGGCACTGAGGCTGCTGCGATCTCACAAGCACAGCCAGCAGCCAGGAGCCTTCTACTGGCCTCGGAGGCACTGAGGCTGCTGTGACACCTCAAAAGCACAGCCAGCATCCAGGAGCCTGCCACTGGCCTAAGAGGCACTGAGGCTGCTGTGACCTCCCAAGCACAGCCAGCAGCCAGGAGCCTGCCACTGGCCTAGGAGGCATTCAGGCTGCTGTGACCTCACAAGCACAGCCAGCAGCCATGAGCCTGCCACTGGCCTATGAGGCACTGAGGCTGCTGTGACCTCACAAGCACAGCCAGCAGCCAGAAGCCTGCCCCTGACCTAGGAGGCAGTGATGTTGCTGTGTCCTCCCAAGCACAGCCAGCAGCCAGGAACCTGCCACTGGTCTGGGAGGCACTGAGGCTGCTGTGACCTCACAAGGACAACGAGCAGGGGGAGCTGTAGTGGTACCTGGGAGGCACTGAGGCTGCTGTGACCTCACAAGCACAGCCAGCAGCCAGGAGCCTGTCACTGGCCTCCGAAGCACAGAGGCTGCTGTGACCTCACAAGCACAGCCAGCAGCCAGGAGCCTGCCACTGGCCCTAGGAGGCAATGAGGCTCCTGTGACCTCACAAGGACAGCCAGGTGGGGCGATTGCCACTAACGTATGAGGCACTGAGGCTGCTGTGACCTCACAAGCACAGCCAGCAACCATGAGCCTGCCACTGGCCTAGGTGGCACTGAGGTTGCGGTGGCCTCACAAGGACAGCCAGCAGGTGTGCTTGCCACTAACCTATGATGCCCTGGAGCTGCTGTGACCTCACAAGCACAGCCAGCAGCCATGAATGAGCCACTGGCCTACTAGGCATTCAGGCTGCTGTGACCTCACAAGCACAGCCAGCATCCAGGAGCCTGCCACTGGCCTAAGAGGCGCTGAGGCTGCTGTGACCTCACAAGCACAGCAAGCAGCCATGAGCATGCAACTGACCTCGGAGGCACTGAGGCTGCTGTGACCTCCCAAGCACAGCCAGCAGCCATTCGCCGGCCACTGACCTCGGAGGCACTGAGGCTGCTGTGGCCTCACAAGCACAGCCAGCAGCCATGAGCCTGCCACTGGCCTAGGAGGCATTCAGGCTGCTGTGACCTCCAAGCACAGCCAGCAACCATGAGCCTGCCACTGGCCTAGGAGGGACTGAGGCTGCTGTGACCTCACATGCACAGCCAGCAGCCATGAGTATGCAACTGACCTCGGAGGCATTCAGGCTGTTGTGACATCTCAAGCACAGGCAGCAGTGGGCGCTGTAGACTAACGTAGGAGTCACTGAGGCTGCTGTGACCTCCAATGCACAGCCAGCAGCCATGAGCATGCAACTGACCTTGGAGGCACTGAGGCTGCTGCGATCTCACAAGCACAGCGAGGAGCCATGAGCCTTCTACTGACCTCCGAGGCATTGAGTTTGCTGACACCTCACAAGCACAGCCAGCAGCCATACGCTGGCCACTGACCTCGGAGTCACTGAGGCTGCTGCGATCTCACAAGCACAGTCAGCAGCCAGGAGCCTTCTACTGGCCTCGGAGGCACTGAGGCTGCTGTGACACCTCAAAAGCACAGCCAGCAACCATGAGCCTGCCACTGGCCCTAGGAGGCACTGAGGCTCCTGTGACCTCAAAAGGACAGGCAGCAGCCATGAGTATGCAAGTCACCTCGGAGGCAGTGAGGCTGCTGTGACCTCACAAGCACAGGCAGCAGTGGGAGCTGTAGACTAACGTAGGAGTCACTGAGGCTGCTGTGACCTCACAAGCACAGCCAGCAGGGGGTGCTGTAGAGTAACCTAGGAGGCAGTGAGGCTGCTGTGACCTCACAAGCACAGCCAGCAGGGGGGGCTAGACACTTACCTATGAGGCACTGAGGCTGCTGTGACCTCACAAGCACAGCCAGCAGCCAGGAGCCTGCCACTAACCTATGAGGCACTGAGGCTGCTGTGACCTCCCAAGCACAGCCAGCAACCAGGAGCCTGCCACTGGCCTAGGTGGCATTTAAGCAGCTGTGACCTCACAAGCACAGCCAGCAGGGGGCGCTGTAGAGTTACCTAGGAGGCACTGAGGCTGCTGTGACCTCACAAGCACAGCTGGCAGCCAGGAGCCTGCCACTGGCCTAGGAGGCCGTGATGTTGCTGTGATCTCACAGGCATAGCCAGCAGGGGCGCTTGCCACTAACCTATGAGGCACTGAGGCTGCTGTGACCTCCCAAGCACAGCCAGCAACCAGGAGCCTGCCACTGGCCTAGGTGGCATTTAAGCAGCTGTGACCTCACAAGCACAGCCAGCAGGGGGCGCTGTAGAGTTACCTAGGAGGCACTGAGGCTGCTGTGACCTCACAAGCACAGCCAGCAGCCAGGAGCCTGCCACAGGCCGCAGATGATCTCAGGCTGTTGTGACCTCACAAGCACAGTCAGCAGCCAGGAGCAGGCCACTGGCCTCCGAAGCACAGAGGCTGCTGTGATCTCACAACCAAAGCCAGCAACCATGAGCCTGCCACTGGCCCTAGGATGCACTGAGGCTCCTGTGACCTCACAAGGACAGCCAGGTGGGGCGATTTCAACTAACATATGAGGCACTGAGGCTGCTGTAACCTCACAAGCACAGCCAGTACGGGGTGCTGTAGAGTTACCTAGGAGGCACTCAGGCTGCTGTGACCTCATAGGCACAGCCAGCAGGGCCGCTAGACACTAACCCATGAGGCACTGAGGCTGCTGTGACCTCACAAGCACAGCTGGCAGCCAGGAGCCTGCCACTGGCCTCGGAGGCCGTGATGTTGCTGTGATCTCACAAGCATAGCCAGCAGGGGCGTTTGCCATTAACCTATGAGACACTGATGCTGCTGTGACCTCACAAGCACAGCCAGCAGCCAGGAGCCTGCCACTGGCGTCGGAGGCACTGAGGCTGCTGTGACCTCACAAGCACAGCCAGCAACCATGAGCCTGCCACTGGCCTAGGTGGCATTCAAGGAGCTGTGACCTCACAAGCACAGCCAGCAGGGGGCACTGTAGAGTTACCTAGGAGGCACTGAGGCTGCTGTGACCTCACAAGCACAGCCGGCAGTCATAAGCCGGCCACAGGCCGCAGATGATCTCAGGCTGTTGTGACCTCACAACCACAGCCACCAGCCAGGATCCTGTCACTGGCCTCCGAAGCACAGAGGCTGCTGTGACCTCACAACCAAAGCCAGCAACCATGAGCCTGCCACTGGCCCTAGGAGGCACTGAGGCTCCTGTGACCTCAAAAGGACAGGCAGCAGCCATGAGTATGCAAGTCACCTCGGAGGCAGTGAGGCTGCTGTGACGTCTCAAGCACAGGCAGCAGTGGGCGCTGTAGACTAACGTAGGAGTCACTGAGGCTGCTGTGACCTCACAAGCACAGCCAGCACGGGCTGCTGTAGAGTTACCTACGAGGCACTCAGGCTGCTGTGATCTCACAAGCACAGCCAGCCGCCATGAGCAGGCCACTGGCCTCAGAGGCACTGAGGCTGCTGTGACCTCACAAACACAGCCAGCAGCCAGGAGTCTGCCACTGGCCTCAGAGGCACTGAGGCTGCTGTGACCTCACAAGCACAGCCAGCAGCCAGGAGCCTGCCAGTGGCCTCAGAGGCACTGAGGCTGCTGTGACCTCACAAGCACAGCCAGCAGCCATTCGCCTGCCCCTGGCCTAGGAGGCACTGAGGCTGCTGTGACCTCACAAGCACAGCCAGCAGCCATGAGCCTGCCACTGGCCTCAGAGGCACTGAGGCTGCTGTGACCTGACAAGCACAGCCAGCAGCCGTGAGAATGCCACTGACCTCGGAGGCACTGAGTTTGCTGTGACCTCACAAGCACAGCCAGCAACCATGAGCCTGCCACTGGCCTAGGAGGCCGTGATGTTTCTGTGGTCTCACAAGCACTGCCGGCAGCCATGAGGCTGCCACAGGCCGCAGATGATCTCAGGCTGCTGTGACCTCCCAAGCACAGCCAGCAGCAAGGAGCCTGCCACTGGCCTGCGAGGCACTGAGGCTGCTGAGACCTCACAAGCACAGCCAGCACGGGCTGCTGTAGAATTACCTAGGAGGCACGGAGGCTGCTGGGACCTCACAAGCACAGCCAGCAGCCATGAGCCTGCCACTGGCCTAGAAGGCACTGAGTTTGCGGTGGCCTCACAAGGACAGCCAGCAGGTGTGCTTGCCACTAACCTATGATGCCCTGGAGCTGCTGTGACCTCACAAGCACAGCCAGCAGCCATGAATGAGCCACTGGCCTACTAGGCATTCAGGCTGCTGTGACCTCACAAGCACAGCCAGCATCCAGGAGCCTGCCACTGGCCTAAGAGACACTGAGGCTGCTGTGACCTCACAAGCACAGCAAGCAGCCATGAGCATGCAACTGACCTCGGAGGCACTGAGGCTGCTGCGATCTCACAAGCACAGCCAGCAGCCAGGAGCCTTCTACTGGCCTCGGAGGCACTGAGGCTGCTGTGACACCTCAAAAGCACAGCCAGCATCCAGGAGCCTGCCACTGGCCTAAGAGGCACTGAGGCTGCTGTGACCTCCCAAGCACAGCCAGCAGCCAGGAGCCTGCCACTGGCCTAGGAGGCATTCAGGCTGCTGTGACCTCACAAGCACAGCCAGCAGCCATGAGCCTGCCACTGGCCTAGGAGGGACTGAGGCTGCTGTGACCTCACATGCACAGCCAGCAGCCATGAGTATGCAACTGACCTCGGAGGCATTCAGGCTGTTGTGACATCTCAAGCACAGGCAGCAGGGGGCACTGTAGACTAACGTAGGAGTCACTGAGGCTGCTGTGACCTCCAATGCACAGCCAGCAGCCATGAGCATGCAACTGACCTTGGAGGCACTGAGGCTGCTGCGATCTCACAAGCACAGCGAGGAGCCATGAGCCTTCTACTGGCCTCGGAGGCATTGAGTTTGCTGACACCTCACAAGCACAGCCAGCAGCCATACGCTGGCCACTGACCTCGGAGTCACTGAGGCTGCTGTGACCTCACAAACACAGCCAGCAGGGGGTGCTGTAGAGTAACCTAGGAGGCACTCAGGCTGCTGTGACCTCACAAGCACAGCCAGTAGGGGGCGCTAGACACTAACCTATGAGGCACTGAGGCTGCTGTGACCTCACAAGCACAGCTGGCAGCCAGGAGCCTGCCACTGGCCTCGGAGGCACTGAGGCTGCTGTGACCTCCCAAGCACAGCCAGCAGCCTGCCACTGGCCTAGGAGGCCGTGATGTTGCTGTGATCTCACACGCATAGCCAGCAGGGGCGCTTGCCACTAACCTATGAGGCACTGAGGCTGCTGTGACCTCCCAAGCACAGCCAGCAACCAGGAGCCTGCCACTGGCCTAGGTGGCATTTAAGCAGCTGTGACCTCACAAGCACAGCCAGCAGGGGGCGCTGTAGAGTTACCTAGGAGGCACTGAGGCTGCTGTGACCTCACAAGCACAGCCAGCAGCCATGAGCCTGCACTGGCCTCAGAGGCACTGAGGCTGCTGTGACCTGCCGAGCACAGCCAGCAACCAGGAGCCTGCCACTGGCCTAGGAGGCAATCAGCCTGCTGTGACCTGCCGAGCACAGCCAGCAACCAGGAGCCTGCCACTGGCCTGGGAGGCACTGAGGCTGCTGTTATCTCACAAGCACATCCAGCAGCCAGGAGCCTGCCAGTGACCTCAGAGGCACTGAGGCTGCTGTGACCTCACAAGCACAGCCAGCAGCCAGGAGCCTGCCACTGGCCTAGGAGGCACTGAGGCTGCTGTGACCTCCAAAGCACAGCCAGCAGGTATGATCTATCCTCCAGCTGAGGACACTCTTAGGCTGCTGTGACCTCACAAGCACAGCCAGCAGCCTGCCACTGGCCTAGGAGGCATTCAGCCTGCTGTGACCTCACAAGCACAGCCCCCAGCCATGATTGAGCCACTGACCTAGCAGGCATGGAGGCTGCTGTGATCTCACAAGCACAGCCAGCAGCCATGAGCCTGCCACTGGCCTAGAAGGCACTGAGGTTGCGGTGGCCTCACAAGCACAGCAAGCAGCCATGAGCATGCAACTGACCTCGGAGGCACTGAGGCTGCTGCGATCTCACAAGCACAGCCAGCAGCCATGAATGAGCCACTGGCCTAAGAGGCACTGAGGCTGCTCTGACCTCACAAGCACAGCAAGCAGCCATGAGCATGCAACTGACCTCGGAGGCACTGAGGCTGCTGCGATCTCACAAGTACAGCGAGGAGCCATGAGCCTTCTACTGGCCTCGGAGGCACTGAGGCTGCTGTGACACCTCAAAAGCACAGCCAGCATCCAGGAGCCTGCCACTGGCCTAAGAGGCACTGAGGCTGCTGTGACCTCACAAGCACAGCCAGCAGCCATGAGCCTGCCACTGGCCTCAGAGGCACTGAGGCTGCTGTGACCTCACAAGCACAGCCAGCAGCCAGAAGCCTGCCCCTGACCTAGGAGGCAGTGATGTTGCTGTGTCCTCCCAAGCACAGCCAGCAGCCATGAGCATGCCACTGGTCTGGGAGGCACTCAGGCTCCTGTGACCTCACAAGGACAACGAGCAGGGGGAGCTGTAGAGATACCTGGGAGGCACTGAGGCTGCTGTGACCTCACAAGCACAGCCAGCAGCCAGGAGCCTGTCACTGGCCTCCGAAGCACAGAGGCTGCTGTGACCTCACAAGCACAGCCAGCAGCCATGAGCCTGCCACTGGCCCTAGGAGGCAATGAGGCTCCTGTGACCTCACAAGGACAGCCAGGTGGGGCGATTGCCACTAACGTATGAGGCACTGAGGCTGCTGTGACCTCACAAGCACAGCCAGCAACCATGAGCCTGCCACTGGCCTAGGAGGGACTGAGGCTGCTGTGACCTCACAAGCACAGCCAGCAGCCATGAGTATGCCACTGTCCTCGGAGGCACTGAGGCTGCTGTGACGTCTCAAGCACAGGCAGCAGTGGGCGCTGTAGACTAACGTAGGAGTCACTGAGGCTGCTGTGACCTCCAATGCACAGCCAGCAGCCATGAGCATGCAACTGACCTTGGAGGCACTGAGGCTGCTGCGATCTCACAAGCACAGCGAGGAGCCATGAGCCTTCTACTGGCCTCGGAGGCATTGAGTTTGCTGACACCTCACAAGCACAGCCAGCAGCCATACGCCGGCCACTGACCTCGGAGTCACTGAGGCTGCTGTGACCTCACAAACACAGCCAGCAGGATGTGCTGTAGAGTAACCTAGGAGGCACTCAGGCTGCTGTGACCTCACAAGCACAGCCAGCAGGGGGCGCTAGACACTTACCTATGAGGCACTCAGGCTGCTGTGACCTCACAAGCACAGCTGGCAGCCAGGAGCCTGCCACTGGCCTGGGAGGCACTGAGGCTGCTGTGACCTCCCAAGCACAGCCAGCAGCCAGCAGCCTGCCACTGGCCTAGGAGGCCGTGATGTTGCTGTGATCTCACACGCATAGGCAGCAGGGGCGCTTGCCACTAACCTATGAGGCACTGAGGCTGCTGTGACCTCCCAAGCACAGCCAGCAAACAGGAGCCTGCCACTGGCCTAGGTGGCATTTAAGCAGCTGTGACCTCACAAGCACAGCCAGCAGGGGGCGCTGTAGAGTTACCTAGGAGGCACTGAGGCTGCTGTGACCGCACAAGCACAGCTGGCAGCCAGGAGCCTGCCACTGGCCTAGGAGGCCGTGATGTTGCTGTGATCTCACACGCATAGGCAGCAGGGGCGCTTGCCACTAACCTATGAGGCACTGAGGCTGCTGTGACCTCCCAAGCACAGCCAGCAACCAGGAGCCTGCCACTGGCCTAGGTGGCATTTAATCAGCTGTGACCTCACAAGCACCGCCAGCAGGGGGCGCTGTAGAGTTACCTAGGAGGCACTGAGGCTGCTGTGACCTCACAAGCACAGCTGGCAGCCAGGAGCCTGCCACTGGCCTAGGAGGCCGTGATGTTGCTGTGATCTCACACGCATAGGCAGCAGGGGCGCTTGCCACTAACCTATGAGGCACTGAGGCTGCTGTGACCTCCCAAGCACAGCCAGCAACCAGGAGCCTGCCACTGGCCTAGGTGGCATTTAAGCAGCTGTGACCTCACAAGCACAGCCAGCAGGGGGCGCTGTAGAGTTACCTAGGAGGCACTGAGGCTGCTGGGACCTCACAAGCACAGCCAGCAGCCATGAGCCTGCCACAGGCCGCAGATGATCTCAGGCTGCTGTGACCTCACAAGCACAGCCAGCAGCCAGGAGCAGGCCACTGGCCTCCGAAGCACAGAGGCTGCTGTGATCTCACAACCAAAGCCAGCAACCATGAGCCTGCCACTGGCCCTAGGATGCACTGAGGCTCCTGTGACCTCACAAGGACAGCCAGGTGGGGCGATTTCAACTAACATATGAGGCACTGAGGCTGCTGTAACCTCACAAGCACAGCCAGTACGGGGTGCTGTAGAGTTACCTAGGAGGCACTGAGGCTGCTGTGACCTCACAGGCACAGCCAGCAGGGCCGCTAGACACTAACCCATGAGGCACTGACGCTGCTGTGACCTCACAAGCACAGCTGGCAGCCAGGAGCCTGCCACTGGCCTCGGAGGCCGTGATGTTGCTGTGATCTCACAAGCATAGCCAGCAGGGGCGTTTGCCATTAACCTATGAGACACTGATGCTGCTGTGACCTCACAAGCACAGCCAGCAGCCAGGAGCCTGACACTGGCGTCGGAGGCACTGAGGCTGCTGTGACCTCACAAGCACAGCCAGCAACCAGGAGCCTGCCACTGGCCTAGGTGGCATTCAAGCAGCTGTGACCTCACAAGCACAGCCAGCAGGGGGCGCTGTAGAGTTACCTAGGAGGCACTGAGGCTGCTGTGACCTCACAAGCACAGCCACCAGCCAGGAGCCTGTCACTGGCCTCCGAAGCACAGAGGCTGCTGTGACCTCACAACCAAAGCCAGCAGCCATGAGCCTGCCACTGGCCCTAGGAGGCACTGAGGCTCCTGTGACCTCAAAGGACAGGCAGCAGCCATGAGTATGCAAGTCACCTCGGAGGCAGTTAGGCTGCTGTGACGTCTCAAGCACAGGCAGCAGTGGGCGCTGTAGACTAACGTAGGAGTCACTGAGGCTGCTGTGACCTCACAAGCACAGCCAGCAGGGAGCGCTGCAGAGTTACCCAGGAGGCACTGAGGCTGCTGTGACCTCACAAGCACAGCCAGCAGCCATGAGCCGGCCACTGACCCAGGAGTTACTGACGCTGCTGTGACCTCACAAGCACAGCCAGCAGCCAGGAGCCTGCCACTGGCCTATGAGGCACTGAGGATGCTGTGACCTCACAAGCACAGCCAGCAGTCAGGAGCCTGCCCCTCGCCTAGGAGGCACTGAGGCTGCTGTGATCTCACAAGCACAGGTAGCAGCCAGGAGCCTGCCCCTGACCTAGGAGGCAGTGATGTTGCTGTGACCTCCCAAGCACAGCTAGAAGCCAGTAGCCTGCCACTGGCCTGGGAGGCACTGAGGCTGCTGTGACCTCCCAAGCACAGCGAGCAGGGGGAGCTGTAGATTTACCTAGGAGGCACTGAGGCGCCTGTGACCTCACAAGCACAGCCAGCAGGGGGCGCTGTAGAGTTACCTAGGAGGCACTGAGGCTGCTGTGACCTCACAAGCACAGCCAGCAGCCAGGAGCCTGCCACTGGCCTCAGAGGCACTGAGGCTGCTGTGACCTGCCGAGCACAGCCAGCAACCAGGAGCCTGCCACTGGCCTAGGAGGCACTGAGGCTGCTGTGACTTCCCAAGCACAGCGAGCAGGGGGAGCTGTAGATTTACCTAGGAGGCACTGAGGCGCCTGTGACCTCACAAGCACAGCCAGCAGGGGGCGCTTTAGAGTTACCCAGGAGGCACTGAGGCTGCTGTGACTTTACAAGCACCACCGGCAGCCATGAGCCTGCCACTGGCCGCAGATGATCTCAGGCTGCTGTGACCTCACAAGCACAGCCAGCAGCCAGGGGCCTGCCACTGGCCTAGGAGGCACTGAGGCTGCTGTGACTTCCCAAGCACAGCCAGCAGCCATGGGCATGCAACTGACCTCGGAGGCAGTGAGGCTGCTGTGATCTCACAAGCACAGCCAGGAGCCAGGAGGCTTCTACTGGCCTCGGAGGCACTGAATTTGCTGACACCTCACAAGCACAGCTAGCAGCCAATTGCCGGCCACTGACCTCGGAGGCACTGAGGCTGCTGTGACCTCCAAAGCACAGCCAGCAGCCAGGAGCCTGCCACTGGCCGCAGATGATCTCAGGCTGCTGTGACCTCATAAGCACAGCCAGCAGCCAGGAGCCTGCCACTGGCCTAGGAGGCACTGAGGCTGCTGTGACTTCCCAAGCACAGCCAGCAGCCATGGGCATGCAACTGACCTCGGAGGCAGTGAGGCTGCTGTGATCTCACAAGCACAGCCAGGAGCCAGGAGGCTTCTACTGGCCTCGGAGGCACTGAATTTGCTGACACCTCACAAGCACAGCTAGCAGCCAATTGCCGGCCACTGACCTCGGAGGCACTGAGGCTGCTGTGACCTCCAAAGCACAGCCAGCAGCCAGGAGCCTGCCACTGGCCTCGGAGGCCGTGATGTTGCTGTGATCTCACAAACATAGCCAGTAGGGGCGCTTGCCACTAACCTATGCGGCACTGAGTCTGCTGTGAACTCCCAGGCACAGCCAGCAGCGATGAGCCTGCCACTGGCCTGGGAGCCACGGAGGCGGCTATGACCTCACAAGCACAGCCAGCAGCCAGGAGCCTGCCACTGGCCCCACTGGCACTGCGGTTGCTCTGAACTCACAAGCAGAGCCAGCAGCAATGAACGAGCCACTGCCTAGGAGGCACAGAGGCTGCTGTGACCTCACAAGCACAGCCAGTAACCAGGAGCCTGCCACTGGCCTCAGAGGCACTGAGGCCGCTGAGACCTCACAAGCACAGCCAGCAGCCAGGAGCCTGCCACTGGCCTCGGAGGCACTGAGGCAGCTGTGACGTCACAAGCACAGCCAGCAGCCATGAGCCTGTCACTGTCCCAGGAGTCACTGAGGCTGCTGTGACCTCACAAGCACAGCCAGCAGCCATGAGCCTGTCACTGTCCCAGGAGCCACTGAGGCTGCTGTGACATCACAAGCACAGCCAGCTGCCATGAGCCTGCCACTGGCCTAGGAGGCATTCAGGCTGCTGTGACCTCACAACCACAGCCAGCCGGGGGCGCTGCAGAGTTACTCAGGAGGCACTGAGGCTGCTGTGACCTCACAAGCACAGCCAGCAGCCAGGAGCCTGCCACTGGCCTAGGAGGCACTGAGGCTGCTGTGACCTCACAAGCACAGCCAGCAGGGGGCGATAGATACTAAGCAATGAGGCACTGAGGCTGCTGTGAGCTCACAAGCACAGCCAGCAGCCATGTGCATGAATCTGACCTTGAAGTCCAAGAGGCTGCTGTGATCTCACAAGCACATCCAGCAGGGGGTGCTAGACACTAAGCTATGAGGTACTCAGGCTGCTGTGACCTCACAAACACAGCCAGCAGCCAGGAGCCTGCCTCTGGCCTAGGAGGCACTGAGGCTGCTGTGACCTCACAAGCACAGCCAGGAGGGGGCGCTGGACGCTCACCTAGAAGACACCAAGGCTGCTATGATCTCACAAGCACAGCCAGCAGCCAGGCGCCTGCCACTGGCCTAGGCGGCAATGAGGCTGCTGTGACCTCACAAGAACAAGCATCAGCCAGGAGCCTGCCCCTGGCCTAGGAGGCCGTGATGTTGCTGTGATCTCACAAGCATAACCAGCAGGGGTGCTTGTCACTAACCTATGAGGCAGTGAGGCTGCTGTGAACTCCCAAGCACAGCCAGCAACCAGGAGCCTGCCACTGGCCTAGGTGGCATACAAGCAGCTGTGACGTCACAAGCAGAGGCAGCAGAGAGCGCTGTAGACTAACGTAGGAGGCTCTGAGGCTGCTGTGACCTCCCAAGCACAGCCAGCAGCCATGAGCATGCAACTGACCTCGGAGGCAGTTAGGCTGCTGTGACCTCACAAGCACAGTCAGCACTGGGCGCTGTAGAATAACATAGGAGTCAGAGAGTCTGCTGTGGCCTCCCAAGCACAGCCAGCAGCCTGGAGCCTGCAACTGGCCGTAGGAGGCACTCAGGCTGCTGTGACCTCCCAAGCACAACCAACAGCCATGAGCATGCCACTGACCTCGGAGGCACTGAGGCTGCTGTGACCTCACAAGCACAGCCAGCAGCCAGGAGCCTGTCACTGGCTTCCGAGGCACAGACGCTGCTGTGACCTCACAACCAAAGCCAGCAACCATGAGCCTGCCACTGGCCCTAGACGCACTCCAGCTCCTGTGACCTCACAAGGACAGCCAGGTGGGGTGATTGCCACTAAGCTAAGAGGCACTGAGGCTGCTGTGACCTGACAAGCACAGCCAGCAGCTATGAGGCTGCCCCTGGCTTAGGAGGCACTGAGGCTGCTGTGACCTCACAACCACAGCCAGCAGGGGGCGCTGTAGACTAACGTAGCAGTCACTGAGGCTGCTGTGAGCTCACAACCACAGCCAGCAGCCATGAGCCTGCCACTGCCCTAGGAGGCACTGAGGCTGCTGTGACCTCCCAAGCACAGCCATCAGCCGGGAGCCTGGCCCTGGCCTAGGAGGCCGTGATGTTGATGTGATCTCACAACCATAGCCTGCAGGGGCGCTTGCCACTAATCTATGAGGCACTGAGGCTGCTGTGAACTCCCAAGCACAGCCAGCAACCAGGAGCCTGCCACTGGCCTAGGTGGCATTCAAGCAGCTGTGACCTCACAAGCAGAGGCAGCAGTGGGCGCTGTAGACTAATGTAGGAGGCACTGAGGCTGCTGTGACCTCACAAGCAGAGCCAGCAACCACGAGCCTGCCACTGGTCTAGGAGGCACTTAGGCTGCTGTGACCTCACAAGCACAGTCAGCAGCCAGGAGTCTGCAACTGACCTAGGAGGCACTCAGGCTGCTATGACCTCACAAGCCAAGCCAGAAGGGGCGCTTGCCACTAACCTATGAGGCACTGAGGCTGCTGTGAGCTCACAAGCATAACCAGCAGGCATGAGCTTGCCAGTGGCCTAGGATGTACTTAGGCTGCTGTGACCTCCCAAGCACAGCCATCAGCCAGGAGCCTGCCCCTGGACTCAAGGCACTGGGGCTGCTGTGACCTCACAAGGACAGCCATCAGCCAGGGGCCTGCCACTGGCCTAGGATGCACTGACGCTACTTAGACCTCACAAGCACAGGCAGCAGTGGGCGCTGTAGACTAACGTGGGAGGCACTGAGGCTGCTGTGACCTCACAACCACAGCCAGCAGTGGGCGCTATAGACTAACGTAGCAGTCACTGAGGCTGCTGTGAGCTCACAACCACAGCCAGCAGCCATGAGCCTGCCACTGCCCTAGGAGGCACCAAGGCTGCTGTGACCTCCCAAGCACAGCCATCAGCCGGGAGCCTGGCCCTGGCCTAGGAGGCCGTGATGTTGATGTGATCTCACAAGCATAGCCTGCAGGGGCGCTTGCCACTAATCTATGAGGCACTGAGGCTGCTGTGACCTCCCAAGCACAGCCAGCAACCAGGAGCCTGCCACTGGCCTAGGTGGCATTCAAGCAGCTGTGACCTCACAAGCAGAGGCAGCAGTGGGTGCTGTAGACTAACGTAGGAGGCACTGAGGCTGCTGTGACCTCACAAGCAGAGCCAGCAACCACGAGCCTGCCACTGGTCTAGGAGGCACTTAGGCTGCTGTGACCTCACAAGCACAGTCAGCAGCCAGGAGTCTGCAACCGACCTAGGAGGCACTCAGGCTGCTATGACCTCACAAGCCAAGCCAGAAGGGGCGCTTGCCACTAACCTATGAGGCATTGAGGCTGCTGTGAGCTCACAAGCATAACCAGCAGGCATGAGCTTGCCAGTGGCCTAGGATGTACTTAGGCTGCTGTGACCTCCCAAGCACAGCCATCAGCCAGGAGCCTGCCCCTGGCCTCAGAGGCACTGGGGCTGATGTGACCTCACAAGGACAGCCATCAGCCAGGGGCCTGCCACTGGCCTAGGATGCACTGACGCTACTTAGACCTCACAAGCACAGGCAGCAGTGGGCGCTGTAGACTAACGTGGGAGGCACTGAGGCTGCTGTGACCTCACAACCACTGCCAGCAGTGGGCGCTGTAGACTAACGTGGGAGTCACTGAGGCTGCTGTGAGCTCACAAGCACAGCCAGCAGCCATGTGCATGAATCTGACCTTGAAGTCCAAGAGGCTGCTGTGATCTCACAAGCACATCCAGCAGGGGGTGCTAGACACTAAGCTATGAGGTACTCAGGCTGCTGTGACCTCACAAACACAGCCAGCAGCCAGGAGCCTGCCTCTGGCCTAGGAGGCACTGAAGCTGCTGTGACCTCACAAGCACAGCCAGGAGGGGGCTCTGGACGCTCACCTAGAAGACACCAAGGCTGCTATGATCTCACAAGCACAGCCAGCAGCCAGGCGCCTGCCACTGGCCTAGGAGGCACTGAGGCTGCTGTGAAACCCCAAACACATCCAGCAGCCATGAGCCTGTCTCTGGCCTAGGCGGCAATGAGGCTGCTGTGACCTCACAAGAACAAGCATCAGCCAGGAGCCTGCCCCTGGCCTAGGAGGCCGTGATGTTGCTGTGATCTCACAAGCATAACCAGCAGGGGTGCTTGTCACTAATCTATGAGGCAGTGAGGCTGCTGTGAACTCCCAAGCACAGCCAGCAACCAGGAGCCTGCCACTGGCCTAGGTGGCATACAAGCAGCTGTGACGTCACAAGCAGAGGCAGCAGAGAGCGCTGTAGACTAACGTAGGAGGCACTGAGGCTGCTGTGACCTCACAAGCACAGCCAGCAACCACGAGCCTGCCACTGGTCTAGGAGGCACTGAGGCTGCTGTGACCTCACAAGCACAGCCAGCAGCCATGAGCCTGCCACTGGCCTATGAGGCACTGAGGCTGCTGTGAGCTCACAAGCACAGCCAGCAGCCAGGAGCCTGCCCCTGGCAAAAGAGGCACTGAGGCTGCTGTGACCTCACAAGCACAGCCAACAGCCATTAGTATGCCACTGGCCTAGCAGGCATTCAGGCTGCTGTGATCTCACAAGCACAGCCAGCCGGGGGCGCTGCAGGTTACCCAGGAGGCATTGAGGCTGCTGTGAGCTCACAAGCACAGTCAGCAGCCATTGGCCTGCCACTGTCCGAAGAGGCACGGAGGCTCCTCTGACCTCACCAGCACACCAAGCAGCCATTGGCCTCCCTCTGGCCTACAGCAAAAGGAGGCTGATGTGACCTGACAAGCACAGCGAGTAGCCAGGGGCCTCCCACTGCCCTATAAGGTACAGAGACAAATGTGACCTCAAAAGGCAGCCAGCAGACAGAGGCCTGCCATGGGCCTATCAGAAAATAGGACTGCCGTGACCTTACAAGCACAGCCAGCAGCCAAGGGCCTGCCACTGGCCTATAGGGCACTGAGGCTGCTGTGACCTCGCAAGCACAGCGAGGAGCCAGAGGCCTGCCATTGCCCTATAAGGTACAGAGACAAATGTGACCTCAAAAGGCAGCCAGCAGGCAGAGGCCTGCCATGGGCCTATCAGGAAATAGGACTGCTGTGACCTTACAAGAACAAACTGCAGGTACGGGCCTCCACTGGCCTATGAGGCACGGAGGCTGCTGTGACCTCACAAGCACACCAAGCAGCCATTGGCCTCCCAGGGGCCTATCAGGCACTGCGGCTGCTGTGACCTCACAAGCACAGCCAGCAGCCAAGGGCCTGCCACAGGCCTATCAGGCAATACGACTGCTGTGACCTTAAAAGAACAAACAGCAGCTACGGGCCTCCACTGGCCTATGAGGCATGGAGGCTGCTGTGACCTCACAAGCACAGCCAGCAGCCAAGGGCCTGCCACAGGCCTATCAGGCAATAGGACTGCTGTGACCTTACAAGCACAGCCAGCAGCTATGGGCCTGCCACTGGCTTATAGGGAACGGAGGCTGCTGTCACCTGACAAGCACAGCCAGCAGCTATGGGCCTGCCACTGCCCTATGAGGCACTGAGGCTGCTGTGACCTCACAAGCACAGTCAGCAGCAAGGGGCCTGCTGCTGGCCTATCAGGCTCTAGGAGTGTTGTGACCTGACAAGCACAGCCAGCAGCTATGGGCCTGCCACTGGCCTATGAGGCACGGAGGCTGCTGTGACCTCACAAGCACCCCAAGCAGCCATTGGCCTCCCACTGCCCGATGAGGCGCTGACGCTGCTGTCAACTCAGAAGCACAGTGAACAGTCAGGGGCCTGCCACTGCCCTCAAGGGCATGGAGGCTGCTGTGACCTCAGAAGTCCAGCCAGCAGCTATGGGCCTGCCACTGGCCTATAGGGCACTGAGGCTTCTCTGACCTCAGAAGCCCACCCAGCAGCTATGGGCCTCAAACTGGCCTATCAGGCACTGAGGCTTCTGTAACCTCACAAGCACAGCCAGCAGCAAGGGGCCTGCCACTGGCCTGTGAAGCACTGAGGCTGCTGTGACCTGACGAGCCCAGGCAGCTGCTACGGGCCTCCCACAGGCCTATGGGGCACGGAGGCTGCTGTGACCTCAAAAGCACACCAAGCAGCCATTGGCCTCCCACGGGCCTATCAGGCACTGAGGCTGCTGTGACCTCACAAGCACAGGCAGCAACTATGGGCCTGCCACTGGCCTATAGGAAAAGGAGGCTGCTGTGACTTCACAAGCACAGGCAGCAGCTGTGGGCCTGCCACTGGCCTATGAGGCACTAAGGCTGCTGTGAGCTCACAAGCACAGTCAGCAGCCAGGGGCCTGCTGCTGGCCTGTCAGGCTGTAGGAGTGCGGTGACCTGACAAGCACAGCCAGCAGCCATTGGCCTTCCACTGGCCTATGACGCACGGAGGCTGCTGTGACCTCACAAGCACACCAAGCAGCCATTAGCCTCCCAGAGGCATATCAGGCACTGAGGCTGCTGTGACCTCACAAGCACAGCCAGCAGCAAGGGGCCTGCTGCTGGCCTATCAGGCTCTAGGAGTGTTGTCACCTGACAAGCACAGCCAGCAGCTAGGGGCCTTCCACTGGCCTATCACGCATTGAGGCTGCTGTGACCTCACAAGCACAGGCAGCAGCCATTGGCCTCCCACTGCCCGACGAGGCGCTGACGCTGCTGTCAACTCAGAAGCACAGTAAGCAGTCAGGGGCCTGCCACTGCCCTCAAGGGCATGGAGGCTGCTGTGACCTCAGAAGTCCAGCCAGCAGCTATGGGCCTGCCACTGGCCTATAGGGCACTGAGGCTGTTGTGACCTCACAAGCCCACCCAGCAGTCATTGGCCTCAAACTGGCCTATCAGGCACTGAGGCTTCAGTAACCTCACAAGCACAGCCAGCAGCAAGGGGCCTGCCACTGGCCTGTGAAGCACTGAGGCTGCTGTGACGTCACAAGCACAGTCAGCAGCCAGGGGCCTGCTGCTGGCCTATCAGGCTGTAGGAGTGTTGTCACCTGACAAGCACAGCCAGCAGCTAGGGGCCTTCCACAGGCCTATCAGACACTGAGGCTGCTGTGACCTGACAAGCACAGCCAGCAGCCAAGGGCCTGCCACAGGCCTATCAGGCAATACGACTGCTGTGACCTCACAAGCACAGCCAGCAGCTATGGGCCTGCCACTGGCCTATAGGAAAAGGAGGCTGCTGTGACCTCACAAGCACAGGCAGCAGCCATTGGCCTACCACTGCCCGATGAGGCGCTGACGCTGCTGTCAACTCAGAAGCACAGCAAACAGTCAGGGGACTGCCACTCCCCTCAAGGGCATGGAGGCTGCTCTAATCTCACAAGCACAGCCAGCAGTTATGGGCCTGCCACTGCCCTATAGGGCACTGAGGCTCCTCTGACCTCACAAGCCCACCCAGCAGTCATTGGCCTCGAACGGGCCTATCAGGCACTGAGGCTTCAGTAACCTCACAACCACAGCCAGCAGCAAGGGGCCTGCCACTGGCCTGTGAAGCACTGAGGCTGCTGTGACCTCACGAGCCCAGGCAGCAGCTATGGGCCTGCCACTGGCCTGTGAGGCACGGAGGCTGCTGTGACCTCACAAGCACACCAAACAGCCATTGGCCGCCCACGGGCCTGTCAGGCACTGAGGCTGCTCTGACCTCACAAGCACAGCCAGCAGCCAAGGGCGTGCCGCAGGCCTGTGAAGCACTGAGGCTGCTGTGACCTCACAAGCACAGCCAGCAGCCAGGGGCCTGCTGCTGGCCTATCAGGCTGTAGGAGTGTTGTGACCTCACAAGCACAGCCAGCAGCTACGGGTCTCCACTGGCCTATGAGGCACTGAGGCTGCTGTGACCTCACAAGCACAGTCAGCAGCCAGGGGCCTGCTGCTGGCCTGTCAGGCTGTAGGAGTGCGGTGACCTGACAAGCACAGCCAGCAGCCATTGGCCTGCCACTGTCCGAAGAGGCACGTAGGCTCCTCTGAGCTCACCAGCACACCAAGCAGCCATTGGCCTCCCACGGGCCTATAGGGCACTGAGGCTGCTGTGACCTCACAAGCACAGCCAGCAGCCAAGGGCCTGCCACAGGCCTATCAGGCAATACAACTGCTGTGACCTGACAAGCACAGGAAGCAGCTATGGGCCTGCCACTGGCCTATAGGAAAAGGAGGCTGCTGTGACTTCACAAGCACAGGCAGCAGCTATGGGCCTGCCACTGGCCTATGAGGCACTGAGGCTGCTGTGACCTCACAAGCACAGTCAGCAGCCAGGGGCCTGCTGCTGGCCTATCACGCTGTAGGAGTGCTGTGACCTGACAAGCACAGCCAGCAGCCATTGGCCTGCCATTGTCCGAAGAGGCACGTAGGCTCCTCTGAGCTCACCAGCACACCAAGCAGCCATTGGCCTCCCTCTGGCCTACAGGAAAGGGAGGCTGCTGTGACCTCACAAGCACAGCGAGGAGCCAGGGGCCTCCCACTGCCCTATAAGGTACAGAGACAAATGTGACCTCAAAAGGCAGCCAGCAGACAGAGGCCTGCCATGGGCCTATCAGGAAATAGGACTGCTGTGACCTTACAAGAACAAACAGCAGGTACGGGCCTGCCACTGGCCTATGAGGCACGGAGGCTGCTGTGACCTCAAAAGCACACCAAGCAGCCACTGGCCTCCCAGGGGCATATCAGGCACTGAGGCTGCTGTGACCTGACAAGCACAGCCAGCAGCCAAGGGCCTGCCACAGGCCTATCAGGCAATACGACTGCTGTGACCTGACAAGCACAGCCAGCAGCCAAGGGCCTGCCACAGGCCTATCAGGCAATACGACTGCTGTGACCTGACAAGCACAGCCAGCAGCCAAGGGCCTGCCACAGGCCTATCAGGCAATACGACTGCTGTGACCTTACAAGCACAGCCAGCAGCTATGGGCCTGCCACTGGCTTATAGGGAACGGAGGCTGCTGTTACCTCACAAGCACACCCAGCAGCTATGGGCCTGCCACTGGCCTATGAGGCACTGAGGCTGCTGTGACCTCACAAGCACAGTCAGCAGCCAGGGGCCTGCTGCTGGCCTATCAGGCTGTAGGAGTGTTGTCACCTGACAAGCACAGCCAGCAGCTAGGGGCCTTCCACAGGCCTGTCAGACACTGAGGCTGCTGTGACCTGACAAGCACAGCCAGCAGCCAAGGGCCTGCCACAGGCCTATCAGGCAATACGACTGCTGTGACCTGACAAGCACAGCCAGCAGCTATGGGCCTGCCACTGGCCTATAGGAAAAGGAGGCTGCTGTGACCTCACAAGCACAGGCAGCAGCCATTGGCCTACCACTGCCCGATGAGGCGCTGACGCTGCTGTCAACTCAGAAGCACAGCAAACAGTCAGGGGACTGCCACTCCCCTCAAGGGCATGGAGGCTGCTCTAATCTCACAAGCACAGCCAGCAGTTATGGGCCTGCCACTGCCCTATAGGGCACTGAGGCTCCTCTGACCTCACAAGCCCACCCAGCAGTCATTGGCCTCGAACGGGCCTATCAGGCACTGAGGCTTCAGTAACCTCACAACCACAGCCAGCAGCAAGGGGCCTGCCACTGGCCTGTGAAGCACTGAGGCTGCTGTGACCTCACGAGCCCAGGCAGCAGCTATGGGCCTGCCACTGGCCTGTGAGGCACGGAGG
Organism: Dromaius novaehollandiae; assembly: GCF_036370855.1. NCBI lineage: Eukaryota > Metazoa > Chordata > Aves > Casuariiformes > Dromaiidae > Dromaius > Dromaius novaehollandiae. The sequence goes on from NC_088104.1 coordinate 48,471,580, forward strand.
CTGCTGTGACCTCACAAGCACACCAAACAGCCATTGGCCGCCCACGGGCCTGTCAGGCACTGAGGCTGCTCTGACCTCACAAGCACAGCCAGCAGCCAAGGGCGTGCCGCAGGCCTGTGAAGCACTGAGGCTGCTGTGACCTCACAAGCACAGCCAGCAGCCAGGGGCCTGCTGCTGGCCTATCAGGCTGTAGGAGTGTTGTGACCTCACAAGCACAGCCAGCAGCTAGGGGCCTTCCACAGGCCTGTCAGACACTGAGGCTGCTGTGACCTGACAAGCACAGCCAGCAGCCAAGGGCCTGCCACAGGCCTATCAGGCAATACGACTGCTGTGACCTGACAAGCACAGCCAGCAGCTATGGGCCTGCCACTGGCCTATAGGAAAAGGAGGCTGCTGTGACCTCACAAGCACAGGCAGCAGCCATTGGCCTACCACTGCCCGATGAGGCGCTGACGCTGCTGTCAACTCAGAAGCACAGCAAACAGTCAGGGGACTGCCACTCCCCTCAAGGGCATGGAGGCTGCTCTAATCTCACAAGCACAGCCAGCAGTTATGGGCCTGCCACTGCCCTATAGGGCACTGAGGCTCCTCTGACCTCACAAGCCCACCCAGCAGTCATTGGCCTCGAACGGGCCTATCAGGCACTGAGGCTTCAGTAACCTCACAACCACAGCCAGCAGCAAGGGGCCTGCCACTGGCCTGTGAAGCACTGAGGCTGCTGTGACCTCACGAGCCCAGGCAGCAGCTATGGGCCTGCCACTGGCCTGTGAGGCACGGAGGCTGCTGTGACCTCACAAGCACACCAAACAGCCATTGGACGCCCACGGGCCTGTCAGGCACTGAGGCTGCTCTGACCTCACAAGCACAGCCAGCAGCCAAGGGCGTGCCGCAGGCCTGTGAAGCACTGAGGCTGCTGTGACCTCACAAGCACAGCCAGCAGCCAGGGGCCTGCTGCTGGCCTATCAGGCTGTAGGAGTGTTGTGACCTCACAAGCACAGCCAGCAGCTACGGGTCTCCACTGGCCTATGAGGCACTGAGGCTGCTGTGACCTCACAAGCACAGTCAGCAGCCAGGGGCCTGCTGCTGGCCTGTCAGGCTGTAGGAGTGCGGTGACCTGACAAGCACAGCCAGCAGCCATTGGCCTGCCACTGTCCGAAGAGGCACGTAGGCTCCTCTGACCTCACCAGCACACCAAGCAGCCATTGGCCTCCCACGGGCCTATAGGGCACTGAGGCTGCTGTGACCTCACAAGCACAGCCAGCAGCCAAGGGCCTGCCACAGGCCTATCAGGCAATACAACTGCTGTGACCTGACAAGCACAGGAAGCAGCTATGGGCCTGCCACTGGCCTATAGGAAAAGGAGGCTGCTGTGACTTCACAAGCACAGGCAGCAGCTATGGGCCTGCCACTGGCCTATGAGGCACTGAGGCTGCTGTGACCTCACAAGCACAGTCAGCAGCCAGGGGCCTGCTGCTGGCCTATCACGCTGTAGGAGTGCTGTGACCTGACAAGCACAGCCAGCAGCCATTGGCCTGCCATTGTCCGAAGAGGCACGTAGGCTCCTCTGAGCTCACCAGCACACCAAGCAGCCATTGGCCTCCCTCTGGCCTACAGGAAAGGGAGGCTGCTGTGACCTCACAAGCACAGCGAGGAGCCAGGGGCCTCCCACTGCCCTATAAGGTACAGAGACAAATGTGACCTCAAAAGGCAGCCAGCAGACAGAGGCCTGCCATGGGCCTATCAGGAAATAGGACTGCTGTGACCTTACAAGAACAAACAGCAGGTACGGGCCTGCCACTGGCCTATGAGGCACGGAGGCTGCTGTGACCTCAAAAGCACACCAAGCAGCCACTGGCCTCCCAGGGGCATATCAGGCACTGAGGCTGCTGTGACCTGACAAGCACAGCCAGCAGCCAAGGGCCTGCCACAGGCCTATCAGGCAATACGACTGCTGTGACCTGACAAGCACAGCCAGCAGCCAAGGGCCTGCCACAGGCCTATCAGGCAATACGACTGCTGTGACCTGACAAGCACAGCCAGCAGCCAAGGGCCTGCCACAGGCCTATCAGGCAATAGGACTGCTGTGACCTTACAAGCACAGCCAGCAGCTATGGGCCTGCCACTGGCTTATAGGGAACGGAGGCTGCTGTTACCTCACAAGCACACCCAGCAGCTATGGGCCTGCCACTGCCCTATGAGGCACTGAGGCTGCTGTGACCTCACAAGCACAGTCAGCAGCCAGGGGCCTGCTGCTGGCCTATCAGGCTGTAGGAGTGTTGTGACCTCACAAGCACAGCCAGCAGCTATGGGCCTGCCACTGGCGTATAGGGAACAGAGGTTGATGTGACCTCACAAGCACAGTCAGCAGCCAGGGGCCTGCTGCTGGCCTATCAGGCTGTAGGAGTGTTGTCACCTGACAAGCACAGCCAGCAGCTAGGGGCCTTCCACAGGCCTATCAGACACTGAGGCTGCTGTGACCTGACAAGCACAGCCAGCAGCCAAGGGCCTGCCACAGGCCTATCAGGCAATACGACTGCTGTGACCTCACAAGCACAGCCAGCAGCTATGGGCCTGCCACTGGCCTATAGGAAAAGGAGGCTGCTGTGACCTCACAAGCACAGGCAGCAGCCATTGGCCTACCACTGCCCGATGAGGCGCTGACGCTGCTGTCAACTCAGAAGCACAGCAAACAGTCAGGGGACTGCCACTCCCCTCAAGGGCATGGAGGCTGCTCTAATCTCACAAGCACAGCCAGCAGTTATGGGCCTGCCACTGCCCTATAGGGCACTGAGGCTCCTCTGACCTCACAAGCCCACCCAGCAGTCATTGGCCTCGAACGGGCCTATCAGGCACTGAGGCTTCAGTAACCTCACAACCACAGCCAGCAGCAAGGGGCCTGCCACTGGCCTGTGAAGCACTGAGGCTGCTGTGACCTCATGAGCCCAGGCAGCAGCTATGGGCCTGCCACTGGCCTGTGAGGCACGGAGGCTGCTGTGACCTCAAAAGCACACCAAACAGCCATTGGCCGCCCACGGGCCTGTCAGGCACTGAGGCTGCTCTGACCTCACAAGCACAGCCAGCAGCCAAGGGCGTGCCGCAGGCCTGTGAAGCACTGAGGCTGCTGTGACCTCACAAGCACAGCCAGCAGCCAGGGGCCTGCTGCTGGCCTATCAGGCTGTAGGAGTGTTGTGACCTCACAAGCACAGCCAGCAGCTACGGGTCTCCACTGGCCTATGAGGCACTGAGGCTGCTGTGACCTCACAAGCACAGTCAGCAGCCAGGGGCCTGCTGCTGGCCTGTCAGGCTGTAGGAGTGCGGTGACCTGACAAGCACAGCCAGCAGCCATTGGCCTGCCACTGTCCGAAGAGGCACGTAGGCTCCTCTGAGCTCACCAGCACACCAAGCAGCCATTGGCCTCCCACGGGCCTATAGGGCACTGAGGCTGCTGTGACCTCACAAGCACAGCCAGCAGCCAAGGGCCTGCCACAGGCCTATCAGGCAATACAACTGCTGTGACCTGACAAGCACAGGAAGCAGCTATGGGCCTGCCACTGGCCTATAGGAAAAGGAGGCTGCTGTGACTTCACAAGCACAGGCAGCAGCTATGGGCCTGCCACTGGCCTATGAGGCACTGAGGCTGCTGTGACCTCACAAGCACAGTCAGCAGCCAGGGGCCTGCTGCTGGCCTATCACGCTGTAGGAGTGCTGTGACCTGACAAGCACAGCCAGCAGCCATTGGCCTGCCATTGTCCGAAGAGGCACGTAGGCTCCTCTGAGCTCACCAGCACACCAAGCAGCCATTGGCCTCCCTCTGGCCTACAGGAAAGGGAGGCTGCTGTGACCTCACAAGCACAGCGAGGAGCCAGGGGCCTCCCACTGCCCTATAAGGTACAGAGACAAATGTGACCTCAAAAGGCAGCCAGCAGACAGAGGCCTGCCATGGGCCTATCAGGAAATAGGACTGCTGTGACCTTACAAGAACAAACAGCAGGTACGGGCCTGCCACTGGCCTATGAGGCACGGAGGCTGCTGTGACCTCAAAAGCACACCAAGCAGCCACTGGCCTCCCAGGGGCATATCAGGCACTGAGGCTGCTGTGACCTGACAAGCACAGCCAGCAGCCAAGGGCCTGCCACAGGCCTATCAGGCAATACGACTGCTGTGACCTGACAAGCACAGCCAGCAGCCAAGGGCCTGCCACAGGCCTATCAGGCAATACGACTGCTGTGACCTGACAAGCACAGCCAGCAGCCAAGGGCCTGCCACAGGCCTATCAGGCAATAGGACTGCTGTGACCTTACAAGCACAGCCAGCAGCTATGGGCCTGCCACTGGCTTATAGGGAACGGAGGCTGCTGTTACCTCACAAGCACACCCAGCAGCTATGGGCCTGCCACTGGCCTATGAGGCACTGAGGCTGCTGTGACCTCACAAGCACAGTCAGCAGCCAGGGGCCTGCTGCTGGCCTATCAGGCTGTAGGAGTGTTGTGACCTCACAAGCACAGCCAGCAGCTATGGGCCTGCCACTGGCGTATAGGGAACAGAGGTTGATGTGACCTCACAAGCACAGTCAGCAGCCAGGGGCCTGCTGCTGGCCTATCAGGCTGTAGGAGTGTTGTCACCTGACAAGCACAGCCAGCAGCTAGGGGCCTTCCACAGGCCTATCAGACACTGAGGCTGCTGTGACCTGACAAGCACAGCCAGCAGCCAAGGGCCTGCCACAGGCCTATCAGGCAATACGACTGCTGTGACCTCACAAGCACAGCCAGCAGCTATGGGCCTGCCACTGGCCTATAGGAAAAGGAGGCTGCTGTGACCTCACAAGCACAGGCAGCAGCCATTGGCCTACCACTGCCCGATGAGGCGCTGACGCTGCTGTCAACTCAGAAGCACAGCAAACAGTCAGGGGACTGCCACTCCCCTCAAGGGCATGGAGGCTGCTCTAATCTCACAAGCACAGCCAGCAGTTATGGGCCTGCCACTGCCCTATAGGGCACTGAGGCTCCTCTGACCTCACAAGCCCACCCAGCAGTCATTGGCCTCGAACGGGCCTATCAGGCACTGAGGCTTCAGTAACCTCACAACCACAGCCAGCAGCAAGGGGCCTGCCACTGGCCTGTGAAGCACTGAGCCTGCTGTGACCTCACGAGCCCAGGCAGCAGCTATGGGCCTGCCACTGGCCTGTGAGGCACGGAGGCTGCTGTGACCTCACAAGCACACCAAACAGCCATTGGCCGCCCACGGGCCTGTCAGGCACTGAGGCTGCTCTGACCTCACAAGCACAGCCAGCAGCCAAGGGCGTGCCGCAGGCCTGTGAAGCACTGAGGCTGCTGTGACCTCACAAGCACAGCCAGCAGCCAGGGGCCTGCTGCTGGCCTGTCAGGCTGTAGGAGTGCGGTGACCTGACAAGCACAGCCAGCAGCCATTGGCCTGCCACTGTCCGAAGAGGCACGTAGGCTCCTCTGACCTCACCAGCACACCAAGCAGCCATTGGCCTCCCACGGGCCTATAGGGCACTGAGGCTGCTGTGACCTCACAAGCACAGCCAGCAGCCAAGGGCCTGCCGCAGGCCTATCAGGCAATACAACTGCTGTGACCTGACAAGCACAGGAAGCAGCTATGGGCCTGCCACTGGCCTATAGGAAAAGGAGGCTGCTGTGACTTCACAAGCACAGGCAGCAGCTATGGGCCTGCCACTGGCCTATGAGGCACTGAGGCTGCTGTGACCTCACAAGCACAGTCAGCAGCCAGGGGCCTGCTGCTGGCCTATCACGCTGTAGGAGTGCTGTGACCTGACAAGCACAGCCAGCAGCCATTGGCCTGCCATTGTCCGAAGAGGCACGTAGGCTCCTCTGAGCTCACCAGCACACCAAGCAGCCATTGGCCTCCCTCTGGCCTACAGGAAAGGGAGGCTGCTGTGACCTCACAAGCACAGCGAGGAGCCAGGGGCCTCCCACTGCCCTATAAGGTACAGAGACAAATGTGACCTCAAAAGGCAGCCAGCAGACAGAGGCCTGCCGTGGGCCTATCAGGAAATAGGACTGCTGTGACCTTACAAGAACAAACAGCAGCTACGGGCCTGCCACTGGCCTATGAGGCACGGAGGCTGCTGTGACCTCAAAAGCACACCAAGCAGCCACTGGCCTCCCAGGGGCATATCAGGCACTGAGGCTGCTGTGACCTGACAAGCACAGCCAGCAGCCAAGGGCCTGCCACAGGCCTATCAGGCAATACGACTGCTGTGACCTGACAAGCACAGCCAGCAGCCAAGGGCCTGCCACAGGCCTATCAGGCAATACGACTGCTGTGACCTGACAAGCACAGCCAGCAGCCAAGGGCCTGCCACAGGCCTATCAGGCAATAGGACTGCTGTGACCTTACAAGCACAGCCAGCAGCTATGGGCCTGCCACTGGCTTATAGGGAACGGAGGCTGCTGTTACCTCACAAGCACACCCAGCAGCTATGGGCCTGCCACTGTCCGAAGAGGCACGCAGGCTCCTCTGACCTCACCAGCACACCAAGCAGCCATTGGCCTCCCTCTGGCCTACAGCAAAAGGAGGCTGATGTGACTTCACAAGCACAAAGAGTAGCCAGGCGCCTCCCACTGCCCTGTAAGGTACAGAGACAAATGTGACCTCAAAAGGCAGCCAGCAGACAGAGGCCTGCCACGGGCCTATCAGGAAATACGACTGCTGTGGCCTTACAAAAACAAACAGCAGCTACGGGCCTGCCACTGGCCTATGAGGCACGGAGGCTGCTGTGACCTCACAAGTACAGGTAGCAGCCAAGGGCCTTCCAGTAGCCTATCAGGCAATAGGACTGCTGTGACCTCACAAGCACACCCAGCAGCCATTGGCCTGCCACTGTCCGAAGAGGCATGCAGGCTCCTCTGACCTCACCAGCACACCAAGCAGCCATTGGCCCCCTCTGGCCTAGAGGAAAAGGAGGCTGCTGTGCCCTCACAAGCACAGGCAGCAGCCATTGGCCTACCACTGCCCGATGAGGCGCTGACGCTGCTGTCAACTCACAAGCACAGTAAACAGTCAGGGGCCTGCCACGGCCCTCAAGGCATGGAGGCTGCTGTGACCTCACAAGCACAGCCAGCAGCTATGGGCCTGCCACTGCCCTATAGGGCACTGAAGCTTCTCTGACCTCACAAGCCCACCCAGCAGTCATTTGCCTCGTACTGGCCTATCAGGCACTGAGGCTTCTTTAACCTCACAAGCACAGCCAGCAGCAAGGGGCCTGCCACTGGCCTGTGAAGCACTGAGGCTGCTGTGACCTCACAAGCGCAGCCAGCAGCCAACGGCCTGCCACAGGCCTATCAGGCAATACGACTGCTGTGACCTGACAAGCACAGCCAGCAGCTATGGGCCTGCCACTGGCCTATAGTAAAAGGAGGCTGCTGTGACCTCACCAGCACACCAAGCAGCCATTGGCCTCCCTCTGGCCTACAGCAAGAGGAGGCTGATGTGACCTCACAAGCACAAAGAGTAGCCAGGCGCCTCCCACTGCCCTGTAAGGTACAGAGACAAATGTGACCTCAAAAGGCAGCCAGCAGACAGAGGCCTGCCACGGGCCTATCAGGAAATACGACTGCTGTGACCTTGCAAGAACAAACAGCAGCTACGGGCCTCCACTGGCCTTTGAGGCACGGAGGCTGCTGTGACCTCACAACCAAAGCCAGCAACCATGAGCCTGCCACTGGCCCTAGGAGGCACTGAGGCTCCTGTGACCTCAAAAGGACAGGCAGCAGCCATGAGTATGCAAGTCACCTCGGAGGCAGTGAGGCTGCTGTGACGTCTCAAGCACAGGCAGCAGTGGGCGCTGTAGACTAACGTAGGAGTCACTGAGGCTGCTGTGACCTCACAAGCACAGCCAGCCGCCATGAGCAGGCCACTGGCCTCAGAGGCACTGAGGCTGCTGTGACCTCACAAACACAGCCAGCAGCCAGGAGTCTGCCACTGGCCTCAGAGGCACTGAGGCTGCTGTGACCTCACAAGCACAGCCAGCAGCCAGGAGCCTGCCACTGGCCTAGGAGGCCGTGATGTTGCTGTGATCTCACACGCATAGCCAGCAGGGGCGCTTGCCACTAACCTATGAGGCACTGAGGCTGCTGTGACCTCCCAAGCACAGCCAGCAACCAGGAGCCTGCCACTGGCCTAGGTGGCATTTAAGCAGCTGTGACCTCACAAGCACAGCCAGCAGGGGGCGCTGTAGAGTTACCTAGGAGGCACTGAGGCTGCTGGGACCTCACAAGCACAGCCAGCAGCCATGAGCCTGCCACAGGCCGCAGATGATCTCAGGCTGCTGTGACCTCACAAGCACAGCCAGCAGCCAGGAGCAGGCCACTGGCCTCCGAAGCACAGAGGCTGCTGTGGCCTCACAAGCACAGCCAGCAGCCATGAGCCTGCCACTGGCCCTAGGATGCACTGAGGCTCCTGTGACCTCACAAGGACAGCCAGGTGGGGCGATTTCAACTAACATATGAGGCACTGAGGCTGCTGTAACCTCACAAGCACAGCCAGTACGGGGTGCTGTAGAGTTACCTAGGAGGCACTGAGGCTGCTGTGACCTCACAAGCACAGCCAGCAGGGCCGCTAGACACTAACCCATGAGGCACTGAGGCTGCTGTGACCTCACAAGCACAGCTGGCAGCCAGGAGCCTGCCACTGGCCTCGGAGGCCGTGATGTTGCTGTGATCTCACAAGCATAGCCAGCAGGGGCGTTTGCCATTAACCTATGAGACACTGATGCTGCTGTGACCTCACAATCTAAGCCAGCAGCCAGGAGCCTGCCACTAAGCTATGAGGCACTGAGGCTGCTGTGACCTCACAAGCACAGCCAGCAACCAGGAGCCTGCCACTGGCCTAGGTGGCAATCAAGCAGCTGTGACCTCACAAGCACAGCCAGCAGGGGGAGCTGTAGAGTTACCCAGGGGGCACTGAGGCTGCTGTGACCTCACAAGCACAGCCGGCAGTCATAAGCCGGCCACAGGCCGCAGATGATCTCAGGCTGTTGTGACCTCACAACCACAGCCACCAGCCAGGAGCCTGTCACTGGCCTCCGAAGCACAGAGGCTGCTGTGACCTCACAACCAAAGCCAGCAACCATGAGCCTGCCACTGGCCCTAGGAGGCACTGAGGCTCCTGTGACCTCAAAAGGACAGGCAGCAGCCATGAGTATGCAAGTCACCTCGGAGGCAGTGAGGCTGCTGTGACGTCTCAAGCACAGGCAGCAGTGGGCGCTGTAGACTAACGTAGGAGTCACTGAGGCTGCTGTGACCTCACAAGCACAGCCAGCACGGGCTGCTGTAGAGTTAGCTAGGAGGCACTCAGGCAGCTGTGACCTCACAAGCACAGCCAGCCGCCATGAGCAGGCCACTGGCCTCAGAGGCACTGAGGCTGCTGTGACCTCACAAACACAGCCAGCAGCCAGGAGTCTGCCACTGGCCTAAGAGGCGCTGAGGCTGCTGTGACCTCACAAGCACAGCAAGCAGCCATGAGCATGCAACTGACCTCGGAGGCACTGAGGCTGCTGCGATCTCACAAGCACAGCCAGCAGCCAGGAGCCTTCTACTGGCCTCGGAGGCACTGAGGCTGCTGTGACACCTCACAAGCACAGCCAGCAGCCATTCGCCGGCCACTGACCTCGGAGGCACTGAGGCTGCTGTGGCCTCACAAGCACAGCCAGCAGCCATGAGCCTGCCACTGGCCTAGGAGGCATTCAGGCTGCTGTGACCTCCAAGCACAGCCAGCAACCATGAGCCTGCCACTGGCCTAGGAGGGACTGAGGCTGCTGTGACCTCACATGCACAGCCAGCAGCCATGAGTATGCAACTGACCTCGGAGGCATTCAGGCTGTTGTGACATCTCAAGCACAGGCAGCAGGGGGCACTGTAGACTAGCGTAGGAGTCACTGAGGCTGCTGTGACCTCCAATGCACAGCCAGCAGCCATGAGCATGCAACTGACCTTGGAGGCACTGAGGCTGCTGCGATCTCACAAGCACAGCGAGGAGCCATGAGCCTTCTACTGGCCTCGGAGGCATTGAGTTTGCTGACACCTCACAAGCACAGCCAGCAGCCATAAGCTGGCCACTGACCTCGGAGTCACTGAGGCTGCTGTGACCTCACAAACACAGCCAGCAGGGGGTGCTGTAGAGTAACCTAGGAGGCACTCAGGCTGCTGTGACCTCACAAGCACAGCTGGCAGCCAGGAGCCTGCCACTGGCCTGGGAGGCACTGAGGCTGCTGTGACCTCACAAGCACAGCCAGCAGCCTGCCACTGGCCTAGGAGGCCGTGATGTTGCTGTGATCTCACACGCATAGCCAGCAGGGGCGCTTGCCACTAACCTATGAGACACTGAGGCTGCTGTGACCTCCCAAGCACAGCCAGCAACCAGGAGCCTGCCACTGGCCTAGGTGGCATTTAAGCAGCTGTGACCTCACAAGCACAGCCAGCAGGGGGCGCTGTAGAGTTACCTAGGAGGCACTGAGGCTGCTGTGACCTCACAAGCACAGCCAGCAGCCATGAGCCTGCCACAGGCCGCAGATGATCTCAGGCTGCTGTGACCTCACAAGCACAGCCAGCAGCCAGGAGCAGGCCACTGGCCTCCGAAGCACAGAGGCTGCTGTGATCTCACAACCATAGCCAGCAACCATGAGCCTGCCACTGGCCCTAGGATGCACTGAGGCTCCTGTGACCTCACAAGGACAGCCAGGTGGGGCGATTTCAACTAACATATGAGGCACTGAGGCTGCTGTAACCTCACAAGCACAGCCAGTACGGGGTGCTGTAGAGTTACCTAGGAGGCACTGAGGCTGCTGTGACCTCACAAGCACAGCCAGCAGGGCCGCTAGACACTAACCCATGAGGCACTGAGGCTGCTGTGACCTCACAAGCACAGCTGGCAGCCAGGAGCCTGCCACTGGCCTCGGAGGCCGTGATGTTGCTGTGATCTCACAAGCATAGCCAGCAGGGGCGTTTGCCATTAACCTATGAGACACTGATGCTGCTGTGACCTCACAATCTAAGCCAGCAGCCAGGAGCCTGCCACTAAGCTATGAGGCACTGAGGCTGCTGTGACCTCACAAGCACAGCCAGCAACCAGGAGCCTGCCACTGGCCTAGGTGGCAATCAAGCAGCTGTGACCTCACAAGCACAGCCAGCAGGGGGAGCTGTAGAGTTACCCAGGGGGCACTGAGGCTGCTGTGACCTCACAAGCACAGCCGGCAGTCATAAGCCGGCCACAGGCCGCAGATGATCTCAGGCTGTTGTGACCTCACAACCACAGCCACCAGCCAGGAGCCTGTCACTGGCCTCCGAAGCACAGAGGCTGCTGTGACCTCACAACCAAAGCCAGCAACCATGAGCCTGCCACTGGCCCTAGGAGGCACTGAGGCTCCTGTGACCTCAAAAGGACAGGCAGCAGCCATGAGTATGCAAGTCACCTCGGAGGCAGTGAGGCTGCTGTGACGTCTCAAGCACAGGCAGCAGTGGGCGCTGTAGACTAACGTAGGAGTCACTGAGGCTGCTGTGACCTCACAAGCACAGCCAGCACGGGCTGCTGTAGAGTTAGCTAGGAGGCACTCAGGCAGCTGTGACCTCACAAGCACAGCCAGCCGCCATGAGCAGGCCACTGGCCTCAGAGGCACTGAGGCTGCTGTGACCTCACAAACACAGCCAGCAGCCAGGAGTCTGCCACTGGCCTAAGAGGCGCTGAGGCTGCTGTGACCTCACAAGCACAGCAAGCAGCCATGAGCATGCAACTGACCTCGGAGGCACTGAGGCTGCTGCGATCTCACAAGCACAGCCAGCAGCCATGAGCCTTCTACTGGCCTCGGAGGCACTGAGGCTGCTGTGACACCTCACAAGCACAGCCAGCAGCCATTCGCCGGCCACTGACCTCGGAGGCACTGAGGCTGCTGTGGCCTCACAAGCACAGCCAGCAGCCATGAGCCTGCCACTGGCCTAGGAGGCATTCAGGCTGCTGTGACCTCCAAGCACAGCCAGCAACCATGAGCCTGCCACTGGCCTAGGAGGGACTGAGGCTGCTGTGACCTCACATGCACAGCCAGCAGCCATGAGTATGCAACTGACCTCGGAGGCATTCAGGCTGTTGTGACATCTCAAGCACAGGCAGCAGGGGGCACTGTAGACTAGCGTAGGAGTCACTGAGGCTGCTGTGACCTCCAATGCACAGCCAGCAGCCATGAGCATGCAACTGACCTTGGAGGCACTGAGGCTGCTGCGATCTCACAAGCACAGCGAGGAGCCATGAGCCTTCTACTGGCCTCGGAGGCATTGAGTTTGCTGACACCTCACAAGCACAGCCAGCAGCCATACGCTGGCCACTGACCTCGGAGTCACTGAGGCTGCTGTGACCTCACAAACACAGCCAGCAGGGGGTGCTGTAGAGTAACCTAGGAGGCACTCAGGCTGCTGTGACCTCACAAGCACAGCTGGCAGCCAGGAGCCTGCCACTGGCCTGGGAGGCACTGAGGCTGCTGTGACCTCCCAAGCACAGCCAGCAGCCTGCCACTGGCCTAGGAGGCCGTGATGTTGCTGTGATCTCACACGCATAGCCAGCAGGGGCGCTTGCCACTAACCTATGAGGCACTGAGGCTGCTGTGACCTCCCAAGCACAGCCAGCAACCAGGAGCCTGCCACTGGCCTAGGTGGCATTTAAGCAGCTGTGACCTCACAAGCACAGCCAGCAGGGGGCGCTGTAGAGTTACCTAGGAGGCACTGAGGTTGCTGTGACCTCACAAGCACAGCCAGCAGCCATGAGCCTGCCACTGGCCTCAGAGGCACTGAGGCTGCTGTGACCTGCCGAGCACAGCCAGCAACCAGGAGCCTGCCACTGGCCTAGGAGGCACTGAGGCTGCTGTGACCTCACAAGTACAGACAGCAGCCGCGAACCTGCCACTGGCCTGGGAGGCACTGAGGCTGCTGTTATCTCACAAGCACATCCAGCAGCCAGGAGCCTGCCAGTGACCTCAGAGGCACTGAGGCTGCTGTGACCTCACAAGCACAGCCAGCAACCAGGAGCCTGTCACTGGCCTAGGAGGCACTGAGGCTGCTGTGACCTCCAAAGCACAGCCAGCAGGTATGATCTCTCCTCCAGCTGAGGACACTCTTAGGCTGCTGTGACCTCACAAGCACAGCCAGCAGCCATGATTGAGCCACTGACCTAGCAGGCATGGAGGCTGCTGTGATCTCACAAGCACAGCCAGCAGCCATGAGCCTGCCACTGGCCTAGAAGGCACTGAGGTTGCGGTGGCCTCACAAGGACAGCCAGCAGGTGTGCTTGCCACTAACCTATGATGCCCTGGAGCTGCTGTGACCTCACAAGCACAGCCAGCAGCCATGAATGAGCCACTGGCCTACTAGGCATTCAGGCTGCTGTGACCTCACAAGCACAGCCAGCATCCAGGAGCCTGCCACTGGCCTAAGAGGCACTGAGGCTGCTGTGACCTCACAAGCACAGCAAGCAGCCATGAGCATGCAACTGACCTCGGAGGCACTGAGGCTGCTGCGATCTCACAAGCACAGCCAGCAGTCAGGAGCCTTCTACTGGCCTCGGAGGCACTGAGGCTGCTATGACACCTCAAAAGCACAGCCAGCAACCATGAGCCTGCCACTGGCCCTAGGAGGCACTGAGGCTCCTGTGACCTCAAAAGGACAGGCAGCAGCCATGAGTATGCAAGTCACCTCGGAGGCAGTGAGGCTGCTGTGACGTCTCAAGCACAGGCAGCAGTGGGCGCTGTAGACTAACGTAGGAGTCACTGAGGCTGCTGTGACCTCACAAGCACAGCCAGCACGGGCTGCTGTAGAGTTAGCTAGGAGGCACTCAGGCTGCTGTGACCTCACAAGCACAGCCAGCAGCCATGAGCCTGCCACAGGCCGCAGATGATCTCAGGCTGCTGTGACCTCACAAGCACAGCCAGCAGCCAGGAGCAGGCCACTGGCCTCCGAAGCACAGAGGCTGCTGTGATCTCACAACCAAAGCCAGCAACCATGAGCCTGCCACTGGCCCTAGGATGCACTGAGGCTCCTGTGACCTCACAAGGACAGCCAGGTGGGGCGATTTCAACTAACATATGAGGCACTGAGGCTGCTGTAACCTCACAAGCACAGCCAGTACGGGGTGCTGTAGAGTTACCTAGGAGGCACTGAGGCTGCTGTGACCTCACAAGCACAGCCAGCAGGGCCGCTAGACACTAACCCATGAGGCACTGAGGCTGCTGTGACCTCACAAGCACAGCTGGCAGCCAGGAGCCTGCCACTGGCCTCGGAGGCCGTGATGTTGCTGTGATCTCACAAGCATAGCCAGCAGGGGCGTTTGCCATTAACCTATGAGACACTGATGCTGCTGTGACCTCACAATCTAAGCCAGCAGCCAGGAGCCTGCCACTAACCTATGAGGCACTGAGGCTGCTGTGACCTCACAAGCACAGCCAGCAACCAGGAGCCTGCCACTGGCCTAGGTGGCAATCAAGCAGCTGTGACCTCACAAGCACAGCCAGCAGGGGGAGCTGTAGAGTTACCTAGGAGGCACTGAGGCTGCTGTGACCTCACAAGCACAGCCGGCAGTCATAAGCCGGCCACAGGCCGCAGATGATCTCAGGCTGTTGTGACCTCACAACCACAGCCACCAGCCAGGAGCCTGTCACTGGCCTCCGAAGCACAGAGGCTGCTGTGACCTCACAACCAAAGCCAGCAACCATGAGCCTGCCACTGGCCCTAGGAGGCACTGAGGCTCCTGTGACCTCAAAAGGACAGGCAGCAGCCATGAGTATGCAAGTCACCTCGGAGGCAGTGAGGCTGCTGTGACGTCTCAAGCACAGGCAGCAGTGGGCGCTGTAGACTAACGTAGGAGTCACTGAGGCTGCTGTGACCTCACAAGCACAGCCAGCACGGGCTGCTGTAGAGTTAGCTAGGAGGCACTCAGGCAGCTGTGACCTCACAAGCACAGCCAGCCGCCATGAGCAGGCCACTGGCCTCAGAGGCACTGAGGCTGCTGTGACCTCACAAACACAGCCAGCAGCCAGGAGTCTGCCACTGGCCTAAGAGGCGCTGAGGCTGCTGTGACCTCACAAGCACAGCAAGCAGCCATGAGCATGCAACTGACCTCGGAGGCACTGAGGCTGCTGCGATCTCACAAGCACAGCCAGCAGCCATGAGCCTTCTACTGGCCTCGGAGGCACTGAGGCTGCTGTGACACCTCACAAGCACAGCCAGCAGCCATTCGCCGGCCACTGACCTCGGAGGCACTGAGGCTGCTGTGGCCTCACAAGCACAGCCAGCAGCCATGAGCCTGCCACTGGCCTAGGAGGCATTCAGGCTGCTGTGACCTCCAAGCACAGCCAGCAACCATGAGCCTGTCACTGGCCTAGGAGGGACTGAGGCTGCTGTGACCTCACATGCACAGCCAGCAGCCATGAGTATGCAACTGACCTCGGAGGCATTCAGGCTGTTGTGACATCTCAAGCACAGGCAGCAGGGGGCACTGTAGACTAGCGTAGGAGTCACTGAGGCTGCTGTGACCTCCAATGCACAGCCAGCAGCCATGAGCATGCAACTGACCTTGGAGGCACTGAGGCTGCTGCGATCTCACAAGCACAGCGAGGAGCCATGAGCCTTCTACTGGCCTCGGAGGCATTGAGTTTGCTGACACCTCACAAGCACAGCCAGCAGCCATAAGCTGGCCACTGACCTCGGAGTCACTGAGGCTGCTGTGACCTCACAAACACAGCCAGCAGGGGGTGCTGTAGAGTAACCTAGGAGGCACTCAGGCTGCTGTGACCTCACAAGCACAGCCAGCAGGGGGCGCTAGACACTAACCTATGAGGCACTGAGGCTGCTGTGACCTCACAAGCACAGCTGGCAGCCAGGAGCCTGCCACTGGCCTGGGAGGCACTGAGGCTGCTGTGACCTCCCAAGCACAGCCAGCAGCCTGCCACTGGCCTAGGAGGCCGTGATGTTGCTGTGATCTCACAGGCATAGCCAGCAGGGGCGCTTGCCACTAACCTATGAGGCACTGAGGCTGCTGTGACCTCCCAAGCACAGCCAGCAACCAGGAGCCTGCCACTGGCCTAGGTGGCATTTAAGCAGCTGTGACCTCACAAGCACAGCCAGCAGCCATGAGCCTGCCACTGGCCTCAGAGGCACTGAGGCTGCTGTGACCTGCCGAGCACAGCCAGCAACCAGGAGCCTGCCACTGGCCTAGGAGGCACTGAGGCTGCTGTGACCTCACAAGTACAGACAGCAGCCGCGAACCTGCCACTGGCCTGGGAGGCACTGAGGCTGCTGTTATCTCACAAGCACATCCAGCAGCCAGGAGCCTGCCAGTGACCTCAGAGGCACTGAGCCTGCTGTGACCTCACAAGCACAGCCAGCAACCAGGAGCCTGTCACTGGCCTAGGAGGCACTGAGGCTGCTGTGACCTCCAAAGCACAGCCAGCAGGTATGATCTCTCCTCCAGCTGAGGACACTCTTAGGCTGCTGTGACCTCACAAGCACAGCCAGCAGCCATGATTGAGCCACTGACCTAGCAGGCATGGAGGCTGCTGTGATCTCACAAGCACAGCCAGCAGCCATGAGCCTGCCACTGGCCTAGAAGGCACTGAGGTTGCGGTGGCCTCACAAGGACAGCCAGCAGGTGTGCTTGCCACTAACCTATGATGCCCTGGAGCTGCTGTGACCTCACAAGCACAGCCAGCAGCCATGAATGAGCCACTGGCCTACTAGGCATTCAGGCTGCTGTGACCTCACAAGCACAGCCAGCATCCAGGAGCCTGCCACTGGCCTAAGAGGCACTGAGGCTGCTGTGACCTCACAAGCACAGCAAGCAGCCATGAGCATGCAACTGACCTCGGAGGCACTGAGGCTGCTGCGATCTCACAAGCACAGCCAGCAGCCAGGAGCCTTCTACTGGCCTCGGAGGCACTGAGGCTGCTATGACACCTCAAAAGCACAGCCAGCAACCATGAGCCTGCCACTGGCCCTAGGAGGCACTGAGGCTCCTGTGACCTCAAAAGGACAGGCAGCAGCCATGAGTATGCAAGTCACCTCGGAGGCAGTGAGGCTGCTGTGACGTCTCAAGCACAGGCAGCAGTGGGCGCTGTAGACTAACGTAGGAGTCACTGAGGCTGCTGTGACCTCACAAGCACAGCCAGCACGGGCTGCTGTAGAGTTAGCTAGGAGGCACTCAGGCTGCTGTGACCTCACAAGCACAGCCAGCCGCCATGAGCAGGCCACTGGCCTCAGAGGCACTGAGGCTGCTGTGACCTCACAAACACAGCCAGCAGCCAGGAGTCTGCCACTGGCCTCAGAGGCACTGAGGCTGCTGTGACCTCACAAGCACAGCCAGCAGCCAGGAGCCTGCCAGTGGCCTCAGAGGCACTGAGGCTGCTGTTATCTCACAAGCACATCCAGCAGCAAGGAGCCTGCCAGTGACCTCAGAGGCACTGAGGCTGCTGTGACCTCACAAGCACAGCCAGCAGCCAGGAGCCTGCCACTGGCCTCAGAGGAACTGAGGCTGCTGTGACCTGACAAGCACAGCCAGCAACCAGGAGCCTGCCACTGGCCTAGGAGGCCGTGATGTTGCTGTGATCTCACATGCACTGCCGGCAGCCATGAGGCTGCCACAGGCCGCAGATGATCTCAGGCTGCTGTGACCTCCCAAGCACAGCCAGCAGCCAGGAGCCTGCCACTGGCCTGCGAGGCACTGAGGCTGCTGAGACCTCACAAGCACAGCCAGCACGGGCTGCTGTAGAATTACCTAGGAGGCACGGAGGCTGCTGTGACCTCACAAGCACAGCCAGCAGCCATGAGCCTGCCACTGGCCTAGAAGGCACTGAGGTTGCGGTGGCCTCACAAGGACAGCCAGCAGGTGTGCTTGCCACTAACCTATGATGCCCTGGAGCTGCTGTGACCTCACAAGCACAGCCAGCAGCCATGAATGAGCCCCTGGCCTACTAGGCATTCAGGCTGCTGTGACCTCACAAGCACAGCCAGCAGCCAGGAGCCTGCCACTGGCCTAAGAGACACTGAGGCTGCTGTGACCTCACAAGCACAGCAAGCAGCCATGAGCATGCAACTGACCTCGGAGGCACTGAGGCTGCTGCGATCTCACAAGCACAGCCAGCAGCCATGAGCCTTCTACTGGCCTCGGAGGCACTGAGGCTGCTGTGACACCTCACAAGCACAGCCAGCAGCCATTCGCCGGCCACTGACCTCGGAGGCACTGAGGCTGCTGTGGCCTCACAAGCACAGCCAGCAGCCATGAGCCTGCCACTGGCCTAGGAGGCATTCAGGCTGCTGTGACCTCCAAGCACAGCCAGCAACCATGAGCCTGCCACTGGCCTAGGAGGGACTGAGGCTGCTGTGACCTCACATGCACAGCCAGCAGCCATGAGTATGCAACTGACCTCGGAGGCATTCAGGCTGTTGTGACATCTCAAGCACAGGCAGCAGGGGGCGCTGTAGACTAACGTAGGAGTCACTGAGGCTGCTGTGGCCTCCAATGCACAGCCAGCAGCCATGAGCATGCAACTGACCTTGGAGGCACTGAGGCTGCTGCGATCTCACAAGCACAGCGAGGAGCCATGAGCCTTCTACCGGCCTCGGAGGCACTGAGGCTGCTGTGACACCTCACAAGCACAGCCAGCAGCCATACGCTGGCCACTGACCTCGGAGTCACTGAGGCTGCTGTGACCTCACAAACACAGCCAGCAGGGGGTGCTGTAGAGTAACCTAGGAGGCACTCAGGCTGCTGTGACCTCACAAGCACAGCCAGCAGGGGGCGCTAGACACTAACCTATGAGGCACTGAGGCTGCTGTGACCTCACAAGCACAGCTGGCAGCCAGGAGCCTGCCACTGGCCTGGGAGGCACTGAGGCTGCTGTGACCTCACAAGCACAGCCAGCAGGGGGCGCTGTAGAGTTACCTAGGAGGCACTGAGGCTGCTGTGACCTCACAAGCACAGCCAGCAGCCATGAGCCTGCCACTGGCCTCAGAGGCACTGAGGCTGCTGTGACCTGCCGAGCACAGCCAGCAACCAGGAGCCTGCCACTGGCCTAGGAGACACTGAGGCTGCTGTGACCTCACAAGTACAGACAGCAGCCGCGAACCTGCCACTGGCCTGGGAGGCACTGAGGCTGCTGTTATCTCACAAGCACATCCAGCAGCCAGGAGCCTGCCAGTGACCTCAGAGGCACTGAGGCTGCTGTGACCTCACAAGCACAGCCAGCAGCCAGGAGCCTGTCACTGGCCTAGGAGGCACTGAGGCTGCTGTGACCTCCAAAGCACAGCCAGCAGGTATGATCTCTCCTCCAGCTGAGGACACTCTTAGGCTGCTGTGACCTCACAAGCACAGCCAGCAGCCATGATTGAGCCACTGACCTAGCAGGCATGGAGGCTGCTGTGATCTCACAAGCACAGCCAGCAGCCATGAGCCTGCCACTGGCCTAGAAGGCACTGAGGTTGCGGTGGCCTCACAAGGACAGCCAGCAGGTGTGCTTGCCACTAACCTATGATGCCCTGGAGCTGCTGTGACCTCACAAGCACAGCCAGCAGCCATGAATGAGCCACTGGCCTACTAGGCATTCAGGCTGCTGTGACCTCACAAGCACAGCCAGCATCCAGGAGCCTGCCACTGGCCTAAGAGGCACTGAGGCTGCTGTGACCTCACAAGCACAGCCAGCAGCCAGGAGCCTGCCAGTGGCCTCGGAGGGACTGAGGCTGCTGCGATCTCACAAGCACAACCAGCAGCCAGGAGCCTTCTACTGGCCTCGGAGGCACTGAGGCTGCTGTGACACCTCAAAAGCACAGCCAGCAACCATGAGCCTGCCACTGGCCCTAGGAGGCACTGAGGCTCCTGTGACCTCAAAAGGACAGGCAGCAGCCATGAGTATGCAAGTCACCTCGGAGGCAGTGAGGCTGCTGTGACGTCTCAAGCACAGGCAGCAGTGGGCGCTGTAGACTAACGTAGGAGTCACTGAGGCTGCTGTGACCTCACAAGCACAGCCAGCACGGGCTGCTGTAGAGTTAGCTAGGAGGCACTCAGGCTGCTGTGACCTCACAAGCACAGCCAGCCGCCATGAGCAGGCCACTGGCCTCAGAGGCACTGAGGCTGCTGTGACCTCACAAACACAGCCAGCAGCCAGGAGTCTGCCACTGGCCTCAGAGGCACTGAGGCTGCTGTGACCTCACAAGCACAGCCAGCAGCCAGGAGCCTGCCAGTGGCCTCAGAGGCACTGAGGCTGCTGTTATCTCACAAGCACATCCAGCAGCCAGGAGCCTGCCAGTGACCTCAGAGGCACTGAGGCTGCTGTGACCTCACAAGCACAGCCAGCAGCCAGGAGCCTGCCACTGGCCTCAGAGGAACTGAGGCTGCTGTGACCTGACAAGCACAGCCAGCAACCAGGAGCCTGCCACTGGCCTAGGAGGCCGTGATGTTGCTGTGATCTCACATGCACTGCCGGCAGCCATGAGGCTGCCACAGGCCGCAGATGATCTCAGGCTGCTGTGACCTCCCAAGCACAGCCAGCAGCCAGGAGCCTGCCACTGGCCTGCGAGGCACTCTTAGGCTGCTGTGACCTCACAAGCACAGCCAGCACGGGCTGCTGTAGAATTACCTAGGAGGCACGGAGGCTGCTGTGACCTCACAAGCACAGCCAGCAGCCATGAGCCTGCCACTGGCCTAGAAGGCACTGAGGTTGCGGTGGTCTCACAAGGACAGCCAGCAGGTGTGCTTGCCACTAACCTATGATGCCCTGGAGCTGCTGTGACCTCACAAGCACAGCCAGCAGCCATGAATGAGCCACTGGCCTACTAGGCATTCAGGCTGCTGTGACCTCACAAGCACAGCCAGCAGCCAGGAGCCTGCCACTGGCCTAAGAGACACTGAGGCTGCTGTGACCTCACAAGCACAGCAAGCAGCCATGAGCATGCAACTGACCTCGGAGGCACTGAGGCTGCTGCGATCTCACAAGCACAGCCAGCAGCCAGGAGCCTTCTACTGGCCTCGGAGGCACTGAGGCTGCTGTGACACCTCACAAGCACAGCCAGCAGCCATTCGCCGGCCACTGACCTTGGAGGCACTGAGGCTGCTGTGGCCTCACAAGCACAGCCAGCAGCCATGAGCCTGCCACTGGCCTAGGAGGCATTCAGGCTGCTGTGACCTCCAAGCACAGCCAGCAACCATGAGCCTGCCACTGGCCTAGGAGGGACTGAGGCTGCTGTGACCTCACATGCACAGCCAGCAGCCATGAGTATGCAACTGACCTCGGAGGCATTCAGGCTGTTGTGACATCTCAAGCACAGGTAGCAGGGGGCACTGTAGACTAACGTAGGAGTCACTGAGGCTGCTGTGACCTCCAATGCACAGCCAGCAGCCATGAGCATGCAACTGACCTTGGAGGCACTGAGGCTGCTGCGATCTCACAAGCACAGCGAGGAGCCATGAGCCTTCTACTGGCCTCGGAGGCACTGAGGCTGCTGTGACACCTCACAAGCACAGCCAGCAGCCATACGCTGGCCACTGACCTCGGAGTCACTGAGGCTGCTGTGACCTCACAAACACAGCCAGCAGGGGGTGCTGTAGAGTAACCTAGGAGGCACTCAGGCTGCTGTGACCTCACAAGCACAGCCAGCAGGGGGCGCTAGACACTAACCTATGAGGCACTGAGGCTGCTGTGACCTCACAAGCACAGCTGGCAGCCAGGAGCCTGCCACTGGCCTGGGAGGCACTGAGGCTGCTGTGACCTCCCAAGCACAGCCAGCAGCCTGCCACTGGCCTAGGAGGCCGTGATGTTGCTGTGATCTCACAGGCATAGCCAGCAGGGGCGCTTGCCACTAACCTATGAGGCACTGAGGCTGCTGTGACCTCCCAAGCACAGCCAGCAACCAGGAGCCTGCCACTGGCCTAGCTGGCATTTAAGCAGCTGTGACCTCACAAGCACAGCCAGCAGGGGGCGCTGTAGAGTTACCTAGGAGGCACTGAGGCTGCTGTGACCTCACAAGCACAGCCAGCAGCCATGAGCCTGCCACTGGCCTCAGAGGCACTGAGGCTGCTGTGACCTGCCGAGCACAGCCAGCAACCAGGAGCCTGCCACTGGCCTAGGAGGCACTGAGGCTGCTGTGACCTCACAAGTACAGACAGCAGCCGCGAACCTGCCACTGGCCTGGGAGGCACTGAGGCTGCTGTTATCTCACAAGCACATCCAGCAGCCAGGAGCCTGCCAGTGACCTCAGAGGCACTGAGGCTGCTGTGACACCTCCAAAGCACAGCCAGCAGGTATGATCTATCCTCCAGCTGAGGACACCCTTAGGCTGCTGTGACCTCACAAGCACAGCCAGCAGCCATGATTGAGCCACTGACCTAGCAGGCATGGAGGCTGCTGTGATCTCACAAGCACAGCCAGCAGCCATGAGCCTGCCACTGGCCTAGAAGGCATTCAGCCTGCTGTGACCTCACAAGCACAGCCCCCAGCCGTGATTGAGCCACTGACCTAGCAGGCATGGAGGCTGCTGTGATCTCACAAGCACAGCCAGCAGCCATGGGCCTGCCACTGGCCTAGAAGGCACTGAGGTTGCGGTGGCCTCACAAGGACAGCCAGCAGGTGTGCTTGCCACTAACCTATGATGCCCTGGAGCTGCTGTGACCTCACAAGCACAGCCAGCAGCCATGAATGAGCCACTGCCTACTAGGCATACAGGCTGCTGTGACCTCACAAGCACAGCCAGCATCCAGGAGCCTGCCACTGGCCTAAGAGACACTGAGGCTGCTGTGACCTCACAAGCACAGCAAGCAGCCATGAGCATGCAACTGACCTCGGAGGCACTGAGGCTGCTGCGATCTCACAAGCACAGCCAGCAGCCAGGAGCCTTCTACTGGCCTCGGAGGCACTGAGGCTGCTGTGACACCTCACAAGCACAGCCAGCATCCCGGAGCCTGCCACTGGCCTAAGAGGCACTGAGGCTGCTGTGACCTCCCAAGCACAGCCAGCAGCCATGAGCCTGCCACTGGCCTAGGAGGCATTCAGGCTGCTGTGACCTCACAAGCACAGCCAGCAGCCATGAGCCTGCCACTGGCCTAGAAGGCACTGAGGTTGCGGTGGTCTCACAAGGACAGCCAGCAGGTGTGCTTGCCACTAACCTATGATGCCCTGGAGCTGCTGTGACCTCACAAGTACAGCCAGCAGCCATGAATGAGCCACTGGCCTACTAGGCATTCAGGCTGCTGTGACCTCACAAGCACAGCCAGCAGCCAGGAGCCTGCCACTGGCCTAAGAGACACTGAGGCTGCTGTGACCTCACAAGCACAGCAAGCAGCCATGAGCATGCAACTGACCTCGGAGGCACTGAGGCTGCTGCGATCTCACAAGCACAGCGAGGAGCCATGAGCCTTCTACTGGCCTCGGAGGCACTGAGGCTGCTGTGACACCTCACAAGCACAGCCAGCAGCCATTCGCCGGCCACTGACCTCGGAGGCACTGAGGCTGCTGTGGCCTCACAAGCACAGCCAGCAGCCATGAGCCTGCCACTGGCCTAGGAGGCATTCAGGCTGCTGTGACCTCCAAGCACAGCCAGCAACCATGAGCCTGCCACTGGCCTAGGAGGGACTGAGGCTGCTGTGACCTCACATGCACAGCCAGCAGCCATGAGTATGCAACTGACCTCGGAGGCATTCAGGCTGTTGTGACATCTCAAGCACAGGCAGCAGGGGGCACTGTAGACTAACGTAGGAGTCACTGAGGCTGCTGTGACCTCCAATGCACAGCCAGCAGCCATGAGCATGCAACTGACCTTGGAGGCACTGAGGCTGCTGCGATCTCACAAGCACAGCGAGGAGCCATGAGCCTTCTACTGGCCTCGGAGGCACTGAGGCTGCTGTGACACCTCACAAGCACAGCCAGCAGCCATACGCTGGCCACTGACCTCGGAGTCACTGAGGCTGCTGTGACCTCACAAACACAGCCAGCAGGGGGTGCTGTAGAGTAACCTAGGAGGCACTCAGGCTGCTGTGACCTCACAAGCACAGCCAGCAGGGGGCGCTAGACACTAACCTATGAGGCACTGAGGCTGCTGTGACCTCACAAGCACAGCTGGCAGCCAGGAGCCTGCCACTGGCCTGGGAGGCACTGAGGCTGCTGTGACCTCACAAGTACAGCCAGCAGGGGGCGCTGTAGAGTTACCTAGGAGGCACTGAGGCTGCTGTGACCTCACAAGCACAGCCAGCAGCCATGAGCCTGCCACTGGCCTCAGAGGCACTGAGGCTGCTGTGACCTGCCGAGCACAGCCAGCAACCAGGAGCCTGCCACTGGCCTAGGAGGCACTGAGGCTGCTGTGACCTCACAAGTACAGACAGCAGCCGCGAACCTGCCACTGGCCTGGGAGGCACTGAGGCTGCTGTTATCTCACAAGCACATCCAGCAGCCAGGAGCCTGCCAGTGACCTCAGAGGCACTGAGGCTGCTGTGACCTCACAAGCACAGCCAGCAGCCAGGAGCCTGTCACTGGCCTAGGAGGCACTGAGGCTGCTGTGACCTCCAAAGCACAGCCAGCAGGTATGATCTCTCCTCCAGCTGAGGACACTCTTAGGCTGCTGTGACCTCACAAGCACAGCCAGCAGCCATGATTGAGCCACTGACCTAGCAGGCATGGAGGCTGCTGTGATCTCACAAGCACAGCCAGCAGCCATGAGCCTGCCACTGGCCTAGAAGGCACTGAGGTTGCGGTGGCCTCACAAGGACAGCCAGCAGGTGTGCTTGCCACTAACCTATGATGCCCTGGAGCTGCTGTGACCTCACAAGCACAGCCAGCAGCCATGAATGAGCCACTGGCCTACTAGGCATTCAGGCTGCTGTGACCTCACAAGCACAGCCAGCATCCAGGAGCCTGCCACTGGCCTAAGAGGCACTGAGGCTGCTGTGACCTCACAAGCACAGCAAGCAGCCATGAGCATGCAACTGACCTCGGAGGCACTGAGGCTGCTGCGATCTCACAAGCACAGCGAGGAGCCAGGAGCCTTCTACTGGCCTCGGAGGCACTGAGGCTGCTGTGACACCTCAAAAGCACAGCCAGCAACCATGAGCCTGCCACTGGCCCTAGGAGGCACTGAGGCTCCTGTGACCTCAAAAGGACAGGCAGCAGCCATGAGTATGCAAGTCACCTCGGAGGCAGTGAGGCTGCTGTGACGTCTCAAGCACAGGCAGCAGTGGGCGCTGTAGACTAACGTAGGAGTCACTGAGGCTGCTGTGACTTCACAAGCACAGCCAGCACGGGCTGCTGTAGAGTTAGCTAGGAGGCACTCAGGCTGCTGTGACCTCACAAGCACAGCCAGCCGCCATGAGCAGGCCACTGGCCTCAGAGGCACTGAGGCTGCTGTGACCTCACAAACACAGCCAGCAGCCAGGAGTCTGCCACTGGCCTCAGAGGCACTGAGGCTGCTGTGACCTCACAAGCACAGCCAGCAGCCAGGAGCCTGCCAGTGGCCTCAGAGGCACTGAGGCTGCTGTTATCTCACAAGCACATCCAGCAGCCAGGAGCCTGCCAGTGACCTCAGAGGCACTGAGGCTGCTGTGACCTCACAAGCACAGCCAGCAGCCAGGAGCCTGCCACTGGCCTCAGAGGAACTGAGGCTGCTGTGACCTGACAAGCACAGCCAGCAACCAGGAGCCTGCCACTGGCCTAGGAGGCCGTGATGTTGCTGTGATCTCACATGCACTGCCGGCAGCCATGAGGCTGCCACAGGCCGCAGATGATCTCAGGCTGCTGTGACCTCCCAAGCACAGCCAGCAGCCAGGAGCCTGCCACTGGCCTGCGAGGCACTGAGGCTGCTGAGACCTCACAAGCACAGCCAGCAGCCATGAGCCTGCCACTGGCCTAGAAGGCACTGAGGTTGCGGTGGTCTCACAAGGACAGCCAGCAGGTGTGCTTGCCACTAACCTATGATGCCCTGGAGCTGCTGTGACCTCACAAGCACAGCCAGCAGCCATGAATGAGCCACTGGCCTACTAGGCATTCAGGCTGCTGTGACCTCACAAGCACAGCCAGCAGCCAGGAGCCTGCCACTGGCCTAAGAGACACTGAGGCTGCTGTGACCTCACAAGCACAGCAAGCAGCCATGAGCATGCAACTGACCTCGGAGGCACTGAGGCTGCTGCGATCTCACAAGCACAGCCAGCAGCCAGGAGCCTTCTACTGGCCTCGGAGGCACTGAGGCTGCTGTGACACCTCACAAGCACAGCCAGCAGCCATTCGCCGGCCACTGACCTCGGAGGCACTGAGGCTGCTGTGGCCTCCAATGCACAGCCAGCAGCCATGAGCATGCAACTGACCTTGGAGGCACTGAGGCTGCTGCGATCTCACAAGCACAGCGAGGAGCCATGAGCCTTCTACTGGCCTCGGAGGCACTGAGGCTGCTGTGACACCTCACAAGCACAGCCAGCAGCCATACGCTGGCCACTGACCTCGGAGTCACTGAGGCTGCTGTGACCTCACAAACACAGCCAGCAGGGGGTGCTGTAGAGTAACCTAGGAGGCACTCAGGCTGCTGTGACCTCACAAGCACAGCCAGCAGGGGGCGCTAGACACTAACCTATGAGGCACTGAGGCTGCTGTGACCTCACAAGCACAGCTGGCAGCCAGGAGCCTGCCACTGGCCTGGGAGGCACTGAGGCTGCTGTGACCTCACAAGTACAGCCAGCAGGGGGCGCTGTAGAGTTACCTAGGAGGCACTGAGGCTGCTGTGACCTCACAAGCACAGCCAGCAGCCATGAGCCTGCCACTGGCCTCAGAGGCACTGAGGCTGCTGTGACCTGCCGAGCACAGCCAGCAACCAGGAGCCTGCCACTGGCCTAGGAGTCACTGAGGCTGCTGTGACCTCACAAGTACAGCCAGCAGCCGCGAAACTGCCACTGGTCTGGGAGGCACTGAGGCTGCTGTTATCTCACAAGCACATCCAGCAGCCAGGAGCCTGCCAGTGACCTCAGAGGAACTGAGGCTGCTGTGACCTCACAAGCACAGCCAGCAACCAGGAGCCTGTCACTGGCCTAGGAGGCACTGAGGCTGCTGTGACCTCCAAAGCACAGCCAGCAGGTATGATCTATCCTCCAGCTGAGGACACTCTTAGGCTGCTGTGACCTCACAAGCACAGCCAGCAGCCATGATTGAGCCACTGACCTAGCAGGCATGGAGGCTGCTGTGATCTCACAAGCACAGCCAGCAGCCATGAGCCTGCCACTGGCCTAGAAGGCACTGAGGTTGCGGTGGCCTCACAAGGACAGCCAGCAGGTGTGGTTGCCACTAACCTATGATGCCCTGGAGCTGCTGTGACCTCACAAGCACAGCCAGCATCCAGGAGCCTGCCACTGGCCTAAGAGGCACTGAGGCTGCTGTGACCTCACAAGCACAGCCAGCAGCCATGAGCATGCAACTGACCTCGGAGGCACTGAGGCTGCTGCGATCTCACAAGCACAGCCAGCAGCCAGGAGCCTTCTACTGGCCTCGGAGGCACTGAGGCTGCTGTGACACCTCACAAGCACAGCCAGCAACCATGAGCCTGCCACTGGCCCTAGGAGGCACTGAGGCTGCTGTGACCTCAAAAGGACAGGCAGCAGCCATGAGTATGCAAGTCACCTCGGAGGCAGTGAGGCTGCTGTGACGTCTCAAGCACAGGCAGCAGTGGGCGCTGTAGACTAACGTAGGAGTCACTGAGGCTGCTGTGACCTCACAAGCACAGCCAGCACGGGCTGCTGTAGAGTTAGCTAGGAGGCACTCAGGCTGCTGTGACCTCACAAGCACAGCCAGCCGCCATGAGCAGGCCACTGGCCTCAGAGGCACTGAGGCTGCTGTGACCTCACAAACACAGCCAGCAGCCAGGAGTCTGCCACTGGCCTCAGAGGCACTGAGGCTGCTGTTATCTCACAAGCACATCCAGCAGCCAGGAGCCTGCCAGTGACCTCAGAGGCACTGAGGCTGCTGTGACCTCACAAGCACAGCCAGCAGCCAGGAGCCTGCCACTGACCTCAGAGGAACTGAGGCTGCTGTGACCTGACAAGCACAGCCAGCAACCAGGAGCCTCCCACTGGCCTAGGAGGCCGTGATGTTGCTGTGATCTCACATGCACAGCCAGCAGCCAGGAGCCTGCCACTGGCCTGCGAGGCACTGAGGCTGCTGAGACCTCACAAGCACAGCCAGCACGGGCTGCTGTAGAATTACCTAGGAGGCACGGAGGCTGCTGTGACCTCACAAGCACAGCCAGCAGCCATGAGCCTGCCACTGGCCTAGAAGGCACTGAGGTTGCGGTGGTCTCACAAGGACAGCCAGCAGGTGTGCTTGCCACTAACCTATGATGCCCTGGAGCTGCTGTGACCTCACAAGCACAGCCAGCAGCCATGAATGAGCCCCTGGCCTACTAGGCATTCAGGCTGCTGTGACCTCACAAGCACAGCCAGCAGCCAGGAGCCTGCCACTGGCCTAAGAGACACTGAGGCTGCTGTGACCTCACAAGCACAGCAAGCAGCCATGAGCATGCAACTGACCTCGGAGGCACTGAGGCTGCTGCGATCTCACAAGCACAGCCAGCAGCCATGAGCCTTCTACTGGCCTCGGAGGCACTGAGGCTGCTGTGACACCTCACAAGCACAGCCAGCAGCCATTCGCCGGCCACTGACCTCGGAGGCACTGAGGCTGCTGTGGCCTCACAAGCACAGCCAGCAGCCATGAGTATGCAACTGACCTCGGAGGCATTCAGGCTGTTGTGACATCTCAAGCACAGGCAGCAGGGGGCACTGTAGACTAACGTAGGAGTCACTGAGGCTGCTGTGGCCTCCAATGCACAGCCAGCAGCCATGAGCATGCAACTGACCTTGGAGGCACTGAGGCTGCTGCGATCTCACAAGCACAGCGAGGAGCCATGAGCCTTCTACTGGCCTCGGAGGCACTGAGGCTGCTGTGACACCTCACAAGCACAGCCAGCAGCCATACGCTGGCCACTGACCTCGGAGTCACTGAGGCTGCTGTGACCTCACAAACACAGCCAGCAGGGGGTGCTGTAGAGTAACCTAGGAGGCACTCAGGCTGCTGTGACCTCACAAGCACAGCCAGCAGGGGGCGCTAGACACTAACCTATGAGGCACTGAGGCTGCTGTGACCTCACAAGCACAGCTGGCAGCCAGGAGCCTGCCACTGGCCTGGGAGGCACTGAGGCTGCTGTGACCTCCCAAGCACAGCCAGCAGCCTGCCACTGGCCTAGGAGGCCGTGATGTTGCTGTGATCTCACAGGCATAGCCAGCAGGGGCGCTTGCCACTAACCTATGAGGCACTGAGGCTGCTGTGACCTCCCAAGCACAGCCAGCAACCAGGAGCCTGCCACTGGCCTAGCTGGCATTTAAGCAGCTGTGACCTCACAAGCACAGCCAGCAGGGGGCGCTGTAGAGTTACCTAGGAGGCACTGAGGCTGCTGTGACCTCACAAGCACAGCCAGCAGCCATGAGCCTGCCACTGGCCTCAGAGGCACTGAGGCTGCTGTGACCTGCCGAGCACAGCCAGCAACCAGGAGCCTGCCACTGGCCTAGGAGGCACTGAGGCTGCTGTGACCTCACAAGTACAGACAGCAGCCGCGAACCTGCCACTGGCCTGGGAGGCACTGAGGCTGCTGTTATCTCACAAGCACATCCAGCAGCCAGGAGCCTGCCAGTGACCTCAGAGGCACTGAGGCTGCTGTGACACCTCCAAAGCACAGCCAGCAGGTATGATCTATCCTCCAGCTGAGGACACCCTTAGGCTGCTGTGACCTCACAAGCACAGCCAGCAGCCATGATTGAGCCACTGACCTAGCAGGCATGGAGGCTGCTGTGATCTCACAAGCACAGCCAGCAGCCATGAGCCTGCCACTGGCCTAGAAGGCATTCAGCCTGCTGTGACCTCACAAGCACAGCCCCCAGCCGTGATTGAGCCACTGACCTAGCAGGCATGGAGGCTGCTGTGATCTCACAAGCACAGCCAGCAGCCATGAGCCTGCCACTGGCCTAGAAGGCACTGAGGTTGCGGTGGCCTCACAAGGACAGCCAGCAGGTGTGCTTGCCACTAACCTATGATGCCCTGGAGCTGCTGTGACCTCACAAGCACAGCCAGCAGCCATGAATGAGCCACTGGCCTACTAGGCATTCAGGCTGCTGTGACCTCACAAGCACAGCCAGCATCCAGGAGCCTGCCACTGGCCTAAGAGACACTGAGGCTGCTGTGACCTCACAAGCACAGCAAGCAGCCATGAGCATGCAACTGACCTCGGAGGCACTGAGGCTGCTGCGATCTCACAAGCACAGCCAGCAGCCAGGAGCTTTCTACTGGCCTCGGAGGCACTGAGGCTGCTGTGACACCTCAAAAGCACAGCCAGCATCCAGGAGCCTGCCACTGGCCTAAGAGGCACTGAGGCTGCTGTGACCTCCCAAGCACAGCCAGCAGCCAGGAGCCTGCCACTGGCCTAGGAGGCATTCAGGCTGCTGTGACCTCACAAGCACAGCCAGCAGCCATGAGCCTGCCACTGGCCTATGAGGCACTGAGGCTGCTGTGACCTCACAAGCACAGCCAGCAGCCAGAAGCCTGCCCCTGACCTAGGAGGCAGTGATGTTGCTGTGTCCTCCCAAGCACAGCCAGCAGCGAGGAACCTGCCACTGGTCTGGGAGGCACTGAGGCTGCTGTGACCTCACAAGCACAGCCAGCAGGGGGAGCTGTAGTGGTAAATGGGAGGCAATGAGGCTGCTGTGACCTCACAAGCACAGCCAGCAGCCAGGAGCCTGTCACTGGCCTCCGAAGCACAGAGGCTGCTGTGACCTCCAAAGCACAGCCAGCAGCCATGAGCCTGCCACTGGCCCTAGGAGGCAATGAGGCTCCTGTGACATCACAAGGACAGCCAGGTGGGGCGATTGCCACTAACGTATGAGGCACTGAGGCTGTTGTGACCTCACAAGCACAGCCAGCAACCATGAGCCTGCCACTGGCCTAGAAGGCACTGAGGTTGCGGTGGCCTCACAAGGACAGCCAGCAGGTGTGCTTGCCACTAACCTATGATGCCCTGGAGCTGCTGTGACCTCACAAGCACAGCCAGCAGCCATGAATGAGCCACTGGCCTACTAGGCATTCAGGCTGCTGTGACCTCACAAGCACAGCCAGCATCCAGGAGCCTGCCACTGGCCTAGGAGGCACTGAGGCTGCTGTGACCTCACAAGCACAGCAAGCAGCCATGAGCATGCAACTGACCTCGGAGGCACTGAGGCTGCTGCGATCTCACAAGCACAGCCAGCAGCCATTCGCCGGCCACTGACCTTGGAGGCACTGAGGCTGCTGTGGCCTCACAAGCACAGCCAGCAGCCATGAGCCTGCCACTGGCCTAGGAGGCATTCAGGCTGCTGTGACCTGCAAGCACAGCCAGCAACCATGAGCCTGCCACTGGCCTAGGAGGGACTGAGGCTGCTGTGACCTCACATGCACAGCCAGCAGCCATGAGTATGCAACTGACCTCGGAGGCATTCAGGCTGTTGTGACATCTCAAGCACAGGCAGCAGGGGGCACTGTAGACTAACGTAGGAGTCACTGAGGCTGCTGTGACCTCCAATGCACAGCCAGCAGCCATGAGCATGCAACTGACCTTGGAGGCACTGAGGCTGCTGCGATCTCACAAGCACAGCGAGGAGCCATGAGCCTTCTACTGGCCTCGGAGGCATTGAGTTTGCTGACACCTCACAAGCACAGCCAGCAGCCATACGCCGGCCACTGACCTCGGAGTCACTGAGGCTGCTGTGACCTCACAAACACAGCCAGCAGGGGGTGCTGTAGAGTAACCTAGGAGGCACTCAGGCTGCTGTGACCTCACAAGCACAGCCAGCAACCATGAGCCTGCCACTGGCCTAGGAGGGACTGAGGCTGCTGTGACCTCACATGCACAGCCAGCAGCCATGAGTATGCAACTGACCTCGGAGGCATTCAGGCTGTTGTGACATCTCAAGCACAGGCAGCAGGGGGCACTGTAGACTAACGTAGGAGTCACTGAGGCTGCTGTGACCTCCAATGCACAGCCAGCAGCCATGAGCATGCAACTGACCTTGGAGGCACTGAGGCTGCTGCGATCTCACAAGCACAGCGAGGAGCCATGAGCCTTCTACTGGCCTCGGAGGCATTGAGTTTGCTGACACCTCACAAGCACAGCCAGCAGCCTTACGCCGGCCACTGACCTCGGAGTCACTGAGGCTGCTGTGACCTCACAAACACAGCCAGCAGGGGGTGCTGTAGAGTAACCTAGGAGGCACTCAGGCTGCTGTGACCTCACAAGCACAGCCAGCAGGGGGCGCTAGACACTAACCTATGAGGCACTGAGGCTGCTGTGACCTCACAAGCACAGCTGGCAGCCAGGAGCCTGCCACTGGCCTGGGAGGCACTGAGGCTGCTGTGACCTCCCAAGCACAGCCAGCAGCCTGCCACTGGCCTAGGAGGCCGTGATGTTGCTGTGATCTCACAGGCATAGCCAGCAGGGGCGCTTGCCACTAACCTATGAGGCACTGAGGCTGCTGTGACCTCACAAGCACAGCCAGCAACCAGGAGCCTTCTACTGGCCTCGGAGGCACTGAGGCTGCTATGACACCTCAAAAGCACAGCCAGCAACCATGAGCCTGCCACTGGCCCTAGGAGGCACTGAGGCTCCTGTGACCTCAATAGGACAGGCAGCAGCCATGAGTATGCAAGTCACCTCGGAGGCAGTGAGGCTGCTGTGACGTCTCAAGCACAGGCAGCAGTGGGCGCTGTAGACTAACGTAGGAGTCACTGAGGCTGCTGTGACCTCACAAGCACAGCCAGCACGGGCTGCTGTAGAGTTAGCTAGGAGGCACTCAGGCTGCTGTGACCTCACAAGCACAGCCAGCCGCCATGAGCAGGCCACTGGCCTCAGAGGCACTGAGGCTGCTGTGACCTCACAAACACAGCCAGCAGCCAGGAGTCTGCCACTGGCCTCAGAGGCACTGAGGCTGCTGTGACCTCACAAGCACAGCCAGCAGCCAGGAGCCTGCCAGTGGCCTCGGAGGCACTGAGGCTGCTGTTATCTCACAAGCACATCCAGCAGCAAGGAGCCTGCCAGTGACCTCAGAGGCACTGAGGCTGCTGTGACCTCACAAGCACAGCCAGCAGCCAGGAGCCTGCCACTGGCCTCAGAGGAACTGAGGCTGCTGTGACCTGACAAGCACAGCCAGCAACCAGGAGCCTGCCACTGGCCTAGGAGGCCGTGATGTTGCTGTGATCTCACATGCACTGCCGGCAGCCATGAGGCTGCCACAGGCCGCAGATGATCTCAGGCTGCTGTGACCTCCCAAGCACAGCCAGCAGCCAGGAGCCTGCCACTGGCCTAGAAGGCACTGAGGCTGCTGAGACCTCACAAGCACAGCCAGCACGGGCTGCTGTAGAATTACCTAGGAGGCACGGAGGCTGCTGTGACCTCACAAGCACAGCCAGCAGCCATGAGCCTGCCACTGGCCTAGAAGGCACTGAGGTTGCGGTGGTCTCACAAGGACAGCCAGCAGGTGTGCTTGCCACTAACCTATGATGCCCTGGAGCTGCTGTGACCTCACAAGCACAGCCAGCAGCCATGAATGAGCCCCTGGCCTACTAGGCATTCAGGCTGCTGTGACCTCACAAGCACAGCCAGCATCCAGGAGCCTGCCACTGGCCTAAGAGACACTGAGGCTGCTGTGACCTCACAAGCACAGCAAGCAGCCATGAGCATGCAACTGACCTCGGAGGCACTGAGGCTGCTGCGATCTCACAAGCACAGCGAGGAGCCATGAGCCTTCTACTGGCCTCGGAGGCACTGAGGCTGCTGTGACACCTCACAAGCACAGCCAGCAGCCATTCGCCGGCCACTGACCTCGGAGGCACTGAGGCTGCTGTGGCCTCACAAGCACAGCCAGCAGCCATGAGTATGCAACTGACCTCGGAGGCATTCAGGCTGTTGTGACATCTCAAGCACAGGCAGCAGGGGGCACTGTAGACTAACGTAGGAGTCACTGAGGCTGCTGTGGCCTCCAATGCACAGCCAGCAGCCATGAGCATGCAACTGACCTTGGAGGCACTGAGGCTGCTGCGATCTCACAAGCACAGCGAGGAGCCATGAGCCTTCTACTGGCCTCGGAGGCACTGAGGCTGCTGTGACACCTCACAAGCACAGCCAGCAGCCATACGCTGGCCACTGACCTCGGAGTCACTGAGGCTGCTGTGACCTCACAAACACAGCCAGCAGGGGGTGCTGTAGAGTAACCTAGGAGGCACTCAGGCTGCTGTGACCTCACAAGCACAGCCAGCAGGGGGCGCTAGACACTAACCTATGAGGCACTGAGGCTGCTGTGACCTCACAAGCACAGCTGGCAGCCAGGAGCCTGCCACTGGCCTGGGAGGCACTGAGGCTGCTGTGACCTCCCAAGCACAGCCAGCAGCCTGCCACTGGCCTAGGAGGCCGTGATGTTGCTGTGATCTCACAGGCATAGCCAGCAGGGGCGCTTGCCACTAACCTATGAGGCACTGAGGCTGCTGTGACCTCACAAGCACAGCCAGCAACCAGGAGCCTGCCACTGGCCTAGCTGGCATTTAAGCAGCTGTGACCTCACAAGCACAGCCAGCAGGGGGCGCTGTAGAGTTACCTAGGAGGCACTGAGGCTGCTGTGACCTCACAAGCACAGCCAGCAGCCATGAGCCTGCCACTGGCCTCAGAGGCACTGAGGCTGCTGTGACCTGCCGAGCACAGCCAGCAACCAGGAGCCTGCCACTGGCCTAGGAGGCACTGAGGCTGCTGTGACCTCACAAGTACAGCCAGCAGCCGCGAACCTGCCACTGGCCTGGGAGGCACTGAGGCTGCTGTTATCTCACAAGCACATCCAGCAGCCAGGAGCCTGCCAGTGACCTCAGAGGCACTGAGGCTGCTGTGACCTCCAAAGCACAGCCAGCAGGTATGATCTATCCTCCAGCTGAGGACACCC
Organism: Dromaius novaehollandiae; assembly: GCF_036370855.1. Lineage (NCBI taxonomy): Eukaryota > Metazoa > Chordata > Aves > Casuariiformes > Dromaiidae > Dromaius > Dromaius novaehollandiae. Next base: position 48,506,607 of record NC_088104.1, read on the forward strand.
TTAGGCTGCTGTGACCTCACAAGCACAGCCAGCAGCCATGATTGAGCCACTGACCTAGCAGGCATGGAGGCTGCTGTGATCTCACAAGCACAGCCAGCAGCCATGAGCCTGCCACTGGCCTAGAAGGCATTCAGCCTGCTGTGACCTCACAAGCACAGCCCCCAGCCGTGATTGAGCCACTGACCTAGCAGGCATGGAGGCTGCTGTGATCTCACAAGCACAGCCAGCAGCCATGAGCCTGCCACTGGCCTAGAAGGCACTGAGGTTGCGGTGGCCTCACAAGGACAGCCAGCAGGTGTGCTTGCCACTAACCTATGATGCCCTGGAGCTGCTGTGACCTCACAAGCACAGCCAGCAGCCATGAATGAGCCACTGGCCTACTAGGCATTCAGGCTGCTGTGACCTCACAAGCACAGCCAGCATCCAGGAGCCTGCCACTGGCCTAAGAGACACTGAGGCTGCTGTGACCTCACAAGCACAGCAAGCAGCCATGAGCATGCAACTGACCTTGGAGGCACTGAGGCTGCTGCGATCTCACAAGCACAGCCAGCAGCCAGGAGCCTTCTACTGGCCTCGGAGGCACTGAGGCTGCTGTGACACCTCACAAGCACAGCCAGCATCCCGGAGCCTGCCACTGGCCTAAGAGGCACTGAGGCTGCTGTGACCTCCCAAGCACAGCCAGCAGCCATGAGCCTGCCACTGGCCTAGGAGGCATTCAGGCTGCTGTGACCTCACAAGCACAGCCAGCAGCCATGAGCCTGCCACTGGCCTATGAGGCACTGAGGCTGCTGTGACCTCACAAGCACAGCCAGCAGCCAGAAGCCTGCCCCTGACCTAGGAGGCAGTGATGTTGCTGTGTCCTCCCAAGCACAGCCAGCAGCGAGGAACCTGCCACTGGTCTGGGAGGCACTGAGGCTGCTGTGACCTCACAAGCACAGCCAGCAGGGGGAGCTGTAGTGGTAAATGGGAGGCAATGAGGCTGCTGTGACCTCACAAGCACAGCCAGCAGCCAGGAGCCTGTCACTGGCCTCCGAAGCACAGAGGCTGCTGTGACCTCCAAAGCACAGCCAGCAGCCATGAGCCTGCCACTGGCCCTAGGAGGCAATGAGGCTCCTGTGACATCACAAGGACAGCCAGGTGGGGCGATTGCCACTAACGTATGAGGCACTGAGGCTGCTGTGACCTCACAAGCACAGCCAGCAACCATGAGCCTGCCACTGGCCTAGAAGGCACTGAGGTTGCGGTGGCCTCACAAGGACAGCCAGCAGGTGTGCTTGCCACTAACCTATGATGCCCTGGAGCTGCTGTGACCTCACAAGCACAGCCAGCAGCCATGAATGAGCCACTGGCCTACTAGGCATTCAGGCTGCTGTGACCTCACAAGCACAGCCAGCATCCAGGAGCCTGCCACTGGCCTAGGAGGCACTGAGGCTGCTGTGACCTCACAAGCACAGCAAGCAGCCATGAGCATGCAACTGACCTCGGAGGCACTGAGGCTGCTGCGATCTCACAAGCACAGCCAGCAGCCATTCGCCGGCCACTGACCTTGGAGGCACTGAGGCTGCTGTGGCCTCACAAGCACAGCCAGCAGCCATGAGCCTGCCACTGGCCTAGGAGGCATTCAGGCTGCTGTGACCTGCAAGCACAGCCAGCAACCATGAGCCTGCCACTGGCCTAGGAGGGACTGAGGCTGCTGTGACCTCACATGCACAGCCAGCAGCCATGAGTATGCAACTGACCTCGGAGGCATTCAGGCTGTTGTGACATCTCAAGCACAGGCAGCAGGGGGCACTGTAGACTAACGTAGGAGTCACTGAGGCTGCTGTGACCTCCAATGCACAGCCAGCAGCCATGAGCATGCAACTGACCTTGGAGGCACTGAGGCTGCTGCGATCTCACAAGCACAGCGAGGAGCCATGAGCCTTCTACTGGCCTCGGAGGCATTGAGTTTGCTGACACCTCACAAGCACAGCCAGCAGCCATACGCCGGCCACTGACCTCGGAGTCACTGAGGCTGCTGTGACCTCACAAACACAGCCAGCAGGGGGTGCTGTAGAGTAACCTAGGAGGCACTCAGGCTGCTGTGACCTCACAAGCACAGCCAGCAACCATGAGCCTGCCACTGGCCTAGGAGGGACTGAGGCTGCTGTGACCTCACATGCACAGCCAGCAGCCATGAGTATGCAACTGACCTCGGAGGCATTCAGGCTGTTGTGACATCTCAAGCACAGGCAGCAGGGGGCACTGTAGACTAACGTAGGAGTCACTGAGGCTGCTGTGACCTCCAATGCACAGCCAGCAGCCATGAGCATGCAACTGACCTTGGAGGCACTGAGGCTGCTGCGATCTCACAAGCACAGCGAGGAGCCATGAGCCTTCTACTGGCCTCGGAGGCATTGAGTTTGCTGACACCTCACAAGCACAGCCAGCAGCCATACGCCGGCCACTGACCTCGGAGTCACTGAGGCTGCTGTGACCTCACAAACACAGCCAGCAGGGGGTGCTGTAGAGTAACCTAGGAGGCACTCAGGCTGCTGTGACCTCACAAGCACAGCCAGCAGGGGGCGCTAGACACTAACCTATGAGGCACTGAGGCTGCTGTGACCTCACAAGCACAGCTGGCAGCCAGGAGCCTGCCACTGGCCTGGGAGGCACTGAGGCTGCTGTGACCTCCCAAGCACAGCCAGCAGCCTGCCACTGGCCTAGGAGGCCGTGATGTTGCTGTGATCTCACAGGCATAGCCAGCAGGGGCGCTTGCCACTAACCTATGAGGCACTGAGGCTGCTGTGACCTCACAAGCACAGCCAGCAACCAGGAGCCTTCTACTGGCCTCGGAGGCACTGAGGCTGCTATGACACCTCAAAAGCACAGCCAGCAACCATGAGCCTGCCACTGGCCCTAGGAGGCACTGAGGCTCCTGTGACCTCAAAAGGACAGGCAGCAGCCATGAGTATGCAAGTCACCTCGGAGGCAGTGAGGCTGCTGTGACGTCTCAAGCACAGGCAGCAGTGGGCGCTGTAGACTAACGTAGGAGTCACTGAGGCTGCTGTGACCTCACAAGCACAGCCAGCACGGGCTGCTGTAGAGTTAGCTAGGAGGCACTCAGGCTGCTGTGACCTCACAAGCACAGCCAGCCGCCATGAGCAGGCCACTGGCCTCAGAGGCACTGAGGCTGCTGTGACCTCACAAACACAGCCAGCAGCCAGGAGTCTGCCACTGGCCTCAGAGGCACTGAGGCTGCTGTGACCTCACAAGCACAGCCAGCAGCCAGGAGCCTGCCAGTGGCCTCGGAGGCACTGAGGCTGCTGTTATCTCACAAGCACATCCAGCAGCAAGGAGCCTGCCAGTGACCTCAGAGGCACTGAGGCTGCTGTGACCTCACAAGCACAGCCAGCAGCCAGGAGCCTGCCACTGGCCTCAGAGGAACTGAGGCTGCTGTGACCTGACAAGCACAGCCAGCAACCAGGAGCCTGCCACTGGCCTAGGAGGCCGTGATGTTGCTGTGATCTCACATGCACTGCCGGCAGCCATGAGGCTGCCACAGGCCGCAGATGATCTCAGGCTGCTGTGACCTCCCAAGCACAGCCAGCAGCCATGAGCCTGCCACTGGCCTAGAAGGCACTGAGGCTGCTGAGACCTCACAAGCACAGCCAGCACGGGCTGCTGTAGAATTACCTAGGAGGCACGGAGGCTGCTGTGACCTCACAAGCACAGCCAGCAGCCATGAGCCTGCCACTGGCCTAGAAGGCACTGAGGTTGCGGTGGTCTCACAAGGACAGCCAGCAGGTGTGCTTGCCACTAACCTATGATGCCCTGGAGCTGCTGTGACCTCACAAGCACAGCCAGCAGCCATGAATGAGCCCCTGGCCTACTAGGCATTCAGGCTGCTGTGACCTCACAAGCACAGCCAGCAGCCAGGAGCCTGCCACTGGCCTAAGAGACACTGAGGCTGCTGTGACCTCACAAGCACAGCAAGCAGCCATGAGCATGCAACTGACCTTGGAGGCACTGAGGCTGCTGCGATCTCACAAGCACAGCGAGGAGCCATGAGCCTTCTACTGGCCTCGGAGGCACTGAGGCTGCTGTGACACCTCACAAGCACAGCCAGCAGCCATACGCTGGCCACTGACCTCGGAGTCACTGAGGCTGCTGTGACCTCACAAACACAGCCAGCAGGGGGTGCTGTAGAGTAACCTAGGAGGCACTCAGGCTGCTGTGACCTCACAAGCACAGCCAGCAGGGGGCGCTAGACACTAACCTATGAGGCACTGAGGCTGCTGTGACCTCACAAGCACAGCTGGCAGCCAGGAGCCTGCCACTGGCCTGGGAGGCACTGAGGCTGCTGTGACCTCCCAAGCACAGCCAGCAGCCTGCCACTGGCCTAGGAGGCCGTGATGTTGCTGTGATCTCACAGGCATAGCCAGCAGGGGCGCTTGCCACTAACCTATGAGGCACTGAGGCTGCTGTGACCTCCCAAGCACAGCCAGCAACCAGGAGCCTGCCACTGGCCTAGCTGGCATTTAAGCAGCTGTGACCTCCCAAGCACAGCCAGCAGGGGGCGCTGTAGAGTTACCTAGGAGGCACTGAGGCTGCTGTGACCTCACAAGCACAGCAGGCAGCCATGAGCCTGCCACTGGCCTCAGAGGCACTGAGGATGCTGTGACCTGCCGAGCACAGCCAGCAACCAGGAGCCTGCCACTGGCCTAGGAGGCACTGAGGCTGCTGTGACCTCACAAGTATAGACAGCAGCCGCGAACCTGCCACTGGCCTGGGAGGCACTGAGGCTGCTGTTATCTCACAAGCACATCCAGCAGCCAGGAGCCTGCCAGTGACCTCAGAGGCACTGAGGCTGCTGTGACCTCACAAGCACAGCCAGCAGCCATGAGCCTGCCACTGGCCTAGGAGGCACTGAGGCTGCTGTGACCTCCAAAGCACAGCCAGCAGGTATGATCTATCCTCCAGCTGAGGACACCCTTAGGCTGCTGTGACCTCACAAGCACAGCCAGCAGCCATGATTGAGCCACTGACCTAGCAGGCATGGAGGCTGCTGTGATCTCACAAGCACAGCCAGCAGCCATGAGCCTGCCACTGGCCTAGAAGGCATTCAGCCTGCTGTGACCTCACAAGCACAGCCAGCAGCCATGATTGAGCCACTGACCTAGCAGGCATGGAGGCTGCTGTGATCTCACAAGCACAGCCAGCAGCCATGAGCCTGCCACTGGCCTAGAAGGCACTGAGGTTGCGGTGGCCTCACAAGGACAGCCAGCAGGTGTGCTTGCCACTAACCTATGATGCCCTGGAGCTGCTGTGACCTCACAAGCACAGCCAGCAGCCATGAATGAGCCACTGGCCTACTAGGCATTCAGGCTGCTGTGACCTCACAAGCACAGCCAGCATCCAGGAGCCTGCCACTGGCCTAAGAGACACTGAGGCTGCTGTGACCTCACAAGCACAGCGAGGAGCCATGAGCATGCAACTGACCTCGGAGGCACTGAGGCTGCTGCGATCTCACAAGCACAGCCAGCAGCCAGGAGCCTTCTACTGGCCTAAGAGGCACTGAGGCTGCTGTGACACCTCAAAAGCACAGCCAGCATCCAGGAGCCTGCCACTGGCCTAAGAGGCACTGAGGCTGCTGTGACCTCCCAAGCACAGCCAGCAGCCAGGAGCCTGCCACTGGCCTAGGAGGCATTCAGGCTGCTGTGACCTCACAAGCACAGCCAGCAGCCATGAGCCTGCCACTGGCCTATGAGGCACTGAGGCTGCTGTGACCTCACAAGCACAGCCAGCAGCCAGAAGCCTGCCCCTGACCTAGGAGGCAGTGATGTTGCTGTGTCCTCCCAAGCACAGCCAGCAGCCAGGAACCTGCCACTGGTCTGGGAGGCACTGAGGCTGCTGTGACCTCACAAGGACAACGAGCAGGGGGAGATGTAGTGGTACCTGGGAGGCACTGAGGCTGCTGTGACCTCACAAGCACAGCCAGCAGCCAGGAGCCTGTCACTGGCCTCCGAAGCACAGAGGCTGCTGTGACCTCACAAGCACAGCCAGCAGCCATGAGCCTGCCACTGGCCCTAGGAGGCAATGAGGCTCCTGTGACCTCACAAGGACAGCCAGGTGGGGCGATTGCCACTAACGTATGAGGCACTGAGGCTGCTGTGACCTCACAAGCACAGCCAGCAACCATGAGCCTGCCACTGGCCTAGAAGGCACTGAGGTTGCGGTGGCCTCACAAGGACAGCCAGCAGGTGTGCTTGCCACTAACCTATGATGCCCTGGAGCTGCTGTGACCTCACAAGCACAGCCAGCAGCCATGAATGAGCCACTGGCCTACTAGGCATTCAGGCTGCTGTGACCTCACAAGCACAGCCAGCATCCAGGAGCCTGCCACTGGCCTAAGAGGCACTGAGGCTGCTGTGACCTCACAAGCACAGCAAGCAGCCATGAGCATGCAACTGACCTCGGAGGCACTGAGGCTGCTGCGATCTCACAAGCACAGCCAGCAGCCAGGAGCCTTCTACTGGCCTCGGAGGCACTGAGGCTGCTGTGACACCTCAAAAGCACAGCCAGCAACCATGAGCCTGCCACTGGCCCTAGGAGGCACTGAGGCTCCTGTGACCTCAAAAGGACAGGCAGCAGCCATGAGTATGCAAGTCACCTCGGAGGCAGTGAGGCTGCTGTGACGTCTCAAGCACAGGCAGCAGTGGGCGCTGTAGACTAACGTAGGAGTCACTGAGGCTGCTGTGACCTCACAAGCACAGCCAGCAGCCATACGCCGGCCACTGACCTCGGAGTCACTGAGGCTGCTGTGACCTCACAAACACAGCCAGCAGGGGGTGCTGTAGAGTAACCTAGGAGGCAGTGAGGCTGCTGTGACCTCACAAGCACAGCCAGCAGGGGGCGCTAGACACTTACCTATGAGGCACTGAGGCTGCTGTGACCTCACAAGCACAGCCAGCAGCCGGGAGCCTGCCACTAACCTATGAGGCACTGAGGCTGCTGTGACCTCACAACCACAGCCAGCAACCAGGAGCCTGCCACTGGCCTACGTGGCATTTAAGCAGCTGTGACCTCACAAGCACAGCCAGCAGGGGGCGCTGTAGAGTTACCTAGGAGGCACTGAGGCTGCTGTGATCTCACAAGCACAGCTGGCAGCCAGGAGCCTGCCACTGGCCTAGGAGGCCGTGATGTTGCTGTGATCTCACAGGCATAGCCAGCAGGGGCGCTTGCCACTAACCTATGAGGCACTGAGGCTGCTGTGACCTCCCAAGCACAGCCAGCAACCAGGAGCCTGCCACTGGCCTAGGTGGCATTTAAGCAGCTGTGACCTCACAAGCACAGCCAGCAGGGGGCGCTGTAGAGTTACCTAGGAGGCACTGAGGCTGCTGTGACCTCACAAGCACAGCAGGCAGCCATGAGCCTGCCACAGGCCGCAGATGATCTCAGGCTGCTGTGACCTCACAAGCACAGTCAGCAGCCAGGAGCAGGCCACTGGCCTCCGAAGCACAGAGGCTGCTGTGATCTCACAACCAAAGCCAGCAACCATGAGCCTGCCACTGGCCCTAGGATGCACTGAGGCTCCTGTGACCTCACAAGGACAGCCAGGTGGGGCGATTTCAACTAATATATGAGGCACTGAGGCTGCTGTAACCTCACAAGCACAGCCAGTACGGGGTGCTGTAGAGTTACCTAGGAGGCACTCAGGCTGCTGTGACCTCACAGGCACAGCCAGCAGGGCCGCTAGACACTAACCCATGAGGCACTGAGGCTGCTGTGACCTCACAAGCACAGCTGGCAGCCAGGAGCCTGCCACTGGCCTCGGAGGCCGTGATGTTGCTGTGATCTCACAAGCATAGCCAGCAGGGGCGTTTGCCATTAACCTATGAGACACTGATGCTGCTGTGACCTCACAAGCACAGCCAGCAGCCATGAGCATGCAACTGACCTTGGAGGCACTGAGGCTGCTGCGATCTCACAAGCACAGCGAGGAGCCATGAGCCTTCTACTGGCCTCGGAGGCATTGAGTTTGCTGACACCTCACAAGCACAGCCAGCAGCCATACGCCGGCCACTGACCTCGGAGTCACTGAGGCTGCTGTGACCTCACAAACACAGCCAGCAGGGGGTGCTGTAGAGTAACCTAGGAGGCACTCAGGCTGCTGTGACCTCACAAGCACAGCCAGCAGGGGGCGCTAGACACTAACCTATGAGGCACTGAGGCTGCTGTGACCTCACAAGCACAGCTGGCAGCCAGGAGCCTGCCACTGGCCTGGGAGGCACTGAGGCTGCTGTGACCTCCCAAGCACAGCCAGCAGCCTGCCACTGGCCTAGGAGGCCGTGATGTTGCTGTGATCTCACAGGCATAGCCAGCAGGGGCGCTTGCCACTAACCTATGAGGCACTGAGGCTGCTGTGACCTCACAAGCACAGCCAGCAACCAGGAGCCTTCTACTGGCCTCGGAGGCACTGAGGCTGCTATGACACCTCAAAAGCACAGCAGGCAACCATGAGCCTGCCACTGGCCCTAGGAGGCACTGAGGCTCCTGTGACCTCAAAAGGACAGGCAGCAGCCATGAGTATGCAAGTCACCTCGGAGGCAGTGAGGCTGCTGTGACGTCTCAAGCACAGGCAGCAGTGGGCGCTGTAGACTAACGTAGGAGTCACTGAGGCTGCTGTGACCTCACAAGCACAGCCAGCACGGGCTGCTGTAGAGTTAGCTAGGAGGCACTCAGGCTGCTGTGACCTCACAAGCACAGCCAGCCGCCATGAGCAGGCCACTGGCCTCAGAGGCACTGAGGCTGCTGTGACCTCACAAACACAGCCAGCAGCCAGGAGTCTGCCACTGGCCTCAGAGGCACTGAGGCTGCTGTGACCTCACAAGCACAGCCAGCAGCCAGGAGCCTGCCAGTGGCCTCGGAGGCACTGAGGCTGCTGTTATCTCACAAGCACATCCAGCAGCAAGGAGCCTGCCAGTGACCTCAGAGGCACTGAGGCTGCTGTGACCTCACAAGCACAGCCAGCAGCCAGGAGCCTGCCACTGGCCTCAGAGGAACTGAGGCTGCTGTGACCTGACAAGCACAGCCAGCAACCAGGAGCCTGCCACTGGCCTAGGAGGCCGTGATGTTGCTGTGATCTCACATGCACTGCCGGCAGCCATGAGGCTGCCACAGGCCGCAGATGATCTCAGGCTGCTGTGACCTCCCAAGCACAGCCAGCAGCCAGGAGCCTGCCACTGGCCTAGAAGGCACTGAGGCTGCTGAGACCTCACAAGCACAGCCAGCACGGGCTGCTGTAGAATTACCTAGGAGGCACGGAGGCTGCTGTGACCTCACAAGCACAGCCAGCAGCCATGAGCCTGCCACTGGCCTAGAAGGCACTGAGGTTGCGGTGGTCTCACAAGGACAGCCAGCAGGTGTGCTTGCCACTAACCTATGATGCCCTGGAGCTGCTGTGACCTCACAAGCACAGCCAGCAGCCATGAATGAGCCCCTGGCCTACTAGGCATTCAGGCTGCTGTGACCTCACAAGCACAGCCAGCAGCCAGGAGCCTGCCACTGGCCTAAGAGACACTGAGGCTGCTGTGACCTCACAAGCACAGCAAGCAGCCATGAGCATGCAACTGACCTTGGAGGCACTGAGGCTGCTGCGATCTCACAAGCACAGCGAGGAGCCATGAGCCTTCTACTGGCCTCGGAGGCACTGAGGCTGCTGTGACACCTCACAAGCACAGCCAGCAGCCATACGCTGGCCACTGACCTCGGAGTCACTGAGGCTGCTGTGACCTCACAAACACAGCCAGCAGGGGGTGCTGTAGAGTAACCTAGGAGGCACTCAGGCTGCTGTGACCTCACAAGCACAGCCAGCAGGGGGCGCTAGACACTAACCTATGAGGCACTGAGGCTGCTGTGACCTCACAAGCACAGCTGGCAGCCAGGAGCCTGCCACTGGCCTGGGAGGCACTGAGGCTGCTGTGACCTCCCAAGCACAGCCAGCAGCCTGCCACTGGCCTAGGAGGCCGTGATGTTGCTGTGATCTCACAGGCATAGCCAGCAGGGGCGCTTGCCACTAACCTATGAGGCACTGAGGCTGCTGTGACCTCCCAAGCACAGCCAGCAACCAGGAGCCTGCCACTGGCCTAGCTGGCATTTAAGCAGCTGTGACCTCCCAAGCACAGCCAGCAGGGGGCGCTGTAGAGTTACCTAGGAGGCACTGAGGCTGCTGTGACCTCACAAGCACAGCAGGCAGCCATGAGCCTGCCACTGGCCTCAGAGGCACTGAGGATGCTGTGACCTGCCGAGCACAGCCAGCAACCAGGAGCCTGCCACTGGCCTAGGAGGCACTGAGGCTGCTGTGACCTCACAAGTATAGACAGCAGCCGCGAACCTGCCACTGGCCTGGGAGGCACTGAGGCTGCTGTTATCTCACAAGCACATCCAGCAGCCAGGAGCCTGCCAGTGACCTCAGAGGCACTGAGGCTGCTGTGACCTCACAAGCACAGCCAGCAGCCATGAGCCTGCCACTGGCCTAGGAGGCACTGAGGCTGCTGTGACCTCCAAAGCACAGCCAGCAGGTATGATCTATCCTCCAGCTGAGGACACCCTTAGGCTGCTGTGACCTCACAAGCACAGCCAGCAGCCATGATTGAGCCACTGACCTAGCAGGCATGGAGGCTGCTGTGATCTCACAAGCACAGCCAGCAGCCATGAGCCTGCCACTGGCCTAGAAGGCATTCAGCCTGCTGTGACCTCACAAGCACAGCCAGCAGCCATGATTGAGCCACTGACCTAGCAGGCATGGAGGCTGCTGTGATCTCACAAGCACAGCCAGCAGCCATGAGCCTGCCACTGGCCTAGAAGGCACTGAGGTTGCGGTGGCCTCACAAGGACAGCCAGCAGGTGTGCTTGCCACTAACCTATGATGCCCTGGAGCTGCTGTGACCTCACAAGCACAGCCAGCAGCCATGAATGAGCCACTGGCCTACTAGGCATTCAGGCTGCTGTGACCTCACAAGCACAGCCAGCATCCAGGAGCCTGCCACTGGCCTAAGAGACACTGAGGCTGCTGTGACCTCACAAGCACAGCAAGCAGCCATGAGCATGCAACTGACCTCGGAGGCACTGAGGCTGCTGCGATCTCACAAGCACAGCAAGCAGCCATGAGCCTTCTACTGGCCTAAGAGGCACTGAGGCTGCTGTGACACCTCAAAAGCACAGCCAGCATCCAGGAGCCTGCCACTGGCCTAAGAGGCACTGAGGCTGCTGTGACCTCCCAAGCACAGCCAGCAGCCAGGAGCCTGCCACTGGCCTAGGAGGCATTCAGGCTGCTGTGACCTCACAAGCACAGCCAGCAGCCATGAGCCTGCCACTGGCCTATGAGGCACTGAGGCTGCTGTGACCTCACAAGCACAGCCAGCAGCCAGAAGCCTGCCCCTGACCTAGGAGGCAGTGATGTTGCTGTGTCCTCCCAAGCACAGCCAGCAGCCAGGAACCTGCCACTGGTCTGGGAGGCACTGAGGCTGCTGTGACCTCACAAGGACAACGAGCAGGGGGAGATGTAGTGGTACCTGGGAGGCACTGAGGCTGCTGTGACCTCACAAGCACAGCCAGCAGCCAGGAGCCTGTCACTGGCCTCCGAAGCACAGAGGCTGCTGTGACCTCACAAGCACAGCCAGCAGCCATGAGCCTGCCACTGGCCCTAGGAGGCAATGAGGCTCCTGTGACCTCACAAGGACAGCCAGGTGGGGCGATTGCCACTAACGTATGAGGCACTGAGGCTGCTGTGACCTCACAAGCACAGCCAGCAACCATGAGCCTGCCACTGGCCTAGAAGGCACTGAGGTTGCGGTGGCCTCACAAGGACAGCCAGCAGGTGTGCTTGCCACTAACCTATGATGCCCTGGAGCTGCTGTGACCTCACAAGCACAGCCAGCAGCCATGAATGAGCCACTGGCCTACTAGGCATTCAGGCTGCTGTGACCTCACAAGCACAGCCAGCATCCAGGAGCCTGCCACTGGCCTAAGAGGCACTGAGGCTGCTGTGACCTCACAAGCACAGCAAGCAGCCATGAGCATGCAACTGACCTCGGAGGCACTGAGGCTGCTGCGATCTCACAAGCACAGCCAGCAGCCAGGAGCCTTCTACTGGCCTCGGAGGCACTGAGGCTGCTGTGACACCTCAAAAGCACAGCCAGCAACCATGAGCCTGCCACTGGCCCTAGGAGGCACTGAGGCTCCTGTGACCTCAAAAGGACAGGCAGCAGCCATGAGTATGCAAGTCACCTCGGAGGCAGTGAGGCTGCTGTGACGTCTCAAGCACAGGCAGCAGTGGGCGCTGTAGACTAACGTAGGAGTCACTGAGGCTGCTGTGACCTCACAAGCACAGCCAGCAGCCATACGCCGGCCACTGACCTCGGAGTCACTGAGGCTGCTGTGACCTCACAAACACAGCCAGCAGGGGGTGCTGTAGAGTAACCTAGGAGGCAGTGAGGCTGCTGTGACCTCACAAGCACAGCCAGCAGGGGGCGCTAGACACTTACCTATGAGGCACTGAGGCTGCTGTGACCTCACAAGCACAGCCAGCAGCCGGGAGCCTGCCACTAACCTATGAGGCACTGAGGCTGCTGTGACCTCACAACCACAGCCAGCAACCAGGAGCCTGCCACTGGCCTACGTGGCATTTAAGCAGCTGTGACCTCACAAGCACAGCCAGCAGGGGGCGCTGTAGAGTTACCTAGGAGGCACTGAGGCTGCTGTGATCTCACAAGCACAGCTGGCAGCCAGGAGCCTGCCACTGGCCTAGGAGGCCGTGATGTTGCTGTGATCTCACAGGCATAGCCAGCAGGGGCGCTTGCCACTAACCTATGAGGCACTGAGGCTGCTGTGACCTCCCAAGCACAGCCAGCAACCAGGAGCCTGCCACTGGCCTAGGTGGCATTTAAGCAGCTGTGACCTCACAAGCACAGCCAGCAGGGGGCGCTGTAGAGTTACCTAGGAGGCACTGAGGCTGCTGTGACCTCACAAGCACAGCAGGCAGCCATGAGCCTGCCACAGGCCGCAGATGATCTCAGGCTGCTGTGACCTCACAAGCACAGTCAGCAGCCAGGAGCAGGCCACTGGCCTCCGAAGCACAGAGGCTGCTGTGATCTCACAACCAAAGCCAGCAACCATGAGCCTGCCACTGGCCCTAGGATGCACTGAGGCTCCTGTGACCTCACAAGGACAGCCAGGTGGGGCGATTTCAACTAATATATGAGGCACTGAGGCTGCTGTAACCTCACAAGCACAGCCAGTACGGGGTGCTGTAGAGTTACCTAGGAGGCACTCAGGCTGCTGTGACCTCACAGGCACAGCCAGCAGGGCCGCTAGACACTAACCCATGAGGCACTGAGGCTGCTGTGACCTCACAAGCACAGCTGGCAGCCAGGAGCCTGCCACTGGCCTCGGAGGCCGTGATGTTGCTGTGATCTCACAAGCATAGCCAGCAGGGGCGTTTGCCATTAACCTATGAGACACTGATGCTGCTGTGACCTCACAAGCACAGCCAGCAGCCAGGAGCCTGCCACTGGCGTCGGAGGCACTGAGGCTGCTGTGACCTCACAAGCACAGCCAGCAACCATGAGCCTGCCACTGGCCTAGGTGGCATTCAAGCAGCTGTGACCTCACAAGCACAGCCAGCAGGGGGCGCTGTAGAGTTACCTAGGAGGCACGGAGGCTGCTGTGACCTCACAAGCACAGCCGGCAGTCATAAGCCGGCCACAGGCCGCAGATGATCTCAGGCTGTTGTGACCTCACAACCACAGCCACCAGCCAGGAGCCTGTCACTGGCCTCCGAAGCACAGAGGCTGCTGTGACACCTCAAAAGCACAGCCAGCAACCATGAGCCTGCCACTGGCCCTAGGAGGCACTGAGGCTCCTGTGACCTCAAAAGGACAGGCAGCAGCCATGAGTATGCAAGTCACCTCGGAGGCAGTGAGGCTGCTGTGACGTCTCAAGCACAGGCAGCAGTGGGCGCTGTAGACTAACGTAGGAGTCACTGAGGCTGCTGTGACCTCACAAGCACAGCCAGCACGGGCTGCTGTAGAGTTAGCTAGGAGGCACTCAGGCTGCTGTGATCTCACAAGGACAGCCAGCCGCCATGAGCAGGCCACTGGCCTCAGAGGCACTGAGGCTGCTGTGACCTCACAAACACAGCCAGCAGCCAGGAGTCTGCCACTGGCCTCAGAGGCACTGAGGCTGCTGTGACCTCACAAGCACAGCCAGCAGCCAGGAGCCTGCCAGTGGCCTCAGAGGCACTGAGGCTGCTGTGACCTCACAAGCACATCCAGCAGCCATTCGCCTGCCCCTGGCCTAGGAGGCACTGAGGCTGCTGTGACCTCACAAGCACAGCCAGCAGCCATGAGCCTGCCACTGGCCTCAGAGGCACTGAGGCTGCTGTGACCTGACAAGCACAGCCAGCAGCCGTGAGAATGCCACTGACCTCGGAGGCACTGAGTTTGCTGTGACCTCACAAGCACAGCCAGCAACCATGAGCCTGCCACTGGCCTAGGAGGCCGTGATGTTGCTGTGATCTCACAAGCACAGCCAGCAGCCATGAGGCTGCCACAGGCCGCAGATGATCTCAGGCTGCTGTGACCTCCCAAGCACAGCCAGCAGCAAGGAGCCTGCCACTGGCCTGCGAGGCACTGAGGCTGCTGAGACCTCACAAGCACAGCCAGCACGGGCTGCTGTAGAATTACCTAGGAGGCACGGAGGCTGCTGTGACCTCACAAGCACAGCCAGCAGCCATGAGCCTGCCACTGGCCTAGAAGGCACTGAGGTTGCGGTGGTCTCACAAGGACAGCCAGCAGGTGTGCTTGCCACTAACCTATGATGCCCTGGAGCTGCTGTGACCTCACAAGCACAGCCAGCAGCCATGAATGAGCCACTGGCCTACTAGGCATTCAGGCTGCTGTGACCTCACAAGCACAGCCAGCAGCCAGGAGCCTGCCACTGGCCTAAGAGACACTGAGGCTGCTGTGACCTCAGAAGCACAGCAAGTAGCCATGAGCATGCAACTGACCTCGGAGGCACTGAGGCTGCTGCGATCTCACAAGCACAGCGAGGAGCCATGAGCCTTCTACTGGCCTCGGAGGCACTGAGGCTGCTGTGACACCTCACAAGCACAGCCAGCAGCCATTCGCCGGCCACTGACCTTGGAGGCACTGAGGCTGCTGTGGCCTCACAAGCACAGCCAGCAGCCATGAGCCTGCCACTGGCCTAGGAGGCATTCAGGCTGCTGTGACCTCCAAGCACAGCCAGCAACCATGAGCCTGCCACTGGCCTAGGAGGGACTGAGGCTGCTGTGACCTCACATGCACAGCCAGCAGCCATGAGTATGCAACTGACCTCGGAGGCATTCAGGCTGTTGTGACATCTCAAGCACAGGCAGCAGGGGGCACTGTAGACTAACGTAGGAGTCACTGAGGCTGCTGTGACCTCCAATGCACAGCCAGCAGCCATGAGCATGCAACTGACCTTGGAGGCACTGAGGCTGCTGCGATCTCACAAGCACAGCGAGGAGCCATGAGCCTTCTACTGGCCTCGGAGGCATTGAGTTTGCTGACACCTCACAAGCACAGCCAGCAGCCATACGCTGGCCACTGACCTCGGAGTCACTGAGGCTGCTGTGACCTCACAAACACAGCCAGCAGGGGGTGCTGTAGAGTAACCTAGGAGGCACTCAGGCTGCTGTGACCTCACAAGCACAGCCAGCAGGGGGCGCTAGACACTAACCTATGAGGCACTGAGGCTGCTGTGACCTCACAAGCACAGCTGGCAGCCAGGAGCCTGCCACTGGCCTGGGAGGCACTGAGGCTGCTGTGACCTCCCAAGCACAGCCAGGAGCCTGCCACTGGCCTAGGAGGCCGTGATGTTGCTGTGATCTCACAGGCATAGCCAGCAGGGGCGCTTGCCACTAACCTATGAGGCACTGAGGCTGCTGTGACCTCCCAAGCACAGCCAGCAACCAGGAGCCTGCCACTGGCCTAGCTGGCATTTAAGCAGCTGTGACCTCCCAAGCACAGCCAGCAGGGGGCGCTGTAGAGTTACCTAGGAGGCACTGAGGCTGCTGTGACCTCACAAGCACAGCCAGCAGCCATGAGCCTGCCACTGGCCTCAGAGGCACTGAGGCTGCTGCGATCTCATAAGCACAGCCAGCAACCAGGAGCCTGCCACTGGCCTAGGAGGCAATCAGCCTGCTGTGACCTGCCGAGCACAGCCAGCAACCAGGAGCCTGCCACTGGCCTAGGAGGCACTGAGGTTGCTGTGACCTCACAAGTACAGCCAGCAGCCGCGAACCTGCCACTGGCCTGGGAGGCACTGAGGCTGCTGTTATCTCACAAGCACATCCAGCAGCCAGGAGCCTGCCAGTGACCTCAGAGGCACTGAGGCTGCTGTGACCTCACAAGCACAGCCAGCAGCCAGGAGCCTGCCACTGGCCTAGGAGGCACTGAGGCTGCTGTGACCTCCAAAGCACAGCCAGCAGGTATGATCTATCCTCCAGCTGAGGACACTCTTAGGCTGCTGTGACCTCACAAGCACAGCCAGCAGCCTGCCACTGGCCTAGGAGGCATTCAGCCTGCTGTGACCTCACAAGCACAGCCCCCAGCCATGATTGAGCCACTGACCTAGCAGGCATGGAGGCTGCTGTGATCTCACAAGCACAGCCAGCAGCCATGAGCCTGCCACTGGCCTAGAAGGCACTGAGGTTGCGGTGGCCTCACAAGGACAGCCAGCAGGTGTGCTTGCCACTAACCTATGATGCCCTGGAGCTGCTGTGACCTCACAAGCACAGCCAGCAGCCATGAATGAGCCACTGGCCTAAGAGGCACTGAGGCTGCTGTGACCTCACAAGCACAGCAAGCAGCCATGAGCATGCAACTGACCTCGGAGGCACTGAGGCTGCTGCGATCTCACAAGCACAGCCAGCAGCCAGGAGCCTTCTACTGGCCTCGGAGGCACTGAGGCTGCTGTGACACCTCAAAAGCACAGCCAGCATCCAGGAGCCTGCCACTGGCCTAAGAGGCACTGAGGCTGCTGTGACCTCACAAGCACAGCCAGCAGCCATGAGCCTGCCACTGGCCTCAGAGGCACTGAGGCTGCTGTGACCTCACAAGCACAGCCAGCAGCCAGAAGCCTGCCCCTGACCTAGGAGGCAGGGATGTTGCTGTGTCCTCCCAAGCACAGCCAGCAGCCAGGAACCTGCCACTGGTCTGGGAGGCACTGAGGCTGCTGTGACCTCACAAGGACAACGAGCAGGGGGAGCTGTAGAGGTACCTGGGAGGCACTGAGGCTGCTGTGACCTCACAAGCACAGCCAGCAGCCAGGAGCCTGTCACTGGCCTCCGAAGCACAGAGGCTGCTGTGACCTCACAAGCACAGCCAGCAGCCATGAGCCTGCCACTGGCCCTAGGAGGCAATGAGGCTCCTGTGACCTCACAAGGACAGCCAGGTGGGGCGATTGCCACTAACGTATGAGGCACTGAGGCTGCTGTGACCTCACAAGCACAGCCAGCAACCATGAGCCTGCCACTGGCCTAGGAGGCACTGAGGCTGCTGTGACCTCACAAGCACAGCCAGCAGCCATGAGTATGCCACTGTCCTCGGAGGCACTGAGGCTGCTGTGACGTCTCAAGCACAGGCAGCAGTGGGCGCTGTAGACTAACGTAGGAGTCACTGAGGCTGCTGTGACCTCCAATGCACAGCCAGCAGCCATGAGCATGCAACTGACCTTGGAGGCACTGACGCTGCTGCGATCTCACAAGCACAGCGAGGAGCCATGAGCCTTCTACTGGCCTCGGAGGCATTGAGTTTGCTGACACCTCACAAGCACAGCCAGCAGCCATACGCCGGCCACTGACCTCGGAGTCACTGAGGCTGCTGTGACCTCACAAACACAGCCAGCAGGGGGTGCTGTAGAGTAACCTAGGAGGCACTCAGGCTGCTGTGACCTCACAAGCACAGCCAGCAGGGGGCGCTAGACACTTACCTATGAGGCACTGAGGCTGCTGTGACCTCACAAGCACAGCTGGCAGCCAGGAGCCTGCCAGTGACCTCAGAGGCACTGAGGCTGCTGTGACCTCCCAAGCACAACCAGCAGCCAGCAGCCTCCAACTGGCCTAGGAGGCCGTGATGTTGCTGTGATCTCACAGGCATAGCCAGCAGGGGCGCTTGCCACTAACCTATGAGGCACTGAGGCTGCTGTGACCTCCCAAGCACAGCCAGCAACCAGGAGCCTGCCACTGGCCTAGGTGGCATTTAAGCAGCTGTGACCTCACAAGCACAGCCAGCAGGGGGCGCTGTAGAGTTACCTAGGAGGCACGGAGGCTGCTGTGACCTCACAAGCACAGCCAGCAGCCAGCAGCCTGCCACTGGCCTAGGAGGCCGTGATGTTGCTGTGATCTCACACGCATAGGCAGCAGGGCGCTTGCCACTAACCTATGAGGCACTGAGGCTGCTGTGACCTCCCAAGCACAGCCAGCAACCAGGAGCCTGCCACTGGCCTAGGTGGCATTTAAGCAGCTGTGACCTCACAAGCACAGCCAGCAGGGGGCGCTGTAGAGTTACCTAGGAGGCACTGAGGCTGCTGTGACCTCACAAGCACAGCCAGCAGCCATGAGCCTGCCACAGGCCGCAGATGATCTCAGGCTGCTGTGACCTCACAAGCACAGCCAGCAACCATGAGCCTGCCACTGGCCTAGGTGGCATTCAAGCAGCTGTGACCTCACAAGCACAGCCAGCAGGGGGCGCTGTAGAGTTACCTAGGAGGCACTGAGGCTGCTGTGACCTCACAAGCACAGCCCGCAGTCATAAGCCGGCCACAGGCCGCAGATGATCTCAGGCTGTTGTGACCTCACAACCACAGCCACCAGCCAGGAGCCTGTCACTGGCCTCCGAAGCACAGAGGCTGCTGTGACCTCACAACCAAAGCCAGCAACCATGAGCCTGCCACTGGCCCTAGGAGGCACTGAGGCTCCTGTGACCTCAAAAGGACAGGCAGCAGCCATGAGTATGCAAGTCACCTCGGAGGCAGTGAGGCTGCTGTGACGTCTCAAGCACAGGCAGCAGTGGGCGCTGTAGACTAATGTAGGAGTCACTGAGGCTGCTGTGACCTCACAAGCACAGCCAGCACGGGCTGCTGTAGAATTACCTAGGAGGCACTCAGGCTGCTGTGATCTCACAAGCACAGCCAGCCGCCATGAGCAGGCCACTGGCCTCAGAGGCAGTGAGGCTGCTGTGACCTCACAAACACAGCCAGCAGCCAGGAGTCTGCCACTGGCCTCAGAGGCACTGAGGCTGCTGTGACCTCACAAGCACAGCCAGCAGCCAGGAGCCTGCCAGTGGCCTCAGAGGCACTGAGGCTGCTGTGACCTCACAAGCACAGCCAGCAGCCAGGAGCCTTCTACTGGCCTCGGAGGCACTGAGGCTGCTGTGACCTCACAAGCACAGCCAGCAGCCATGAGCCTGCCACTGGCCTCAGAGGCACTGAGGCTGCTGTGACCTGACAAGCACAGCCAGCAGCCGTGAGAATGCCACTGACCTCGGAGGCACTGAGTTTGCTGTGACCTCACAAGCACAGCCAGCAACCATGAGCCTGCCACTGGCCTAGGAGGCCGTGATGTTGCGTGATCTCACAAGCACTGCCGGCAGCCATGAGGCTGCCACAGGCCGCAGATGATCTCAGGCTGCTGTGACCTCACAAGCACAGCCAGCAGCCAGGAACAGGCCACTGGCCTCCGAAGCACAGAGGCTGCTGTGATCTCACAACCAAAGCCAGCAACCATGAGCCTGCCACTGGCCTTAGGATGCACTGAGGCTCCTGTGACCTCACAAGGACAGCCAGGTGGGGCGATTTCAACTAACATATGAGGCACTGAGGCTGCTGTAACCTCACAAGCACAGCCAGTACGGGGTGCTGTAGAGTTACCTAGGAGGCACTGACGCTGCTGTGACCTCACAAGCACAGCTGGCAGCCAGGAGCCTGCCACTGGCCTCGGAGGCCGTGATGTTGCTGTGATCTCACAAGCATAGCCAGCAGGGGCGTTTGCCATTAACCTATGAGACACTGATGCTGCTGTGACCTCACAAGCACAGCCAGCAGCCAGGAGCCTGCCACTGGCGTCGGAGGCACTGGGGCTGCTGTGACCTCACAAGCACAGCCAGCAACCATGAGCCTGCCACTGGCCTAGGTGGCATTCAAGCAGCTGTGACCTCACAAGCACAGCCAGCAGGGGGCGCTGTAGAGTTACCTAGGAGGCACTGAGGCTGCTGTGACCTCACAAGCACAGCCACCAGCCAGGAGCCTGTCACTGGCCTCCGAAGCACAGAGGCTGCTGTGACCTCACAACCAAAGCCAGCAACCATGAGCCTGCCACTGGCCCTAGGAGGCACTGAGGCTCCTGTGACCTCAAAAGGACAGGCAGCAGCCATGAGTATGCAAGTCACCTCGGAGGCAGTTAGGCTGCTGTGACGTCTCAAGCACAGGCAGCAGTGGGCGCTGTAGACTAACGTAGGAGTCACTGAGGCTGCTGTGACCTCACAAGCACAGCCAGCACGGGCTGCTGTAGAGTTAGCTAGGAGGCACTCAGGCTGCTGTGACCTCACAAGCACAGCCAGCCGCCATGAGCAGGCCACTGGCCTCAGAGGCACTGAGGCTGCTGTGACCTCACAAACACAGCCAGCAGCCAGGAGTCTGCCACTGGCCTCAGAGGCACTGAGGCTGCTGTGACCTCCCAAGCACAGCCAGCAGCCAGGAGCCTGCCAGTGGCCTCAGAGGCACTGAGGCTGCTGTGACCTCACAAGCACAGCCAGCAGCCATTCGCCTGCCCCTGGCCTAGGAGGCAGTGAGGCTGCTGTGACCTCACAAGCACAGCCAGCAGCCATAAGCCTGCCACTGGCCTCAGAGGCACTGAGGCTGCTGTGACCTGACAAGCACAGCCAGCAGCCGTGAGAATGCCACTGACCTCGGAGGCACTGAGTTTGCTGTGACCTAACAAGCACAGCCAGCAACCAGGAGCCTGCCACTGGCCTAGGAGGCACTGAGGCTGCTGTGACCTCACAAGTACAGCCAGCAGCCACGAACCTACCACTGCCCTGGGAGGCACTGAGGCTCCTGTGACCTCACAAGGACAGCCAGGTGGGGCGATTGCCACTAACGTATGAGGCACTGAGGCTGCTGTGACCACCCAAGCACAGCCAGCAACCAGGAGCCTGCCACTGGCCTAGGTGGCATTCAAGCAGCTGTGACCTCACAAGCACAGCCAGCAGGGGGCGCTGTAGAGTTACCTAGGAGGCACTGAGGCTGCTGTGACCTCACAAGCACAGCAGGCAGCCATGAACCTGCCACAGGCCGCAGATGATCTCAGGCTGCTGTGACCTCACAAGCACAGCCAGCAGCCAGGAGCCTGTCACTGGCCTCCGAAGCACAGAGGCTGCTGTGACCTCACAATCTAAGCCAGCAACCATGAGCCTGCCACTGGCCCTACGATGCACTGAGGCTGCTGTGACGTCACAAGGACAGCCAGGTGGGGCGATTTCCACTAACGTATGAGGCACTGAGGCTGCTGTGACCTCCCAAGCACAGCCAGCAACCATGAGCCTGCCACTGGCCTAGGAGGCACTGAGGCTACTGTGACCTCACAAGCACAGCCAGCAGAGGGCATTGCAGAGTTACCCAGAAGGCACTGAGACTGCTGTGACCTCACAAGCACAGCCAGCAGCCATTCGCCTGCCCCTGCTCTTGGAGGCACTGAGGCTGCTGTGACCTCACAAGCACAGCCAGCAGGGAGCGCTGCAGAGTTACCCAGGAGGCACTGAGGCTGCTGTGACCTCACAAGCACAGCCAGCAGCCATGAGCCGGCCACTGACCCAGGAGTTACTGACGCTGCTGTGACCTCACAAGCACAGCCAGCAGCCAGGAGCCTGCCACTGGCCTATGAGGCACTGAGGATGCTGTGACCTCACAAGCACAGCCAGCAGTCAGGAGCCTGCCCCTGGCCTAGGAGGCACTGAGGCTGCTGTGATCTCACAAGCACAGGTAGCAGCCAGGAGCCTGCCCCTGACCTAGGAGGCAGTGATGTTGCTGTGACCTCCCAAGCACAGCTAGAAGCCAGTAGCCTGCCACTGGCCTGGGAGGCACTGAGGCTGCTGTGACCTCCCAAGCACAGCGAGCAGGGGGCGCTGTAGAGTTACCTAGGAGGCACTGAGGCTGCTGTGACCTCACAAGCACAGCCAGCAGCCAGCAGCCTGCCACTGGCCTCAGAGGCACTGAGGCTGCTGTGACCTGCCGAGCACAGCCAGCAACCAGGAGCCTGCCACTGGCCTAGGAGGCACTGAGGCTGCTGTGACTTCCCAAGCACAGCGAGCAGGGGGAGCTGTAGATTTACCTAGGAGGCACTGAGGCGCCTGTGACCTCACAAGCACAGCCAGCAGGGGGCGCTTTAGAGTTACCCAGGAGGCACTGAGGCTGCTGTGACTTTACAAGCACCACCGGCAGCCATGAGCCTGCCACTGGCCGCAGATGATCTCAGGCTGCTGTGACCTCACAAGCACAGCCAGCAGCCAGGGGCCTGCCACTGGCCTAGGAGGCACTGAGGCTGCTGTGACTTCCCAAGCACAGCCAGCAGCCATGGGCATGCAACTGACCTCGGAGGCAGTGAGGCTGCTGTGATCTCACAAGCACAGCCAGGAGCCAGGAGGCTTCTACTGGCCTCGGAGGCACTGAATTTGCTGACACCTCACAAGCACAGCTAGCAGCCAATTGCCGGCCACTGACCTCGGAGGCACTGAGGCTGCTGTGACCTCCAAAGCACAGCCAGCAGCCAGGAGCCTGCCACTGGCCTAGGAGGCCGTGATGTTGCTGTGATCTCACAAACATAGCCAGTAGGGGCGCTTGCCACTAACCTATGCGGCACTGAGTCTGCTGTGAACTCCCAGGCACAGCCAGCAGCGATGAGCCTGCCACTGGCCTGGGAGCCACGGAGGCGGCTATGACCTCACAAGCACAGCCAGCAGTCAGGAGCCTGCCCCTGGCCGAGGAGGCACTGAGGCTGCTGTGATCTCACAAGCACAGGTAGCAGCCAGGAGCCTGCCCCTGACCTAGGAGGCAGTGATGTTGCTGTGACCTCCCAAGCACAGCTAGAAGCCAGTAGCCTGCCACTGGCCTGGGAGGCACTGAGGCTGCTGTGACCTCCCAAGCACAGCGAGCAGGGGGCGCTGTAGAGTTACCTAGGAGGCACTGAGGCTGCTGTGACCTCACAAGCACAGCCAGCAGCCAGCAGCCTGCCACTGGCCTCAGAGGCACTGAGGCTGCTGTGACCTGCCGAGCACAGCCAGCAACCAGGAGCCTGCCACTGGCCTAGGAGGCACTGAGGCTGCTGTGACTTCCCAAGCACAGCGAGCAGGGGGAGCTGTAGATTCACCTAGGAGGCACTGAGGCGCCTGTGACCTCACAAGCACAGCCAGCAGGGGGCGCTTTAGAGTTACCCAGGAGGCACTGAGGCTGCTGTGACTTTACAAGCACCACCGGCAGCCATGAGCCTGCCACTGGCCGCAGATGATCTCAGGCTGCTGTGACCTCACAAGCACAGCCAGCAGCCAGGGGCCTGCCACTGGCCTAGGAGGCACTGAGGCTGCTGTGACTTCCCAAGCACAGCCAGCAGCCATGGGCATGCAACTGACCTCGGAGGCAGTGAGGCTGCTGTGATCTCACAAGCACAGCCAGGAGCCAGGAGGCTTCTACTGGCCTCGGAGGCACTGAATTTGCTGACACCTCACAAGCACAGCTAGCAGCCAATTGCCGGCCACTGACCTCGGAGGCACTGAGGCTGCTGTGACCTCCAAAGCACAGCCAGCAGCCAGGAGCCTGCCACTGGCCTAGGAGGCCGTGATGTTGCTGTGATCTCACAAACATAGCCAGTAGGGGCGCTTGCCACTAAACTATGCGGCACTGAGTCTGCTGTGAACTCCCAGGCACAGCCAGCAGCGATGAGCCTGCCACTGGCCTGGGAGCCACGGAGGCGGCTATGACCTCACAAGCACAGCCAGCAGCCAGGAGCCTGCCACTGGCCCCACTGGCACTGCGGTTGCTCTGAACTCACAAGCAGAGCCAGCAGCAATGAACGAGCCACTGCCTAGGAGGCACAGAGGCTGCTGTGACCTCACAAGCACAGCCAGTAACCAGGAGCCTGCCACTGGCCTCAGAGGCACTGAGGCCGCTGAGACCTCACAAGCACAGCCAGCAGCCAGGAGCCTGCCACTGGCCTCGGAGGCACTGAGGCAGCTGTGACGTCACAAGCACAGCCAGCAGCCATGAGCCTGTCACTGTCCCAGGAGTCACTGAGGCTGCTGTGACCTCACAAGCACAGCCAGCAGCCATGAGCCTGTCACTGTCCCAGGAGCCACTGAGGCTGCTGTGACATCACAAGCACAGCCAGCTGCCATGAGCCTGCCACTGGCCTAGGAGGCATTCAGGCTGCTGTGACCTCACAACCACAGCCAGCCGGGGGCGCTGCAGAGTTACTCAGGAGGCACTGAGGCTGCTGTGACCTCACAAGCACAGCCAGCAGCCAGGAGCCTGCCACTGGCCTAGGAGGCACTGAGGCTGCTGTGACCTCACAAGCACAGCCAGCAGGGGGCGATAGATACTAAGCAATGAGGCACTGAGGCTGCTGTGAGCTCACAAGCACAGCCAGCAGCCATGTGCATGAATCTGACCTTGAAGTCCAAGAGGCTGCTGTGATCTCACAAGCACATCCAGCAGGGGGTGCTAGACACTAAGCTATGAGGTACTCAGGCTGCTGTGACCTCACAAACACAGCCAGCAGCCAGGAGCCTGCCTCTGGCCTAGGAGGCACTGAGGCTGCTGTGACCTCACAAGCACAGCCAGCAGCCAGGAGCATGCCACTGGCCTCGGAGGCACCGAGGTTGCTGTGACCTCACAAGCACAGCCAGGAGGGGGCGCTGGACGCTCACCTAGAAGACACCAAGGCTGCTATGATCTCACAAGCACAGCCAGCAGCCAGGCGCCTGCCACTGGCCTAGGCGGCAATGAGGCTGCTGTGACCTCACAAGAACAAGCATCAGCCAGGAGCCTGCCCCTGGCCTAGGAGGCCGTGATGTTGCTGTGATCTCACAAGCATAACCAGCAGGGGTGCTTGTCACTAACCTATGAGGCAGTGAGGCTGCTGTGAACTCCCAAGCACAGCCAGCAACCAGGAGCCTGCCACTGGCCTAGGTGGCATACAAGCAGCTGTGACGTCACAAGCAGAGGCAGCAGAGAGCGCTGTAGACTAACGTAGGAGGCTCTGAGGCTGCTGTGACCTCCCAAGCACAGCCAGCAGCCATGAGCATGCAACTGACCTTGGAGGCAGTTAGGCTGCTGTGACCTCACAAGCACAGTCAGCACTGGGCGCTGTAGAATAACATAGGAGTCACAGAGTCTGCTGTGGCCTCCCAAGCACAGCCAGCAGCCATGAGCATGCCACTGACCCCAGAGTCACTGAGTTTGCTGTGATCTCACAAGCACAGCCAGCAGCCAGGAGCCTGCCCCTGGCAAATGAGGTACTCAGGCTGCTGTGACGTCACAAGCACAGCCAGCAGCCGTGAACCTGACACTGTCCTAGGTGGCATTAAAGCAGCTGTGACCTCACAAGCAGAGGCAGCAGTGGGTACTGTAGACTAACGTAGGAGGCACTGAGGCTGCTGTGACCTCCCAAGCACAGCCAGCAGCCTGGAGCCTGCAACTGGCCGTAGGAGGCACTCAGGCTGCTGTGACCTCCCAAGCACAACCAACAGCCATGAGCATGCCACTGACCTCGGAGGCACTGAGGCTGCTGTGACCTCACAAGCACAGCCAGCAGCCAGGAGCCTGTCACTGGCTTCCGAGGCACAGACGCTGCTGTGACCTCACAACCACAGCCAGCAGGGGGCGCTGTAGACTAACGTAGCAGTCACTGAGGCTGCTGTGAGCTCACAACCACAGCCAGCAGCCATGAGCCTGCCACTGCCCTAGGAGGCACCAAGGCTGCTGTGACCTCCCAAGCACAGCCATCAGCCGGGAGCCTGCCCCTGGCCTAGGAGGCCGTGATGTTGATGTGATCTCACAAGCATAGCCTGCAGGGGCGCTTGCCACTAATCTATGAGGCACTGAGGCTGCTGTGAACTCCCAAGCACAGCCAGCAACCAGGAGCCTGCCACTGGCCTAGGTGGCATTCAAGCAGCTGTGACCTCACAAGCAGAGGCAGCAGTGGGCGCTGTAGACTAACGTAGGAGGCACTGAGGCTGCTGTGACCTCACAAGCAGAGCCAGCAACCACGAGCCTGCCACTGGTCTAGGAGGCACTTAGGCTGCTGTGACCTCACAAGCACAGTCAGCAGCCAGGAGGCTGCAACTGACCTAGGAGGCACTCAGGCTGCTATGACCTCACAATCCAAGCCAGAAGGGGCGCTTGCCACTAACCTATGAGGCATTGAGGCTGCTGTGAGCTCACAAGCATAACCAGCAGGCATGAGCTTGCCAGTGGCCTAGGATGAACTTAGGCTGCTGTGACCTCCCAAGCACAGCCATCAGCCAGGAGCCTGCCCCTGGACTCAAGGCACTGGGGCTGCTGTGACCTCACAAGGACAGCCATCAGCCAGGGGCCTGCCACTGGCCCTAGGAGGCACTGAAGCTACTTAGACCTCACAAGCACAGGCAGCAGTGGGCGCTGTAGACTAACGTGGGAGGCACTGAGGCTGCTGTGACCTCACAACCACAGCCAGCAGGGGGCGCTATAGACTAACGTAGCAGTCACTGAGGCTGCTGTGAGCTCACAACCACAGCCAGCAGCCATGAGCCTGCCACTGCCCTAGGAGGCACCAAGGCTGCTGTGACCTCCCAAGCACAGCCATCAGCCGGGAGCCTGCCCCTGGCCTAGGAGGCCGTGATGTTGATGTGATCTCACAAGCATAGCCTGCAGGGGCGCTTGCCACTAATCTATGAGGCACTGAGGCTGCTGTGAACTCCCAAGCACAGCCAGCAACCAGGAGCCTGCCACTGGCCTAGGTGGCATTCAAGCAGCTGTGACCTCACAAGCAGAGGCAGCAGTGGGCGCTGTAGACTAATGTAGGAGGCACTGAGGCTGCTGTGACCTCACAAGCAGAGCCAGCAACCACGAGCCTGCCACTGTTCTAGGAGGCACTTAGGCTGCTGTGACCTCACAAGCACAGTCAGCAGCCAGGAGTCTGCAACTGACCTAGGAGGCACTCAGGCTGCTATGACCTCACAAGCCAAGCCAGAAGGGGCGCTTGCCACTAACCTATGAGGCATTGAGGCTGCTGTGAGCTCACAAGCATAACCAGCAGGCATGAGCTTGCCAGTGGCCTAGGATGTACTTAGGCTGCTGTGACCTCCCAAGCACAGCCATCAGCCAGGAGCCTGCCCCTGGCCTCAGAGGCACTGGGGCTGCTGTGACCTCACAAGGACAGCCATCAGCCAGGGGCCTGCCACTGGCCTAGGATGCACTGACGCTACTTAGACCTCACAAGCACAGGCAGCAGTGGGCGCTGTAGACTAACGTGGGAGGCACTGAGGCTGCTGTGACCTCACAACCACAGCCAGCAGTGGGCGCTGTAGACTAACGTGGGAGTCACTGAGGCTGCTGTGACCTCACAAGCACAGCCAGCAGCCATGTGCATGAATCTGACCTTGAAGTCCAAGAGGCTGCTGTGATCTCACAAGCACATCCAGCAGGGGGTGCTAGACACTAAGCTATGAGGTACTCAGGCTGCTGGGACCTCACAAACACAGCCAGCAGCCAGGAGCCTGCCTCTGGCCTAGGAGGCACTGAGGCTGCTCTGACCTCACAAGCACAGCCAGGAGGGGGCGCTGGACGCTCACCTAGAAGACACCAAGGCTGCTATGATCTCACAAGCACAGCCAGCAGCCAGGCGCCTGCCACTGGCCTAGGAGGCACTGAGGCTGCTGTGAAACCCCAAACACATCCAGCAGCCATGAGCCTGTCTCTGGCCTAGGCGGCAATGAGGCTGCTGTGACCTCACAAGAACAAGCATCAGCCAGGAGCCTACCCCTGGCCTAGGAGGCCGTGATGTTGCTGTGATCTCACAAGCATAACCAGCAGGGGTGCTTGTCACTAACCTATGAGGCAGTGAGGCTGCTGTGAACTCCCAAGCACAGCCAGCAACCAGGAGCCTGCCACTGGCCTAGGTGGCATACAAGCAGCTGTGACGTCACAAGCAGAGGCAGCAGAGAGCGCTGTAGACTAACGTAGGAGGCTCTGAGGCTGCTGTGACCTCCCAAGCACAGCCAGCAGCCATGAGCATGCAACTGACCTCGGAGGCAGTTAGGCTGCTGTGACCTCACAAGCACAGTCAGCACTGGGCGCTGTAGAATAACATAGGAGTCACAGAGTCTGCTGTGGCCTCCCAAGCACAGCCAGCAGCCATGAGCATGCCACTGACCCCGGAGTCACTGAGTTTGCTGTGATCTCACAAGCACAGCCAGCAGCCAGGAGCCTGCCCCTGGCAAATGAGGTACTCAGGCTGCTGTGACGTCACAAGCACAGCCAGCAGCCGTGAACCTGACACTGTCCTAGGTGGCATTAAAGCAGCTGTGACCTCACAAGCAGAGGCAGCAGTGGGTACTGTAGACTAACGTAGGAGGCACTGAGGCTGCTGTGACCTCCCTAGCACAGCCAACAGCCTGGAGCCTGCAACTGGCCGTAGGAGGCACTGAGGCTGCTGTGACCTCCCAAGCACAACCAACAGCCATGAGCATGCCACTGACCTCGGAGGCACTGAGGCTGCTGTGACCTCACAAGCACAGCCAGCAGCCAGGAGCCTGTCACTGGCTTCCGAGGCACAGACGCTGCTGTGACCTCACAACCAAAGCCAGCAACCATGAGCCTGCCACTGGCCCTAGAAGGCACTCCAGCTCCTGTGACCTCACAAGGACAGCCAGGTGGGGTGATTGCCCCTAAGCTAAGAGGCACTGAGGCTGCTGTGACCTGACAAGCACAGCCAGCAGCTATGAGGCTGCCCCTGGCTTAGGAGGCACTGAGGCTGCTGTGACCTCACAACCACAGCCAGCAGGGGGCGCTGTAGACTAACGTAGCAGTCACTGAGGCTGCTGTGAGCTCACAACCACAGCCAGCAGCCATGAGCCTGCCACTGCCCTAGGAGGCACCAAGGCTGCTGTGACCTCCCAAGCACAGCCATCAGCCGGGAGCCTGGCCCTGGCCTAGGAGGCCGTGATGTTGATGTGATCTCACAAGCATAGCCTGCAGGGGCGCTTGCCACTAATCTATGAGGCACTGAGGCTGCTGTGAACTCCCAAGCACAGCCAGCAACCAGGAGCCTGCCACTGGCCTAGGTGGCATTCAAGCAGCTGTGACCTCACAAGCAGAGGCAGCAGTGGGCGCTGTAGACTAACGTAGGAGGCACTGAGGCTGCTGTGACCTCACAAGCAGAGCCAGCAACCACGAGCCTGCCACTGGTCTAGGAGGCACTTAGGCTGCTGTGACCTCACAAGCACAGCCAGCAACCAGGAGCCTGCCACTGGCCTAGGAGGCACTGAGGCTGCTATGACCTCACAAGCCAAGCCAGAAGGGGCGCTTGCCACTAACCTATGAGGCATTGAGGCTGCTGTGAGCTCACAAGCATAACCAGCAGGCATGAGCTTGCCAGTGGCCTAGGATGTACTTAGGCTGCTGTGACCTCCCAAGCACAGCCATCAGCCAGGAGCCTGCCCCTGGCAAATGAGGTACTCAGGCTGCTGTGACGTCACAAGGACAGCCATCAGCCAGGGGCCTGCCACTGGCCTAGGATGCACTGACGCTACTTAGACCTCACAAGCACAGGCAGCAGTGGGCGCTGTAGACTAACGTGGGAGGCACTGAGGCTGCTGTGACCTCACAACCACAGCCAGCAGTGGGCGCTGTAGACTAACGTGGGAGTCACTGAGGCTGCTGTGAGCTCACAACCACAGCCACCAGCCATGAGCCTGCCACTGGCCTAAGAGGCACGCACGCTGCTGTGACCTCCCAAGCACAGCCATCAGCCAGGAGCCTGGCCCTGGCCTAGGAGGCCGTGATGTTGAGGTGATCTCACAAGCATAACCTGCAGGGGCGCTTGCCACTAATCTATGAGGCACTGAGGCTGCTGTGACCTCCCAAGCACAGCCAGCAACCAGGAGCCTGCCACTGGCCTAGGTGGCATTCAAGCAGCTGTGACCTCACAAGCAGAGGCAGCAGCCAGGAGCCTGCCACTGGCCTAGGAGGCACTGAGGCTGCTGTGACCTCACAAGCACAGCCAGCAACCACGAGCCTGCCACTGGTCTAGGAGGCACTGAGGCTGCTGTGACCTCACAAGCACAGCCAGCAGCCATGAGCCTGCCACTGGCCTATGAGGCACTGAGGCTGCTGTGACCTCACAAGCACAGCCAGCAGCCAGGAGCCTGCCACTGGCAAAAGACGCACTGAGGCTGCTGTGACCTCACAAGCACAGCCAGCAGCCAGGAGCATGCCACTGACCTCGGAGGCACTGAGTTTGCTGTGACCTCACAAGCACAGCCAGCAATCAGGAGCCTGCCCCTGGCAAAAGAGGCACTGAGGCTGCTGTGACCTCACAAGCACAGCCAACAGCCATTAGTCTGCCACTGGCCTAGCAGGCATTCAGGCTGCTGTGATCTCACAAGCACAGCCAGCCGGGGGCGCTGCAGAGTTACCCAGGAGGCATTGAGGCTGCTGTGACCTCCCAAGGGCAGACAGCAGCCATCAGCCTTCCACTGGCCTCAGAGGCACTCAGGCTGCAGTGACCTCACAAGCACAGCCAGCAGCCATGAGTCCAACACTGGCCTAGGAGGCACTGAGGCTGCTGTGACCTCACAAGCACAGCCAGCAGCCAGGAGCCTGCCACTGGCCTGGGAGGCACTGAGGCTGGCCTCAGAGGCACTGAGGCTGCAGTGACCTCACAAGCACAGCCAGCAGCCATGAGTCTGACAGTGCCCTAGGAGGCACTGAGGCTGCTGTGACCTCACAAGCACAGCCAGCAGCCACGAGCCTGTCACTGGCCTCCGAAGCACAGAGGCTGCTGTGACCTCACAACCAAAGCCAGCCACCATGAGCCTGCCACTGGCCGTAGGAGGCACTGAGGCTGCTGTGACCTCCAAAGCACAGCCAGCAGCCATGAGTCTGCCACTGGCCTAGGAGGCATTCAGGCTGCTGTGACCTCCCAAACACAGGTAGCAGCCAGGAGCCTGCCACTGGCCTAGCAGGCACTGAGGCTGCTGTGACCTCACAAGCACAGCCAGCAGGGGGCGCTGTAGAGTTACCTAGGAGGCACTGAGGCTGCTGTGACCTCCCAAGCACAGCCAGCAGGGGGCGCTAGACACTAACCTATGAGGCACTGAGGCTGCTGTGACCTCACAAGCACAGCCGGCAGCCATCAGCCTGCCACTGGCCTCAGAGGCACTGAGGCTGCTGTGACCTGCCGAGCACAGCCAGCAACCAGGAGCCTGCCACTGGCCTAGGAGGCACTGAGGCTGCTGTGACTTCCCAAGCACAGCGAGCAGGGGGAGCTGTAGATTTACCTAGGAGGCACTGAGGCGCCTGTGACCTCACAAGCACAGCCAGCAGGGGGCGCTTTAGAGTTACCCAGGAGGCACTGAGGCTGCTGTGACTTTACAAGCACCACCGGCAGCCATGAGCCTGCCACTGGCCGCAGATGATCTCAGGCTGCTGTGACCTCACAAGCACAGCCAGCAGCCAGGGGCCTGCCACTGGCCTAGGAGGCACTGAGGCTGCTGTGACTTCCCAAGCACAGCCAGCAGCCATGGGCATGCAACTGACCTCGGAGGCAGTGAGGCTGCTGTGATCTCACAAGCACAGCCAGGAGCCAGGAGGCTTCTACTGGCCTCGGAGGCACTGAATTTGCTGACACCTCACAAGCACAGCTAGCAGCCAATTGCCGGCCACTGACCTCGGAGGCACTGAGGCTGCTGTGACCTCCAAAGCACAGCCAGCAGCCAGGAGCCTGCCACTGGCCTAGGAGGCCGTGATGTTGCTGTGATCTCACAAACATAGCCAGTAGGGGCGCTTGCCACTAACCTATGCGGCACTGAGTCTGCTGTGAACTCCCAGGCACAGCCAGCAGCGATGAGCCTGCCACTGGCCTGGGAGCCACGGAGGCGGCTATGACCTCACAAGCACAGCCAGCAGTCAGGAGCCTGCCCCTGGCCGAGGAGGCACTGAGGCTGCTGTGATCTCACAAGCACAGGTAGCAGCCAGGAGCCTGCCCCTGACCTAGGAGGCAGTGATGTTGCTGTGACCTCCCAAGCACAGCTAGAAGCCAGTAGCCTGCCACTGGCCTGGGAGGCACTGAGGCTGCTGTGACCTCCCAAGCACAGCGAGCAGGGGGCGCTGTAGAGTTACCTAGGAGGCACTGAGGCTGCTGTGACCTCCAAAGCACAGCCAGCAGCCAGGAGCCTGCCACTGGCCTAGGAGGCCGTGATGTTGCTGTGATCTCACAAACATAGCCAGTAGGGGCGCTTGCCACTAAACTATGCGGCACTGAGTCTGCTGTGAACTCCCAGGCACAGCCAGCAGCGATGAGCCTGCCACTGGCCTGGGAGCCACGGAGGCGGCTATGACCTCACAAGCACAGCCAGCAGCCAGGAGCCTGCCACTGGCCCCACTGGCACTGCGGTTGCTCTGAACTCACAAGCAGAGCCAGCAGCAATGAACGAGCCACTGCCTAGGAGGCACAGAGGCTGCTGTGACCTCACAAGCACAGCCAGTAACCAGGAGCCTGCCACTGGCCTCAGAGGCACTGAGGCCGCTGAGACCTCACAAGCACAGCCAGCAGCCAGGAGCCTGCCACTGGCCTCGGAGGCACTGAGGCAGCTGTGACGTCACAAGCACAGCCAGCAGCCATGAGCCTGTCACTGTCCCAGGAGTCACTGAGGCTGCTGTGACCTCACAAGCACAGCCAGCAGCCATGAGCCTGTCACTGTCCCAGGAGCCACTGAGGCTGCTGTGACATCACAAGCACAGCCAGCTGCCATGAGCCTGCCACTGGCCTAGGAGGCATTCAGGCTGCTGTGACCTCACAACCACAGCCAGCCGGGGGCGCTGCAGAGTTACTCAGGAGGCACTGAGGCTGCTGTGACCTCACAAGCACAGCCAGCAGCCAGGAGCCTGCCACTGGCCTAGGAGGCACTGAGGCTGCTGTGACCTCACAAGCACAGCCAGCAGGGGGCGATAGATACTAAGCAATGAGGCACTGAGGCTGCTGTGAGCTCACAAGCACAGCCAGCAGCCATGTGCATGAATCTGACCTTGAAGTCCAAGAGGCTGCTGTGATCTCACAAGCACATCCAGCAGGGGGTGCTAGACACTAAGCTATGAGGTACTCAGGCTGCTGTGACCTCACAAACACAGCCAGCAGCCAGGAGCCTGCCTCTGGCCTAGGAGGCACTGAGGCTGCTGTGACCTCACAAGCACAGCCAGCAGCCAGGAGCATGCCACTGGCCTCGGAGGCACCGAGGTTGCTGTGACCTCACAAGCACAGCCAGGAGGTGGCGCTGGACGCTCACCTAGAAGACACCAAGGCTGCTATGATCTCACAAGCACAGCCAGCAGCCAGGCGCCTGCCACTGGCCTAGGCGGCAATGAGGCTGCTGTGACCTCACAAGAACAAGCATCAGCCAGGAGCCTGCCCCTGGCCTAGGAGGCCGTGATGTTGCTGTGATCTCACAAGCATAACCAGCAGGGGTGCTTGTCACTAACCTATGAGGCAGTGAGGCTGCTGTGAACTCCCAAGCACAGCCAGCAACCAGGAGCCTGCCACTGGCCTAGGTGGCATACAAGCAGCTGTGACGTCACAAGCAGAGGCAGCAGAGAGCGCTGTAGACTAACGTAGGAGGCTCTGAGGCTGCTGTGACCTCCCAAGCACAGCCAGCAGCCATGAGCATGCAACTGGCCTTGGAGGCAGTTAGGCTGCTGTGACCTCACAAGCACAGTCAGCACTGGGCGCTGTAGAATAACATAGGAGTCACAGAGTCTGCTGTGGCCTCCCAAGCACAGCCAGCAGCCATGAGCATGCCACTGACCCCAGAGTCACTGAGTTTGCTGTGATCTCACAAGCACAGCCAGCAGCCAGGAGCCTGCCCCTGGCAAATGAGGTACTCAGGCTGCTGTGACGTCACAAGCACAGCCAGCAGCCGTGAACCTGACACTGTCCTAGGTGGCATTAAAGCAGCTGTGACCTCACAAGCAGAGGCAGCAGTGGGTACTGTAGACTAACGTAGGAGGCACTGAGGCTGCTGTGACCTCCCAAGCACAGCCAGCAGCCTGGAGCCTGCAACTGGCCGTAGGAGGCACTCAGGCTGCTGTGAGCTCACAACCACAGCCAGCAGCCATGAGCCTGCCACTGCCCTAGGAGGCACCGAGGCTGCTGTGACCTCCCAAGCACAGCCATCAGCCAGGAGCCTGCCCCTGGCCTAGGAGGCCGTTATGTTGATGTGATCTCACAAGCATAGCCTGCAGGGGCGCTTGCCACTAATCTATGAGGCACTGAGGCTGCTGTGAACTCCCAAGCACAGCCAGCAACCAGGAGCCTGCCACTGGCCTAGGTGGCATTCAAGCAGCTGTGACCTCACAAGCAGAGGCAGCAGTGGGCGCTGTAGACTAACGTAGGAGGCACTGAGGCTGCTGTGACCTCACAAGCAGAGCCAGCAACCACGAGCCTGCCACTGGTCTAGGAGGCACTTAGGCTGCTGTGACCTCACAAGCACAGTCAGCAGCCAGGAGTCTGCAACTGACCTAGGAGGCACTCAGGCTGCTATGACCTCACAATCCAAGCCAGAAGGGGCGCTTGCCACTAACCTATGAGGCATTGAGGCTGCTGTGAGCTCACAAGCATAACCAGCAGGCATGAGCTTGCCAGTGGCCTAGGATGAACTTAGGCTGCTGTGACCTCCCAAGCACAGCCATCAGCCAGGAGCCTGCCCCTGGACTCAAGGCACTGGGGCTGCTGTGACCTCACAAGGACAGCCATCAGCCAGGGGCCTGCCACTGGCCTAGGATGCACTGACGCTACTTAGACCTCACAAGCACAGGCAGCAGTGGGCGCTGTAGACTAACGTGGGAGGCACTGAGGCTGCTGTGACCTCACAACCACAGCCAGCAGGGGGCGCTATAGACTAACGTAGCAGTCACTGAGGCTGCTGTGAGCTCACAACCACAGCCAGCAGCCATGAGCCTGCCACTGCCCTAGGAGGCACCAAGGCTGCTGTGACCTCCCAAGCACAGCCATCAGCCGGGAGCCTGCCCCTGGCCTAGGAGGCCGTGATGTTGATGTGATCTCACAAGCATAGCCTGCAGGGGCGCTTGCCACTAATCTATGAGGCACTGAGGCTGCTGTGAACTCCCAAGCACAGCCAGCAACCAGGAGCCTGCCACTGGCCTAGGTGGCATTCAAGCAGCTGTGACCTCACAAGCAGAGGCAGCAGTGGGCGCTGTAGACTAATGTAGGAGGCACTGAGGCTGCTGTGACCTCACAAGCAGAGCCAGCAACCACGAGCCTGCCACTGTTCTAGGAGGCACTTAGGCTGCTGTGACCTCACAAGCACAGTCAGCAGCCAGGAGTCTGCAACTGACCTAGGAGGCACTCAGGCTGCTATGACCTCACAAGCCAAGCCAGAAGGGGCGCTTGCCACTAACCTATGAGGCATTGAGGCTGCTGTGAGCTCACAAGCATAACCAGCAGGCATGAGCTTGCCAGTGGCCTAGGATGTACTTAGGCTGCTGTGACCTCCCAAGCACAGCCATCAGCCAGGAGCCTGCCCCTGGCCTCAGAGGCACTGGGGCTGCTGTGACCTCACAAGGACAGCCATCAGCCAGGGGCCTGCCACTGGCCTAGGATGCACTGACGCTACTTAGACCTCACAAGCACAGGCAGCAGTGGGCGCTGTAGACTAACGTGGGAGGCACTGAGGCTGCTGTGACCTCACAACCACAGCCAGCAGTGGGCGCTGTAGACTAACGTGGGAGTCACTGAGGCTGCTGTGACCTCACAAGCACAGCCAGCAGCCATGTGCATGAATCTGACCTTGAAGTCCAAGAGGCTGCTGTGATCTCACAAGCACATCCAGCAGGGGGTGCTAGACACTAAGCTATGAGGTACTCAGGCTGCTGGGACCTCACAAACACAGCCAGCAGCCAGGAGCCTGCCTCTGGCCTAGGAGGCACTGAGGCTGCTCTGACCTCACAAGCACAGCCAGGAGGGGGCGCTGGACGCTCACCTAGAAGACACCAAGGCTGCTATGATCTCACAAGCACAGCCAGCAGCCAGGCGCCTGCCACTGGCCTAGGAGGCACTGAGGCTGCTGTGAAACCCCAAACACATCCAGCAGCCATGAGCCTGTCTCTGGCCTAGGCGGCAATGAGGCTGCTGTGACCTCACAAGAACAAGCATCAGCCAGGAGCCTACCCCTGGCCTAGGAGGCCGTGATGTTGCTGTGATCTCACAAGCATAACCAGCAGGGGTGCTTGTCACTAACCTATGAGGCAGTGAGGCTGCTGTGAACTCCCAAGCACAGCCAGCAACCAGGAGCCTGCCACTGGCCTAGGTGGCATACAAGCAGCTGTGACGTCACAAGCAGAGGCAGCAGAGAGCGCTGTAGACTAACGTAGGAGGCTCTGAGGCTGCTGTGACCTCCCAAGCACAGCCAGCAGCCATGAGCATGCAACTGACCTCGGAGGCAGTTAGGCTGCTGTGACCTCACAAGCACAGTCAGCACTGGGCGCTGTAGAATAACATAGGAGTCACAGAGTCTGCTGTGGCCTCCCAAGCACAGCCAGCAGCCATGAGCATGCCACTGACCCCGGAGTCACTGAGTTTGCTGTGATCTCACAAGCACAGCCAGCAGCCAGGAGCCTGCCCCTGGCAAATGAGGTACTCAGGCTGCTGTGACGTCACAAGCACAGCCAGCAGCCGTGAACCTGACACTGTCCTAGGTGGCATTAAAGCAGCTGTGACCTCACAAGCAGAGGCAGCAGTGGGTACTGTAGACTAACGTAGGAGGCACTGAGGCTGCTGTGACCTCCCAAGCACAGCCAGCAGCCTGGAGCCTGCAACTGGCCGTAGGAGGCACTGAGGCTGCTGTGACCTCCCAAGCACAACCAACAGCCATGAGCATGCCACTGACCTCGGAGGCACTGAGGCTGCTGTGACCTCACAAGCACAGCCAGCAGCCAGGAGCCTGTCACTGGCTTCCGAGGCACAGACGCTGCTGTGACCTCACAACCAAAGCCAGCAACCATGAGCCTGCCACTGGCCCTAGAAGGCACTCCAGCTCCTGTGACCTCACAAGGACAGCCAGGTGGGGTGATTGCCCCTAAGCTAAGAGGCACTGAGGCTGCTGTGACCTGACAAGCACAGCCAGCAGCTATGAGGCTGCCCCTGGCTTAGGAGGCACTGAGGCTGCTGTGACCTCACAACCACAGCCAGCAGGGGGCGCTGTAGACTAACGTAGCAGTCACTGAGGCTGCTGTGAGCTCACAACCACAGCCAGCAGCCATGAGCCTGCCACTGCCCTAGGAGGCACCAAGGCTGCTGTGACCTCCCAAGCACAGCCATCAGCCGGGAGCCTGGCCCTGGCCTAGGAGGCCGTGATGTTGATGTGATCTCACAAGCATAGCCTGCAGGGGCGCTTGCCACTAATCTATGAGGCACTGAGGCTGCTGTGACCTCCCAAGCACAGCCAGCAACCAGGAGCCTGCCACTGGCCTAGGTGGCATTCAAGCAGCTGTGACCTCACAAGCAGAGGCAGCAGTGGGCGCTGTAGACTAACGTAGGAGGCACTGAGGCTGCTGTGACCTCACAAGCAGAGCCAGCAACCACGAGCCTGCCACTGGTCTAGGAGGCACTTAGGCTGCTGTGACCTCACAAGCACAGCCAGCAACCAGGAGCCTGCCACTGGCCTAGGAGGCACTCAGGCTGCTATGACCTCACAAGCCAAGCCAGAAGGGGCGCTTGCCACTAACCTATGAGGCATTGAGGCTGCTGTGAGCTCACAAGCATAACCAGCAGGCATGAGCTTGCCAGTGGCCTAGGATGTACTTAGGCTGCTGTGACCTCCCAAGCACAGCCATCAGCCAGGAGCCTGCCCCTGGCAAATGAGGTACTCAGGCTGCTGTGACGTCACAAGGACAGCCATCAGCCAGGGGCCTGCCACTGGCCTAGGATGCACTGACGCTACTTAGACCTCACAAGCACAGGCAGCAGTGGGCGCTGTAGACTAACGTGGGAGGCACTGAGGCTGCTGTGACCTCACAACCACAGCCAGCAGTGGGCGCTGTAGACTAACGTGGGAGTCACTGAGGCTGCTGTGAGCTCACAACCACAGCCACCAGCCATGAGCCTGCCACTGGCCTAAGAGGCACGCACGCTGCTGTGACCTCCCAAGCACAGCCATCAGCCAGGAGCCTGGCCCTGGCCTAGGAGGCCGTGATGTTGAGGTGATCTCACAAGCATAACCTGCAGGGGCGCTTGCCACTAATCTATGAGGCACTGAGCCTGCTGTGACCTCCCAAGCACAGCCAGCAACCAGGAGCCTGCCACTGGCCTAGGTGGCATTCAAGCAGCTGTGACCTCACAAGCAGAGGCAGCAGTGGGCGCTGTAGACTAACGTAGGAGGCACTGAGGCTGCTGTGACCTCACAAGCACAGCCAGCTGCCATGAGCCTGCCACTGGCCTAGGAGGCACTGAGGCTGCTGTGACCTCACAAGCACAGCCAGCAACCACGAGCCTGCCACTGGTCTAGGAGGCACTGAGGCTGCTGTGACCTCACAAGCACAGCCAGCAGCCATGAGCCTGCCACTGGCCTATGAGGCACTGAGGCTGCTGTGACCTCACAAGCACAGCCAGCAGCCAGGAGCCTGCCACTGGCAAAAGACGCACTGAGGCTGCTGTGACCTCACAAGCACAGCCAGCAGCCAGGAGCATGCCACTGACCTCGGAGGCACTGAGTTTGCTGTGACCTCACAAGCACAGCCAGCAATCAGGAGCCTGCCCCTGGCAAAAGAGGCACTGAGGCTGCTGTGACCTCACAAGCACAGCCAACAGCCATTAGTCTGCCACTGGCCTAGCAGGCATTCAGGCTGCTGTGATCTCACAAGCACAGCCAGCCGGGGGCGCTGCAGAGTTACCCAGGAGGCATTGAGGCTGCTGTGACCTCCCAAGGGCAGACAGCAGCCATCAGCCTTCCACTGGCCTCAGAGGCACTCAGGCTGCAGTGACCTCACAAGCACAGCCAGCAGCCATGAGTCCAACACTGGCCTAGGAGGCACTGAGGCTGCTGTGACCTCACAAGCACAGCCAGCAGCCAG
Organism: Dromaius novaehollandiae; assembly: GCF_036370855.1. Taxonomy (NCBI): domain Eukaryota; kingdom Metazoa; phylum Chordata; class Aves; order Casuariiformes; family Dromaiidae; genus Dromaius; species Dromaius novaehollandiae. Next base: position 48,546,018 of record NC_088104.1, read on the forward strand.
GAGCCTGCCACTGGCCTGGGAGGCACTGAGGCTGGCCTCAGAGGCACTGAGGCTGCAGTGACCTCACAAGCACAGCCAGCAGCCATGAGTCTGACAGTGCCCTAGGAGGCACTGAGGCTGCTGTGACCTCACAAGCACAGCCAGCAGCCACGAGCCTGTCACTGGCCTCCGAAGCACAGAGGCTGCTGTGACCTCACAACCAAAGCCAGCCACCATGAGCCTGCCACTGGCCGTAGGAGGCACTGAGGCTGCTGTGACCTCCAAAGCACAGCCAGCAGCCATGAGTCTGCCACTGGCCTAGGAGGCATTCAGGCTGCTGTGACCTCCCAAACACAGGTAGCAGCCAGGAGCCTGCCACTGGCCTAGCAGGCACTGAGGCTGCTGTGACCTCACAAGCACAGCCAGCAGGGGGCGCTGTAGAGTTACCTAGGAGGCACTGAGGCTGCTGTGACCTCACAAGCACAGCCAGCAGGGGGCGCTAGACACTAACCTATGAGGCACTGAGGCTGCTGTGACCTCACAAGCACAGCCGGCAGCCATCAGCCTGCCACTGGCCTAGGAGGAACTGAGGCTGCTGTGACCTCACAAGCATAGCCAGCAGCCAGGGGCCTGCTACTGGCCTAGGAGGCACTCAGGCTGCTGTGACCTCACAAGCACAGCCAGCAGCCAAGGGCCTGCCACAGGCCTATCAGGCAATACGACTGCTGTGACCTGACAAGCACAGGCAGCAGCTATGGGCCTGCCACTGCCCTATGAGGCACTGAGGCTGCTGTGAGCTCACAAGCACAGTCAGCAGCCAGGGGCCTGCTGCTGGCCTATCACGCTGTAGGAGTGCTGTGACCTGACAAGCACAGCCAGCAGCCATTGGCCTGCCACTGTCCGAAGAGTCACGGAGGCTCCTCTGACCTCACCAGCACACCAAGCAGCCATTGGCCTCCCTCTGGCCTACAGCAAAAGGAGGCTGATGTGACCTGACAAGCACAGCGAGTAGCCAGGGGCCTCCCACTGCCCTATAAGCTACAGAGACAAATGTGACCTCAAAAGGCAGCCAGCAGACAGAGGCCTGCCATGGGCCTATCAGAAAATAGGACTGCTGTGACCTTACAAGCACAGCCAGCAGCCAAGGGCCTGCCACTGGCCTATAGGGCACTGAGGCTGCTGTGACCTCGCAAGCACAGCGAGGAGCCAGAGGCCTGCCATTGCCCTATAAGGTACAGAGACAAATGTGACCTAAAAAGGCAGCCAGCAGACAGAGGCCTGCCACGGGCCTATCAGGCAATAGGACTGCTGTGACCTTACAAGCACAGCCAGCAGCTATGGGCCTGCCACTGGCTTATAGGGAACGGAGGCTGCTGTCACCTGACAAGCACAGCCAGCAGCTATGGGCCTGCCACTGGCCTATGAGGCACGGACGCTGCTGTGACCTCACAAGCACCCCAAGCAGCCATTGGCCTCCCACTGCCCGATGAGGCGCTGACGTGCTGTCAACTCAGAAGCACAGTGAACAGTCAGGGGCCTGCCACTGCCCTCAAGGGCATGGAGGCTGCTGTGACCTCAGAAGTCCAGCCAGCAGCTATGGGCCTGCCACTGCCCTATAGGGCACTGAGGCTTCTCTGACCTCAGAAGCCCACCCAGCAGCTATGGGCCTCAAACTGGCCTATCAGGCACTGAGGCTTCTGTAACCTCACAAGCACAGCCAGCAGCTATGGGCCTGCCACTGGCCTGTGAAGCACTGAGGCTGCTGTGACCTGACGAGCCCAGGCAGCTGCTACGGGCCTCCCACAGGCCTATGAGGCACGGAGGCTGCTGTGACCTCAAAAGCACACCAAGCAGCCATTGGCCTCCCACGGGCCTATCAGGCACTGAGGCTGCTGTGACCTCACAAGCACAGCCAGCAGCCAAGGGCCTGCCACAGGCCTATCAGACAATACGACTGCTGTGACCTGACAAGCACAGGCAGCAACTATGGGCCTGCCACTGGCCTATAGGAAAAGGAGGCTGCTGTGACTTCACAAGCACAGGCAGCAGCTGTGGGCCTGCTACTGGCCTATGAGGCACTAAGGCTGCTGTGAGCTCACAAGCACAGTCAGCAGCCAGGGGCCTGCTGCTGGCCTGTCAGGCTGTAGGAGTGCGGTGACCTGACAAGCACAGCCAGCAGCCATTGGCCTTCCACTGGCCTATGAGGCACGGAGGCTGCTGTGACCTCACAAGCACACCAAGCAGCCATTAGCCTCCCAGAGGCATATCAGGCACTGAGGCTGCTGTGACCTCACAAGCACAGCCAGCAGCAAGGGGCCTGCTGCTGGCCTATCAGGCTGTAGGAGTGTTGTCACCTGACAAGCACAGCCAGCAGCTAGGGGCCTTCCACTGGCCTATCACGCATTGAGGCTGCTGTGACCTCACAAGCACAGGCAGCAGCCATTGGCCTCCAACTGCCCGACGAGGCGCTGACGCTGCTGTCAATTCAGAAGCACAGTAAACAGTCAGGGGCCTGCCACTGCCCTCAAGGGCATGGAGGCTGCTGTGACCTCAGAAGTCCAGCCAGCAGCTATGGGATCTGCTACTGCCCTATAGGGCACTGAGGCTCCTCTGACCTCACTAGCCCACCCAGCAGTCATTGGCCTCAAACTGGCCTATCAGGCACTGAGGCTTCAGTAACCTCACAAGCACAGCCAGCAGCAAGGGGCCTGCCACTGGCCTGTGAAGCACTGAGGCTGCTGTGACGTCACAAGCACAGTCAGCAGCCAGGGGCCTGCTGCTGGCCTATCAGGCTGTAGGAGTGTTGTCACCTGACAAGCACAGCCAGCAGCTAGGGGCCTTCCACAGGCCTATCAGACACTGAGGCTGCTGTGACCTGACAAGCACAGCCAGCAGCCAAGGGCCTGCCACAGGCCTATCAGGCAATACGACTGCTGTGACCTCACAAGCACAGCCAGCAGCTATGGGCCTGCCACTGGCCTATAGGAAAAGGAGGCTGCTGTGACCTCACAAGCACAGGCAGCAGCCATTGGCCTACCACTGCCCGATGAGGCGCTGACGCTGCTGTCAACTCAGAAGCACAGCAAACAGTCAGGGGACTGCCACTCCCCTCAAGGGCATGGAGGCTGCTCTAATCTCACAAGCACAGCCAGCAGTTATGGGCCTGCCACTGCCCTATAGGGCACTGAGGCTCCTCTGACCTCACAAGCCCACCCAGCAGTCATTGGCCTCGAACGGGCCTATCAGGCACTGAGGCTTCAGTAACCTCACAAGCACAGCCAGCAGCAAGGGGCCTGCCACTGGCCTGTGAAGCACTGAGGCTGCTGTGACCTCACGAGCCCAGGCAGCAGCTATGGGCCTGCCACTGGCCTGTGAGGCACGGAGGCTGCTGTGACCTCAAAAGCACACCAAACAGCCATTGGCCGCCCACGGGCCTGTCAGGCACTGAGGCTGCTCTGACCTCACAAGCACAGCCAGCAGCCAAGGGCGTGCCGCAGGCCTGTGAAGCACTGAGGCTGCTGTGACCTCACAAGCACAGCCAGCAGCCAGGGGCCTGCTGCTGGCCTATCAGGCTGTAGGAGTGTTGTGACCTCACAAGCACAGCCAGCAGCTACGGGTCTCCACTGGCCTATGAGGCACTGAGGCTGCTGTGACCTCACAAGCACAGTCAGCAGCCAGGGGCCTGCTGCTGGCCTGTCAGGCTGTAGGAGTGCGGTGACCTGACAAGCACAGCCAGCAGCCATTGGCCTGCCACTGTCCGAAGAGGCACGTAGGCTCCTCTGAGCTCACCAGCACACCAAGCAGCCATTGGCCTCCCACGGGCCTATAGGGCACTGAGGCTGCTGTGACCTCACAAGCACAGCCAGCAGCCAAGGGCCTGCCACAGGCCTATCAGGCAATACAACTGCTGTGACCTGACAAGCACAGCCAGCAGCTATGGGCCTGCCACTGGCCTATAGGAAAAGGAGGCTGCTGTGACTTCACAAGCACAGGCAGCAGCTATGGGCCTGCCACTGGCCTATGAGGCACTGAGGCTGCTGTGACCTCACAAGCACAGTCAGCAGCCAGGGGCCTGCTGCTGGCCTATCACGCTGTAGGAGTGCTGTGACCTGACAAGCACAGCCAGCAGCCATTGGCCTGCCATTGTCCGAAGAGGCACGTAGGCTCCTCTGAGCTCACCAGCACACCAAGCAGCCATTGGCCTCCCTCTGGCCTACAGGAAAGGGAGGCTGCTGTGACCTCACAAGCACAGCGAGGAACCAGGGGCCTCCCACTGCCCTATAAGGTACAGAGACAAATGTGACCTCAAAAGGCAGCCAGCAGACAGAGGCCTGCCATGGGCCTATCAGGAAATAGGACTGCTGTGACCTTACAAGAACAAACAGCAGGTACGGGCCTGCCACTGGCCTATGAGGCACGGAGGCTGCTGTGACCTCAAAAGCACACCAAGCAGCCACTGGCCTCCCAGGGGCATATCAGGCACTGAGGCTGCTGTGACCTGACAAGCACAGCCAGCAGCCAAGGGCCTGCCACAGGCCTATCAGGCAATACGACTGCTGTGACCTGACAAGCACAGCCAGCAGCCAAGGGCCTGCCACAGGCCTATCAGGCAATACGACTGCTGTGACCTGACAAGCACAGCCAGCAGCCAAGGGCCTGCCACAGGCCTATCAGGCAATAGGACTGCTGTGAGCTTACAAGCACAGCCAGCAGCTATGGGCCTGCCACTGGCTTATAGGGAACGGAGGCTGCTGTTACCTCACAAGCACACCCAGCAGCTATGGGCCTGCCACTGGCCTATGAGGCACTGAGGCTGCTGTGACCTCACAAGCACAGTCAGCAGCCAGGGGCCTGCTGCTGGCCTATCAGGCTGTAGGAGTGTTGTGACCTCACAAGCACAGCCAGCAGCTATGGGCCTGCCACTGGCGTATAGGGAACAGAGGTTGATGTGACCTCACAAGCACAGTCAGCAGCCAGGGGCCTGCTGCTGGCCTATCAGGCTGTAGGAGTGTTGTCACCTGACAAGCACAGCCAGCAGCTAGGGGCCTTCCACAGGCCTATCAGACACTGAGGCTGCTGTGACCTGACAAGCACAGCCAGCAGCCAAGGGCCTGCCACAGGCCTATCAGGCAATACGACTGCTGTGACCTCACAAGCACAGCCAGCAGCTATGGGCCTGCCTCTGGCCTATAGGAAAAGGAGGCTGCTGTGACCTCACAAGCACAGGCAGCAGCCATTGGCCTACCACTGCCCGATGAGGCGCTGACGCTGCTGTCAACTCAGAAGCACAGCAAACAGTCAGGGGACTGCCACTCCCCTCAAGGGCATGGAGGCTGCTCTAATCTCACAAGCACAGCCAGCAGTTATGGGCCTGCCACTGCCCTATAGGGCACTGAGGCTCCTCTGACCTCACAAGCCCACCCAGCAGTCATTGGCCTCGAACGGGCCTATCAGGCACTGAGGCTTCAGTAACCTCACAACCACAGCCAGCAGCAAGGGGCCTGCCACTGGCCTGTGAAGCACTGAGGCTGCTGTGACCTCACGAGCCCAGGCAGCAGCTATGGGCCTGCCACTGGCCTGTGAGGCACGGAGGCTGCTGTGACCTCACAAGCACACCAAACAGCCATTGGCCGCCCACGGGCCTGTCAGGCACTGAGGCTGCTCTGACCTCACAAGCACAGCCAGCAGCCAAGGGCGTGCCGCAGGCCTGTGAAGCACTGAGGCTGCTGTGACCTCACAAGCACAGCCAGCAGCCAGGGGCCTGCTGCTGGCCTATCAGGCTGTAGGAGTGTTGTGACCTCACAAGCACAGCCAGCAGCTACGGGTCTCCACTGGCCTATGAGGCACTGAGGCTGCTGTGACCTCACAAGCACAGTCAGCAGCCAGGGGCCTGCTGCTGGCCTGTCAGGCTGTAGGAGTGCGGTGACCTGACAAGCACAGCCAGCAGCCATTGGCCTGCCACTGTCCGAAGAGGCACGTAGGCTCCTCTGACCTCACCAGCACACCAAGCAGCCATTGGCCTCCCACGGGCCTATAGGGCACTGAGGCTGCTGTGACCTCACAAGCACAGCCAGCAGCCAAGGGCCTGCCACAGGCCTATCAGGCAATACAACTGCTGTGACCTGACAAGCACAGCCAGCAGCTATGGGCCTGCCACTGGCCTATAGGAAAAGGAGGCTGCTGTGACTTCACAAGCACAGGCAGCAGCTATGGGCCTGCCACTGGCCTATGAGGCACTGAGGCTGCTGTGACCTCACAAGCACAGTCAGCAGCCAGGGGCCTGCTGCTGGCCTATCACGCTGTAGGAGTGCTGTGACCTGACAAGCACAGCCAGCAGCCATTGGCCTGCCATTGTCCGAAGAGGCACGTAGGCTCCTCTGAGCTCACCAGCACACCAAGCAGCCATTGGCCTCCCTCTGGCCTACAGGAAAGGGAGGCTGCTGTGACCTCACAAGCACAGCGAGGAGCCAGGGGCCTCCCACTGCCCTATAAGCTACAGAGACAAATGTGACCTCAAAAGGCAGCCAGCAGACAGAGGCCTGCCATGGGCCTATCAGGAAATAGGACTGCTGTGACCTTACAAGAACAAACAGCAGGTACGGGCCTGCCACTGGCCTATGAGGCACGGAGGCTGCTGTGACCTCAAAAGCACACCAAGCAGCCACTGGCCTCCCAGGGGCATATCAGGCACTGAGGCTGCTGTGACCTGACAAGCACAGCCAGCAGCCAAGGGCCTGCCACAGGCCTATCAGGCAATACGACTGCTGTGACCTGACAAGCACAGCCAGCAGCCAAGGGCCTGCCACAGGCCTATCAGGCAATACGACTGCTGTGACCTGACAAGCACAGCCAGCAGCCAAGGGCCTGCCACAGGCCTATCAGGCAATAGGACTGCTGTGACCTTACAAGCACAGCCAGCAGCTATGGGCCTGCCACTGGCTTATAGGGAACGGAGGCTGCTGTTACCTCACAAGCACATCCAGCAGCTATGGGCCTGCCACTGGCGTATAGGGAACAGAGGTTGATGTGACCTCACAAGCACACCCAGCAGCTATGGGCCTGCCACTGCCCTATGAGGCACTGAGGCTGCTGTGACCTCACAAGCACAGTCAGCAGCCAGGGGCCTGCTGCTGGCCTATCAGGCTGTAGGAGTGTTGTGACCTCACAAGCACAGCCAGCAGCTATGGGCCTGCCACTGGCGTATAGGGAACAGAGGTTGATGTGACCTCACAAGCACAGCCAGCAGCCATTGGCCTGCCACTGTCCGAAGAGGCACGGAGGCTCCTCTGACCTCACCAGCACACCAAGCAGCCATTGGCCTCCCTCTGGCCTACAGCAAAAGGAGGCTGATGTGACCTGACAAGCACAGCGAGGAGCCAGCGGCTTCCCACTGCCCTATAAGGTACAGAGACAAATGTGACCTCAAAAGCCAGCCAGCAGACAGAAGCCTGCCACGGGCCTATCAGGAAACAGGACTGCTGTGGCCTTACAAGAACAAACAGCAGCTACGGGCCTGCCACTGGCCTATGAGGCACGGAGGCTGCTGTGACCTCACAAGTAAAGGTAGCAGCCAAGGGCCTTCCAGTAGCCTTTCAGGCAATAGGACTGCTGTGACCTCACAAGCACACCAAGCAGCCATTGGCCTGCCACTGTCCGAAGAGGCATGCAGGCTCCTCTGACCTCACCAGCACACCAAGCAGCCATTGGCCTCCCTCTGGCCTACAGGAAAAGGAGGCTGCTGTGCCCTCACAAGCACAGGCAGCAGCCATTGGCCTACCACTGCCCGATGAGGCGCTGACGCTGCTGTCAACTCACAAGCACAGTAAACAGTCAGGGGCCTGCCACGGCCCTCAAGGCATGGAGGCTGCTGTGACCTCACAAGCACAGCCAGCAGCTATGGGCCTGCCACTGCCCTATAGGGCACTGAAGCTTCTCTGACCTCACAAGCCCACCCAGCAGTCATTTGCCTCGTACTGGCCTATCAGGCACTGAGGCTTCTTTAACCTCACAAGCACAGCCAGCAGCAAGGGGCCTGCCACTGGCCTGTGAAGCACTGAGGCTGCTGTGACCTCACAAGCGCAGCCAGCAGCCAACGGCCTGCCACAGGCCTATCAGGCAATACGACTGCTGTGACCTGACAAGCACAGCCAGCAGCTATGGGCCTGCCACTGGCCTATAGTAAAAGGAGGCTGCTGTGACCTCACCAGCACACCAAGCAGCCATTGGCCTCCCTCTGGCCTACAGCAAGAGGAGGCTGATGTGACCTCACAAGCACAAAGAGTAGCCAGGCGCCTCCCACTGCCCTGTAAGGTACAGAGACAAATGTGACCTCAAAAGGCAGCCAGCAGACAGAGGCCTGCCACGGGCCTATCAGGAAATACGACTGCTGTGACCTTGCAAGAACAAACAGCAGCTACGGGCCTCCACTGGCCTATGGGGCACGGAGGCTGCTGTGACCTCACAACCAAAGCCAGCAACCATGAGCCTGCCACTGGCCCTAGGAGGCACTGAGGCTCCTGTGACCTCAAAAGGACAGGCAGCAGCCATGAGTATGCAAGTCACCTCGGAGGCAGTGAGGCTGCTGTGACGTCTCAAGCACAGGCAGCAGTGGGCGCTGTAGACTAACGTAGGAGTCACTGAGGCTGCTGTGACCTCACAAGCACAGCCAGCACGGGCTGCTGTAGAGTTAGCTAGGAGGCACTCAGGCTGCTGTGACCTCACAAGCACAGCCAGCCGCCATGAGCAGGCCACTGGCCTCAGAGGCACTGAGGCTGCTGTGACCTCACAAACACAGCCAGCAGCCAGGAGTCTGCCACTGGCCTCAGAGGCACTGAGGCTGCTGTGACCTCACAAGCACAGCCAGCAGCCAGGAGCCTGCCACTGGCCTAGGAGGCCGTGATGTTGCTGTGATCTCACACGCATAGCCAGCAGGGGCGCTTGCCACTAACCTATGAGGCACTGAGGCTGCTGTGACCTCCCAAGCACAGCCAGCAACCAGGAGCCTGCCACTGGCCTAGGTGGCATTTAAGCAGCTGTGACCTCACAAGCACAGCCAGCAGGGGGCGCTGTAGAGTTACCTAGGAGGCACTGAGGCTGCTGTGACCTCACAAGCACAGCCAGCAGCCATGAGCCTGCCACAGGCCGCAGATGATCTCAGGCTGCTGTGACCTCACAAGCACAGCCAGCAGCCAGGAGCAGGCCACTGGCCTCCGAAGCACAGAGGCTGCTGTGACCTCCAAAGCACAGCCAGCAACCATGAGCCTGCCACTGGCCCTAGGATGCACTGAGGCTCCTGTGACCTCACAAGGACAGCCAGGTGGGGCGATTTCAACTAACATATGAGGCACTGAGGCTGCTGTAACCTCACAAGCACAGCCAGCACGGGGTGCTGTAGAGTTACCTAGGAGGCACTGAGGCTGCTGTGACCTCACAAGCACAGCCAGCAGGGCCGCTAGACACTAACCCATGAGGCACTGAGGCTGCTGTGACCTCACAAGCACAGCTGGCAGCCAGGAGCCTGCCACTGGCCTCGGAGGCCGTGATGTTGCTGTGATCTCACAAGCATAGCCAGCAGGGGCGTTTGCCATTAACCTATGAGACACTGATGCTGCTGTGACCTCACAAGCACAGCCAGCAGCCAGGAGCCTGCCACTGGCGTCGAAGGCACTGAGGCTGCTGTGACCTCACAAGCACAGCCAGCAACCATGAGCCTGCCACTGGCCTAGGTGGCATTCAAGCAGCTGTGACCTCACAAGCACAGCCAGCAGGGGGAGCTGTAGAGTTACCTAGGAGGCACTGAGGCTGCTGTGACCTCACAAGCACAGCCGGCAGTCATAAGCCGGCCACAGGCCGCAGATGATCTCAGGCTGTTGTGACCTCACAACCACAGCCACCAGCCAGGAGCCTGTCACTGGCCTCCGAAGCACAGAGGCTGCTGTGACCTCACAACCAAAGCCAGCAACCATGAGCCTGCCACTGGCCCTAGGAGGCACTGAGGCTCCTGTGACCTCAAAAGGACAGGCAGCAGCCATGAGTATGCAAGTCACCTCGGAGGCAGTGAGGCTGCTGTGACGTCTCAAGCACAGGCAGCAGTGGGCGCTGTAGACTAACGTAGGAGTCACTGAGGCTGCTGTGACCTCACAAGCACAGCCAGCACGGGCTGCTGTAGAGTTAGCTAGGAGGCACTCAGGCTGCTGTGACCTCAAAAGCACAGCCAGCCGCCATGAGCAGGCCACTGGCCTCAGAGGCACTGAGGCTGCTGTGACCTCACAAACACAGCCAGCAGCCAGGAGTCTGCCACTGGCCTAAGAGGCGCTGAGGCTGCTGTGACCTCACAAGCACAGCAAGCAGCCATGAGCATGCAACTGACCTCGGAGGCACTGAGGCTGCTGCGATCTCACAAGCACAGCGAGGAGCCATGAGCCTTCTACTGGCCTATGAGGCACTGAGGCTGCTGTGACACCTCACAAGCACAGCCAGCAGCCATTCGCCGGCCACTGACCTCGGAGGCACTGAGGCTGCTGTGGCCTCACAAGCACAGCCAGCAGCCATGAGCCTGCCACTGGCCTAGGAGGCATTCAGGCTGCTGTGACCTCCAAGCACAGCCAGCAACCATGAGCCTGCCACTGGCCTAGGAGGGACTGAGGCTGCTGTGACCTCACATGCACAGCCAGCAGCCATGAGTATGCAACTGACCTCGGAGGCATTCAGGCTGTTGTGACATCTCAAGCACAGGCAGCAGGGGGCACTGTAGACTAGCGTAGGAGTCACTGAGGCTGCTGTGACCTCCAATGCACAGCCAGCAGCCATGAGCATGCAACTGACCTCGGAGGCACTGAGGCTGCTGCGATCTCACAAGCACAGCCAGCAGCCATGAGCCTTCTACTGGCCTCGGAGGCACTGAGGCTGCTGTGACACCTCACAAGCACAGCCAGCAGCCATTCGCCGGCCACTGACCTCGGAGGCACTGAGGCTGCTGTGGCCTCACAAGCACAGCCAGCAGCCATGAGCCTGCCACTGGCCTAGGAGGCATTCAGGCTGCTGTGACCTCCAAGCACAGCCAGCAACCATGAGCCTGCCACTGGCCTAGGAGGGACTGAGGCTGCTGTGACCTCACATGCACAGCCAGCAGCCATGAGTATGCAACTGACCTCGGAGGCATTCAGGCTGTTGTGACATCTCAAGCACAGGCAGCAGGGGGCACTGTAGACTAACGTAGGAGTCACTGAGGCTGCTGTGACCTCCAATGCACAGCCAGCAGCCATGAGCATGCAACTGACCTTGGAGGCACTGAGGCTGCTGCGATCTCACAAGCACAGCGAGGAGCCATGAGCCTTCTACTGGCCTTGGAAGCACTGAGTTTGCTGACACCTCACAAGCACAGCCAGCAGCCATACGCTGGCCACTGACCTCGGAGTCACTGAGGCTGCTGTGACCTCACAAACACAGCCAGCAGGGGGTGCTGTAGAGTAACCTAGGAGGCACTCAGGCTGCTGTGACCTCACAAGCACAGCCAGCAGGGGGCGCTAGACACTAACCTATGAGGCACTGAGGCTGCTGTGACCTCACAAGCACAGCTGGCAGCCAGGAGCCTGCCACTGGCCTGGGAGGCACTGAGGCTGCTGTGACCTCCCAAGCACAGCCAGCAGCCTGCCACTGGCCTAGGAGGCCGTGATGTTGCTGTGATCTCACAGGCATAGCCAGCAGGGGCGCTTGCCACTAACCTATGAGGCACTGAGGCTGCTGTGACCTCCCAAGCACAGCCAGCAACCAGGAGCCTGCCACTGGCCTAGCTGGCATTTAAGCAGCTGTGACCTCACAAGCACAGCCAGCAGGGGGCGCTGTAGAGTTACCTAGGAGGCACTGAGGCTGCTGTGACCTCACAAGCACAGCCAGCAGCCATGAGCCTGCCACTGGCCTCAGAGGCACTGAGGCTGCTGTGACCTGCCGAGCACAGCCAGCAACCAGGAGCCTGCCACTGGCCTAGGAGGCACTGAGGCTGCTGTGACCTCACAAGTACAGCCAGCAGCCGCGAACCTGCCACTGGCCTGGGAGGCACTGAGGCTGCTGTTATCTCACAAGCACATCCAGCAGCCAGGAGCCTGCCAGTGACCTCAGAGGCACTGAGGCTGCTGTGACCTCACAAGCACAGCCCCCAGCCGTGATTGAGCCACTGACCTAGCAGGCATGGAGGCTGCTGTGATCTCACAAGCACAGCCAGCAGCCATGAGCCTGCCCCTGGCCTAGAAGGCACTGAGGTTGCGGTGGCCTCACAAGGACAGCCAGCAGGTGTGCTTGCCACTAACCTATGATGCCCTGGAGCTGCTGTGACCTCACAAGCACAGCCAGCAGCCATGAATGAGCCACTGGCCTACTAGGCATTCAGGCTGCTGTGACCTCACAAGCACAGCCAGCATCCAGGAGCCTGCCACTGGCCTAAGAGACACTGAGGCTGCTGTGACCTCACAAGCACAGCAAGCAGCCATGAGCATGCAACTGACCTCGGAGGCACTGAGGCTGCTGCGATCTCACAAGCACAGCCAGCAGCCAGGAGCCTTCTACTGGCCTCGGAGGCACTGAGGCTGCTGTGACACCTCAAAAGCACAGCCAGCATCCAGGAGCCTGCCACTGGCCTAAGAGGCACTGAGGCTCCTGGGACCTCACAAGCACAGCCAGCAGCCATGAGCCTGCCACTGGCCTAGAAGGCACTGAGGTTGCGGTGGTCTCACAAGGACAGCCAGCAGGTGTGCTTGCCACTAACCTATGATGCCCTGGAGCTGCTGTGACCTCACAAGCACAGCCAGCAGCCAGGAGCCTGCCAGTGGCCTAAGAGACACTGAGGCTGCTGTGACCTCACAAGCACAGCCAGCAGCCAGGAGCCTGCCACTGGCCTAAGAGACACTGAGGCTGCTGTGACCTCACAAGCACAGCCAGCTGCCATGAGCATGCAACTGACCTCGGAGGCACTGAGGCTGCTGCGATCTCACAAGCACAGCGAGGAGCCATGAGCCTTCTACTGGCCTCGGAGGCACTGAGGCTGCTGTGACACCTCACAAGCACAGCCAGCAGCCATTCGCCGGCCACTGACCTCGGAGGCACTGAGGCTGCTGTGGCCTCACAAGCACAGCCAGCAGCCATGAGCCTGCCACTGGCCTAGGAGGCATTCAGGCTGCTGTGACCTCCAAGCACAGCCAGCAACCATGAGCCTGCCACTGGCCTAGGAGGGACTGAGGCTGCTGTGACCTCACATGCACAGCCAGCAGCCATGAGTATGCAACTGATCTCGGAGGCATTCAGGCTGTTGTGACATCTCAAGCACAGGCAGCAGGGGGCACTGTAGACTAACGTAGGAGTCACTGAGGCTGCTGTGACCTCCAATGCACAGCCAGCAGCCATGAGCATGCAACTGACCTTGGAGGCACTGAGGCTGCTGCGATCTCACAAGCACAGCGAGGAGCCATGAGCCTTCTACTGGCCTCGGAGGCATTGAGTTTGCTGACACCTCACAAGCACAGCCAGCAGCCATACGCTGGCCACTGACCTCGGAGTCACTGAGGCTGCTGTGACCTCACAAACACAGCCAGCAGGGGGTGCTGTAGAGTAACCTAGGAGGCACTCAGGCTGCTGTGACCTCACAAGCACAGCCAGCAGGGGGCGCTAGACACTAACCTATGAGGCACTGAGGCTGCTGTGACCTCACAAGCACAGCTGGCAGCCAGGAGCCTGCCACTGGCCTGGGAGGCACTGAGGCTGCTGTGACCTCACAAGTACAGCCAGCAGGGGGCGCTGTAGAGTTACCTAGGAGGCACTGAGGCTGCTGTGACCTCACAAGCACAGCCAGCAGCCAGGAGCCTGCCACTGGCCTCAGAGGCACTGAGGCTGCTGTGACCTGCCGAGCACAGCCAGCAACCAGGAGCCTGCCACTGGCCTAGGAGGCACTGAGGCTGCTGTGACCTCACAAGTACAGACAGCAGCCGCGAACCTGCCACTGGCCTGGGAGGCACTGAGGCTGCTGTTATCTCACAAGCACATCCAGCAGCCAGGAGCCTGCCAGTGACCTCAGAGGCACTGAGGCTGCTGTGACCTCACAAGCACAGCCAGCAACCAGGAGCCTGTCACTGGCCTAGGAGGCACTGAGGCTGCTGTGACCTCCAAAGCACAGCCAGCAGGTATGATCTCTCCTCCAGCTGAGGACACTCTTAGGCTGCTGTGACCTCACAAGCACAGCCAGCAGCCATGATTGAGCCACTGACCTAGCAGGCATGGAGGCTGCTGTGATCTCACAAGCACAGCCAGCAGCCATGAGCCTGCCACTGGCCTAGAAGGCACTGAGGTTGCGGTGGCCTCACAAGGACAGCCAGCAGGTGTGCTTGCCACTAACCTATGATGCCCTGGAGCTGCTGTGACCTCACAAGCACAGCCAGCAGCCATGAATGAGCCACTGGCCTACTAGGCATTCAGGCTGCTGTGACCTCACAAGCACAGCCAGCAGCCATGAGCCTGCCACTGGTCTAAGAGGCACTGAGGCTGCTGTGACCTCACAAGCACAGCAAGCAGCCATGAGCATGCAACTGACCTCGGAGGCACTGAGGCTGCTGCGATCTCACAAGCACAGCGAGGAGCCATGAGCCTTCTACTGGCCTCGGAGGCACTGAGGCTGCTGTGACACCTCACAAGCACAGCCAGCAGCCATACGCTGGCCACTGACCTCGGAGTCACTGAGGCTGCTGTGACCTCAAAAGGACAGGCAGCAGCCATGAGTATGCAAGTCACCTCGGAGGCAGTGAGGCTGCTGTGACGTCTCAAGCACAGGCAGCAGTGGGCGCTGTAGACTAACGTAGGAGTCACTGAGGCTGCTGTGACCTCACAAGCACAGCCAGCACGGGCTGCTGTAGAGTTAGCTAGGAGGCACTCAGGCTGCTGTGACCTCACAAGCACAGCCAGCCGCCATGAGCAGGCCACTGGCCTCAGAGGCACTGAGGCTGCTGTGACCTCACAAACACAGCCAGCAGCCAGGAGTCTGCCACTGGCCTAAGAGGCACTGAGGCTGCTGTGACCTCACAAGCACAGCCAGCAGCCAGGAGCCTGCCAGTGGCCTCAGAGGCACTGAGGCTGCTGTTATCTCACAAGCACATCCAGCAGCCAGGAGCCTGCCAGTGACCTCAGAGGCACTGAGGCTGCTGTGACCTCACAAGCACAGCCAGCAGCCAGGAGCCTGCCACTGGCCTCAGAGGAACTGAGGCTGCTGTGACCTGACAAGCACAGCCAGCAACCAGGAGCCTGCCACTGGCCTAGGAGGCCGTGATGTTGCTGTGATCTCACATGCACTGCCGGCAGCCATGAGGCTGCCACAGGCCGCAGATGATCTCAGGCTGCTGTGACCTCCCAAGCACAGCCAGCAGCCAGGAGCCTGCCACTGGCCTGCGAGGCACTGAGGCTGCTGAGACCTCACAAGCACAGCCAGCACGGGCTGCTGTAGAATTACCTAGGAGGCACGGAGGCTGCTGTGACCTCACAAGCACAGCCAGCAGCCATGAGCCTGCCACTGGCCTAGAAGGCACTGAGGTTGCGGTGGTCTCACAAGGACAGCCAGCAGGTGTGCTTGCCACTAACCTATGATGCCCTGGAGCTGCTGTGACCTCACAAGCACAGCCAGCAGCCATGAATGAGCCACTGGCCTACTAGGCATTCAGGCTGCTGTGACCTCACAAGCACAGCCAGCAGCCAGGAGCCTGCCACTGGCCTAAGAGACACTGAGGCTGCTGTGACCTCACAAGCACAGCAAGCAGCCATGAGCATGCAACTGACCTCGGAGGCACTGAGGCTGCTGCGATCTCACAAGCACAGCCAGCAGCCAGGAGCCTTCTACTGGCCTCGGAGGCACTGAGGCTGCTGTGACACCTCACAAGCACAGCCAGCAGCCATTCGCCGGCCACTGACCTCGGAGGCACTGAGGCTGCTGTGGCCTCACAAGCACAGCCAGCAGCCATGAGTATGCAACTGACCTCGGAGGCATTCAGGCTGTTGTGACATCTCAAGCACAGGCAGCAGGGGGCACTGTAGACTAACGTAGGAGTCACTGAGGCTGCTGTGACCTCCAATGCACAGCCAGCAGCCATGAGCATGCAACTGACCTTGGAGGCACTGAGGCTGCTGCGATCTCACAAGCACAGCGAGGAGCCATGAGCCTTCTACTGGCCTCGGAGGCACTGAGGCTGCTGTGACACCTCACAAGCACAGCCAGCAGCCATACGCTGGCCACTGACCTCGGAGTCACTGAGGCTGCTGTGACCTCACAAACACAGCCAGCAGGGGGTGCTGTAGAGTAACCTAGGAGGCACTCAGGCTGCTGTGACCTCACAAGCACAGCCAGCAGGGGGCGCTAGACACTAACCTATGAGGCACAGAGGCTGCTGTGACCTCACAAGCACAGCTGGCAGCCAGGAGCCTGCCACTGGCCTGGGAGGCACTGAGGCTGCTGTGATCTCACACGCATAGCCAGCAGGGGCGCTTGCCACTAACCTATGAGGCACTGAGGCTGCTGTGACCTCCCAAGCACAGCCAGCAACCAGGAGCCTGCCACTGGCCTAGGTGGCATTTAAGCAGCTGTGACCTCACAAGCACAGCCAGCAGGGGGCGCTGTAGAGTTACCTAGGAGGCACTGAGGCTGCTGTGACCTCACAAGCACAGCCAGCAGCCATGAGCCTGCCACTGGCCTCAGAGGCACTGAGGCTGCTGTGACCTGCCGAGCACAGCCAGCAACCAGGAGCCTGCCACTGGCCTAGGAGGCACTGAGGCTGCTGTGACCTCACAAGTACAGACAGCAGCCGCGAACCTGCCACTGGCCTGGGAGGCACTGAGGCTGCTGTTATCTCACAAGCACATCCAGCAGCCAGGAGCCTGCCAGTGACCTCAGAGGCACTGAGGCTGCTGTGACCTCACAAGCACAGCCAGCACGGGCTGCTGTAGAATTAGCTAGGAGGCACTCAGGCTGCTGTGACCTCACAAGCACAGCCAGCCGCCATGAGCAGGCCACTGGCCTCAGAGGCACTGAGGCTGCTGTGACCTCACAAACACAGCCAGCAGCCAGGAGTCTGCCACTGGCCTCAGAGGCACTGAGGCTGCTGTGACCTCACAAGCACAGCCAGCAGCCAGGAGCCTGCCAGTGGCCTCAGAGGCACTGAGGCTGCTGCTATCTCACAAGCACATCCAGCAGCCAGGAGCCTGCCAGTGACCTCAGAGGCACTGAGGCTGCTGTGACCTCCAAAGCACAGCCAGCAGGTATGATCTATCCTCCAGCTGAGGACACCCTTAGGCTGCTGTGACCTCACAAGCACAGCCAGCAGCCATGATTGAGCCACTGACCTAGCAGGCATGGAGGCTGCTGTGATCTCACAAGCACAGCCAGCAGCCATGAGCCTGCCACTGGCCTAGGAGGCACTGAGGCTGCTGTGACCTCACAAGCACAGCCCCCAGCCGTGATTGAGCCACTGACCTAGCAGGCATGGAGGCTGCTGTGATCTCACAAGCACAGCCAGCAGCCATGAGCCTGCCACTGGCCTAGAAGGCACTGAGGTTGCGGTGGCCTCACAAGGACAGCCAGCAGGTGTGCTTGCCACTAACCTATGATGCCCTGGAGCTGCTGTGACCTCACAAGCACAGCCAGCAGCCATGAATGAGCCACTGGCCTACTAGGCATTCAGGCTGCTGTGACCTCACAAGCACAGCCAGCATCCAGGAGCCTGCCACTGGCCTAAGAGACACTGAGGCTGCTGTGACCTCACAAGCACAGCAAGCAGCCATGAGCATGCAACTGACCTCGGAGGCAGAGAGGCTGCTGCGATCTCACAAGCACAGCCAGCAGCCATTCGCCGGCCACTGATCTCGGAGGCACTGAGGCTGCTGTGGCCTCACAAGCACAGCCAGCAGCCATGAGCCTGCCACTGGCCTAGGAGGCATTCAGGCTGCTGTGACCTCCAAGCACAGCCAGCAACCATGAGCCTGCCACTGGCCTAGGAGGGACTGAGGCTGCTGTGACCTCACATGCACAGCCAGCAGCCATGAGTATGCAACTGACCTCGGAGGCATTCAGGCTGTTGTGACATCTCAAGCACAGGCAGCAGGGGGCACTGTAGACTAACGTAGGAGTCACTGAGGCTGCTGTGACCTCCAATGCACAGCCAGCAGCCATGAGCATGCAACTGACCTTGGAGGCACTGAGGCTGCTGCGATCTCACAAGCACAGCGAGGAGCCATGAGCCTTCTACTGGCCTCGGAGGCATTGAGTTTGCTGACACCTCACAAGCACAGCCAGCAGCCATACGCTGGCCACTGACCTCGGAGTCACTGAGGCTGCTGTGACCTCACAAACACAGCCAGCAGGGGGTGCTGTAGAGTAACCTAGGAGGCACTCAGGCTGCTGTGACCTCACAAGCACAGCCAGCAGGGGGCGCTAGACACTAACCTATGAGGCACTGAGGCTGCTGTGACCTCACAAGCACAGCTGGCAGCCAGGAGCCTGCCACTGGCCTGGGAGGCACTGAGGCTGCTGTGACCTCCCAAGCACAGCCAGCAGCCTGCCACTGGCCTAGGAGGCCGTGATGTTGCTGTGATCTCACACGCATAGCCAGCAGGGGCGCTTGCCACTAACCTATGAGGCACTGAGGCTGCTGTGACCTCCCAAGCACAGCCAGCAACCAGGAGCCTGCCACTGGCCTAGGTGGCATTTAAGCAGCTGTGACCTCACAAGCACAGCCAGCAGGGGGCGCTGTAGAGTTACCTAGGAGGCACTGAGGCTGCTGTGACCTCACAAGTACAGACAGCAGCCGCGAACCTGCCACTGGCCTGGGAGGCACTGAGGCTGCTGTTATCTCACAAGCACATCCAGCAGCCAGGAGCCTGCCAGTGACCTCAGAGGCACTGAGGCTGCTGTGACCTCCAAAGCACAGCCAGCAGGTATGATCTATCCTCCAGCTGAGAACACCCTTAGGCTGCTGTGACCTCACAAGCACAGCCAGCAGCCATGATTGAGCCACTGACCTAGCAGGCATGGAGGCTGCTGTGATCTCACAAGCACAGCCAGCAGCCATGAGCCTGCCACTGGCCTAGAAGGCATTCAGCCTGCTGTGACCTCACAAGCACAACCCCCAGCCGTGATTGAGCCACTGACCTAGCAGGCATGGAGGCTGCTGTGATCTCACAAGCACAGCCAGCAGCCATGAGCCTGCCACTGGCCTAGAAGGCACT
Organism: Dromaius novaehollandiae; assembly: GCF_036370855.1. Taxonomy (NCBI): domain Eukaryota; kingdom Metazoa; phylum Chordata; class Aves; order Casuariiformes; family Dromaiidae; genus Dromaius; species Dromaius novaehollandiae. The sequence continues at coordinate 48,565,242 of NC_088104.1, forward strand.
GAGGTTGCGGTGGCCTCACAAGGACAGCCAGCAGGTGTGCTTGCCACTAACCTATGATGCCCTGGAGCTGCTGTGACCTCACAAGCACAGCCAGCAGCCATGAATGAGCCACTGGCCTACTAGGCATTCAGGCTGCTGTGACCTCACAAGCACAGCCAGCATCCAGGAGCCTGCCACTCGCCTAAGAGACACTGAGGTTGCTGTGACCTCACAAGCACAGCCAGCAGCCAGGAGCCTTCTACTGGCCTCGGAGGCACTGAGGCTGCTGTGACACCTCAAAAGCACAGCCAGCATCCAGGAGCCTGCCACTGGCCTAAGAGGCACTGAGGCTGCTGTGACCTCCCAAGCACAGCCAGCAGCCAGGAGCCTGCCACTGGCCTAGGAGGCATTCAGGCTGCTGTGACCTCACAAGCACAGCCAGCAGCCATGAGCCTGCCACTGGCCTCAGAGGCACTGAGGCTGCTGTGACCTCACAAGCACAGCCAGCAGCCAGAAGCCTGCCCCTGACCTAGGAGGCAGTGATGTTGCTGTGTCCTCCCAAGCACAGCCAGCAGCCAGGAACCTGCCACTGGTCTGGGAGGCACTGAGGCTGCTGTGACCTCACAAGGACAACGAGCAGGGGGATCTGTAGTGGTACCTGGGAGGCACTGAGGCTGCTGTGACCTCACAAGCACAGCCAGCAACCAGGAGCCTGTCACTGGCCTCCGAAGCACAGAGGCTGCTGTGACCTCACAAGCACAGCCAGCAGCCATGAGCCTGCCACTGGCCCTAGGAGGCAATGAGGCTCCTGTGACCTCACAAGGACAGCCAGGTGGGGCGATTGCCACTAACGTATGAGGCACTGAGGCTGCTGTGACCTCACAAGCACAGCCAGCAACCATGAGCCTGCCACTGGCCTAGAAGGCACTGAGGTTGCGGTGGCCTCACAAGGACAGCCAGCAGGTGTGCTTGCCACTAACCTATGATGCCCTGGAGCTGCTGTGACCTCACAAGCACAGCCAGCAGCCATGAATGAGCCACTGGCCTACTAGGCATTCAGGCTGCTGTGACCTCACAAGCACAGCCAGCATCCAGGAGCCTGCCACTGGCCTCAGAGGCACTGAGGCTGCTGTGACCTCACAAGCACAGCAAGCAGCCATGAGCATGCAACTGACCTCGGAGGCACTGAGGCTGCTGCGATCTCACAAGCACAGTGAGGAGCCATGAGCCTTCTACTGGCCTCGGAGGCACTGAGGCTGCTGTGACCTCACAAGCACAGCCAGCAGCCATGAGCCTGCCACTGGCCTCAGAGGCACTGAGGCTGCTGTGACCTGCCGAGCACAGCCAGCAACCAGGAGCCTGCTACTGGCCTAGGAGGCAATCAGCCTGCTGTGACCTGCCGAGCACAGCCAGCAACCAGGAGCCTGCCACTGGCCTAGGAGGCACTGAGGCTGCTGTGACCTCACAAGTACAGCCAGCAGCCGCGAACCTGCCACTGGCCTGGGAGGCACTGAGGCTGCTGTTATCTCACAAGCACATCCAGCAGCCAGGAGCCTGCCAGTGACCTCAGAGGCACTGAGGCTCCTGTGACCTCACAAGCACAGCCAGCAACCAGGAGCCTGCCACTGGCCTAGGAGGCACTGAGGCTGCTGTGACCTCCAAAGCACAGCCAGCAGGTATGATCTATCCTCCAGCTGAGGACACTCTTAGGCTGCTGTGACCTCACAAGCACAGCCAGCAGCCTGCCACTGGCCTAGGAGGCATTCAGCCTGCTGTGACCTCACAAGCACAGCCCCCAGCCATGATTGAGCCACTGACCTAGCAGGCATGGAGGCTGCTGTGATCTCACAAGCACAGCCAGCAGCCATGAGCCTGCCACTGGCCTAGAAGGCACTGAGGTTGCGGTGGCCTCACAAGGACAGCCAGCAGGTGTGCTTGCCACTAACCTATGATGCCCTGGAGCTGCTGTGACCTCACAAGCACAGCCAGCAGCCATGAATGAGCCACTGGCCTAAGAGGCACTGAGGCTGCTGTGACCTCACAAGCACAGCAAGCAGCCATGAGCATGCAACTGACCTCGGAGGCACTGAGGCTGCTGCGATGTCACAAGCACAGCCAGCAACCAGGAGCCTTCTACTGGCCTCGGAGGCACTGAGGCTGCTGTGACCTCACAAGCACAGCCAGCAGCCATGAGCCTGCCACTGGCCTCAGAGGCACTGAGGCTGCTGTGACCTCACAAGCACAGCCAGCAGCCGTGAGAATGCCACTGACCTCGGAGGCACTGAGTTTGCTGTGACCTCACAACCACAGCCAGCAACCATGAGCCTGCCACTGGCCTAGGAGGCCGTGATGTTGCTGTGATCTCACATGCACTGCCGGCAGCCATGAGGCTGCCACAGGCCGCAGATGATCTCAGGCTGCTGAGACCTCCCAAGCACAGCCAGCAGCCAGGAGCCTGCCACTGGCCTGCGAGGCACTGAGGCTGCTGAGACCTCACAAGCACAGCCAGCACGGGCTGCTGTAGAATTACCTAGGAGGCACGGAGGCTGCTGGGACCTCACAAGCACAGCCAGCAGCCATGAGCCTGCCACTGGCCTAGAAGGCACTGAGGTTGCGGTGGTCTCACAAGGACAGCCAGCAGGTGTGCTTGCCACTAACCTATGATGCCCTGGAGCTGCTGTGACCTCACAAGCACAGCCAGCAGCCATGAATGAGCCACTGGCCTACTAGGCATTCAGGCTGCTGTAACCTCACAAGCACAGCCAGCATCCAGGAGCCTGCCACTGGCCTAAGAGACACTGAGGCTGCTGTGACCTCAGAAGCACAGCAAGTAGCCATGAGCATGCAACTGACCTCGGAGGCACTGAGGCTGCTGCGATCTCACAAGCACAGCGAGGAGCCATGAGCATGCAACTGACCTCGGAGGCACTGAGGCTGCTGCGATCTCACAAGCACAGCGAGGAGCCATGAGCCTTCTACTGGCCTCGGAGGCACTGAGGCTGCTGTGACACCTCACAAGCACAGCCAGCAGCCATTCGCCGGCCACTGACCTTGGAGGCACTGAGGCTGCTGTGGCCTCACAAGCACAGCCAGCAGCCATGAGCCTGCCACTGGCCTAGGAGGCATTCAGGCTGCTGTGACCTCCAAGCACAGCCAGCAACCATGAGCCTGCCACTGGCCTAGGAGGGACTGAGGCTGCTGTGACCTCACATGCACAGCCAGCAGCCATGAGTATGCAACTGACCTCGGAGGCATTCAGGCTGTTGTGACATCTCAAGCACAGGCAGCAGGGGGCACTGTAGACTAACGTAGGAGTCACTGAGGCTGCTGTGACCTCCAATGCACAGCCAGCAGCCATGAGCATGCAACTGACCTTGGAGGCACTGAGGCTGCTGCGATCTCACAAGCACAGCGAGGAGCCATGAGCCTTCTACTGGCCTCGGAGGCATTGAGTTTGCTGACACCTCACAAGCACAGCCAGCAGCCATACGCTGGCCACTGACCTCGGAGTCACTGAGGCTGCTGTGACCTCACAAACACAGCCAGCAGGGGGTGCTGTAGAGTAACCTAGGAGGCACTCAGGCTGCTGTGACCTCACAAGCACAGCCAGCAGGGGGCGCTAGACACTAACCTATGAGGCACTGAGGCTGCTGTGACCTCACAAGCACAGCTGGCAGCCAGGAGCCTGCCACTGGCCTGGGAGGCACTGAGGCTGCTGTGACCTCCCAAGCACAGCCAGCAGCCTGCCACTGGCCTAGGAGGCCGTGATGTTGCTGTGATCTCACAGGCATAGCCAGCAGGGGCGCTTGCCACTAACCTATGAGGCACTGAGGCTGCTGTGACCTCCCAAGCACAGCCAGCAGCCAGGAGCCTGCCACTGGCCTAGGTGGCATTTAAGCAGCTGTGACCTCACAAGCACAGCCAGCAGGGGGCGCTGTAGAGTTACCTAGGAGGCACTGAGGCTGCTGTGACCTCACAAGCACAGCCAGCAGCCATGAGCCTGCCACTGGCCTCAGAGGCACTGAGGCTGCTGTGACCTGCCGAGCACAGCCAGCAACCAGGAGCCTGCTACTGGCCTAGGAGGCAATCAGCCTGCTGTGACCTGCCGAGCACAGCCAGCAACCAGGAGCCTGCCACTGGCCTAGGAGGCACTGAGGCTGCTGTGACCTCACAAGTACAGCCAGCAGCCAGTAGCCTGCCAGTGACCTCGGAGGCACTGAGGCTGCTGTTATCTCACAAGCACATCCAGCAGCCAGGAGCCTGCCAGTGACCTCAGAGGCACTGAGGCTGCTGTGACCTCCAAAGCACAGCCAGCAGCCAGGAGCCTGCCACTGGCCTAGGAGGCACTGAGGCTGCTGTGACCTCCAAAGCACAGCCAGCAGGTATGATCTATCCTCCAGCTGAGGACACTCTTAGGCTGCTGTGACCTCACAAGCACAGCCAGCAGCCTGCCACTGGCCTAGGAGGCATTCAGCCTGCTGTGACCTCACAAGCACAGCCCCCAGCCATGATTGAGCCACTGACCTAGCAGGCATGGAGGCTGCTGTGATCTCACAAGCACAGCCAGCAGCCATGAGCCTGCCACTGGCCTAGAAGGCACTGAGGTTGCGGTGGCCTCACAAGGACAGCCAGCAGGTGTGCTTGCCACTAACCTATGATGCCCTGGAGCTGCTGTGACCTCACAAGCACAGCCAGCAGCCATGAATGAGCCACTGGCCTAAGAGGCACTGAGGCTGCTGTGACCTCACAAGCACAGCAAGCAGCCATGAGCATGCAACTGACCTCGGAGGCACTGAGGCTGCTGCGATCTCACAAGCACAGCCAGCAACCAGGAGCCTTCTACTGGCCTCGGAGGCACTGAGGCTGCTGTGACACCTCAAAAGCACAGCCAGCATCCAGGAGCCTGCCACTGGCCTAAGAGGCACTGAGGCTGCTGTGACCTCACAAGCACAGCCAGCAGCCATGAGCCTGCCACTGGCCTCAGAGGCACTGAGGCTGCTGTGACCTCACAAGCACAGCCAGCAGCCAGAAGCCTGCCCCTGACCTAGGAGGCAGTGATGTTGCTGTGTCCTCACAAGCACAGCCAGCAGCCAGGAACCTGCCACTGGTCTGGGAGGCACTGAGGCTGCTGTGACCTCACAAGGACAACGAGCAGGGGGAGCTGTAGAGGTACCTGGGAGGCACTGAGGCTGCTGTGACCTCACAAGCACAGCCAGCAGCCAGGAGCCTGTCACTGGCCTCCGAAGCACAGAGGCTGCTGTGACCTCACAAGCACAGCCAGCAGCCATGAGCCTGCCACTGGCCCTAGGAGGCAATGAGGCTCCTGTGACCTCACAAGGACAGCCAGGTGGGGCGATTGCCACTAACGTATGAGGCACTGAGGCTGCTGTGACCTCACAAGCACAGCCAGCAACCATGAGCCTGCCACTGGCCTAGGAGGGACTGAGGCTGCTGTGACCTCACAAGCACAGCCAGCAGCCATGAGTATGCCACTGTCCTCGGAGGCACTGAGGCTGGTGTGACGTCTCAAGCACAGGCAGCAGTGGGCGCTGTAGACTACCGCAGGAGTCACTGAGGCTGCTGTGACCTCCAATGCACAGCCAGCAGCCATGAGCATGCAACTGACCTTGGAGGCACTGAGGCTGCTGCGATCTCACAAGCACAGCGAGGAGCCATGAGCCTTCTACTGGCCTCGGAGGCATTGAGTTTGCTGACACCTCACAAGCACAGCCAGCAGCCATACGCCGGCCACTGACCTCGGAGTCACTGAGGCTGCTGTGACCTCACAAACACAGCCAGCAGGGGGTGCTGTAGAGTAACCTAGGAGGCACTCAGGCTGCTGTGACCTCACAAGCACAGCCAGCAGGGGGCGCTAGACACTTACCTATGAGGCACTCAGGCTGCTGTGACCTCACAAGCACAGCTGGCAGCCAGGAGCCTGCCACTGGCCTGGGAGGCACTGAGGCTGCTGTGACCTCCCAAGCACAGCCAGCAGCCAGCAGCCTGCCACTGGCCTAGGAGGCCGTGATGTTGCTGTGATCTCACACGCATAGCCAGCAGGGGCGCTTGCCACTAACCTATGAGGCACTGAGGCTGCTGTGACCTCCCAAGCACAGCCAGCAACCAGGAGCCTGCCACTGGCCTAGGTGGCATTTAAGCAGCTGTGACCTCACAAGCACAGCCAGCAGGGGGCGCTGTAGAGTTACCTAGGAGGCACTGAGGCTGCTGTGACCTCACAAGCACAGCCAGCAGCCATGAGCCTGCCACAGGCCGCAGATGATCTCAGGCTGCTGTGACCTCACAAGCACAGCCAGCAGCCAGGAGCAGGCCACTGGCCTCCGAAGCACAGAGGCTGCTGTGATCTCACAACCAAAGCCAGCAACCATGAGCCTGCCACTGGCCCTAGGATGCACTGAGGCTGCTGTGACCTCACAAGGACAGCCAGGTGGGGCGATTTCAACTAACATATGAGGCACTGAGGCTGCTGTATCCTCACAAGCACAGCCAGTACGGGGTGCTGTAGAGTTACCTGGGAGGCACTCAGGCTGCTGTGACCTCACACGCACAGCCAGCAGGGCCGCTAGACACTAACCTATGAGGCACTGAGGCTGCTGTGACCTCACAAGCACAGCTGGCAGCCAGGAGCCTGCCACTGGCCTCGGAGGCCGTGATGTTGCTGTGATCTCACAAGCATAGCCAGCAGGGGCGTTTGCCATTAACCTATGAGACACTGATGCTGCTGTGACCTCACAAGCACAGCCAGCACGGGCTGCTGTAGAGTTAGCTAGGAGGCACTCAGGCTGCTGTGACCTCACAAGCACAGCCAGCCGCCATGAGCAGGCCACTGGCCTCAGAGGCACTGAGGCTGCTGTGACCTCACAAACACAGCCAGCAGCCAGGAGTCTGCCACTGGCCTCAGAGGCACTGAGGCTGCTGTGACCTCACAAGCACAGCCAGCAGCCAGGAGCCTGCCAGTGGCCTCAGAGGCACTGAGGCTGCTGTGACCTCACAAGCACAGCCAGCAGCCATTCGCCTGCCCCTGACCTAGGAGGCACTGAGGCTGCTGTGACCTCACAAGCACAGCCAGCAGCCATAAGCCTGCCACTGGCCTCAGAGGCACTGAGGCTGCTGTGACCTGACAAGCACAGCCAGCAGCCGTGAGAATGCCACTGACCTCGGAGGCACTGAGTTTGCTGTGACCTAACAAGCACAGCCAGCAACCAGGAGCCTGCCACTGGCCTAGGAGGCACTGAGGCTGCTGTGACCTCACAAGTACAGCCAGCAGCCACGAACCTGCCACTGGCCTGGGAGGCACTGAGGCTCCTGTGACCTCACAAGGACAGCCAGGTGGGGCGATTGCCACTAACGTATGAGGCACTGAGGCTGCTGTGACTTCCCAAGCACAGCCAGCAACCAGGAGCCTGCCACTGGCCTAGGTGGCATTCAAGCAGCTGTGACCTCACAAGCACAGCCAGCAGGGGGCGCTGTAGAGTTACCTAGGAGGCACTGAGGCTGCTGTGACCTCACAAGCACAGCAGGCAGCCATGAGCCTGCCACAGGCCGCAGATGATCTCAGGCTGCTGTGACCTCACAAGCACAGCCAGCAGCCATGAGCCTGTCACTGGCCTCCGAAGCACAGAGGCTGCTGTGACCTCACAATCTAAGCCAGCAACCATGAGCCTGCCACTGGCCCTACGATGCACTGAGGCTGCTATGACGTCACAAGGACAGCCAGGTGGGGCGATTTCCACTAACGTATGAGGCACTGAGGCTGCTGTGACCTCCCAAGCACAGCCAGCAACCATGAGCCTGCCACTGGCCTAGGAGGCACTGAGGCTACTGTGACCTCACAAGCACAGCCAGCAGAGGGCATTGCAGAGTTACCCAGAAGGCACTGAGACTGCTGTGATCTCACAAGCACAGCCAGCAGCCATGAGTAGGCCACTGGCCTCAGAGGCACTGAGGCTGCTGTGACCTCACAAGCACAGCCAGCAGGGAGCGCTGCAGAGTTACGCAGGAGGCACTGAGGCTGCTGTGACCTCACAAGCACAGCCAGCAGCCATGAGCCGGCCACTGACCCAGGAGTTACTGACGCTGCTGTGACCTCACAAGCACAGCCAGCAGCCAGGAGCCTGCCACTGGCCTATGAGGCACTGAGGCTGCTGTGACCTCACAAGCACAGCCAGCAGTCAGGAGCCTGCCCCTGGCCGAGGAGGCACTGAGGCTGCTGTGATCTCACAAGCACAGGTAGCAGCCAGGAGCCTGCCCCTGACCTAGGAGGCAGTGATGTTGCTGTGACCTCCCAAGCACAGCTAGAAGCCAGTAGCCTGCCACTGGCCTGGGAGGCACTGAGGCTGCTGTGACCTCCCAAGCACAGCGAGCAGGGGGAGCTGTAGATTTACCTAGGAGGCACTGAGGCGCCTGTGACCTCACAAGCACAGCCAGCAGGGGGCGCTGTAGAGTTACCTAGGAGGCACTGAGGCTGCTGTGACCTCACAAGCACAGCCAGCAGCCATGAGCCTGCCACTGGCCTCAGAGGCACTGAGGCTGCTGTGACCTGCCGAGCACAGCCAGCAACCAGGAGCCTGCCACTGGCCTAGGAGGCACTGAGGCTGCTGTGACTTCCCAAGCACAGCGAGCAGGGGGAGCTGTAGATTTACCTAGGAGGCACTGAGGCTGCTGTGACCTCACAAGCACAGCCAGCAGGGGGCGCTTTAGAGTTACCCAGGAGGCACTGAGGCTTCTGTGACTTTACAAGCACCACCGGCAGCCATGAGCCTGCCACTGGCCGCAGATGATCTCAGGCTGCTGTGACCTCACAAGCACAGCCAGCAGCCAGGAGCCTGCCACTGGCCTATGAGGCACTGAGGCTGCTGTGACTTCCCAAGCACAGCCAGCAGCCATGGGCATGCAACTGACCTCGGAGGCAGTGAGGCTGCTGTGATCTCACAAGCACAGCCAGGAGCCAGGAGGCTTCTACTGGCCTCGGAGGCACTGAATTTGCTGACACCTCACAACCACAGCTAGCAGCCAATTGCCGGCCACTGACCTCGGAGGCACTGAGGCTGCTGTGACCTCCAAAGCACAGCCAGCAGCCAGGAGCCTGCCACTGGCCTAGGAGGCCGTGATGTTGCTGTGATCTCACAAACATAGCCAGTAGGGGCGCTTGCCACTAAACTATGCGGCACTGAGTCTGCTGTGAACTCCCAGGCACAGCCAGCAGCGATGAGCCTGCCACTGGCCTGGGAGCCACGGAGGCGGCTATGACCTCACAAGCACAGCCAGCAGCCAGGAGCCTGCCACTGGCCCCACTGGCACTGCGGTTGCTCTGAACTCACAAGCAGAGCCAGCAGCAATGAACGAGCCACTGCCTAGGAGGCACAGAGGCTGCTGTGACCTCACAAGCACAGCCAGTAACCAGGAGCCTGCCACTGGCCTCAGAGGCACTGAGGCCGCTGAGACCTCACAAGCACAGCCAGCAGCCAGGAGCCTGCCACTGGCCTCGGAGGCACTGAGGCAGCTGTGACGTCACAAGCACAGCCAGCAGCCATGAGCCTGTCACTGTCCCAGGAGTCACTGAGGCTGCTGTGACCTCACAAGCACAGCCAGCAGCCATGAGCCTGTCACTGTCCCAGGAGCCACTGAGGCTGCTGTGACATCACAAGCACAGCCAGCTGCCATGAGCCTGCCACTGGCCTAGGAGGCATTCAGGCTGCTGTGACCTCACAACCACAGCCAGCCGGGGGCGCTGCAGAGTTACTCAGGAGGCACTGAGGCTGCTGTGACCTCACAAGCACAGCCAGCAGCCAGGAGCCTGCCACTGGCCTAGGAGGCACTGAGGCTGCTGTGACCTCACAAGCACAGCCAGCAGGGGGCGATAGATACTAAGCAATGAGGCACTGAGGCTGCTGTGAGCTCACAAGCACAGCCAGCAGCCATGTGCATGAATCTGACCTTGAAGTCCAAGAGGCTGCTGTGATCTCACAAGCACATCCAGCAGGGGGTGCTAGACACTAAGCTATGAGGTAGTCAGGCTGCTGTGACCTCACAAACACAGCCAGCAGCCAGGAGCCTGCCTCTGGCCTAGGAGGCACTGAGGCTGCTGTGACCTCACAAGCACAGCCAGCAGCCAGGAGCCTGCCACTGGCCTCGGAGGCACCGAGGTTGCTGTGACCTCACAAGCACAGCCAGGAGGTGGCGCTGGACGCTCACCTAGAAGACACCAAGGCTGCTATGATCTCACAAGCACAGCCAGCAGCCAGGCGCCTGCCACTGGCCTAGGCGGCAATGAGGCTGCTGTGACCTCACAAGAACAAGCATCAGCCAGGAGCCTGCCCCTGGCCTAGGAGGCCGTGATGTTGCTGTGATCTCACAAGCATAACCAGCAGGGGTGCTTGTCACTAACCTATGAGGCAGTGAGGCTGCTGTGAACTCCCAAGCACAGCCAGCAACCAGGAGCCTGCCACTGGCCTAGGTGGCATACAAGCAGCTGTGACGTCACAAGCAGAGGCAGCAGAGAGCGCTGTAGACTAACGTAGGAGGCTCTGAGGCTGCTGTGACCTCCCAAGCACAGCCAGCAGCCATGAGCATGCAACTGACCTTGGAGGCAGTTAGGCTGCTGTGACCTCACAAGCACAGTCAGCACTGGGCGCTGTAGAATAACATAGGAGTCACAGAGTCTGCTGTGGCCTCCCAAGCACAGCCAGCAGCCAGGAGCATGCCACTGACCCCAGAGTCACTGAGTTTGCTGTGACGTCACAAGCACAGCCAGCAGCCGTGAACCTGACACTGGCCTAGGTGGCATTAAAGCAGCTGTGACCTCACAAGCAGAGGCAGCAGTGGGTACTGTAGACTAACGTAGGAGGCACTGAGGCTGCTGTGACCTCCCAAGCACAGCCAGCAGCCTGGAGCCTGCAACTGGCCGTAGGAGGCACTCAGGCTGCTGTGACCTCCCAAGCACAACCAACAGCCATGAGCATGCCACTGACCTCGGAGGCACTGAGGCTGCTGTGACCTCACAAGCACAGCCAGCAGCCAGGAGCCTGTCACTGGCTTCCGAGGCACAGACGCTGCTGTGACCTCACAACCAAAGCCAGCAACCATGAGCCTGCCACTGGCCCTAGAAGGCACTCCAGCTCCTGTGACCTCACAAGGACAGCCAGGTGGGGTGATTGCCCCTAAGCTAAGAGGCACTGAGGCTGCTGTGACCTGACAAGCACAGCCAGCAGCTATGAGGCTGCCCCTGGCTTAGGAGGCACTGAGGCTGCTGTGACCTCACAACCACAGCCAGCAGGGGGCGCTGTAGACTAACGTAGCAGTCACTGAGGCTGCTGTGAGCTCACAACCACAGCCAGCAGCCATGAGCCTGCCACTGCCCTAGGAGGCACCAAGGCTGCTGTGACCTCCCAAGCACAGCCATCAGCCGGGAGCCTGCCCCTGGCCTAGGAGGCCGTGATGTTGATGTGATCTCACAAGCATAGCCTGCAGGGGCGCTTGCCACTAATCTATGAGGCACTGAGGCTGCTGTGACCTCCCAAGCACAGCCAGCAACCAGGAGCCTGCCACTGGCCTAGGTGGCATTCAAGCAGCTGTGACCTCACAAGCAGAGGCAGCAGTGGGCGCTGTAGACTAACGTAGGAGGCACTGAGGCTGCTGTGACCTCACAAGCAGAGCCAGCAACCACGAGCCTGCCACTGGTCTAGGAGGCACTTAGGCTGCTGTGACCTCACAAGCACAGTCAGCAGCCAGGAGTCTGCAACCGACCTAGGAGGCACTCAGGCTGCTATGACCTCACAAGCCAAGCCAGAAGGGGCGCTTGCCACTAACCTATGAGGCATTGAGGCTGCTGTTAGCTCACAAGCATAACCAGCAGGCATGAGCTTGCCAGTGGCCTAGGATGTACTTAGGCTGCTGTGACCTCCCAAGCACAGCCATCAGCCAGGAGCCTGCCCCTGGCCTCAGAGGCACTGGGGCTGCTGTGACCTCACAAGGACAGCGATCAGCCAGGGGCCTGCCACTGGCCTAGGATGCACTGACGCTACTTAGACCTCACAAGCACAGGCAGCAGTGGGCGCTGTAGACTAACGTGGGAGGCACTGAGGCTGCTGTGACCTCACAACCACAGCCAGCAGTGGGCGCTGTAGACTAACGTGGGAGTCACTGAGGCTGCTGTGAGCTCACAACCACAGCCAGCAGCCATGAGCCTGCCACTGCCCTAGGAGGCACGCATGCTGCTGTGACCTCCCAAGCACAGCCATCAGCCAGGAGCCTGCCCCTGGCCTAGGAGGCCGTGATGTTGAGGTGATCTCACAAGCATAACCTGCAGGGGCGCTTGCCACTAATCTATGAGGCACTGAGGCTGCTGTGACCTCCAAAGCACAGCCAGCAACCAGGAGCCTGCCACTGCCCTAGGTGGCACTGAAGCAGCTGTGACGTCACAAGCACAGCCAGCAGCCATGAGCCTGTCACTGTCCCAGGAGTCACTGAGGCTGCTGTGACCTCACAAGCACAGCCAGCTGCCATGAGCCTGTCACTGTCCCAGGAGCCACTGAGGCTGCTGTGACCTGACAAGCACAGCCAGCTGCCATGAGCCTGCCACTGGCCTAGGAGGCATTCAGGCTGCTGTGACCTCACAACCACAGCCAGCCGGGGGCGCTGCAGAGTTACTCAGGAGGCACTGAGGCTGCTGTGACCTCACAAGCACAGCCAGCAGCCAGGAGCCTGCCACTGGCCTAGGAGGCACTGAGGCTGCTGTGACCTCACAAGCACAGCCAGCAGGGGGCGATAGATACTAAGCAATGAGGCACTGAGGCTGCTGTGAGCTCACAAGCACAGCCAGCAGCCATGTGCATGAATCTGACCTTGAAGTCCAAGAGGCTGCTGTGATCTCACAAGCACATCCAGCAGGGGGTGCTAGACACTAAGCTATGAGGTACTCAGGCTGCTGTGACCTCACAAACACAGCCAGCAGCCAGGAGCCTGCCTCTGGCCTAGGAGGCACTGAAGTTGCTGTGACCTCACAAGCACAGCCAGCAGCCAGGAGCCTGCCACTGGCCTCGGAGGCACCGAGGTTGCTGTGACCTCACAAGCACAGCCAGGAGGGGGCGCTGGACGCTCACCTAGAAGACACCAAGGCTGCTATGATCTCACAAGCACAGCCAGCAGCCAGGCGCCTGCCACTGGCCTAGGAGGCACTGAGGCTGCTGTGAAACCCCAAACACATCCAGCAGCCATGAGCCTGTCTCTGGCCTAGGCGGCAATGAGGCTGCTGTGACCTCACAAGAACAAGCATCAGCCAGGAGCCTGCCCCTGGCCTAGGAGGCCGTGATGTTGCTGTGATCTCACAAGCATAACCAGCAGGGGTGCTTGTCACTAACCTATGAGGCAGTGAGGCTGCTGTGAACTCCCAAGCACAGCCAGCAACCAGGAGCCTGCCACTGGCCTAGGTGGCATACAAGCAGCTGTGACGTCACAAGCAGAGGCAGCAGAGAGCGCTGTAGACTAACGTAGGAGGCTCTGAGGCTGCTGTGACCTCCCAAGCACAGCCAGCAGCCATGAGCATGCAACTGACCTTGGAGGCAGTTAGGCTGCTGTGACCTCACAAGCACAGTCAGCACTGGGCGCTGTAGAATAACATAGGAGTCACAGAGTCTGCTGTGGCCTCCCAAGCACAGCCAGCAGCCATGAGCATGCCACTGACCCCGGAGTCACTGAGTTTGCTGTGATCTCACAAGCACAGCCAGCAGCCAGGAGCATGCCACTGACCCCAGAGTCACTGAGTTTGCTGTGACGTCACAAGCACAGCCAGCAGCCGTGAACCTGACACTGGCCTAGGTGGCATTAAAGCAGCTGTGACCTCACAAGCAGAGGCAGCAGTGGGTACTGTAGACTAACGTAGGAGGCACTGAGGCTGCTGTGACCTCCCAAGCACAGCCAGCAGCCTGGAGCCTGCAACTGGCCGTAGGAGGCACTCAGGCTGCTGTGACCTCCCAAGCACAACCAACAGCCATGAGCATGCCACTGACCTCGGAGGCACTGAGGCTGCTGTGACCTCACAAGCACAGCCAGCAGCCAGGAGCCTGTCACTGGCTTCCGAGGCACAGACGCTGCTGTGACCTCACAACCAAAGCCAGCAACCATGAGCCTGCCACTGGCCCTAGAAGGCACTCCAGCTCCTGTGACCTCACAAGGACAGCCAGGTGGGGTGATTGCCCCTAAGCTAAGAGGCACTGAGGCTGCTGTGACCTGACAAGCACAGCCAGCAGCTATGAGGCTGCCCCTGGCTTAGGAGGCACTGAGGCTGCTGTGACCTCACAACCACAGCCAGCAGGGGGCGCTGTAGACTAACGTAGCAGTCACTGAGGCTGCTGTGAGCTCACAACCACAGCCAGCAGCCATGAGCCTGCCACTGCCCTAGGAGGCACCAAGGCTGCTGTGACCTCCCAAGCACAGCCATCAGCCGGGAGCCTGCCCCTGGCCTAGGAGGCCGTGATGTTGATGTGATCTCACAAGCATAGCCTGCAGGGGCGCTTGCCACTAATCTATGAGGCACTGAGGCTGCTGTGACCTCCCAAGCACAGCCAGCAGCCGCGAACCTGCCACTGGCCTGGGAGGCACTGAGGCTGCTGTTATCTCACAAGCACATCCAGCAGCCAGGAGCCTGCCAGTGACCTCAGAGGCACTGAGGCTGCTGTGACCTCCAAAGCACAGCCAGCAGCCAGGAGCCTGCCACTGGCCTAGGAGGCACTGAGGCTGCTGTGACCTCCAAAGCACAGCCAGCAGGTATGATCTATCCTCCAGCTGAGGACACTCTTAGGCTGCTGTGACCTCACAAGCACAGCCAGCAGCCTGCCACTGGCCTAGGAGGCATTCAGCCTGCTGTGACCTCACAAGCACAGCCCCCAGCCATGATTGAGCCACTGACCTAGCAGGCATGGAGGCTGCTGTGATCTCACAAGCACAGCCAGCAGCCATGAGCCTGCCACTGGCCTAGAAGGCACTGAGGTTGCGGTGGCCTCACAAGGACAGCCAGCAGGTGTGCTTGCCACTAACCTATGATGCCCTGGAGCTGCTGTGACCTCACAAGCACAGCCAGCAGCCATGAATGAGCCACTGGCCTAAGAGGCACTGAGGCTGCTGTGACCTCACAAGCACAGCAAGCAGCCATGAGCATGCAACTGACCTCGGAGGCACTGAGGCTGCTGCGATCTCACAAGCACAGCCAGCAACCAGGAGCCTTCTACTGGCCTCGGAGGCACTGAGGCTGCTGTGACACCTCAAAAGCACAGCCAGCATCCAGGAGCCTGCCACTGGCCTAAGAGGCACTGAGGCTGCTGTGACCTCACAAGCACAGCCAGCAGCCATGAGCCTGCCACTGGCCTCAGAGGCACTGAGGCTGCTGTGACCTCACAAGCACAGCCAGCAGCCAGAAGCCTGCCCCTGACCTAGGAGGCAGTGATGTTGCTGTGTCCTCACAAGCACAGCCAGCAGCCAGGAACCTGCCACTGGTCTGGGAGGCACTGAGGCTGCTGTGACCTCACAAGGACAACGAGCAGGGGGAGCTGTAGAGGTACCTGGGAGGCACTGAGGCTGCTGTGACCTCACAAGCACAGCCAGCAGCCAGGAGCCTGTCACTGGCCTCCGAAGCACAGAGGCTGCTGTGACCTCACAAGCACAGCCAGCAGCCATGAGCCTGCCACTGGCCCTAGGAGGCAATGAGGCTCCTGTGACCTCACAAGGACAGCCAGGTGGGGCGATTGCCACTAACGTATGAGGCACTGAGGCTGCTGTGACCTCACAAGCACAGCCAGCAACCATGAGCCTGCCACTGGCCTAGGAGGGACTGAGGCTGCTGTGACCTCACAAGCACAGCCAGCAGCCATGAGTATGCCACTGTCCTCGGAGGCACTGAGGCTGGTGTGACGTCTCAAGCACAGGCAGCAGTGGGCGCTGTAGACTACCGCAGGAGTCACTGAGGCTGCTGTGACCTCCAATGCACAGCCAGCAGCCATGAGCATGCAACTGACCTTGGAGGCACTGAGGCTGCTGCGATCTCACAAGCACAGCGAGGAGCCATGAGCCTTCTACTGGCCTCGGAGGCATTGAGTTTGCTGACACCTCACAAGCACAGCCAGCAGCCATACGCCGGCCACTGACCTCGGAGTCACTGAGGCTGCTGTGACCTCACAAACACAGCCAGCAGGGGGTGCTGTAGAGTAACCTAGGAGGCACTCAGGCTGCTGTGACCTCACAAGCACAGCCAGCAGGGGGCGCTAGACACTTACCTATGAGGCACTCAGGCTGCTGTGACCTCACAAGCACAGCTGGCAGCCAGGAGCCTGCCACTGGCCTGGGAGGCACTGAGGCTGCTGTGACCTCCCAAGCACAGCCAGCAGCCAGCAGCCTGCCACTGGCCTAGGAGGCCGTGATGTTGCTGTGATCTCACACGCATAGCCAGCAGGGGCGCTTGCCACTAACCTATGAGGCACTGAGGCTGCTGTGACCTCCCAAGCACAGCCAGCAACCAGGAGCCTGCCACTGGCCTAGGTGGCATTTAAGCAGCTGTGACCTCACAAGCACAGCCAGCAGGGGGCGCTGTAGAGTTACCTAGAAGGCACTGAGGCTGCTGTGACCTCACAAGCACAGCCAGCAGCCATGAGCCTGCCACAGGCCGCAGATGATCTCAGGCTGCTGTGACCTCACAAGCACAGCCAGCAGCCAGGAGCAGGCCACTGGCCTCCGAAGCACAGAGGCTGCTGTGATCTCACAACCAAAGCCAGCAACCATGAGCCTGCCACTGGCCCTAGGATGCACTGAGGCTCCTGTGACCTCACAAGGACAGCCAGGTGGGGCGATTTCAACTAACATATGAGGCACTGAGGCTGCTGTAACCTCACAAGCACAGCCAGTACGGGGTGCTGTAGAGTTACCTGGGAGGCACTCAGGCTGCTGTGACCTCACACGCACAGCCAGCAGGGCCGCTAGACACTAACCTATGAGGCACTGACGCTGCTGTGACCTCACAAGCACAGCTGGCAGCCAGGAGCCTGCCACTGGCCTCGGAGGCCGTGATGTTGCTGTGATCTCACAAGCATAGCCAGCAGGGGCGTTTGCCATTAACCTATGAGACACTGATGCTGCTGTGACCTCACAAGCACAGCCAGCACGGGCTGCTGTAGAGTTAGCTAGGAGGCACTCAGGCTGCTGTGACCTCACAAGCACAGCCAGCCGCCATGAGCAGGCCACTGGCCTCAGAGGCACTGAGGCTGCTGTGACCTCACAAACACAGCCAGCAGCCAGGAGTCTGCCACTGGCCTCAGAGGCACTGAGGCTGCTGTGACCTCACAAGCACAGCCAGCAGCCAGGAGCCTGCCAGTGGCCTCAGAGGCACTGAGGCTGCTGTGACCTCACAAGCACAGCCAGCAGCCATTCGCCTGCCCCTGACCTAGGAGGCACTGAGGCTGCTGTGACCTCACAAGCACAGCCAGCAGCCATAAGCCTGCCACTGGCCTCAGAGGCACTGAGGCTGCTGTGACCTGACAAGCACAGCCAGCAGCCGTGAGAATGCCACTGACCTCGGAGGCACTGAGTTTGCTGTGACCTAACAAGCACAGCCAGCAACCAGGAGCCTGCCACTGGCCTAGGAGGCACTGAGGCTGCTGTGACCTCACAAGTACAGCCAGCAGCCACGAACCTGCCACTGGCCTGGGAGGCACTGAGGCTCCTGTGACCTCACAAGGACAGCCAGGTGGGGCGATTGCCACTAACGTATGAGGCACTGAGGCTGCTGTGACTTCCCAAGCACAGCCAGCAACCAGGAGCCTGCCACTGGCCTAGGTGGCATTCAAGCAGCTGTGACCTCACAAGCACAGCCAGCAGGGGGCGCTGTAGAGTTACCTAGGAGGCACTGAGGCTGCTGTGACCTCACAAGCACAGCAGGCAGCCATGAGCCTGCCACAGGCCGCAGATGATCTCAGGCTGCTGTGACCTCACAAGCACAGCCAGCAGCCATGAGCCTGTCACTGGCCTCCGAAGCACAGAGGCTGCTGTGACCTCACAATCTAAGCCAGCAACCATGAGCCTGCCACTGGCCCTACGATGCACTGAGGCTGCTATGACGTCACAAGGACAGCCAGGTGGGGCGATTTCCACTAACGTATGAGGCACTGAGGCTGCTGTGACCTCCCAAGCACAGCCAGCAACCATGAGCCTGCCACTGGCCTAGGAGGCACTGAGGCTACTGTGACCTCACAAGCACAGCCAGCAGAGGGCATTGCAGAGTTACCCAGAAGGCACTGAGACTGCTGTGATCTCACAAGCACAGCCAGCAGCCATGAGTAGGCCACTGGCCTCAGAGGCACTGAGGCTGCTGTGACCTCACAAGCACAGCCAGCAGGGAGCGCTGCAGAGTTACGCAGGAGGCACTGAGGCTGCTGTGACCTCACAAGCACAGCCAGCAGCCATGAGCCGGCCACTGACCCAGGAGTTACTGACGCTGCTGTGACCTCACAAGCACAGCCAGCAGCCAGGAGCCTGCCACTGGCCTATGAGGCACTGAGGCTGCTGTGACCTCACAAGCACAGCCAGCAGTCAGGAGCCTGCCCCTGGCCGAGGAGGCACTGAGGCTGCTGTGATCTCACAAGCACAGGTAGCAGCCAGGAGCCTGCCCCTGACCTAGGAGGCAGTGATGTTGCTGTGACCTCCCAAGCACAGCTAGAAGCCAGTAGCCTGCCACTGGCCTGGGAGGCACTGAGGCTGCTGTGACCTCCCAAGCACAGCGAGCAGGGGGAGCTGTAGATTTACCTAGGAGGCACTGAGGCGCCTGTGACCTCACAAGCACAGCCAGCAGGGGGCGCTGTAGAGTTACCTAGGAGGCACTGAGGCTTCTGTGACTTTACAAGCACCACCGGCAGCCATGAGCCTGCCACTGGCCGCAGATGATCTCAGGCTGCTGTGACCTCACAAGCACAGCCAGCAGCCAGGAGCCTGCCACTGGCCTATGAGGCACTGAGGCTGCTGTGACTTCCCAAGCACAGCCAGCAGCCATGGGCATGCAACTGACCTCGGAGGCAGTGAGGCTGCTGTGATCTCACAAGCACAGCCAGGAGCCAGGAGGCTTCTACTGGCCTCGGAGGCACTGAATTTGCTGACACCTCACAACCACAGCTAGCAGCCAATTGCCGGCCACTGACCTCGGAGGCACTGAGGCTGCTGTGACCTCCAAAGCACAGCCAGCAGCCAGGAGCCTGCCACTGGCCTAGGAGGCCGTGATGTTGCTGTGATCTCACAAACATAGCCAGTAGGGGCGCTTGCCACTAAACTATGCGGCACTGAGTCTGCTGTGAACTCCCAGGCACAGCCAGCAGCGATGAGCCTGCCACTGGCCTGGGAGCCACGGAGGCGGCTATGACCTCACAAGCACAGCCAGCAGCCAGGAGCCTGCCACTGGCCCCACTGGCACTGCGGTTGCTCTGAACTCACAAGCAGAGCCAGCAGCAATGAACGAGCCACTGCCTAGGAGGCACAGAGGCTGCTGTGACCTCACAAGCACAGCCAGTAACCAGGAGCCTGCCACTGGCCTCAGAGGCACTGAGGCCGCTGAGACCTCACAAGCACAGCCAGCAGCCAGGAGCCTGCCACTGGCCTCGGAGGCACTGAGGCAGCTGTGACGTCACAAGCACAGCCAGCAGCCATGAGCCTGTCACTGTCCCAGGAGTCACTGAGGCTGCTGTGACCTCACAAGCACAGCCAGCAGCCATGAGCCTGTCACTGTCCCAGGAGCCACTGAGGCTGCTGTGACATCACAAGCACAGCCAGCTGCCATGAGCCTGCCACTGGCCTAGGAGGCATTCAGGCTGCTGTGACCTCACAACCACAGCCAGCCGGGGGCGCTGCAGAGTTACTCAGGAGGCACTGAGGCTGCTGTGACCTCACAAGCACAGCCAGCAGCCAGGAGCCTGCCACTGGCCTAGGAGGCACTGAGGCTGCTGTGACCTCACAAGCACAGCCAGCAGGGGGCGATAGATACTAAGCAATGAGGCACTGAGGCTGCTGTGAGCTCACAAGCACAGCCAGCAGCCATGTGCATGAATCTGACCTTGAAGTCCAAGAGGCTGCTGTGATCTCACAAGCACATCCAGCAGGGGGTGCTAGACACTAAGCTATGAGGTACTCAGGCTGCTGTGACCTCACAAACACAGCCAGCAGCCAGGAGCCTGCCTCTGGCCTAGGAGGCACTGAGGCTGCTGTGACCTCACAAGCACAGCCAGCAGCCAGGAGCCTGCCACTGGCCTCGGAGGCACCGAGGTTGCTGTGACCTCACAAGCACAGCCAGGAGGTGGCGCTGGACGCTCACCTAGAAGACACCAAGGCTGCTATGATCTCACAAGCACAGCCAGCAGCCAGGCGCCTGCCACTGGCCTAGGCGGCAATGAGGCTGCTGTGACCTCACAAGAACAAGCATCAGCCAGGAGCCTGCCCCTGGCCTAGGAGGCCGTGATGTTGCTGTGATCTCACAAGCATAACCAGCAGGGGTGCTTGTCACTAACCTATGAGGCAGTGAGGCTGCTGTGAACTCCCAAGCACAGCCAGCAACCAGGAGCCTGCCACTGGCCTAGGTGGCATACAAGCAGCTGTGACGTCACAAGCAGAGGCAGCAGAGAGCGCTGTAGACTAACGTAGGAGGCTCTGAGGCTGCTGTGACCTCCCAAGCACAGCCAGCAGCCATGAGCATGCAACTGACCTCGGAGGCAGTTAGGCTGCTGTGACCTCACAAGCACAGTCAGCACTGGGCGCTGTAGAATAACATAGGAGTCACAGAGTCTGCTGTGGCCTCCCAAGCACAGCCAGCAGCCATGAGCATGCCACTGACCCCAGAGTCACTGAGTTTGCTGTGACGTCACAAGCACAGCCAGCAGCCGTGAACCTGACACTGGCCTAGGTGGCATTAAAGCAGCTGTGACCTCACAAGCAGAGGCAGCAGTGGGTACTGTAGACTAACGTAGGAGGCACTGAGGCTGCTGTGACCTCCCAAGCACAGCCAGCAGCCTGGAGCCTGCAACTGGCCGTAGGAGGCACTCAGGCTGCTGTGACCTCCCAAGCACAACCAACAGCCATGAGCATGCCACTGACCTCGGAGGCACTGAGGCTGCTGTGACCTCACAAGCACAGCCAGCAGCCAGGAGCCTGTCACTGGCTTCCGAGGCACAGACGCTGCTGTGACCTCACAACCAAAGCCAGCAACCATGAGCCTGCCACTGGCCCTAGAAGGCACTCCAGCTCCTGTGACCTCACAAGGACAGCCAGGTGGGGTGATTGCCCCTAAGCTAAGAGGCATTGAGGCTGCTGTGACCTGACAAGCACAGCCAGCAGCTATGAGGCTGCCCCTGGCTTAGGAGGCACTGAGGCTGCTGTGACCTCACAACCACAGCCAGCAGGGGGCGCTGTAGACTAACGTAGCAGTCACTGAGGCTGCTGTGAGCTCACAACCACAGCCAGCAGCCATGAGCCTGCCACTGCCCTAGGAGGCACCAAGGCTGCTGTGACCTCCCAAGCACAGCCATCAGCCGGGAGCCTGCCCCTGGCCTAGGAGGCCGTGATGTTGATGTGATCTCACAAGCATAGCCTGCAGGGGCGCTTGCCACTAATCTATGAGGCACTGAGGCTGCTGTGACCTCCCAAGCACAGCCAGCAACCAGGAGCCTGCCACTGGCCTAGGTGGCATTCAAGCAGCTGTGACCTCACAAGCAGAGGCAGCAGTGGGCGCTGTAGACTAACGTAGGAGGCACTGAGGCTGCTGTGACCTCACAAGCAGAGCCAGCAACCACGAGCCTGCCACTGGTCTAGGAGGCACTTAGGCTGCTGTGACCTCACAAGCACAGTCAGCAGCCAGGAGTCTGCAACCGACCTAGGAGGCACTCAGGCTGCTATGACCTCACAAGCCAAGCCAGAAGGGGCGCTTGCCACTAACCTATGAGGCATTGAGGCTGCTGTGAGCTCACAAGCATAACCAGCAGGCATGAGCTTGCCAGTGGCCTAGGATGTACTTAGGCTGCTGTGACCTCCCAAGCACAGCCATCAGCCAGGAGCCTGCCCCTGGCCTCAGAGGCACTGGGGCTGCTGTGACCTCACAAGGACAGCGATCAGCCAGGGGCCTGCCACTGGCCTAGGATGCACTGACGCTACTTAGACCTCACAAGCACAGGCAGCAGTGGGCGCTGTAGACTAACGTGGGAGGCACTGAGGCTGCTGTGACCTCACAACCACAGCCAGCAGTGGGCGCTGTAGACTAACGTGGGAGTCACTGAGGCTGCTGTGAGCTCACAACCACAGCCAGCAGCCATGAGCCTGCCACTGCCCTAGGAGGCACCAAGGCTGCTGTGACCTCCCAAGCACAGCCATCAGCCAGGAGCCTGGCCCTGGCCTAGGAGGCCGTGATGTTGAGGTGATCTCACAAGCATAACCTGCAGGGGCGCTTGCCACTAATCTATGAGGCACTGAGGCTGCTGTGACCTCCAAAGCACAGCCAGCAACCAGGAGCCTGCCACTGGCCTAGGTGGCACTGAAGCAGCTGTGACGTCACAAGCACAGCCAGCAGCCATGAGCCTGTCACTGTCCCAGGAGTCACTGAGGCTGCTGTGACCTCACAAGCACAGCCAGCTGCCATGAGCCTGTCACTGTCCCAGGAGCCACTGAGGCTGCTGTGACATCACAAGCACAGCCAGCTGCCATGAGCCTGCCACTGGCCTAGGAGGCATTCAGGCTGCTGTGACCTCACAACCACAGCCAGCCGGGGGCGCTGCAGAGTTACTCAGGAGGCACTGAGGCTGCTGTGACCTCACAAGCACAGCCAGCAGCCAGGAGCCTGCCACTGGCCTAGGAGGCACTGAGGCTGCTGTGACCTCACAAGCACAGCCAGCAGGGGGCGATAGATACTAAGCAATGAGGCACTGAGGCTGCTGTGAGCTCACAAACACAGCCAGCAGCCAGGAGCCTGCCTCTGGCCTAGGAGGCACTGAAGTTGCTGTGACCTCACAAGCACAGCCAGCAGCCAGGAGCCTGCCACTGGCCTCGGAGGCACCGAGGTTGCTGTGACCTCACAAGCACAGCCAGGAGGGGGCGCTGGACGCTCACCTAGAAGACACCAAGGCTGCTATGATCTCACAAGCACAGCCAGCAGCCAGGCGCCTGCCACTGGCCTAGGAGGCACTGAGGCTGCTGTGAAACCCCAAACACATCCAGCAGCCATGAGCCGGTCTCTGGCCTAGGCGGCAATGAGGCTGCTGTGACCTCACAAGAACAAGCATCAGCCAGGAGCCTGCCCCTGGCCTAGGAGGCCGTGATGTTGCTGTGATCTCACAAGCATAACCAGCAGGGGTGCTTGTCACTAACCTATGAGGCAGTGAGGCTGCTGTGAACTCCCAAGCACAGCCAGCAACCAGGAGCCTGCCACTGGCCTAGGTGGCATACAAGCAGCTGTGACGTCACAAGCAGAGGCAGCAGAGAGCGCTGTAGACTAACGTAGGAGGCTCTGAGGCTGCTGTGACCTCCCAAGCACAGCCAGCAGCCATGAGCATGCAACTGACCTCGGAGGCAGTTAGGCTGCTGTGACCTCACAAGCACAGTCAGCACTGGGCGCTGTAGAATAACATAGGAGTCACAGAGTCTGCTGTGGCCTCCCAAGCACAGCCAGCAGCCATGAGCATGCCACTGACCCCGGAGTCACTGAGTTTGCTGTGATCTCACAAGCACAGCCAGCAGCCAGGAGCATGCCACTGACCCCAGAGTCACTGAGTTTGCTGTGACGTCACAAGCACAGCCAGCAGCCGTGAACCTGACACTGGCCTAGGTGGCATTAAAGCAGCTGTGACCTCACAAGCAGAGGCAGCAGTGGGTACTGTAGACTAACGTAGGAGGCACTGAGGCTGCTGTGACCTCCCAAGCACAGCCAGCAGCCTGGAGCCTGCAACTGGCCGTAGGAGGCACTCAGGCTGCTGTGACCTCCCAAGCACAACCAACAGCCATGAGCATGCCACTGACCTCGGAGGCACTGAGGCTGCTGTGACCTCACAAGCACAGCCAGCAGCCAGGAGCCTGTCACTGGCTTCCGAGGCACAGACGCTGCTGTGACCTCACAACCAAAGCCAGCAACCATGAGCCTGCCACTGGCCCTAGAAGGCACTCCAGCTCCTGTGACCTCACAAGGACAGCCAGGTGGGGTGATTGCCCCTAAGCTAAGAGGCACTGAGGCTGCTGTGACCTGACAAGCACAGCCAGCAGCTATGAGGCTGCCCCTGGCTTAGGAGGCACTGAGGCTGCTGTGACCTCACAACCACAGCCAGCAGGGGGCGCTGTAGACTAACGTAGCAGTCACTGAGGCTGCTGTGAGCTCACAACCACAGCCAGCAGCCATGAGCCTGCCACTGCCCTAGGAGGCACCAAGGCTGCTGTGACCTCCCAAGCACAGCCATCAGCCGGGAGCCTGCCCCTGGCCTAGGAGGCCGTGATGTTGATGTGATCTCACAAGCATAGCCTGCAGGGGCGCTTGCCACTAATCTATGAGGCACTGAGGCTGCTGTGAACTCCCAAGCACAGCCAGCAACCAGGAGCCTGCCACTGGCCTAGGTGGCATTCAAGCAGCTGTGACCTCACAAGCAGAGGCAGCAGTGGGCGCTGTAGACTAACGTAGGAGGCACTGAGGCTGCTGTGACCTCACAAGCAGAGCCAGCAACCACGAGCCTGCCACTGGTCTAGGAGGCACTTAGGCTGCTGTGACCTCACAAGCACAGTCAGCAGCCAGGAGTCTGCAACTGACCTAGGAGGCACTCAGGCTGCTATGACCTCACAAGCCAAGCCAGAAGGGGCGCTTGCCACTAACCTATGAGGCATTGAGGCTGCTGTGAGCTCACAAGCATAACCAGCAGGCATGAGCTTGCCAGTGGCCTAGGATGTACTTAGGCTGCTGTGACCTCCCAAGCACAGCCATCAGCCAGGAGCCTGCCCCTGGACTCAAGGCACTGGGGCTGCTGTGACCTCACAAGGACAGCCATCAGCCAGGGGCCTGCCACTGGCCTAGGATGCACTGACGCTACTTAGACCTCACAAGCACAGGCAGCAGTGGGCGCTGTAGACTAACGTGGGAGGCACTGAGGCTGCTGTGACCTCACAACCACAGCCAGCAGTGGGCGCTATAGACTAACGTAGCAGTCACTGAGGCTGCTGTGAGCTCACAACCACAGCCAGCAGCCATGAGCCTGCCACTGCCCTAGGAGGCACCAAGGCTGCTGTGACCTCCCAAGCACAGCCATCAGCCGGGAGCCTGCCCCTGGCCTAGGAGGCCGTGATGTTGATGTGATCTCACAAGCATAGCCTGCAGGGGCGCTTGCCACTAATCTATGAGGCACTGAGGCTGCTGTGACCTCCCAAGCACAGCCAGCAACCAGGAGCCTGCCACTGGCCTAGGTGGCATTCAAGCAGCTGTGACCTCACAAGCAGAGGCAGCAGTGGGCGCTGTAGACTAACGTAGGAGGCACTGAGGCTGCTGTGACCTCACAAGCACAGCCAGCTGCCATGAGCCTGCCACTGGCCTCAGAGGCACTGAGGCTGCTGTGACCTCACAAGCACAGCCAGCAACCACGAGCCTGCCACTGGTCTAGGAGGCACTGAGGCTGCTGTGACCTCACAAGCACAGCCAGCAGCCATGAGCCTGCCACTGGCCTATGAGGCACTGAGGCTGCTGTGACCTCACAAGCACAGCCAGCAGCCAGGAGCATGCCACTGACCTCGGAGGCACTGAGTTTGCTGTGACCTCACAAGCACAGCCAGCAATCAGGAGCCTGCCCCTGGCAAAAGAGGCACTGAGGCTGCTGTGACCTCACAAGCACAGCCAACATCCATTAGTCTGCCACTGACCTAGCAGGCATGGAGGCTGCTGTGATCTCAGAAGCACAGCCAGCCGGGGGCGCTGCAGAGTTACCCAGGAGGCATTGAGGCTGCTGTGACCTCCCAAGGGCACACAGCAGCCATCAGCCTTCCACTGGCCTCAGAGGCACTCAGGCTGCAGTGACCTCACAAGCACAGCCAGCAGCCAGGAGCCTGCCACTGGCCTGGGAGGCACTGAGGCTGGCCTCAGAGGCACTGAGGCTGCAGTGACCTCACAAGCACAGCCAGCAGCCATGAGTCTGACAGTGCCCTAGGAGGCACTGAGGCTGCTGTGACCTCACAAGCACAGCCAGCAGCCACGAGCCTGTCACTGGCCTCCGAAGCACAGAGGCTGCTGTGACCTCACAACCAAAGCCAGCCACCATGAGCCTGCCACTGGCCCTAGGAGGCACTGAGGCTGCTGTGACCTCCAAAGCACAGCCAGCAGCCATGAGTCTGCCACTGGCCTAGGAGGCATTCAGGCTGCTGTGACCTCCCAAACACAGGTAGCAGCCAGGAGCCTGCCACTGGCCTAGCAGGCACTGAGGCTGCTGTGACCTCACAAGCACAGCCAGCAGGGGGCGCTGTAGAGTTACCTAGGAGGCACTGAGGCTGCTGTGACCTCACAAGCACAGCCAGCAGGGGGCGCTAGACACTAACCTATGAGGCACTGAGGCTGCTGTGACCTCACAAGCACAGCCGACAGCCATCAGCCTGCCACTGGCCTAGGAGGCACTGAGGCTGCTGTGACCTCACAAGCACAGCCAGCAGCCAGGGGCCTGCTACTGGCCTAGGAGGCACTCAGGCTGCTGTGACCTCACAAGCACAGCCAGCAGCCAAGGGCCTGCCACAGGCCTATCAGGCAATACGACTGCTGTGACCTGACAAGCACAGGCAGCAGCTATGGGCCTGCCACTGGATTGTAGGAAAAGGAGGCTGCTGTGACTTCACAAGCACAGGCAGCAGCTATGGGCCTGCCACTGCCCTATGAGGCACTGAGGCTGCTGTGAGCTCACAAGCACAGTCAGCAGCCAGGGGCCTGCTGCTGGCCTATCACGCTGTAGGAGTGCTGTGACCTGACAAGCACAGCCAGCAGCCATTGGCCTGCCACTGTCCGAAGAGGCACGGAGGCTCCTCTGACCTCACCAGCACACCAAGCAGCCATTGGCCTCCCTCTGGCCTACAGCAAAAGGAGGCTGATGTGACCTGACAAGCACAGCGAGTAGCCAGGGGCCTCCCACTGCCCTATAAGCTACAGAGACAAATGTGACCTCAAAAGGCAGCCAGCAGACAGAGGCCTGCCATGGGCCTATCAGAAAATAGGACTGCTGTGACCTTACAAGCACAGCCAGCAGCCAAGGGCCTGCCACTGGCCTATAGGGCACTGAGGCTGCTGTGACCTCGCAAGCACAGCGAGGAGCCAGAGGCCTGCCATTGCCCTATAAGGTACAGAGACAAATGTGACCTAAAAAGGCAGCCAGCAGACAGAGGCCTGCCACGGGCCTATCAGGCAATAGGACTGCTGTGACCTTACAAGCACAGCCAGCAGCTATGGGCCTGCCACTGGCCTATGAGGCACGGAGGCTGCTGTGACCTCACAAGCACAGTCAGCAGCCAGGGGCCTGCTGCTAGCCTATCGGGCTGCAGGAGTGTTGTCACCTGACAAGCACAGCCAGCAGCTATGGGCCTGCCACTGGCCTATAGGGAACAGAGGTTGATGTGACCTCACAAGCACAGCCAGCAGCCATTGGCCTGCCACTGTCCGAAGAGGCACGGAGGCTCCTCTGAGCTCACCAGCACACCAAGCAGCCATTGGCCTCCCTCTGGCCTACAGCAAAAGGAGGCTGATGTGACCTCACAAGCACAGCGAGGAGCCAGAGGCCTGCCATTGCCCTATAAGGTACAGAGACAAATGTGACCTCAAAAGGCAGCCAGCAGGCAGAGGCCTGCCATGGGCCTATCAGGAAATAGGACTGCTGTGACCTTACAAGCACAGCCAGCAGCCAAGGGCCTGCCACTGGCCTATAGGGCACTGAGGCTGCTGTGACCTCGCAAGCACAGCGAGGAGCCAGAGGCCTGCCATTGCCCTATAAGGTACAGAGACAAATGTGACCTCAAAAGGCAGCCAGCAGACAGAGGCCTGCCACGGGCCTATCAGGCAATAGGACTGCTGTGACCTTACAAGCACAGCCAGCAGCTATGGGCCTGCCACTGGCCTATGAGGCACGGAGGCTGCTGTGACCTCACAAGCACAGTCAGCAGCCAGGGGCCTGCTGCTAGCCTATCGGGCTGCAGGAGTCTTGTCACCTGACAAGCACAGCCAGCAGCTATGGGGCTTCCACTGGCCTATAGGGAACAGAGGTTGATGTGACCTCACCAGCACACCAAGCAGCCATTGGCCTGCCACTGTCCGAAGAGGCACGGAGGCTCCTCTGAGCTCACCAGCACACCAAGCAGCCATTGGCCTCCCTCTGGCCTACAGCAAAAGGAGGCTGATGTGACCTCACAAGCACAGCGAGGAGCCAGAGGCCTGCCATTGCCCTATAAGGTACAGAGACAAATGTGACCTCAAAAGGCAGCCAGCAGGCAGAGGCCTGCCATGGGCCTATCAGGAAATAGGACTGCTGTGACCTTACAAGAACAAACAGCAGCTACGGGCCTCCACTGGCCTATGAGGCACTGAGGCTGCTGTGACCTCACAAGCACACCAAGCAGCCATTGGCCTCCCAGGGGCCTATCAGGCACTGCGGCTGCTGTGACCTCACAAGCACAGCCAGCAGCCAAGGGCCTGCCACAGGCCAATCAGGCAATAGGACTGCTGTGACCTTACAAGCACAGCCAGCAGCTATGGGCCTGCCACTGGCTTATAGGGAACGGAGGCTGCTGTCACCTGACAAGCACAGCCAGCAGCTATGGGCCTGCCACTGCCCTATGAGGCACTGAGGCTGCTGTGACCTCACAAGCACAGTCAGCAGCCAGGGGCCTGCTGCTGGCCTATCAGGCTCTAGGAGTGTTGTGACCT
Organism: Dromaius novaehollandiae; assembly: GCF_036370855.1. Classification (NCBI taxonomy): domain Eukaryota; kingdom Metazoa; phylum Chordata; class Aves; order Casuariiformes; family Dromaiidae; genus Dromaius; species Dromaius novaehollandiae. Next base: position 48,594,160 of record NC_088104.1, read on the forward strand.
GACAAGCACAGCCAGCAGCTATGGGCCTGCCACTGGCCTATGAGGCACGGAGGCTGCTGTGACCTCACAAGCACCCCAAGCAGCCATTGGCCTCCCACTGCCCGATGAGGCGCTGACGCTGCTGTCAACTCAGAAGCACAGTGAACAGTCAGGGGCCTGCCACTGCCCTCAAGGGCATGGAGGCTGCTGTGACCTCAGAAGTCCAGCCAGCAGCTATGGGCCTGCCACTGCCCTATAGGGCACTGAGGCTTCTCTGACCTCAGAAGCCCACCCAGCAGCTATGGGCCTCAAACTGGCCTATCAGGCACTGAGGCTTCAGTAACCTCACAAGCACAGCCAGCAGCTATGGGCCTGCCACTGGCCTGTGAAGCACTGAGGCTGCTGTGACCTGACGAGCCCAGGCAGCTGCTACGGGCCTCCCACAGGCCTATGAGGCACGGAGGCTGCTCTGACCTCAAAAGCACACCAAGCAGCCATTGGCCTCCCACGGGCCTATCAGGCACTGAGGCTGCTGTGACCTCACAAGCACAGCCAGCAGCCAAGGGCCTGCCACAGGCCTATCAGACAATACGACTGCTGTGACCTGACAAGCACAGGCAGCAACTATGGGCCTGCCACTGGCCTATAGGAAAAGGAGGCTGCTGTGACTTCACAAGCACAGGCAGCAGCTGTGGGCCTGCCACTGGCCTATGAGGCACTGAGGCTGCTGTGAGCTCACAAGCACAGTCAGCAGCCAGGGGCCTGCTGCTGGCCTGTCAGGCTGTAGGAGTGCGGTGACCTGACAAGCACAGCCAGCAGCCATTGGCCTTCCACTGGCCTATGAGGCACGGAGGCTGCTGTGACCTCACAAGCACACCAAGCAGCCATTAGCCTCCCTCTGGCATATCAGGCACTGAGGCTGCTGTGACCTCACAAGCACAGCCAGCAGCAAGGGGCCTGCTGCTGGCCTATCAGGCTCTAGGAGTGTTGTCACCTGACAAGCACAGCCAGCAGCTAGGGGCCTTCCACTGGCCTATCACGCATTGAGGCTGCTGTGACCTCACAAGCACAGGCAGCAGCCATTGGCCTCCCACTGCCCGACGAGGCGCTGACGCTGCTGTCAACTCAGAAGCACAGTAAACAGTCAGGGGCCTGCCACTGCCCTCAAGGGCATGGAGGCTGCTGTGACCTCAGAAGTCCAGCCAGCAGCTATGGGCCTGCCACTGCCCTATAGGGCACTGAGGCTCCTCTGACCTCACAAGCCCACCCAGCAGTCATTGGCCTCAAACTGGCCTATCAGGCACTGAGGCTTCAGTAACCTCACAAGCACAGCCAGCAGCAAGGGGCCTGCCACTGGCCTGTGAAGCACTGAGGCTGCTGTGACGTCACAAGCACAGTCAGCAGCCAGGGGCCTGCTGCTGGCCTATCAGGCTGTAGGAGTGTTGTCACCTGACAAGCACAGCCAGCAGCTAGGGGCCTTCCACAGGCCTATCAGACACTGAGGCTGCTGTGACCTCACAAGCACAGCCAGCAGCCAAGGGCCTGCCACAGGCCTATCAGGCAATACGACTGCTGTGACCTCACAAGCACAGCCAGCAGCTATGGGCCTGCCACTGGCCTATAGGAAAAGGAGACTGCTGTGACCTCACAAGCACAGGCAGCAGCCATTGGCCTACCACTGCCCGACGAGGCGCTGACGCTGCTGTCAACTCAGAAGCACAGCAAACAGTCAGGGGACTGCCACTCCCCTCAAGGGCATGGAGGCTGCTCTAATCTCACAAGCACAGCCAGCAGTTATGGGCCTGCCACTGCCCTATAGGGCACTGAGGCTCCTCTGACCTCACAAGCCCACCCAGCAGTCATTGGCCACGAACGGGCCTATCAGGCACTGAGGCTTCAGTAACCTCACAAGCACAGCCAGCAGCAAGGGGCCTGCCACTGGCCTGTGAAGCACTGAGGCTGCTGTGACCTCACGAGCCCAGGCAGCAGCTATGGGCCTGCCACTGGCCTGTGAGGCACGGAGGCTGCTGTGACCTCACAAGCACAGCCAGCAGCCAAGGGCGTGCCGCAGGCCTGTGAAGCACTGAGGCTGCTGTGACCTCACAAGCACAGCCAGCAGCCAGGGGCCTGCTGCTGGCCTATCAGGCTGTAGGAGTGTTGTGACCTCACAAGCACAGCCAGCAGCTACGGGTCTCCACTGGCCTATGAGGCACTGAGGCTGCTGTGACCTCACAAGCACAGTCAGCAGCCAGGGGCCTGCTGCTGGCCTGTCAGGCTGTAGGAGTGCGGTGACCTGACAAGCACAACCAGCAGCCATTGGCCTGCCACTGTCCGAAGAGGCACGTAGGCTCCTCTGACCTCACCAGCACACCAAGCAGCCATTGGCCTCCCTCTGGCCTACAGGAAAGGGAGGCTGCTGTGACCTCAAAAGCACAGCGAGGAGCCAGGGGCCTCCCACTGCCCTATAAGGTACAGAGACAAATGTGACCTCAAAAGGCAGCCAGCAGACAGAGGCCTGCCATGGGCCTATCAGGAAATAGGACTGCTGTGACCTTACAAGAACAAACAGCAGGTACGGGCCTGCCACTGGCCTATGAGGCACGGAGGCTGCTGTGACCTCAAAAGCACACCAAGCAGCCACTGGCCTCCCAGGGGCATATCAGGCACTGAGGCTGCTGTGACCTGACAAGCACAGCCAGCAGCCAAGGGCCTGCCACAGGCCTATCAGGCAATACGACTGCTGTGACCTGACAAGCACAGCCAGCAGCCAAGGGCCTGCCACAGGCCTATCAGGCAATACGACTGCTGTGACCTGACAAGCACAGCCAGCAGCCAAGGGCCTGCCACAGGCCTATCAGGCAATAGGACTGCTGTGACCTTACAAGCACAGCCAGCAGCTATGGGCCTGCCACTGGCTTATAGGGAACGGAGGCTGCTGTTACCTCACAAGCACAGCCAGCAGCTATGGGCCTGCCACTGGCCTATAGGGAACAGAGGTTGATGTGACCTCACAAGCACAGCCAGCAGCCATTGGCCTGCCACTGTCCGAAGAGGCACGGAGGCTCCTCTGAGCTCACCAGCACACCAAGCAGCCATTGGCCTCCCTCTGGCCTACAGCAAAAGGAGGCTGATGTGACCTCACAAGCACAGCGAGGAGCCAGCGGCTTCCCACTGCCCTATAAGGTACAGAGACAAATGTGACCTCAAAAGCCAGCCAGCAGACAGAAGCCTGCCACGGGCCTATCAGGAAACAGGACTGCTGTGGCCTTACAAGAACAAACAGCAGCTACGGGCCTGCCACTGGCCTATGAGGCACGGAGGCTGCTGTGACCTCACAAGTACAGGTAGCAGCCAAGGGCCTTCCAGTAGCCTATCAGGCAATAGGACTGCTGTGACCTCACAAGCACACCCAGCAGCCATTGGCCTGCCACTGTCCGAAGAGGCGTGCAGGCTCCTCTGACCTCACCAGCACACCAAGCAGCCATTGGCCTCCCTCTGGCCTACAGGAAAAGGAGGCTGCTGTGCCCTCACAAGCACAGGCAGCAGCCATTGGCCTACCACTGCCCGATGAGGCGCTGACGCTGCTGTCAACTCACAAGCACAGTAAACAGTCAGGGGCCTGCCACGGCCCTCAAGGCATGGAGGCTGCTGTGACCTCAGAAGTCCAGCCAGCAGCTATGGGCCTGCCACTGCCCTATAGGGCACTGAGGCTTCTCTGACCTCACAAGCCCACCCAGCAGTCATTTGCCTCGTACTGGCCTATCAGGCACTGAGGCTTCTTTAACCTCACAAGCACAGCCAGCAGCAAGGGGCCTGCCACTGGCCTGTGAAGCACTGAGGCTGCTGTGACCTCACAAGCGCAGCCAGCAGCCAACGGCCTGCCACAGGCCTATCAGGCAATACGACTGCTGTGACCTGACAAGCACAGCCAGCAGCTATGGGCCTGCCACTGGCCTATAGTAAAAGGAGGCTGCTGTGACCTCACCAGCACACCAAGCAGCCATTGGCCTCCCTCTGGCCTACAGCAAGAGGAGGCTGATGTGACCTCACAAGCACAAAGAGTAGCCAGGCGCCTCCCACTGCCCTGTAAGGTACAGAGACAAATGTGACCTCAAAAGGCAGCCACCAGACAGAGGCCTGCCACGGGCCTATCAGGAAATACGACTGCTGTGACCTTGCAAGAACAAACAGCAGCTACGGGCCTCCACTGGCCTATGAGGCACGGAGGCTGCTGTGACCTCAAAAGCACAGCCAGCAGCCAACGGCCTGCCACGGGCCTATCAGTAAATAGGACTGCTGTGACCTGACAAGCACAGCCAGCAGCTACGGGCCTTCCACTGGCCTATGAGGCACGGAGGCTGCTGTGACCTCAAAAGCACACCAAGCAGCCATTGGCCTCCCACGGGCCTATCAGACACTGAGGCTGCTGTGACCTCACAAGCACAGTCAGCAGCCAGGGGCCTGCTGCTGGCCTATCAGGCTCTAGGAGTGTTGTGATCTGACAAGCACAGCCAGCAGCTATGGGGCTGTCACTGGCCTATAGGGAACAGAGGCTGATGTGACCTCACAAGCACAGCCAGCAGCCAGGGTCCTGCCACTGGCCTATAGGGAACGGAGGCTGCTGTCACCTCACAAAAACAGCCAGCAGCTATCGGCCTGCCACTGGCCTATCGGTCCATAGGACTGCTGTGACGTCACAAGTACAGTCAGCAGCTATGGGCCTGCCACTGGCCTATACAGCACGGAGGCTGATTTGACCTCACAAGCACAGCAAGCAGCCATTAGCCTCCCACTGCCCGATCACGTGCTGACGCTGCTGTCAAGTCAGAAGCACAGTAAACAGTCAGTGGATTGCCACTGCCCTAAAGGGCATGGAGGCTGCTGTGATCTCACAAGCCCAGCCAGCAGCTATGGGCCTGCCACTGCCCTATGAGGCACTGAGGCTTCTCTGACCTCACAAGCCGACCCAGCAGGCATCGGCCTGCCACTGGCCTATCAGGCAACAGGACTGCTGTGACCTCAGAAGCACGGCCAGCAGGCGTGGGCATCCAACTGCCGTTTGAGGCCCCGACACAAACGTGACCTCATAACGCAGCCAGCAGGCATGGAGCTGTCACTGGCCTCTGACGCACTGGTACTTCCGTGACATCACAAGTATAGCCAGCAGCCAAACAAGAATAAGGAGAAAAACAGCTTGCCTCAGAAAGATGATGAGACCCAATGAGGAGCAGGAGACCCCAGACCAAAAAATTGCTATTGGTCTAACTATCGCGTGAAGGGTGGGAACTGGAAGTCGAAAAGACTATAATTACCCAAGATTTGTTTATGTTAGGGTCCCTCTTCGGAGGCACCCAGCTCGAGCTGTAATTACTGCACGCGCGTGATTAAAATTATCTAATTTGTTTTGATTTGACTCTGAACTTTACTTGCGGGAACCTAGGGTCGAGCCCTGTTATGGTGGCCGACAAGCCTATTTTCCATAACAGTTTGGCACCCCAGATGGGACCCTAGGCGACCACTGTTGGGGCCTCTCATCTCCAAACAATCATCTGGCGCCATCGGGTGAGTTCACCTGGGATCTTTGGCACCGAGAGGCACCGAGAAGGTGAGTCTTAAACTCCCGCCTAAATTCTAAAATCTGGTCTGGTAACAGTGCACTGAAGGGGGTACGTGGACTGGCCACCGTAAGGCATACCAGGGGGACGGGCGCGAGTCCCATCCCCAGGGTTAGAGTGGGTCTAAGTCCCAGTTCGGTCCGGCCGGAGGAGGGGTGCGCAGCCTGATCAGCATAAGGCGCACTGCAAAACTTTGAGACCAAAAATTAGAGTCACTGTGACTGGTGTGAGTTTAAACAGTACTGTGTGTGAGTGCGTGTAGCCTGGGAACCAATTGGGGCACCCGTCGACTGGGGCACCCGTCGACTGAGAAGCCGCCCGCTGCGAAGGGACAGCAGTCCTAGCAGTTAAAGACTCGGGTGGTGTGAGTGTGGTTCCCAGGGAGCGAGAGAAAAGTGCCCAATTAAGGGGAATTGTGCGGGCGTATGACCCTACCTGGGGAGATGTACAAACGCTCCTTGAATCTGTGTTCACTCCAGATGAAAGGTGCTCAATTTTGGATGCAAACCGCCGCTGGGCAGCAGAGGAGGGTGTCAGGGCTGCTGGAACAGCCTGGCCAGCTGTGGACCCCGGGTGGAATCATAATGTAGATGCAGATTCCAGGCAGTTGCAATTAGCCAGAGAGGACTTAGAAGAAGCTATACCTTTGGCAGGACAAAAGACTGCAAATAAGGGAGTGTCAGCAACAGGCAGAGGAACACCCCTCGGCTTACTTTGCTAGGCTAATTAAGCAAGTCAGAATGTATGGGGGAGGACTAGACCCAGAAGCCGAGGCTAACAGGCCGCTAATGATTTCCACATTTGTAGACCAAGCAGCCCCGGACATTAGAAAGTAGTTTTCCAAACATGTCCCTGACTGGCCAGGAAAGCGAATGGATGAAATATTACGTTTAGCCACATTTGTGTATAATAGTCGAGAGGAGGAGAGGGCAAAAGAAAAGAGACAGCAAAAAAGAGAGGAAGTTAGTGTGTTAGCAGCTGTGTTAAGACATGGATTTAGAGGACCCAGAGGGAGGGGAGGTGAAAGAGCTAGGAGAGATAGATGGAGTCAGAGTCAGTCACAGACGCACCTATATGCCTTTTGGGGAGGGATCTCCTGCAAGCCTTGGATACTCAGATCTGCTTACAGCCGGAAGGGATAAAGCTAATAATTATGGGTTCGTGTGTTCTGGCTAAGACACCAGGACCAGAGCCAACTAATCTGCAAATTCCAACAGGTTTAGAATCAGTTTCTAAAAAATTATGGAGCGCTTCAGGAATGGATGTGGGACTACTGAAATCAGCCAGTCCAGTCTCGATAAAAACAAAGGGGGGATTGCCTCCTGCAGTTAAACAATATCCTATCCCGAAGGAAGCAGAGAAGAGTATCCAAAAACAAATTGATCATTATCTGAAAATGGGTATCCTTAGAGTCTGTGAATCCCCATATAACACCCCAATTCTGCCAGCTAAAAAGAACAGGCAAGATGCTGATGGTGATCCAGAGTATCGCTTTGTACAAGACTTAAGGGCTATAAACGAACATGTAGCTGCTCCACATCCAGTAGTCCCCGACCCATCAACCATTTTACTACAGATTCCCCATTGGGCAACTTATTTTACTGTGATTGACCTAACAGCAGCCTTTTTTAGTATACCAATAGCTGAAGATAGCCAAGATCTCTTTGCTTTCACTTGGAAGAGACAACAATTAACTTGGACAAGGCTGCCACAGGGATTTACTGGGTCTCCGACTATTTTTTCGCGTATACTCAAAAATGACCTCTCAGATATCGAACTTCCAGGACATTCTGTATTAATACAATATGTAGATGATTTGTTATTAGCAAGTAAAGATTATGAGACATGTTTGAAAGATACTGTTTCTCTATGTAACGCTCTTGCAGAAAAAGGGCATCGAGCATCTCTGTCTAAACTCCAGCTGTGTCAAAGAGAGGTAAAATATTTGGGTTTTATCTTAAGAGAAGGACACAGGTTAGTTGATCCAGAATGAGTAAAGACAATTCTTGATATGCCTCGTCCTGTAACAAAAAAGCAGCTTAGGGGATTTTTAGGAGCTGTAGGATTCTGCCAACCGTGGATTCCTGGGTTAGCAGAACTTACTAAGCCTCTGGTACAGGCAACAAAAAAGGAGGAGATAGAGCCTTTGGCCTGGGGCCCAAGGCCCCAGGGAAAGGGAGAAAGCTTTTACATCTGTGAAAAAAGCGTTGGTTTCAGCCCCTGCTCTCGGGTTACCAGATTATAGCAAACTATTTGAATTATTTGTCCATGAGCGACAGGGAGTAGCAAGTGGGGTACTCACCCAAAAACTAGGCCCTCACCGTAGACCAGTGGCCTGTTACTCCACGCAACTAGATGAGGTAGCTAAAGGCACTCCAGGATGCATCAGAGCAATAGCAGCTACTGCAGCTCTTATTGAAAAAAACACGACCTGTGGTTTTGGGTCATTCATTGACTGTGTATGTGCCACATGAAGTAGAACTGTTAATGAAGCAATATGCGACTCAAGCACTATCCCCACAGAGAGCTCACTGCTATGAACTGATAATACTGCATGCAGATAATGTGACTTTAAAAAGATGCAATATTTTGAATCCAGCAACGCTATTGCCTCAACCGGAGGACAGAGAGCCACATCATTCCTGTGAGCAGGTGGTCGCCAGCTCGAGCAAGCCCCGGGAGGACCTTAAAGATGAACCTTTGGAGAACCCGGACTTAGTTCTGTTTACAGATGGGTCATCCTATTATTTGGACGGAAGACGTCACTCCAGCTATGCTGTCACTAACGTCTTTGAGGTGCTTGAGGCCAATCCTTTGTCTCCATCAGTAAGTGCTCAAGGAGCAGAATTAATAGCATTGCCCCAAGCAGCAAAATATAGGTAAGAGCTTGCGGGTAAATATCTATACCGACTCTAAATATGCATTTGGAGTGTGTCATGCAACAGGGATGTTATGGAAAGGACGAGGATTCTTTTCATCATCAGGAAAGAAATTAGCTAATGGAGAAGAAATACGTAATTTGCTGGAAGCAGTTCAACTGCCCAAAGAAATTGCGGTAATACACTGCCCAGCCCATACTAAAGACACTACAGAAATTAGCAGAGGAAATGCTCTAGCCAACGCTGCTGCGAGGGCTGCAGCTCGACAACCTCTGAGAGAATGTATGGGGGCAGTTCCAAGGATGGACCAGAGTGAGTGGCCAAACTTAATAGACCCCAAAACTATGTATGAAAAAGACTGCTCAGTGGAAGAGAAAAAACAATGGGAACAGTGGGAAGCAAAACAAAATGATGATGGAATATGGACAATTGGGGAAAAACCAATTCTACCAAAAAAATATTTAATTACTATAGCTAGGTGGTTTCACGATAAAGCTCATGGGGGAGCCGAGGCAATAGCTAAACAGCTACAGAAAGTATGGGCTGCTCCAGGAATTTATGCAGCTGCTGCAAGAATAACGAATAGCTGCCCGACCTGCCTGAAGTTTTCAAATAACAAGCCAAGCTCAGATTTGGGGGGACGACCATGGGCTTTCTTCCCTTTCCAGAAGCTGCAAATAGATTACGCAGATATGCCATCTGTCTATGGATACAAACACTTGTTAGTGATAGTAGATCAGTTATCAGGCTGGGTAGAAGCTTTCCCAACAAGAAAGGCTGACACAGGGGGAGTGGTAAAAGCCTTACTGAAGGAAATCATACCCAGGTATGGGGTCCCAGAAGCCATTGATTCAGACAGGGGTGCCCATTTTACAGCAAGCATAATCAATCAGTTATGTAAATCGTTAGGAATAAAAAGAAACCTACATGCTCCTTATCACCCACAATCTTCAGGACAAGTAGAAAGAATGAATAGAGCATTAAAAGAGAAAATAGCAAGAATATGCACACATGCTAGCCTAAAATGGCCAGAGGCATTAAACTTAGCTCTATGGGATGTTTGAAATTCTCCACGGCAACCCATAGGACTAACACCAGCAGAAATTCTTTTTGGGAGACATTTAGCGATACCAGGGACTTATATCCCTGCTAAGACCAGCCTATTAGACGGAGATGAATGAGTGACACAATATGTACTAGCCTTACAAGAACAGTTTAAGGCCTTGCAAAATCAGGCTCAGTGGTTTCAGCCGGTGCCATCAGACATTCAGGCACATGATATACAGCCTGGAGATAAAGTGCTGATAAAGGTATTCTCGCGAAAAACAAAACTAGAACCAAAATGGGAAGGACCCTACACTGTATTGTTAAGTTCTTACTACGCTGTTAAAATTCTAGGAAAAGAGAATTGGATTCACCACTCTCACGTGAAACGAGTGACAGTCCAAGAAGCAAACACAGCAGAGCTTGCAGCAGAACAATGAAGACAACCACGTAAAGCTCGATGGGATACACGACTTCCCCAGGGTAATCTGTTGGGACTCGCCTCACTAACACAAATCTCTTTGCCTTTACTGCACCCTGCAGGATGGCAGGCAGAAGTGCCGTGCTCATGTTGCTGTTTCAAACCCTGGCAATGCCACTTTCCCTAAGCTGTGGTCAAAGAACCTTAGAGTGGCCATGGTCCCAGGCCCGTGTTAAGTATACCGGAAGTATGGGATTAAATTCTGATAAAAACTTAAACCTCTCAACCCTGGTCATGCATGGAACTGAAGTATACTCAGAAAATGAGTGGAGCTGGGATAATACTAACCAACTTCCCCAACTCCTGGGAGGGACAGGAAAGGAAATAAAGATAGGGTGTCGAGTGATCAGCGGGTCCACCCACGAGAAGGCGACTCAAATCTCTCTCACTAAAATCAAATCAAATGAAAAAGAAAGGAAAATTTGTGCCAGTGAAAACCTGGATTGCTGGTACAATTTTACCTTAGAACAGCCTGTTTTAATAGTTTGTCTGTGGGCTCACCACAATGTGGGACTATCATTTAAATTTAAAATAGACATTATTGAGCCCAGTACAGCAATACCTACCCTGACTACAATTATTTTCACCAATATAAATAACTCTGTTACCATGAAGAGTAAGAAAACCTTATCCCCACAAATCTTTGAAATTGGACCGTATGTGATTAGAAATACAGGCCAACAACGAGTGTTATTTAATCCATCATGGTCTCTCAATCGAGTAGAGCTGTTAATGCAAATTATATCTCTACAATCAAACCGACCTGTTCACCATTCTTAGGTACGTCCTATGTGGGATGGACGGCGTGGTTACATAGGCAAACCCTCACCTCTCCAAAACGAACAAGGAGAGATGTGACCGGTATCATAGGAACAGGATTGGGAGTCCTAAACAGTATAGATGCTGAAGTACTCGTAAATAAACTGAGCACAACAACAAGTGACTTATGCAGATTAAAACATCCATTGAGGGCTTCTTTATTAGCATTAGGAACTAACCAATGGCTTTCATCCGAGATATTACCTCAATGGGAAAAAATGAATGAAAAAGATCACCACTTGATAGTGGATGCACTTGGGGAAACCCAAATTAATATTTCCCTGGCCCTCAGTTGCATCCAAGCTCAACTGTGGATGCAATCTATGGTAGCAACGATTATAAGGGAAGGGGAAGAGGGCACTTTACCCACTGAAATTCGAAAGGTAATTTGGGATAATGCGACCGAATTTGAAAAGGAATTCCAATCCTGGTGGTATCTGGTCAATTTTACTTATGATCCTATCAACACTAAGGCCACAGCCTTTGTTTCAACAATACGTAATGCTTCAACATATACAATATATCCAATCATTGCGTTAGGATTAAATCACAATGGAGCTATACTCTATCCATTGGAACATAGAGTATGGGCCCAACGAAATGGAAATAAATGGCAAACTGTGGACGTTAGCGCATGTATTGTACAGGAACAGCAAGGGTTTAATTTGTGAAAGTAATACTATCAAAGCCCAAGACATTTGTCTTGACACTGAGCAAAATGTTTGTCATTTTGAAATACACCCTGATGAAACACCTGAAACTATACTTGTATATATTGGGAGAGGATGCGTATGTATGAGAACCTTTTGTAGTCTTGTAGTTATAGATGGCATTGTAGTAGATATAAGTAATCATTGAAATATTTGTATTTGTAGCTTTACCAAAATCATGGGATGTGATTTTAATTATTCAGCTCCTATCACGTCTTATCAATTGTTACACTCTAATTATACATTAATTCAAAATTTACTACCTACCCCCATTGGGATGAATCTCACCCTGGTAAGGAAACTACTACAACATGATGATTTGCATCGACTGCTAGAGCGCATCCAGAACAGTGGACAGAAAACTCTAATCACTGTTCCCCATGATGCAAAAGAGATACATCATATCTTGGAAAGGGTAAAAAGGGACGGACAACATCATGGCTGGGAAACTCTTGTAGGGTGGTCACCAACTGCAACAGGGATTTATAATCATGTATTGCACCCGGTAGTAGTTGTATTCAGTTTAACTGTGTTATGCCTATTGCTTACGATCATATTATACATAAGATTAGGGAAAGTGATAGTACGCCTCGAAAGGCTTCGAGAACTCTGTTTAAAATATTAGCAGGGATGCTTCATAAAAACAAAGGGGGGAAACTGTTAAAGAATAGTGAATTGAAACTGTCTAGAAATGGCTGCTTAGCACAACTTACATAAAACTTGCTTAGCATGAGTGGCTAGATTTGCTGAAGCCTTAGGCCGAGCGTGGGAAAAGTAACGAATCTTTACTTATTTTAATAAAAAATAGTGCCTCAGAGCTCGTTCAGGCTGGGAAGATAAGGGCGCCACACGCAGTCGGCGCACCTGTGTCACCGACTCCGAGAGGGAAGACGCCAAAACAACTGGGAAGATAAGACCTTGGGAGGCAACCGCCAGACCCAACAAAAACAGAGGTACAACCATCATCAGAGACTGCAAAAAAACAAGAATAAGGAGAAAAACAGCTTGCCTCAGAAAGACGATGAGACCCAATGAGGAGCAGGAGACCCCCAGACCAAAAAATTACTATTGGTCTAACTATCGCGTGAGGGGTGGGAAGTGGAAGTCGAAAAGACTATAATTACCCAGGATTTGTTTATGTTAGGGTCCCTCTTTAGAGGCACCCAGCTCGAGCTGTAATTACGGCACGCGTGTGATTAAATTTAGTTTGTTTTGATTTGGCTCTGAACTTTACTTGGGGGAACCTAGGGTCGAACTCTGTTATGGTGGCCGACAAGTTTAATTTCCATAACAGGCCGATGAGGCTGCAAAAAGGGCAGCATTATCTGTGTCAGTGGCAGCATTAGTTCCAGAGAGAATGTTAAAAATGGAAATTCCAGTATACACTGAAAAAGAAAATAAATTAGCAGAAATACTGAAATGCATAAAAACTCCTGAAGGATGGTGGGTGACATCTACTGGACAGTGTGTGGTAACTTTGCTGATAATGAAGAAGCTGATGAAGCAAATACATGATAGTACCCACATGGGAGCTGAGGCACTGGTTGAAACAGTTAAAAGATTTGCTGTGGGAGTTAGTATGTTAATAATTGCAGAGGGTATTACACAAAAATGTGAAATCTGTTTTAGAAATAATCCCAAGATTCAGAAGAAGCCCCCCAGGGGAAGTAAAAAGGGGCTTCATGCCTGGGGATTACTGGCAAATTGATTTTTCTGAATTACCAAGATGTAATGGATATAAATATTTGTTGGTAATTGTTGACACCTTTTCAGGATGGCCTGAGGCTTTCCCGTGTCGTACCACTAAAGCAAGGGAGGTAGTGAAAATGTTATTAAAAGAAATCTACCAAGATTTAGGGTACCAGAAGGGTTTTCTTCAGATAGGGGACCTCATTTTATAGCAGAAATAGTACAGCAAATCTCAAAAATACTACAAATTAAATGGGACTTACATACCCCCTGGAGGCCACAATCCAGTGGAAAAGTTGAAAGAATGAATCAAACAATTAAGAGACGAGACAGGTAGGAAAATTGTGTCAGGAGACTCAGATGAAATGGACTGATGTTTTACCTCTGACATTATTAAGAATCAGAATAACCCCAAGGGTTAGGGAGAAAGTTAGTCCATTTGAGATTCTGTATGGTAAACCTTACACTGTAAATTTAACTGGAAATGAAATTCAAATGCACGTTAAGGGTGATCAAATTTTAAGTGATCATCTCTTGTCTATTGCAAAGGTTCTTCTCTCCGTAGGTACATCCAGTTATACTTTTAGGTTACACCCGAGTGAAAGCAGTACCTCGAGAGATGTGGAAAGCTGAACAAGTTCAACCTCTAAAGTTAAAAATATATAAAGATATATGAGTTGTATTAGAAGCGAATCGGTTTTAAATTTAGATTGTATTCAGGGAAAAAAAAATGCTTTAATCTGTTTGTTAGGAATAGGGTTAATATTGTTGTTATGGTATCTGTGTAAAAATGATGTTCTCCTTAACAACCAGGGGAGAAATGTGGTGGTTAGTTTTTCTAGGTTACCTGAGCCAAACAATTAAAGGGAATCAGGAAGGATTTTGGAGTCACAATCTCCATTTGGAAGTAATTACGAAATCTATGAAGATAGTTAACCAGAGGGATTGCTGGGTGTGTACCCACTTCCCTGAACATTCCAACAAGGGCTTCCCACTAATTGGAGTGCCTATGAAACAACCAAACAGGAATGGGAAGTCCAGAGTGTGACAGGAGATTATTATCAATGTATCCAAAGATGTAAGAATAGTAATAAATGGTGGGAGAAAACTATACTTTATGGAAAGCAACCGATCAACTGTACTGGAGCCATTAAGGTAGGAGGTTATAAAGATTGCTCTCGGATAGCTGAATAGGTTTATAAGTGGCCAAGTAAGGAACTAAATGGGTGGCGTGTTCCAAAAGGTAGTGGATGGTATTGGTTGTGTGGAAACAAGGCACGAAAAGTGCTTCCTCCTAATTGGTCAGGGACATGTACTTTAGGGGCAATAATCCCTAATGTTACTCTAAGAAAAGAATTGAGTAATAAATACCAAAAATCCTGGCTAAGAACATTCATAAGGAGACAAAAGAGGGTCAATAATCCTTTAATAGATCGACCTACTAGGTTGCAGTCATTCGTAAGGTGGCTGTTTCCACAACTGGGAGTGAGTGAACTTGAAAAAGCAATAGTAAATATTTCAGCAGTTATTGAAAAAATAGGGGAAAAATAGGAAAAAAATTGTGCTGTAGGGGCCTCCGAGTGCCTTTTTTTCAGTGTAGGGGCAGCCAAGTGCCTTTCTTTTGTGGTGTGGTCCTCCGAGTGCCTTTTTCTGTGCTGTGGAGGCCTCTGAGTGCTTTTTGTTTTTTCCGGTGCACTGGCCTCCAAGTGCCCTGTTTTTCGGTACACTGGCCTCCGAGTGCCTTTTTTTGCGGTGAAGGGCCCTCCGAGTGCCTTTCTTCGTGTTGCAGCATCCTCCGAGTGCCTTTCTTTTCGCATTGTAGCAGCCCCTGAGTGCCTTTTTTTGTGGTGTAGGGGCCACCAAGTGCCTTTTTTTGCAATGTAGGGGCCTCAGGGTGCGTTGTTTGCAGTGTAGTAGCCTCCAAGTGCCTTTTTTTGCAATGTAGGGGCTTCCGAGTGCCTTTCTTGGTGGTGCCGGGCCCTCCGAGTGCCTTGTTTCACATTGCAGCAGCCCCCAAGTGCATTTGTTTGTGCTGTCGGGGCCACCCTGTACCTTTTTTTGTGGTGTCGTCCTCCAAGTGCCTTTTTTTTGTGGTGTAGCGGCCTCCGAGTGCCTTTTTTTGCAGTTCAGGGGGCTGTGATTGACTTTTTTGGCAGTGCAGGGGCCACCGAATGCCTTTTCTTGCGGTGCACTGGCCTCCGAGTACCTTTTTTTCCAGTGTAGGGGCCTCCGAGTACCTTTCTTTGTATTGTAGCTGCCTCCGAGTGCCTTTTTTTTGTGGTGTAGGGGCCTCCGAGTGCATTTTTTTCCGTTGCAGGTGCCTCCGAGTGCCTTTCTCTGCGATGTAGCGGCCTCCAAGTGCCTGTTTTTGTGGTGCACTGGCCTCTGAATGCCTTTCTTTCCAGTGTAGGGGCCACCGAGTGCCTTTTTTTGCATTCTAGCAGCCCCTGAGTGCCTTTTTCTGTGTTGTACGGGCCTCCAAGTACCTTTTTTTTTTTCCAGTGTAGGGGCAGCCGAGTGCCTTTTATTGTGGTGTAGAGGCCTCTGAGTGCCTTTTTTGCAGTGCAGGGGCCACCGAGTGCCTTTTTTAGCATTCTAGCAGCCCCTGAGTGCCTTTTTCTGTGTTGTACGGGCCTCCAAGTACCTTTTTTTTTCCAGTGTAGGGGCAGCCGAGTGCCTTTTTTTTGTGGTGTAGAGGCCACCGAGTGCCTTTTTTTGCTGTGCATGTGCCTCAGGGTGCCTTTTTTTGCTGTGCATGGGCCTCAGGGTGCATTTTTTTGCAGTGTAGTAGTCTCCAAGTGCCTTTTTTTGCAATGTAGGGGCCTCCGAGTGCCTTCTTTTGTGGTGCAGGAGCCTCCGAGTGCCTTTATTTGCAGTGTACAGGCCTGCAAGTGCCTCTTTTTCCAGTGCAGGGCCCTCCACGTGCCATGTTTCACATTATAGCAGCCCCCGAGTGCCTTTTTTTCAGTGTAGGTGCCACCGAGTGCCTTTGCTTGTGGTTCAGGGGCCTCCGAGTGCTGTTATTTTGGGGTAGTAGCCTCCATGTACCTTTTTCTTTGCAGTGTGGTGGCCCCGAGTGCCTTTTCTTGTGTTTCAGAGGCCACCAAGTGCCTTTTTTTGCGGTGAAGAGCCCTCCGAGTGCCTTTTTTTGCATTGTAGCAGACCCCGAGTGCCTTTTTTTGTGCTGTAGGGGCCACCAAGTGCCTTTTTTTGCGGTGCATGGTCCTCCGCGTGCTCTTTTTGCAGTGTAGAGGCCTCCAAGTGCCTTTTTTTGCAGTGTAGCGGCCTCCGAGTGCCTTTTCTTGTGGTTCACTCTTCTCCGGGTGCCTTTTTTTTGCAGTGCAGGGGCCTCCGAGTGCCTTTGTTTGAGGTGCACTGCTGTCTGAGTGCCTTTTTTTGCAGTGAAGGGGCATCTAAGTGCCTTTTTTCCGGTCTAGCCACCTCCAAGTGCCTATTTTTGTGATGCAGACTCCCAAAGTGCCCTTTTTTCCAGTATAGTGTCCTCCATGGGCATATTTTTGCAGTGCATGGCTTCCTAGTGCCCTTTTTTCCCAGTGCTCATGCCTCCAAGTGCCTTTTTTTCTCTTATGGTCCTTCAGTGTTCTGTGATATCACTTTATCCTTTGCCTGAAATGATATTGTCAGGCCCACCACTGCTGGATGAGATAGTCATGTCACTTCTGCCTCACGGCCTGGTAGGCCAGTCAGGCCCATCAGTCCTTGTTCTGCTTGTGAGGTTGCTTCTGCCTCTGTGCTTGATAGGGCAGTGGCAGGGCCATGCCTCCTGGCTGGGCTTGTGAGGATACTTGTGTCTGCATGCCAAAAAGGGCAGTGGCAGGCCCATGGCTGCTGGTCTGCTTGGGTGTTCCCTTCTTTCTCCGTGCTTGATGCGCCATGGCAGGCCCTTCACTGCTGGCTGTGCTTGTGAGGTCCCTTTGACCTAAGTGCCTGATGAGGCACTCAGAGCGCCATGAGTCCTGCCTGTGCTTCTGAGCTCACTTCTGCCTCAGTGCCTGATAGGCCAGTGGCAGGCCACTGGCTGCTTGCTGAGGTAGTGAGGTCATTTTTACCAGCAGCCCTAAACTTAGCACTACGGGAGGTTCAGAATCCTCCGTGACAGCCTCTAGGACTATTGCCAGTGGAAATTCTTTTGGGGAGACCTTTAGCCACAGTGGGCAACTCAGGCTAAAAGCAACCGCTTGGGTGGAGATGAGCGAATTACACTTACAAAAGGTAGGGGAAAAGCTCAGTGGGCCCACTCAGTACCAGGTGGCGTGCAAGCACACGCTATCCAGCCTGGACGTAAGGGGTTGGTACAGATAGTCACCTGAAAGTCCGAAGTGCAACCAAATCGCGGGAGGCCCCTACACTGTACTGTGGAGTTCTTATTTCACTGTTAAACTTCCAGGGAAAGAAAATTGGCTCCAATCAGTCAGATGTAAAGCGGCTGAGTGGACCGGAAGCTCTTGGAAGCACCACATGAGCTAAGCCATCCGGGACATTAAATGTTACAAAGTGTGGCGTGTAACGCTTGTGCTGTTAGTTGTTGTCGTGACCTTTGTGCTTGCACTGGAGTATTGTTTAACCGCCCTAGCAAAAAACCAAGCTGCGAGTAAAATGTGTTGTAGCCAAAATCGAGGAGAAGCAGTTTGGGAAGCAAATGAGGAATGCTCTTGTTCCTACTTGTATCAAATAGCGCATCCACAGAGTTGACAGCATGTTGCAGTACTGGCCTGCCACGTTGAAGGTGAGGCAAAAGCCCTGGAGGAGCATCCCATACGGATAGAAATGGGACCAAGACATTACCCAAACTGAGAAGTCCAGTGTGTCACTAACTACAAATTGTAGTGACTCTCGCCTGGTGCCGGAGAGACGATTGCACTGAGAACTTCCGCCTTCCATTGCCCGGGTCCCGGCAGGCCCCGGTGATGTGTTTTAACGAATGCTCTTGTAATGGGAGTGTAACTTGTAAGTCTACTCCATTAGTTCTACCCTGCACTCTCAGGAAGGGGCTTTCAACACTCTCTCCTGCTTTAACCACTTCCCCAATGCTCTCCATTTTAACTTTCCCTGCAGTCACTGCAGGAACAGCCCGGCCATCTCCGCAGAGCTCCCACGCAGTTAAATCAACCGGAACACAAAAGTTACTGTTGAACCCTTTGTGGTCTCTAAAACCTGTAGCGTTACTCAGGCAAGAGAACATGTCTATGATTAAACCATCCTGTCTGCCATTTTTAAATATAGCTTACACCGCATGGCTGGAATGGTTACGCAAGCGGACCTGAAGCGCCAAATGGCGAGAAAGAAAGGATGTCAGTGGTGTTACAGGGCCAGGATTAGGAGTTCTAAATAGCATCGATGCTGAGGCATTAGTGAATAAGCAAGTGCCACAAACAGAGATGTGGCTACATTAGCAAAGCCAAGCCATTACGATCATCTCTGTTACCTCTTGGACGTAATCAACGGTGGTCCTCTCAGATTTCTACCTCAGTGGGAGCTCAAAGAAGGAAAGCTCATCAGCTTCCTTAGTTGCATCAGGAGGAGCTGAAACTAATGTTTCTTTGGTGGTCCATTGTATCCAAGCCAAATGGACACAATCGGGACCAGTTGCAACAACTCGGGCAGGTGAGAAAGGGCTCCTACCCAGTGAAATTCGCAAAGCAGGACTCCTTCCAAAGGAGTTCAATATTAAGGAATCTTGGACTGCCACCATCTAGAGTTAATCAGAGTCAGGCCCGGGCAGCCCCATGACATTGCCTCCCGTGCCTCACTTACACCACGTCCACTCACAGCTGCCTCCTAAGACTGCCCGCCTGCTCAGCTGCCTGTCTGAACAGCCCACGCTGACAGGCAAGAGCTGTTGCCAAGCAAGCTTGACCTGCATGCGCAGGGCAGCCCCACAGCACTTTCACAGCTGCCTTCCTCGCCGGTTGACACTTACAGCAGGGCTATTCCCCCCGAACGCCTAGGAGTGCCACACTGCTCCAACGCCTCCACTGACAGTCAGGGCTCACAGGCAGGAGCTAGTCCCAGCCAAGCTTGCCCTGCATGCCTAAGGCAGTCCCACAACAGGATAACGGCTTGCCTTCCTTTCCCGTTGACATTAATAGCACCGCTACTCCTGCCTTCCTCCTAGCAATGCCACGTTGCTCAAATGCCTGTCCAACGAGCAAGGGCCGCTAGGCAAGAGCTCTGGGCATGCCAAGCTTGCCTCGGGCAGCCCACAGCATATTCCCTGCTCTCTTTCTAGGTGAGGGCCTTTTGGCCTTTACCGCCGGCTACTCCCAACTTAGTCCTAAGAATGCCAAAATGCTCAGATGCCTTTGTGAGCAAGCAGGGCTCAAAAGCAAGAGCTCGTCCCCACCACACAAAACCTGCTAAGCCACAGCAGGCCCACTACACCTTCACAGTTGCCTTCCTCTCCTGGCCACACTTAAAGGCTGCGTACTCACGCCTTACTCCGAGGAGTGCCACATTGCGCAAACGCCTCTCTCTCTGCTGTCAGTCCTCACAGGCAAGAATTCTGGACACAAGTTGGAAAAGAGCTTCTGGCAGCCGCACGATATGCGCAGCTCACCGTTCACTTGTGTTGCCGATCACACCAGGCATATTCAGCGCTTCCTCCAATGAATGCCAGAATAGTCAGTGGCGCGTCCGAGCAGCCAGGGCTCACAGACAAGAGCCTTCATCCCTGAGGCCACCGCACAGTATGTTCCTGAGTGGCCATCCTCGCCTGGCAAAACAGAGGGGCTTGCTCGCTCTAAGTGTGGAGGGAAGAGGTGGGCAAGCTGCGAACCTGTTGTAGAGCTGCCTTAGCTATGCAGCTCAAGCCTGTGAGCGCTGGCTGTTCGGACAGCCGTCGGAGCAGTCTGTCGGGCTTAGGCAGAAGGTGTGAGTACGCCTGGTGTAATTGTCGATGGGGGGAGGATGGCGAGACCGGCTCATTTTGCTGTGCTCCCAGAGACAAGCTTGTCGTGCCCAGCGCTCTTGCCCGTGAGCTTTCTAAAGCGTAAGCCTGGTGTAATTGTCGACAGGTCTCACAGGCAAGAGTGATGGACTCCCCCCCGCCCCAGGATTGCTCTGCATGCTTAGGGCAGCCCGACAACACATTCACGGCTCGCCTTCTTTGCCGGTCGACTCTTACGAGCTTTCTTAAGAGTAAGCATGGTAGTCGGCAGGGGGCACAGGCAGGAAAGCTAGCCAACCAAGCTTCCTTTTCATGCTTAGGGCAGCCCCGCAACACATTCACAGCTGCCTTCCTCGCCGGTCAACACTTACAGCAGGGCTATTCCTCCTGAATGCCTAGGCGTGCCACACCGCTCAAGCGCCACCGACAGTCAGGGCTCACAGGCGGGAGCTAGTCCCAGCCAAGCTTGCCCTGCATGCCTAAGGCAGTCCCACAACAGGATAACGGCTTGCCTTCTTCTCCTGTTGACATTAAAAGCACGTCAGCTCCCACCTTCCTCCTAGCAATGCCACATTGCTCAAATGCCTGTCCAAAGAGCAAGGGCTGCTGGGCATGCCAAACTTCCCTTTGGTAGCCCACAAAATATTCCCTTGCTCTCTTCCTAAGTACGCGCCTTTTGGCCCTTTACACCACAGCTACTCACAAGCCTTATTCCCGAGAATGCCGGCTGGCTCCGACACCCGTCGTGGCAGAAGTGGATTCAGAGGGAGAGCTCTGGGCGCTACAGGCTTGCCTCGGGCAGCCTCACAAAAAAAAAAGTCCAGGTCTCGCTTTCCTTCCCTGTGGACATTACAGCAGGACTCTTTCAAGCTCACTCCTGAGATAGGCACAGGTATCACATGCTTCTCCCACTTGTCAGCACTCACAGGGAAGAGTTCTTGAGTTCTTCTGCGTCCACGTCTCGCCTTCTTTGCCTCTCAACACTTACAGCAGGCCTACTCCCACCTTACTGCTCGGAGTGCCACACTGCTCCAATGCTTCTCTCCGCGTCAGTACGCACAAGGAAGAATTCTGGACACCAGCTGGAAAAGAGCTTCTGGCAGCTCCAGAAGACATACCATCGCACCATCCTCCCCAATCAACAATTACACAAGGCTTTCTCCTAAGAATGCCAGCCTGCTCAGACGCCTGTCCAAAGAGCAGAAATGGGTTCAGAGGCGAATGTGCTGGCACGACAGGCTTGCTTCGGGCAGCCTCAGAAAAAAAAAACAGGTCTCGCTTTCTGTCCCTGTGGACACATACATAAGCCTGGTGTAATTGTCGACAGGTCTCACAGGCAAGAGTGATGGACTCCCCCCCTGCCCCAGGATTGCTCTGCATGCTTAGGGCAGCCCCACAGCACTTTCACAGCTGCCTTCCTCGCCGGTTGACACTTACAGCAGGGCTATTCCCCCCGAACGCCTAGGAGTGCCGCACTGCTCCAACGCCTCCACTGACAGTCAGGGCTCACAGGCAGGAGCTAGTCCCAGCCAAGCTTCCCCTGCATGCCTACGGCAGTCCCACAACAGGATAACGGCTTGCCTTCTTCTCCTCTCGACATTAAAAGCACGTCGGCTCCCACCTTCCTCCTAGCAATGCCACATTGCTCAAATGCCTGTCCAACGAGCAAGGGCTGCTGGGCATGCCAAGCTTGCCTCGGGCAGCCCCACAAGACGTATCCGTCTCACTTTCCTCCCCTGTCAACAAACACACCATGCATACTGACAGCTTCCTGCTAAGAATGCCAGAGTGCTCAGATGCCTGAGCGAACGACAAGTGCAGAGCGGTAATAGCTCTGGGCATGCCAAGCTTCCTTTTGGCAGCCCACAAAATATTCCCTTGCTCTCTTCCTAACTGCGCGCCTTTTGGCCCTTTACACCACGGCTACTCACAAGCCTTACTCCTGAGAATGCCGGCCGGCTCCGACACCCGTCGTGGCAGAAGTGGATTCAGAGGGAGAGCTCTGGGCACTACAGGCTTGCCTCGGGCAGCCTCACAAAAAAATCCATGGCTCGCTTTCCTTCCTGTGGACACTTACAGCTGGACTCTTCCCACCTCACTCCTGGGAGAGGCACAGGTATCACACGCCTCTCCCACTTGTCAGCACTCACAGGCAAGAGTTCTAGTCACACCAAACTGGCTTCCGGCAGTCTCGCAAAAAGCCCCCCTCTCGCCATCCTCTCCCTTGATAAGAAGACCAGGCCAACTCAAAGATTCCTCCTAAGAATGCCAGAAGACTCAGATACAGCCAAGGCTCACAGGCAAGAGCTCTTCCCAAGCAAGCTGGCCCTTCTTCCCAATGGCCACTGCACAGCACGTTCGCAAGTGGCCTTCCTCTCCTGGAGCCACTTACAGCGGGGCTTGTTTGCTCTAAGTGTGGCGAGAAGAGGTAGGCAAAGTGCACATCTGTTGTAGAGCCGCCTTAGATATGCAGCTCAGGGCTGTCAGCTCTGGCTATTCGGGAAGGTGTCAGAGCAGTCTGGCATTCTAAGGAGGAAGTTGTGAGTATGTCTGTTGCAATTGTCGAAGGGGAGGAGGGCGAGATGAGGTTTCTTGTGAGCTTCGAGAGACAAGCTTGTCATGTCCGGTGCGCTTGCCTGTGCGTACTGACGAGGAGAGAGCCGTTTGAGCAGTGTGGCACTCCTAGCAGTAAGGTGGAATAGGCCTGCTGTACGTGCCGACAGGCAAAGGAAGGGAGCCGGGAACGTGTTGTTGGGCTGCCCTGAGCATGCGGAGCAAGCTTGCTGGGGCAGTGCTCTTCCCTGTGAGCGCAGTCGACAATTACAGCAGGCTGAATCTTCAGAAAGCAAGCCTGCTCAGATGCCTCTCTGGACAGGCGGCAGTCACAGGCAAGCGCTCTGGACACATCAAGCTTCTTTCTGGCAGTCCCACTAGAAGTCCACATCTCGCCTTCCTCCCCGTCGGCAATTACACCAGGCATACTCAGAGCTTCCTCCTAAAAATGCCAGACTGCTCAGACACCTGTCCGAACAGCCTGGGCTCTGGCCACCGCACAGCACGTTCCCGAGTGGCCGTTCTCTCCTGGCAGCACGTAAAGCGGGGCTTGCTTGTTCTAAGTGTGGCGAGAAGAGGTAGGCAAACTGCCAACCTGTTGGAGAGCCGCAGAGCAACGTCGTGAGCTCTGGTTGTTCGGACAGCCGTCTGGCATTCTTAGGCGGAAGCTTTGAGTATGCCTGGTCTTATTATCGATGGGGAGGATGGCGAGAAGGACTTGTCTTGTAGGGCTGCCCGAGACAAGCTTGGCATGCCCAGAGCTCATGCCTGTGGGAAAAGACAAGGGAGAGACGTTTAAACAATGTGACACTCCTAGCAGTAAGGTGGGCATAGCCCACACAGGAGAACATTGCCAACACAGGAGAAAGGCGAGACGGGGAACTTTTTGCGAGACTGCTCGAAGCAAGCTGGCCGTGCCCAGAGCACTTGCCTGTGAACTCCTGCTGGTCCAAGAGGCATCAGAGCAGCCTGGCATTCTTAGGCAGAAGCTGTGCGTGCACTGTTGCAATTGTCGACGGGCGAGATGGGGACTTCAAGGGACAACCTTTTCGTGCCTAGAGCGCTTGCCTGTGTGTACTGGTGAGGAGAGAGGTGTTTGAGCAGTGTGGCACTCCTAGCAGTAAGGCGGGAATAGGCCTGCTGTATGTGTCTACGGGCAAAGAACGCGAGCCGGGAACGTGTTGTTGGGCTGGGCTAAGCATGAGGAGCAAGCTTGGTGGGGCAGCTCTCTTGCCTGTGAGTGCAGTCGACAACTACAACAGGCTGATTCCTAAGAAAGCCATCCTGCTCGGACACCTGTCCAGAGAGCCGCCACTCATGGGCAAGAGGTCTGGGCACGCCAAGCTTGTCTCTGGCAGCCCTGCGAGATGACCCGGCTCTCCGTCGACACTTACAGCAGGCGTATTCAAAGCCTCCTCCTAAGAATGCCAGACTTCTCAGACAACTGTCCGAACACCCAGGCCTCGCAGGCGCTGTCGACACTGCAGTTGCATCGTACTGCTGGGAGTGCAACTCTGCTCAAACGTGTATCTCGCCCCTGTCAGTACTCACAGTCAAGCGCTCTGGGCACGACAAGCTTGTCTCTCGAGGCTCTGCCCATCTCGCCATCCTCCCCGTGGACACTTACACCACATCCACTCACAGCTTCCTCCAAAGAATGCCCGCCTGCTCTGCTGCCTGTACGAACAGCCAGCGCTCACAGGCAAGACCTCTGGGCAGGACAAGCTTCCATCTGGAAGGGGTTCAGAGGCAAGAGCTCTGGGCAAGCCAATTGTGCTTCCGGCAGCCTTGCGAAACGCCCCTTTCTCGCCATCCTCCCCTCGATTATAACACCAGGCCAACTCAAAGCTTCCTCCTATGAATGCCAAAATGCTCAGACGCCTGCCCGAACAGCCAGCGTTCACAGGCAAGAGCTCTTCCCAAGCACGCTTGACTTTTAGCCCTAAGGCAGCCGCACAGCCCTTCACGGGGGGGGGCCTTTCCTCTCCTGGCGACACTTACAGCGGGGCTTGCTTACGCTGTGTGGAGGTAGGCAAAGAGCGAAACTGTTGTAGAGCCGCCTTAGATATGCAACTCAAGCCTGTGAGCTCTGGCTGTTCAGACAGGCAGCTGAGCAGGCTGGCATTCTTAGGAGGCAGCTGTGAGATCGCCTGGTGCAATTGTCGACGAGGGAAGATGGAGAATCAGGCTTGCCCATGGGCCGTCCCGAGACAAGCTTGTTGTGTCCAGAGCTCTTGCCCATGAGTGCCGGCTCTCCGGACAGGCGTCCCAGCAAGCTTACTTTCTTAGGAGTCAGCCTGGTGTAACTGTCGACTGCGCTCACAGGCAAAAGAGCTGCCCCTCCCTCCAAGCTTGCTTCTCATGCTCAGGGCAGCCCAACAACACATTCCCGGCTCCCCTTCTTTGCCCGTCAACACATGCAGCAGCCTATTCCCGCCTTACTGCTAGGAGTGCCACACTGCTCAAACGCTTCTCTCCTCGTCAGTGCTCACAGGCGAGCGCTCTGGAAATGACAAGCTTGTATCGCGACGCTCCACAAGACGAACCCGCCTCGCCATCCTCCCCATCGACAATTACACCAGGTGTCCTCATAGCTTCCAACTTAGAATGCCAGACTGCTCATCTGCCTGTCCAAACAGCCAGAGCGCACAGACCCGAGCTGCACATCTAAGCCAGCTCTCCAACAGTTTCGCAGTTTGCCTGCCTCTTCTCCCAGCACAGAGCAAGCAAGTCCCTCTGTAAGTGTCGCCAGGAGAGGACGGCCACGCCTGGTTGTGTTGTGCGGCTGCCTTAGGGATGAAAGTCAAGCTGCTTGGGAAGAGCTCTTGCCTTGTGAGCCCTGGCTGCTGGGACAGGGGTCTGAGACCAGCAAGCTTTCATAGGAAAGAGCTCTGGGCATGCCAAGCTTTCCTCAGGCAGCCCTGCGGAACGTGCCCTTGACTACCACCCCCCACAACGACCTGGTCGACACACCACTTCTGCTCGCACCTTATTCTGAAGAATGCTAAAATACTCAGACACCTGTCTGAAAAGCAAAGGCTCACAGGCAAGCGCTCTGGGGAAGGACAGCTTTCTTCGGGCAGTTTCGCCAAAATTCCCAGTCTCGCCTTATTCGCCTGTCGACGATAACACAAGGCCTTTTCCCACCTTAACCCTATTTGTGCTACACTGCTTAAACGCCTCTCCACCTGTCAGAATGCACAGGCATGAGATCTGGGCACGCCAAGCTTGTCTTGCACAGCACCATCAGATGAGCCCGTCTCGCCATCCTCCCCGTCGACAATTACACCAGGCGTAGTCACAACTTCCTCCTGAGAGTGCCAGACTGCTCTGACACCTTTCCGAATAGCCAGAGCTCACAGACCTGAGCTGCATATCTAAGGCGGCTCTACAACAGTTTCGCACTTTGCCTACCTCTTCTCTCCTCGCCACAGAGCAAGCAAACCCCGCTGTATGTGTCGCCAGCATACGAAGGCCACCCCCGGCTCGTGAACATGCTGTGCAGTGGACTTAGGGATGAAGGGCCAGCTTGCTTGGGAAGAGCTCTTGCCTGTGAGCCCTGGCTGTATCTGAGTCTTCTGGCATTCTTAGGAGGAAGCTTTGAGTTGGCCTGGTCTTCTTATCAAGGGGGAGGATGGCGAGAGGGGGGCTTTTTGCGAGACTGCCGGAAGCCAGTTTGGTGTGCCCAGAGCTCTTGCCTGTGAGTGCTGACAAGTGGGAGAGGCGGGTGATACTTGTGACACGCCTAGGAGTGAGGTGGGAAGAGTCCTGCTGTATGTGTCCACAGGGAGGGAAAGCGAGACCTGGATTTTTTTTCTGAGGCTGCCCGAAGCAAGCCTGTCGTGCCAGCACATTCGCCTCTGAACCCATTTCTGCTCTTTGGACAGGCGTCTGAGCAGGCTGGCATTCTTAGGAGAAAGCCTTGTGTAATTGTTGACTGGGGAGGATTGGTGCGATGGTATGTCTTCTGGAGCTGCCAGAAGCTCTTTTCCAGCTGGTGTCCAGAATTCTTCCTTGTGCATATTGACGCGGAGAGAAGCATTGGAGCAGTGTGGCACTCCGAGCAGTAAGGTGGGAGTAGGCCTGCTGTAAGTGTTGAGAGGCAAAGAAGGCGAGACGTGGACGCAGAAGAACTCAAGAACTCTTCCCTGTGAGTGCTGACAAGTGGGAGAAGCATGTGATACCTGTGCCTATCTCAGGAGTGAGCTTGAAAGAGTCCTGCTGTAATGTCCACAGGGAAGGAAAGCGAGACCTGGACTTTTTTTGTGAGGCTGCCCGAGGCAAGCCTGTAGCGCCCAGAGCTCTCCCTCTGAAACCACTTCTGCCACGACGGGTGTCGGAGCCAGCCGGCATTCTCGGGAATAAGGCTTGTGAGTAGCTGTGGTGTAAAGGGCCAAAAGGCGCGCAGTTAGGAAGAGAGCAAGGGAATATTTTGTGGGCTACCAAAGGGAAGTTTGGCATGCCCAGCAGCCCTTGCTCGTTGGACAGGCATTTGAGCAATGTGGCATTGCTAGGAGGAAGGTGGGAGCCGACGTGCTTTTAATGTCGACAGGAGAAGAAGGCAAGCCGTTATCCTGTTGTGGGACTGCCGTAGGCATGCAGGGCAAGCTTGGCTGGGACTAGCTCCTGCCTGTGAGCCCTGACTGTCGGTGGCGCTTGAGCGGTGTGGCACGCCTAGGCATTCAGGAGGAATACCCCCGCTGTAAGTGTTGACCGGCGAGGAAGGCAGCTGTCAATGTGTTGCGGGTCTGCCCTAAGCATGAAAAGGAAGCTTGGTTGGCTAGCTTTCCTGCCTGTGCCCCCTGCCGACTACCATGCTTACTCTTAAGAAAGCTCGTAAGAGTCGACCGGCAGAGAAGGCGAGCCGTGAATGTGTTGTCGGGCTGCCCTAAGCATGCAGAGCAATCCTGGGACGGGGGGGGGGGAGAGTCCACCACTCTTGCCTGTGAGAGCTGTCACCAATTACACCAGGCTTACGCTTTAGAAAGCTCACGGGCAAGAGCGCTGGGCACGACAAGCTTGTCTCTGGGAGCACAGCAAAATGAGCCCGTCTCGCCATCCTCCTCCCATCGACAATTACACCAGGCGTACTCACAGCTTCTGCCTAAGAATGCCAGACTGCTCAGACGACTGTCCGAACAGCCAGAGCTCACAGGCAAAAGAGTTGCCCCAGCAAGCTTGCACTGCATGCTTAGGGCAGCTCCACAACACGTTCACGACTTGCCTTCTTCGCCTGCTGACAGTTACAGCGCGCCGATTCCAACCTACTGCTAGGAGTGGCACACTGCTCAAATGCCTTTCTCCCCTGTCATTACTCACAGGCGAGCGTTCTTGGCACAACAAGCTTGTCTCTGGCCATCCCCACAGGAAGTCACATTTCGCCATCCTCCCCCATCAACAATTACACCATACTTACTCTTAAGAGGGCTCGGCTGCTCAGAGGCTTCTCCGGAGAGCCGGCACTCATAGGCAAGAGATCTGGGCAGGAGAAGATTGTCTCTGGCAGGGCCACAAAACGAGCCGGGCTCACCAGCCTCCCTTGTCGACAGTTACACCAGGCGTACTCACAGCTTCTTCCTAAGCCCGACAGACTGCTCCGACGGCTGTCCGAACAGCCAGCGCTCACAGGCTTGAGCTGCATAGCTAAGGCAGCTCTACAACAGGTTCGCAGCTTGCCCACCTCTTCCCTCCACACTTAGAGCGAGCAAGCCCCTCTGTTTTGCCAGGCGAGGATGGCCACTCAGGAACATACTGTGCGGTGGCCTCAGGGATGAAGGCTCTTGTCTGTGAGCCCTGGCTGCTCGGACGCGCCACTGACTATTCTGGCATTCATTGGAGGAAGCGCTGAATATGCCTGGTGTGATCGGCAACACAAGTGAACGGTGAGCTGCGCATATCTTGTGCGGCTGCCAGAAGCTCTTTTCCAACTTGTGTCCAGAATTCTTGCCTGTGAGGACTGACAGCAGAGAGAGAGGCGTTTGCGCAATGTGGCACTCCTCTGAGTAAGGCGTGAGTACGCAGCCTTTAAGTGTGGCCAGGAGAGGAAGGCAACTGTGAAGGTGTAGTGGGCCTGCTGTGGCTTAGCAGGTCTTGTGTGGTGGGGACGAGCTCTTGCTTTTGAGCCCTGCTTGCTCACAAAGGCATCTGAGCATTTTGGCATTCTTAGGACTAAGTTGGGAGTAGCCAGGGGGTAAAGGCCAAAAGGCCCTCACCTAGAAAGAGAGCAGGGAATATGCTGTGGGCTGCCCGAGGCAAGCTTGGCATGCCCAGAGCTCTTGCCTAGCGGCCCTTGCTGTTCGGACAGGCGTCTGAGCAGCTGGGCATTCTTAGGAGGAAGCTGTGAGTACACCTGCTGTAATTGTTGACGGGGGAGGAAGGCGAGATGGATACCTCTTGTGGGGCTGCCCAAGGCTAGTTTCGCATACCCGCGCTCTTGCCTAGCAGCCCTTGCTCGTTGGACAGGCATTTGAGCAACGTGGCATTGCTAGGAGGAAGGCAGGAGTAGCGGTGCTATTAATGTCAACGGGAAAGGAAGGCAAGCCGTTATCCTGTTGTGGGACTGCCTTAGGCATGCAGGGCAAGCTTGGCTGGGACTAGCTCCTGCCTGTGAGCCCTGACTGTCAGTGGAGGCGTTGGAGCAGTGTGGCACTCCTAGGCGTTCGGGGGGAATAGCCCTGCTGTAAGTGTCAACCGGCAAGGAAGGCAGCTGTGAAAGTGCTGTGGGGCTGCCCTGCGCATGCAGGTCAAGCTTGCTTGGCAACAGCTCTTGCCTGTCAGCGTGGGCTGTTCAGACAGGCAGCTGAGCAGGCGGGCAGTCTTAGGAGGCAGCTGTGAGTGGACGTGGTGTAAGTGAGGCACGGGAGGCAATGTCATGGGGCTGCCCGGGCCTGACTCTGATTAACTCTAGATGGTGGCAGTCCAAGATTCCTTAATATTGAACTCCTTTGGAAGGAGTCCTGCTTTGCGAATTTCACTGGGTAGGAGCCCTTTCTCACCTGCCCGAGTTGTTGCAACTGGTCCCGATTGTGTCCATTTGGCTTGGATACAATGGACCACCAAAGAAACATTAGTTTCAGCTCCTCCTGATGCAACTAAGGAAGCTGATGAGCTTTCCTTCTTTGAGCTCCCACTGAGGTAGAAATCTGAGAGGACCACCGTTGATTACGTCCAAGAGGTAACAGAGATGATCGTAATGGCTTGGCTTTGCTAATGTAGCCACATCTCTGTTTGTGGCACTTACTTATTCACTAATGCCTCAGCATCGATGCTATTTAGAACTCCTAATCCTGGCCCTGTAACACCACTGACATCCTTTCTTTCTCGCCATTTGGCGCTTCAGGTCCGCTTGCGTAACCATTCCAGCCATGCGGTGTAAGCTATATTTAAAAATGGCAGACAGGATGGTTTAATCATAGACATGTTCTCTTGCCTGAGTAACGCTACAGGTTTTAGAGACCACAAAGGGTTCAACAGTAACTTTTGTGTTCCGGTTGATTTAACTGCGTGGGAGCTCTGCGGAGATGGCTGGGCTGTTCCTGCAGTGACTGCAGGGAAAGTTAAAATGGAGAGCATTGGGGAAGTGGTTAAAGCAGGAGAGAGTGTTGAAAGCTCGTTCCTGAGAGTGCAGGGTAGAACTAATGGAGTAGACTTACAAGTTACACTCCCATTACAAGAGCATTCGTTAGAACACATCACCGGGGTCTGCCGGGACCCGGGCAATGGAAGGCGGAAGTTCTCAGTGCAATCGTCTCTCCGGCACCAGGCGAGAGTCACTACAATTTGTAGTTAGTGACACACTGGACTTCTCAGTTTGGGTAATGTCTTGGTCCCATTTCTATCCGTATGGGATGCTCCTCCAGGGCTTTTGCCTCACCTTCAACGTGGTAGGCCAGTACTGCAACATGCTGTCAACTCTGTGGATGCGCTATTTGATACAAGTAGGAACAATAGCATTCCTCATTTGCTTCCCAAATTGCTTCTCCTCGATTTTGGCTACAACACATTTTACTCGCAGCTTGGTTTTTTGCTAGGGTGGTTAAACAATACTCCAGTGCAAGCACAAAGGTCACAACAACAACTAACAGCACAAGCGTTACACGCCACACTTTGTAACATTTAATGTCCCGGACGGCTTAGCTCATGTGGTGCTTCCAAGAGCTTCCGGTCCACTCAGCCGCTTTACATCTGACTGATTGGAGCCAATTTTCTTTCCCTGGAAGTTTAACAGTGAAATAAGAACTCCACAGTACAGTGTAGGGGCCTCCCGCGATTTGGTTGCACTTCGGACTTTCAGGTGACTATCTGTACCAACCCCTTACGTCCAGGCTGGATAGCGTGTGCTTGCACGCCACCTGGTACTGAGTGGGCCCGCTGAGCTTTTCCCCTACCTTTTGTAAGTGTAATTCGCTCATCTCCACCCAAGCGGTTGCTTTTAGCCTGAGTTGCCCACTGTGACTAAAGGTCTCCCCAAAAGAATTTCCACTGGCAATAGTCCTAGAGGCTGTCACGGAGGATTCTGAACCTCCCGTAGTGCTAAGTTTAGGGCTGCTGGTAAAAATGCCCTCACTACCTCAGCAAGCAGCCAGTGGCCTGCCACTTGCCAATCAGGCACTGAGGCAGAAGTGAGCTCAGAAGCACAGGCAGGACTCATGGCGCTCTGAGTGCCTCATCAGGCACTTAGGTCAAAGGGACCTCACAAGCACAGCCAGCAGTGAAGGGCCTGCCATGGCGCATCAAGCACGGAGAAAGAAGGGAACACCCAAGCAGACCAGCAGCCATGGGCCTGCCACTGCCCTTTTTGGCATGGAGACACAAGTATCCTCACAAGCCCAGTCAGGAGGCATGGCCCTGCCACTGCCCTATCAAGCACAGAGGCAGAAGCAACCTCACAAGCAGAACAAGGACTGATAGGCCTGACTGGCCTACCAGGCCGTGAGGCAGAAGTGACATGACTATCTCATCCAGCAGTGGTGGGCCTGACAATATCATTTCAGGCAAAGGGTAAAGTGATATCTCAGAACACTGAAGGACCATAACAGAAAAAAGGCACTTGGAGGCATGAGCACTGGGAAAAAAGGGCACTAGGAGGCCATGCACTGCAAAAATATGCCCATGGAGGACACTATACTGGAAAAAAAGGCACTTTGGGAGCCTGCATCACAAAAATAGGCACTTGGAGGCCGCTAGACCGGAAAAAAGGCACTTAGATGCCCCTTCACTGCAAAAAAAGGCACTCAGACAGCAGTGCACCTCAAACAAAGGCACTTGGATGCCCCTGCACCACAAAAAAAGGAAGTCGGCTGCCCCTACACTGGAAAAAAAAAGGTACTCGGAGGCCCCTACACTGCAAAAAAAGGCACTCGGGGGCTGCTACAATGTGGAAC
The DNA here is from genome assembly GCF_036370855.1 of Dromaius novaehollandiae. Classification (NCBI taxonomy): domain Eukaryota; kingdom Metazoa; phylum Chordata; class Aves; order Casuariiformes; family Dromaiidae; genus Dromaius; species Dromaius novaehollandiae. The sequence goes on from NC_088104.1 coordinate 48,626,219, forward strand.
AAGGCACTCGGAGGGCCCGGCACCACCAAAAGAGGCACTTGGAGGCTCCTGCACTGGGAAAAGAGGCACTTGCAGGCCTGTACACCGGAAAAAAAGGCACTCGGAGGCTGCTACACCGCAGAGAAAGGCACTCGGAGGCACCTGCAACGGAAAATAAGGCACTCGGAGGCCCCTGAACCACAAGAAAAGGCACTCGGGGCCACTACACCGCAAAAAAAAAGGTACATGGAGGACCACACACCCCAAAATAACAGCACTCGGAGGCCCCGGAACCACAGGGAAAGGCACTCGGTGGCTCCTACAGCACAGAAAAAGGCACTTGGGGGCTGCTACAACGTGAAACAAGGCACTTGGAGGGCCCGGCACCACCAAAAGAGGCACTTGGAGGCTCCTGCACTGGGAAAAGAGGCACTTGCAGGCCTGTACACTGGAAAAAAAGGCACTCGGAGGCTGCTACACTGCAGAGAAAGGCACTCGGAGGCACCTGCAACGGAAAATAAGGCACTCGGAGGCCCCTACACCACAAGAAAAGGCACTTGGGGGCTGCTGCAATGCAAAGAAAGGCACTCGGAGGCCGCTGAACCACAAGAAAAGGCACTCGGGGCCACTACACCGCAAAAGAAAGATACATGGAGGACCACACACCCCAAAATAACAGCACTCGGAGGCCCCTGAACCACAGGGAAAGGCACTCGGTGGCTCCTACAGCACAGAAAAAGGCACTTGGGGGCTGCTACAATGTGAAACAAGGCACTTGGAGGGCCTGGCACAACCAAAAGAGGCACTCAGAGGCCCCTGCACTGGAAAAAGAGGCACTTGCAGGCCTGTACACCAGAAAAAAAGGCACTCAGAGGCTCCTGCACCAGAAAAGAAGGCACTCAGAGGCCACTACACCACCAAGAAAGGCACTTGGTGGCCCCCACATTGCAAAAAAAGGCACTTGCAGGCTACTACACTGCAAAAAAATGCACCCTGAGGCCCATGCACAGCAAAAAAAGGCACTCAGTAGCCCCTGCACCGCAAAAAAAGGCACTCGGAGGCCAGTGCACTGAAAAAGAGGGCACTTGGAGGCCAGTGCACCACAAAAAAAAAATGCACTCAGAGGCCCTGACACCACAAAAGTAAGGCACTTGGAGCACCACACCACAAAAAAAGGCACTCAGTGGCCCCTACACTGCAAAAAAAGGCACTTGGAGGCCCCTACAGGACAAAAAAAAGGCACTTGGGGGCTGCTACAATGCAAAAAAAGGCACTCGGAGACCCCTGCACCAGAAACAAAGGCACTCGGAGGGCCCTGCACCACAAAAGAAGGCACTTGGAGGCCCCTGAACCACAAGAAAAGGCACTCGGGGCCACTACACCGCAAAAAAAAGGTACATGGAGGACCACACACCCCAGAATAACAGCACTTGGAGGCCCCGGAACCACAAGAAAAGGCACTCGGTGGCCCCTACAGCACAATAAAAGGCTTTCGGGGGCTGCTACAATGTGAAACAAGGCACTCGGAGGGCCCTGCACCACCAAAAAAGGCACTCGGAGGCTCCTGCACTGGAAAAAGAGGCACTTGCAGGCCTGTACAGTGGAAAGAAAGGCACTTGGAGGCTACTACACTGCAAAAAAATGCACCCTGAGGCCTCTGCACCACCAAAAAAGGCACTCGGTGGTCCCTACAGCACAAAAAAAGGCACTCGGAGGCTGCTACAATGTGAAAACAGGCACTCGGATGCCCCTACACCGGAAATAAAGGCACTCAGAGGGCCCTGCACCACAAACAAAGGCACTCGGAGGCTGCTACAATGGAAAAAAAGGCACTCGGAGGCCAGTGCAGTGCAAAAACAGGGCACTTGGAGGCCTCTACACTGCAAAAGAAGGCACTCGGAGGAAACTACACTGGAACAAAAGGCACTCGGAGGCCAGTGCACCACAAGAAAAGGCACTCAGTGGCCCCTACAGCACAAAAAAAGGCTCTTGGGGGCTGCTACAATGCAAAAAAAGGCACTCAGAGACCCCTGAACCACAAGAAAAGGCACTTAGTGGCCTCTGAACCACAAGAAAAGGCACTCGGTGGACTCTACAGCACAAGAAAAGGCACTTGGGGCCACTACACCGCAAAAAAAAGGTACATGGAGGACCACACACCCCAAAATAACAGCACTCGGAGGCCCCGGAACCACAGGGAAAGGCACTCAGTGGCCCCTACACTGCAAAAAAAGGCACTTGGGGCTGCTACAATGTGAAACAAGGCACTCGGAGGGCCCAGCACCACCAAAAAAGGCACTCGGAGGTTCCCGCACTGGAAAAGGAGGCTCTTGCAGGCCTGTGGACAACAAAAAAAGGCACTCGGAGGCTCCTGCACCACAAAAGAAGGCACTCGGTGGCCCCAACACCACAAAAAAAGGCACTCGGGGGCTGCTACAATGTGAAAACAGGCACTCCGATGCCCCTACACCGGAAAGAAAGGCACTCAGAGGGCATGCAGCACAAAAAAAGGCACTCAGCTGCCCTTACACTGGAAAACAGGCACTTGGAGGCCTCTACACCACAGAAAAAGGCACTCAGTGGCCCCTACACTGCAAAAAAAGGCACTCGGGGGCTGCTACAATGTGAAACAAAGCACTGGGAGGGCCCGGCACCACCAAAAGAGGCACTTGGAGGCTCCTGCACTGGGAAAAGAGGCACTTGCAGGCCTGTACACCGGAAAAAAAGGCACTCGGAGGCTGCTACACTGCAGAGAAAGGCACTCGGAGGCACCTGCAACGGAAAATAAGGCACTCGGAGGCCGCTGAACCACAAGAAAAGGCACTCGGGGCCACTACACCGCAAAAAAAAAGGTACGTGGAGGACCACACACCCCAAAATAACAGCACTCGGAGGCCCCTGAACCACAGGGAAAGGCACTCGGTGGCTCCTACAGCACAGAAAAAGGCACTTGGGGGCTGCTACAATGTGAAACAAGGCACTTGGAGGGCCCAGCACCACCAAAAAAAGGCACTCGGAGGCCCCTGCACTGAGAAAAGAGGCACTTGCAGGCCTGTACACTGGAAATAAAGGCACTTGGAGGCCTCAGCACCACAAAAAAAGGCACTTGGAAGCCCCTACATTGCAAAAAAAGGCACTCGGGGGCTGCTACAATGTGAAACAAAGCACTGGGAGGGCCCGGCACCACCAAAAGAGGCACTTGGAGGCTCCTGCACTGGGAAAAGAGGCACTTGCAGGCCTGTACACCGGAAAAAAAGGCACTCGGAGGCTGCTACACCGCAGAGAAAGGCACTCGGAGGCACCTGCAACGGAAAATAAGGCACTCGGAGGCCCCTGAACCACAAGAAAAGGCACTCGGGGCCACTACACCGCAAAAAAAAAGGTACATGGAGGACCACACACCCCAAAATAACAGCACTCGGAGGCCCCGGAACCACAGGGAAAGGCACTCGGTGGCTCCTACAGCACAGAAAAAGGCACTTGGGGGCTGCTACAATGTGAAACAAGGCACTTGGAGGGCCCGGCACCACCAAAAGAGGCACTTGGAGGCTCCTGCACTGGGAAAAGAGGCACTTGTAGGCCTGTACACTGGAAAAAAAGGCACTCGGAGGCTGCTACACTGCAGAGAAAGGCACTCGGAGGCACCTGCAACGGAAAATAAGGCACTCGGAGGCCCCTGCACCACAAGAAAAGGCACTTGGGGGCTGCTGCAATGCAAAGAAAGGCACTCGGAGGCCGCTGAACCACAAGAAAAGGCACTCGGGGCCACTACACCGCAAAAGAAAGATACATGGAGGACCACACACCCCAAAATAACAGCACTCGGAGGCCCCTGAACCACAGGGAAAGGCACTCGGTGGCTCCTACAGCACAGAAAAAGGCACTTGGGGGCTGCTACAATGTGAAACAAGGCACTTGGAGGGCCCGGCACAACCAAAAGAGGCACTCAGAGGCCCCTGCACTGGAAAAAGAGGCACTTGCAGGCCTGTACACCAGAAAAAAAGGCACTCAGAGGCTCCTGCACCAGAAAAGAAGGCACTCAGAGGCCACTACACCACCAAGAAAGGCACTTGGTGGCCCCCACATTGCAAAAAAAGGCACTTGCAGGCTACTACACTGCAAAAAAATGCACCCTGAGGCCCATGCACAGCAAAAAAAGGCACTCAGTAGCCCCTGCACCGCAAAAAAAGGCACTCGGAGGCCAGTGCACTGAAAAAGAGGGCACTTGGAGGCCAGTGCACCACAAAAAAAAAATGCACTCAGAGGCCCTGACACCACAAAAGTAAGGCACTTGGAGCACCACACCACAAAAAAAGGCACTCAGTGGCCCCTACACTGCAAAAAAAGGCACTTGGAGGCCCCTACAGGACAAAAAAAAGGCACTTGGGGGCTGCTACAATGCAAAAAAAGGCACTCGGAGACCCCTGCACCAGAAACAAAGGCACTCGGAGGGCCCTGCACCACAAAAGAAGGCACTCGGAGGCCCCTGAACCACAAGAAAAGGCACTCGGGGCCACTACACCGCAAAAAAAAGGTACATGGAGGACCACACACCCCAGAATAACAGCACTTGGAGGCCCCGGAACCACAAGAAAAGGCACTCGGTGGCCCCTACAGCACAATAAAAGGCTTTCGGGGGCTGCTACAATGTGAAACAAGGCACTCGGAGGGCCCTGCACCACCAAAAAAGGCACTCGGAGGCTCCTGCACTGGAAAAAGAGGCACTTGCAGGCCTGTACAGTGGAAAGAAAGGCACTTGGAGGCTACTACACTGCAAAAAAATGCACCCTGAGGCCTCTGCACCACCAAAAAAGGCACTCGGTGGTCCCTACAGCACAAAAAAAGGCACTCGGAGGCTGCTACAATGTGAAAACAGGCACTCGGATGCCCCTACACCGGAAATAAAGGCACTCAGAGGGCCCTGCACCACAAACAAAGGCACTCGGAGGCTGCTACAATGGAAAAAAAGGCACTCGGAGGCCAGTGCAGTGCAAAAACAGGGCACTTGGAGGCCTCTACACTGCAAAAGAAGGCACTCGGAGGAAACTACACTGGAACAAAAGGCACTCGGAGGCCAGTGCACCACAAGAAAAGGCACTCAGTGGCCCCTACAGCACAAAAAAAGGCTCTTGGGGGCTGCTACAATGCAAAAAAAGGCACTCAGAGACCCCTGAACCACAAGAAAAGGCACTTAGTGGCCTCTGAACCACAAGAAAAGGCACTCGGTGGACTCTACAGCACAAGAAAAGGCACTTGGGGCCACTACACCGCAAAAAAAAGGTACATGGAGGACCACACACCCCAAAATAACAGCACTCGGAGGCCCCGGAACCACAGGGAAAGGCACTCAGTGGCCCCTACACTGCAAAAAAAGGCACTTGGGGCTGCTACAATGTGAAACAAGGCACTCGGAGGGCCCAGCACCACCAAAAAAGGCACTCGGAGGTTCCCGCACTGGAAAAGGAGGCTCTTGCAGGCCTGTGGACAACAAAAAAAGGCACTCGGAGGCTCCTGCACCACAAAAGAAGGCACTCGGTGGCCCCAACACCACAAAAAAAGGCACTCGGGGGCTGCTACAATGTGAAAACAGGCACTCCGATGCCCCTACACCGGAAAGAAAGGCACTCAGAGGGCATGCAGCACAAAAAAAGGCACTCAGCTGCCCTTACACTGGAAAACAGGCACTTGGAGGCCTCTACACCACAGAAAAAGGCACTCAGTGGCCCCTACACTGCAAAAAAAGGCACTCGGGGGCTGCTACAATGTGAAACAAAGCACTGGGAGGGCCCGGCACCACCAAAAGAGGCACTTGGAGGCTCCTGCACTGGGAAAAGAGGCACTTGCAGGCCTGTACACCGGAAAAAAAGGCACTCGGAGGCTGCTACACTGCAGAGAAAGGCACTCGGAGGCACCTGCAACGGAAAATAAGGCACTCGGAGGCCGCTGAACCACAAGAAAAGGCACTCGGGGCCACTACACCGCAAAAAAAAAGGTACGTGGAGGACCACACACCCCAAAATAACAGCACTCGGAGGCCCCTGAACCACAGGGAAAGGCACTCGGTGGCTCCTACAGCACAGAAAAAGGCACTTGGGGGCTGCTACAATGTGAAACAAGGCACTTGGAGGGCCCAGCACCACCAAAAAAAGGCACTCGGAGGCCCCTGCACTGAGAAAAGAGGCACTTGCAGGCCTGTACACTGGAAATAAAGGCACTTGGAGGCCTCAGCACCACAAAAAAAGGCACTCGGTGGCCCCTACATTGCAAAAAAAGGCACTCGGGGGCTGCTACAATGTGAAACAAAGCACTGGGAGGGCCCGGCACCACCAAAAGAGGCACTTGGAGGCTCCTGCACTGGGAAAAGAGGCACTTGCAGGCCTGTACACCGGAAAAAAAGGCACTCGGAGGCTGCTACACCGCAGAGAAAGGCACTCGGAGGCCCCTGAACCACAAGAAAAGGCACTCGGGGCCACTACACCGCAAAAAAAAAGGTACATGGAGGACCACACACCCCAAAATAACAGCACTCGGAGGCCCCGGAACCACAGGGAAAGGCACTCGGTGGCTCCTACAGCACAGAAAAAGGCACTTGGGGGCTGCTACAATGTGAAACAAGGCACTTGGAGGGCCCGGCACCACCAAAAGAGGCACTTGGAGGCTCCTGCACTGGGAAAAGAGGCACTTGTAGGCCTGTACACTGGAAAAAAAGGCACTCGGAGGCTGCTACACTGCAGAGAAAGGCACTCGGAGGCACCTGCAACGGAAAATAAGGCACTCGGAGGCCCCTACACCACAAGAAAAGGCACTTGGGGGCTGCTGCAATGCAAAGAAAGGCACTCGGAGGCCGCTGAACCACAAGAAAAGGCACTCGGGGCCACTACACCGCAAAAGAAAGATACATGGAGGACCACACACCCCAAAATAACAGCACTCGGAGGCCCCTGAACCACAGGGAAAGGCACTCGGTGGCTCCTACAGCACAGAAAAAGGCACTTGGGGGCTGCTACAATGTGAAACAAGGCACTTGGAGGGCCCAGCACAACCAAAAGAGGCACTCAGAGGCCCCTGCACTGGAAAAAGAGGCACTTGCAGGCCTGTACACCAGAAAAAAAGGCACTCAGAGGCTCCTGCACCAGAAAAGAAGGCACTCAGAGGCCACTACACCACCAAGAAAGGCACTTGGTGGCCCCCACATTGCAAAAAAAGGCACTTGCAGGCTACTACACTGCAAAAAAATGCACCCTGAGGCCCATGCACAGCAAAAAAAGGCACTCAGTAGCCCCTGCACCGCAAAAAAAGGCACTCGGAGGCCAGTGCACTGAAAAAGAGGGCACTTGGAGGCCAGTGCACCACAAAAAAAAAATGCACTCAGAGGCCCTGACACCACAAAAGTAAGGCACTTGGAGCACCACACCACAAAAAAAGGCACTCAGTGGCCCCTACACTGCAAAAAAAGGCACTTGGAGGCCCCTACAGGACAAAAAAAAGGCACTTGGGGGCTGCTACAATGCAAAAAAAGGCACTCGGAGACCCCTGCACCAGAAACAAAGGCACTCGGAGGGCCCTGCACCACAAAAGAAGGCACTCGGAGGCCCCTGAACCACAAGAAAAGGCACTCGGGGCCACTACACCGCAAAAAAAAGGTACATGGAGGACCACACACCCCAGAATAACAGCACTTGGAGGCCCCGGAACCACAAGAAAAGGCACTCGGTGGCCCCTACAGCACAATAAAAGGCTTTCGGGGGCTGCTACAATGTGAAACAAGGCACTCGGAGGGCCCTGCACCACCAAAAAAGGCACTCGGAGGCTCCTGCACTGGAAAAAGAGGCACTTGCAGGCCTGTACAGTGGAAAGAAAGGCACTTGGAGGCTACTACACTGCAAAAAAATGCACCCTGAGGCCTCTGCACCACCAAAAAAGGCACTCGGTGGTCCCTACAGCACAAAAAAAGGCACTCGGAGGCTGCTACAATGTGAAAACAGGCACTCGGATGCCCCTACACCGGAAATAAAGGCACTCAGAGGGCCCTGCACCACAAACAAAGGCACTCGGAGGCTGCTACAATGGAAAAAAAGGCACTCGGAGGCCAGTGCAGTGCAAAAACAGGGCACTTGGAGGCCTCTACACTGCAAAAGAAGGCACTCGGAGGAAACTACACTGGAACAAAAGGCACTCGGAGGCCAGTGCACCACAAGAAAAGGCACTCAGTGGCCCCTACAGCACAAAAAAAGGCTCTTGGGGGCTGCTACAATGCAAAAAAAGGCACTCAGAGACCCCTGAACCACAAGAAAAGGCACTTAGTGGCCTCTGAACCACAAGAAAAGGCACTCGGTGGACTCTACAGCACAAGAAAAGGCACTTGGGGCCACTACACCGCAAAAAAAAGGTACATGGAGGACCACACACCCCAAAATAACAGCACTCGGAGGCCCCGGAACCACAGGGAAAGGCACTCAGTGGCCCCTACACTGCAAAAAAAGGCACTTGGGGCTGCTACAATGTGAAACAAGGCACTCGGAGGGCCCAGCACCACCAAAAAAGGCACTCGGAGGTTCCCGCACTGGAAAAGGAGGCTCTTGCAGGCCTGTGGACAACAAAAAAAGGCACTCGGAGGCTCCTGCACCACAAAAGAAGGCACTCGGTGGCCCCAACACCACAAAAAAAGGCACTCGGGGGCTGCTACAATGTGAAAACAGGCACTCCGATGCCCCTACACCGGAAAGAAAGGCACTCAGAGGGCATGCAGCACAAAAAAAGGCACTCAGCTGCCCTTACACTGGAAAACAGGCACTTGGAGGCCTCTACACCACAGAAAAAGGCACTCAGTGGCCCCTACACTGCAAAAAAAGGCACTCGGGGGCTGCTACAATGTGAAACAAAGCACTGGGAGGGCCCGGCACCACCAAAAGAGGCACTTGGAGGCTCCTGCACTGGGAAAAGAGGCACGTGCAGGCCTGTACACCGGAAAAAAAGGCACTCGGAGGCTGCTACACTGCAGAGAAAGGCACTCGGAGGCCCCTGCAACGGAAAATAAGGCACTCGGAGGCCGCTGAACCACAAGAAAAGGCACTCGGGGCCACTACACCGCCAAAAAAAAAGGTACATGGAGGACCACACACCCCGAAATAACAGCACTCGGAGGCCCCTGAACCACAGGGAAAGGCACTCGGTGGCTCCTACAGCACAGAAAAAGGCACTTGGGGGCTGCTACAATGTGAAACAAGGCACTTGGAGGGCCCGGCACAACCAAAAGAGGCACTCAGAGGCCCCTGCACTGGAAAAAGAGGCACTTGCAGGCCTGTACACCAGAAAAAAAGGCACTCGGAGGCTCCTGCACCACAAAAGAAGGCACTCAGAGGCCACTACACCACCAAGAAAGGCACTTGGTGGCCCCCACATTGCAAAAAAAGGCACTTGGAGGCTACTACACTGCAAAAAAATGCACCCTGAGGCCCATGCACAGCAAAAAAAGGCACTTAGTAGCCCCTGCACTGCAATAAAAGGCACTCGGTGGCCCCGACACTGGAAAGAAAGGCACTCAGAGGGCCCTGCAGCACAAAAAGAGGCACTCGACTGCCCCTACACTGGGAAAAAAGGCACTCGGAGGCCTCTACACCCCAGAAAAAGGCACTCAGTGGCCCCTACACTGCAAAAAAAGGCACTCGGGGACTGCTACAAGGCGAAACAAAGCACTCGGAGGCCCCTGCACCACCAAAAGAGGCACTCGGAGGCTCCTGCCCTGGAAAAAGAGGCACTTGCAGGCCTGTACACCGGAAACAAAGGCACACAGAGGCACCTGCAATGGAAAAAAAGGCACTTGGAGGCGTCTACACCACAAAAAAAAGGCACTCGGAGGACGACACCACAAAAAAAGGTACTGGGTGGCCCCGACAGCACAAACAAATGCACTCGGGGGCTGCTACAATGTGAAACAAGGCATTTGGGGGGCCTGGCGTGACCAAAAAAGGCACTCGGAAGCCCCTACATTGCAAAAAAAGGCACTTGGAAGCTACTACACTGCAAAAAAATGCACCCTGAGGCCCCTGCACCGCAAAAAAAGGCACTCGGTGGCCCCGACACCACAAAAAAAGGCACTCGGGGGCTGCTGCAATGCGAAAAGAGGCACTCCGATGCCCCTACACCGGAAAGAAAGGCACTCAGAGGGCCCTGCAGCACAAGAAAAGGCACTCAGCTGCCCTTACACTGGAAAAAAAGGCACTCAGAGGCTCCTGCACCACAGAAAAAGGCACTCAGTGGCCCCTACACTGCAAAGAAATGCACCCTGAGGCCCACGCATTGCAAAAAAGGCACTCAGAGGCCAGTGCACTGAAAAACAGGGCACTTGGAGGCCAGTGCACCACAAAAGAAAATGCACTCAGAGGCCCCGACACCACAAAAGAAAGGCACTTGGAGGACCACACCACAAAAAAAGGCACTCGGCTGCCCCTACACTGGAAAGAAAGGCACTCGGAGGCCCCTACAGCACAAAAAAAGGCACTTGGGGGCTGCTACAATGCAAAAAAAGGCACTCAGAGGCCCTTGAACCACAGGAAAAGGCACTCGGGGCCACTACACCGCAAGAAAAAGGTACATGGAGGACCACACACCCCAAAATAACAGCACTCGGAGGCCCCTGAACCAGAAGGAAAGGCACTCAGTGGCTCCTACAGCACAGAAAAAGGCACTCGGGGTCTGCTACAATATGAAATAAGGCACTCGGTGGCCCCTACAGCACAAAAAAAGGCACTCGGAGGCTGCTACAATGCGAAAACAGGCACTTGGAGGCCCCTACATCGGAAATAAAGGCACTCAGAGGGCCCTGCACCACAAAAAAGGCACTCGGAGGCTGCTACACCGTAGAGAAAGGCACTCAGAGGCTGCTACAATGGAAAAAAAGGCACTCGGAGGCCTCTACACTGCAAAAGAAGGCACTCAGTGGCCCCTTCAGCACAAAAAAGGCACTTGGGGGCTGCTACAATGCAAAAACGGCACTCAGAGGGCCCTGAACTACAAGAAAAGGCACTCAGTGGCCCCTACAGCACAATAAAAAGGCACTCGGGGGCTGATACAATGTGAAACAAGGCACTTGGAAGGCCCTGCACCACCAAAAAAGGCACTCGGAGGCTCCTGCACCACAAAAGAAGGCACTCAGAGGCCACTACACCACCAGGAAAGGCACTCGGTGGCCCCCACATGGCAAAAAAAGGCACTCGGAGGCCCCTACAGCACAAAAAAAGGCACTCGGAGGCCCCTACAGCACAAAAAAAGGCACTTGGGGGCTGCTACAATGCAAAAAAAGGCACTCGGAGGCCCCTGCACCAGAAACAAAGGCACTTGGAGGGCCCTGCACCACAAAAGAAGGCACTCGGAGGCCCCTGAACCACAAGAAAAGGCACTCGGGGCCACTACACCGCAAATAAAAGATACATGGAGGACCACACACCCCAAAATAACAGCACTTGGAGGCCCCGGAACCACAAGAAAAGGCACTCAGTGGCCCCTACAGCACAATAAAACGCACTTGGGGGCTGCTACAATGTGAAACAAGGCACTCGGAGGGCCCAGCACCACCAAAAAAAGGCACTCGGAGGCCCCTGCACTGGGAAAAGAGGCACTTGCAGGCCTGTACACTGGAAATAAAGGCACTTGGAGGCCTCAGCACCACAAAAAAAGGCACTCGGTGGCCCCTGCACCGCAAAAAAAGGCACTTGGAGGCTACTACATTGCAAAAAAAGGCAATCGGTGGCCCCTGCACCGCAAAAAAAGGCACTTGGAGGCCTCTACAACACCTTCCACTGCCCTATCAGACACAGAGGCTCATGTGACCTCACAAGGACAGGAAGCCACCAGGGGCCTGCCACTGGCCTGTCAGGCACTGGTACTTCTGTGAGCTCACAAGCAGAATCAGCAGCCATGGGCATCCCACTGCCTGATGAGGCACTGAGACAAAGGTGACCTCAAAATGCAGCCAGCACGCAGAGGCCTGCCACTGGCCTATCAGGCAATAGGACAGCCGTGACCTTACAAGCACAGCCAGCAGCTACGGGCCTGCCACTGGCCTATGAGGCACGGAGGCTGCTGTGACCTCAAAAGCACACCAAGCAGCCATTGGCCTCCCACGGGCCTATCAGGCACTGAGGATGCTGTGACCTCACAAGCACAGCCAGCAGCCAAGGGCCTGCCACTGGCCTGTGAAGCACTGAGGCTGCTGTGACCTCACGAGCCCAGGCAGCAGCCATTGGCCTGCCACTGGCCTATGAGGCACTGAGGCTGCTGTGACCTCACAAGCACAGCCAGCAGCCATTGGCCTGCCATTGCCCTATACGGTACAGAGACTAATGTGACCTCAAAAGGCAGCCAGCAGACAGAGGCCTGCCACGGGCCTATCAGGAAATAGGACAGTTGTGAGCCTATGAGAACAAACAGCAGCTATGGGCCTCCACTGGCCTATCACGCACTGAGGCTGCAGTGACCTCACAAGCACACAAAGCAGCCATTGGCCTTCCTCTGGCCTACAGGAAAAGGAGGCTGCTGTGACCTCACAAGCACAGTCAGCAGCCAAGGGCCTGCTGCTGGCCTATCAAGCTCTACGACTGCTGTGACCTCACAAGCACAGCCAGCAGCTATGGGCCTGCCACTAGCCTATAGGGAACAGAGGCTGCTGTGACCTCACAAGCACAGCCAGCAGCCATTGGCCTGCCACTGTCCGAAGAGGGACGCAGGATCCTCTGACATCACCGGCACACCAAGCAGCCATTGGCCTCCCTCTGGCCTACAGGAAAAGGAGGCTGATGTGACCTCACAAGCAGAGCGAGTAGCCAGGGGCCTCCCACTGCCCTAGAAGGTACAGAGGCAAATGTGACCTCAAAAGGCAGCCAGCAGACAGAGGCCTGCCACGGGCCTATCAGGAAATAGGACTGCTGTGACCTTACAAGCACAGCCAGCAGCTACGGGCCTTCCACTGGCCTATCAGGCACTGAGGCTGCTGTGACCTCACAAGCACAGGCAGCAGCAAGGGGCATGCCACTGGCCTATAGGAAAAGGAGGCTGCTGTGACCTCACAAGCACAGCCAGCAGCTATGGGCCTGCCACTGGCCTATGAGGCACTGAGGCTGCTGTGACCTCACAAGCACAGCCAGCAGCCAAGGGCCTGCTGCTGGCCTATGAGGCTCTAGGAGTGTTGTCACCTGACAAGCACAGCCAGCAGCTATGGGCCTGCCACTGGCCTATAGGGAACAGAGGCTGATGTGACCTGACAAGCACAGCCAGCAGCCAAGGGCCTGCCACTGTCCGAAGAGGAACGCAGGCTCCTCTGACATCACCAGCGCACCGAGCAGCTATGGGCCTGCCACTGGCCTATAGGAAAAGGAGGCTGCTGTGACCTCACAAGCACAGGCAGCAGCCATTAGCCTCCCACTGCCCGATGAGGCGCTGATGCTGCTGTCAGCTGAGAAGCACAGTAAACAGTCAGGGGCCTGCCACTGCCCTCAAGGGCATGGAGGCTGCTGTAACCTCAGAAGCCCAGCCAGCAGCTATGGGCCTGCCACTGCCCTATAGGGCACTGAGGCTTCTCTGACCTCAGAAGCCCACCCAGCAGTCATTGGCCTCGAACTGGCCTATCAGGCACTGAGGCTTCTGTAACGTCACAAGCACAGCCAGCAGCCAGGGGCCTGCCACTGGCCTGTGAAGCACTGAGGCTGCTGTGACCTCACGAGCACAGGCAGCAGCTATGGGCCTGCCACTGGCCTATGAGGCACTGAGGCTGCTGTGACCTCACAAGCACAGCGAGGAGCCAGAGGCCTGCCATTGCCCTATAAGGTACAGAGACAAATGTGACCTCAAAATGCAGCCAGCAGACAGAGGCCTGCCACTGGCCTATCAGGAAATAGAACTGCTGTGACATTAGAAGCACAGCCAGCAGCTACGGGACTGCCACTGGCCTATGAGGCACTGAGGCTGCTGTGACCTCAAAAGCACACCAAGCAGCCATTGGCCTCCCACGGGCCTATCAGGCACTGAGGCTACTGTGACCTCACAAGCACAGGCAGCAGCCTTTAGCCTCCCACTGCCCGATGAGGCGCTGACGCTGCTGTCAACTGAGAAGCACAGTAAACTGTCAGGGGCCTGCCACTGCCCTCAAGGGCATGGAGGCTGCTGTGACCTCAGAAGCCCAGGCAGCAGCTATGGGCCTGCCACTGGCCTATCAGGCACTGAGGCTGCTGTGACCTCAAAAGCACACCAAGCAGCCAAGGGCCTGCCACAGGCCTATCAGGCAATAGGACTGCTGTGACCTCACAAGCACAGTCAGCAGCCAGGGGCCTGCTGCTGGCCTATGAGGCTGTAGGAGTGTTGTAACCTGAGAAGCACAGCCAGCAGCTCTGGGGCTGCCATGGCGCATCAAGCACGGAGAAAGAAGGGAACACCCAAGCAGACCAGCAGCCATGGGCGTGGCAGTGCATGCCCATGCATGCCATGCATGCAATGGCATGCCGGTCAAAATGACATCATAAGACACAACCAGCAACCATGGGCCTGCCACTGCCCTTTTTGGCATGGAGACACAAGTATCCTCACAAGCCCAGCCAGGAGGCATGGCCCTGCCACTGGCCTATCAAGCACAGAGGCAGAAGCAACCTCACAAGCAGAGCAAGGACTGATGGGCCTGACTGGCCTACCAGGCCGTGAGGCAGAAGTGACATGACTATCTCATCCAGCAGTGGTGGGCCTGACAATATCATTTCAGGCAGAGGGTAAAGTGATATCACAGAACACTGAAGGACCATAACAGAAAAAAGGCACTTGGAGGCATGAGTACTGGGAAAAAAGGGCACTAGGAGGCCATGCACTGCAAAAATATGCCCATGGAGGACACTATACTGGAAAAAAAGGCACTTTGGGAGCCTGCATCGCAAAAATAGGCACTTGGAGGCCGCTAGACCGGAAAAAAGGCACTTAGATGCCCCTTCACTGCAAAAAAAGGCACTCAGACAGCAGTGCACCTCAAACAAAGGCACTCGGAGGCCCCTGCACCACAAAAAAAGGCACAAGGCTGCCCCTACACTGGAAAAAAAAAAGGCACTCGGCTGCCCCTACACTGCAAAAAAAAAGGTACTCAGAGGCCCGTACAACACAAAAAAAGGCACTCGGAGGCCCCTACACTGGAAAGAAAGGCATTCAGAGGCCCCTACACTGGAAAGAAAGGCACTCGGAGGCCTCTACACTGCAAAAAAAGGCACTTGGAGGCTGCTACATCACAGAGAAAGGCACTCGGAGGCACCTGCAAAGGAAAAAAATTCACTCGGAGGCCAGTGCACCACAAAAAAAGGCACTCGGAGGCAGCTACAATGCAAAGAAAGGTACTCGGAGGCCCCTACACTGGAATAAAAGGCACTGAGAGGCCAGTGCACCACAAGAAAAGGCATTCGGTGGTCCCTGCACTGCCAAAAAAGTCCATCACAGGCCCCTGCACAGCAAAAAAAAGGCACTCAGAGGTCTCTACACCACAAAAAAAAGGCACTCGGAGGTCCCCACCAAAAAAAAGGTACTGGGTGGCCCCAACAGCACAAACAAAGGCACTTGGGGGCTGCTACAATGTGAAACAAGGCACTCGGAGGGCCCAGCACCACCAAAAAAGGCACTCGGAGGCTCCCGCACTGGAAAAAGAGGCACTCGGAGGCCCCTGCAGCACAAAAAAAGGCACTCGGAGGCTCCCGCACTGGAAAAAGAGGCACTCGGAGGCCCCTACAGCACAAAAAAAAGGCACTTGGAGGCCCCTGAACCACAAGAAAAGGCTCTCGGGGCCACTGCACCGCAAAAAAAAGGTACATGGAGGACCACACACCCGAAAATAACAGCACTCGGAGGCCCCTGAACCACAAGAAAAGGCACGCAGTGGCTCCAACAGCACAAAAAAAGGCACTCGGGGGCTGCTACAATGTGAAACAAGGCACTCGGAGGGCCCTGCACCACCAAAAAAGGCACTCGGAGGCTCCTGCTCTGGAAAAAGAGGCACTTGCAGGCCTGTACACTGGAAATAAAGGCCTTGGAGGCCCCTGCACTGGAAAAAGAGGCACTTGCAGGCCTGTACACTGGAAAGAAAGGCACTCGGTGGCCCATACACCACAAAAAAAAGGAACTCTGGGGCTGCTACAACGCGAAAAAAGGCACTTGGAGGCCCCTGCACCACAAAAAAGGCTCTTGGAGGACTCTACAACATCTTCCACTGCCCTATCAGACACAGAGGCTGATGAGACCTCACAAGGACAGGAAGCTGCCATGGGCCTGCCAGTGGCCTATCAGGCACTGGTACTTCTGTGAGCTCACAAGCAGAGTCAGCAGCCATGGGCATCCCACTGCCTGATGAGGCACTGAGACAAAGGTGACCTCAAAAGGCAGCCAGCATGCAGAGGCCTGCCACTGGCCTATCAGGCAATTAGACTGCTGTGACCTCACAAGCACAGCAAACAGCCAGGGGCCTGCCACTGCCCTATAGGGCACAGAGGCTGCTGTGACCTGACAAGCACAGCCAGCAGCCAGGGGCCTGCCACTGGCCTGTGAAGCATTGAGGCTGCTGTGACCTCACAAGCACAGCCAGCAAACAGGGGTCTGCCACTGGCCTGTGAAGCACTGAGGATGCTGTTACCTCACAAGCACAGCCAGCAGCTAAGGGCCTGCCACTGGCCTATCAGGCACTGAGGCTGCTGTTGTTGTCCGAAAAGCGGATTCATTGCCCAGTGTGCAATAAGCCAATAATTACACACTCAGGAGAGACATTTGCTTATTTATTTCAGAGTTGCGCAAGCCTGGGTGCTCGGTGGTTTCCCACAAATCAAGCACATTCCCTCCAACTTTTCAAGTAGCCTTTATACAAACAAATTTCCAGATTTGCAGTTTTCCCTTTTACACTGATTGGTTAGTGATTTCTTCATTCCCCGGGTCCCACCCCTGTCTCTCAAGGTCCTACTGAGGGGAGATCATTTAACACTGCCCAGCAGGGACAGTAGGTGTTATCTCCCAAAGTCCTGACAAGGGGGAGATAGTCCAGACCCCTTAATAAACTTTGTTTCAGCAATGAGAGGAGGTTTTGCTCCCAAGGTCCTGGTGCCCAAGCAGGCCTTATTTCAAAGCCTTGACATCCTCCCTTTCGGAGTGTGGGGCACAGGAATGCAGCCTGCTTGTAACTCCCTTATCTTTCCAGCCTGCACCAGCTCTGGGGCCCTTTCTTACTGAACTAGGAGTGCGGCCTAAGGCATCAGCAAATTTAGCTACTCATGAAGCAAGTTTTATCTAAGTGGCTACCTCTAGACCACTTCAGACTTAATGTTAGAAGTTATCCTAATCTACCTAGTTCAAACATTCTTTCTGAGCTTCCCAGGGTTGTCTTGTAACAATTCCCCCCCTTTGAGACTTATATGATCATTTTCATATTAGTCTCACTCTTTTAAAATCTTTCCCATATTAATTTTGTACAACATCTAGAAATGCATTGAATCACTACATAAACGCATACAAAAACTACTAACACCATTCCCAAAATTGTTAAACACTTTTTAACCCATGAGCTCACATCAGGGAACCAGGAAGTCAACCATTTCCATGTTTCTTCAAATCCAAAAGAGGTATCCTCCTTCTGAACCCCATGTAAGATTTCAGTCTGCTTCCAGATTTCATTTAGATCGGTAGAAATTCTCCCGCTTTGATCCACATATACACAGCAACTAGTATTTATTATTGTACATACTCCTCCCTGAGATGCCAATAACATCTCTAGAGCCATCCTGTTTTGGGTACTTATTTTAGCAGTTTCTGAAACCTCCTCTTGTAAAGCTGCAATGGCATCAGAGGTTTTATTCCCTATTTTTTTCAATAACTGCTGAAATATTTACTATTGCTTTTTCAAGTTCACTCACTCCCAGTTGTGGAAACAGCCACCTTACGAATGACTGCAACCTAGTAGGTCGATCTATTAAAGGATTATTGACCCTCTTTTGTCTCCTTATGAATGTTCTTAGCCAGGATTTTTGGTATTTATTACTCAATTCTTTTCTTAGAGTAACATTAGGGATTATTGCCCCTAAAGTACATGTCCCTGACCAATTAGGAGGTAGCACTTTTCGTGCCTTGTTTCCACACAACCAATACCATCCACTACCTTTTGGAACACGCCACCCATTTAGTTCCTTACTTGGCCACTTATAAACCTATTCAGCTATCCGAGAGCAATCTTTATAACCTCCTACCTTAATGGCTCCAGTACAGTTGATCGGTTGCTTTTCATGAAGTATAGTTTTCTCCCACCATTTATTACTATTCTTACATCTTTGGATACATTGATAATAATCTCCTGTCACACTCTGGACTTCCCATTCCTGTTTGGTTGTTTCATAGGCACTCCAATTAGTGGGAAGCCCTTGTTGGAATGTTCAGGGAAATGGGTACACACCCAGCAATCCCTCTGGTTAACTATCTTCATAGATTTCGTAATTACTTCCAAATGGAGATTGTGACTCCAAAATCCTTCCTGATTCCCTTTAATTGTTTGGCTCAGGTAACCTAGAAAAACTAACCACCACATTTCTCCCCTGGTTGTTAAGGAGAACATCATTTTTACACAGATACCATAACAACAATATTAACCCTATTCCTAACAAACAGATTAAAGCATTTTTTTTCCCTGAATACAATCTAAATTTAAAACCGATTCGCTTCTAATACAACTCATATATCTTTATATATTTTTAACTTTAGAGGTTGAACTTGTTCAGCTTTCCACATCTCTCGAGGTACTGCTTTCACTCGGGTGTAACCTAAAAGTATAACTGGATGTACCTACAGAGAGAAGAACCTTTGCCATAGACAAGAGATAATCACTTAAAATTTGATCACCCTTAACGTGCATTTGAATTTCATTTCCAGTTAAATTTACAGTGTAAGGTTTACCATACAGAATCTCAAATGGACTAACTTTCTCCCTAACCCTTGGGGTTATTCTGGTTCTTAATAATGCCAGAGGTAAAACATCAGTCCATTTCATCTGAGTCTCCTGACACAATTTTCCTACCTGTCTCTTAATTGTTTGATTCATTCTTTCCACTTTTCCACTGGATTGTGGCCTCCAGGGGGTATGTAAGTCCCATTTAATTTGTAGTATTTTTGAGATTTGCTGTACTATTTCTGCTATAAAATGAGGTCCCCTATCTGAAGAAAACCCTTCTGGTACCCTAAATCTTGGTAGATTTCTTTTAATAACATTTTCACTACCTCCCTTGCTTTAGTGGTACGACACGGGAAAGCCTCAGGCCATCCTGAAAAGGTGTCAACAATTACCAACAAATATTTATATCCATTACATCTTGGTAATTCAGAAAAATCAATTTGCCAGTAATCCCCGGGCATGAAGCCCCTTTTTACTTCCCCTGGGGGAGGCTTCTTCTGAATCTTGGGATTATTTCTAAGACAGATTTCACATTTTTGTGTAATACCCTTTGCAATTATTAACATACTAACTCCCACAGCAAATCTTTTAACTGTTTCAACCAATGCCTCAGCTCCCATGTGGGTACTATCATGTATTTGCTTCATCAGCTTCTTCATTATCAGCAAAGTTACCACACACTGTCCAGTAGATGTCACCCACCATCCTTCAGGAGTTTTTATGCATTTCAGTATTTCTGCTAATTTATTTTCTTTTTCAGTGTATACTGGGATTTCCATTTTTAACATTCTCTCTGGAACTAATGCTGCCATTGACACGGAGAATGCTGCCCTTTTTGCAGCCTCATCAGCCTGTTATGGAAATTAGGCTTGTCGGCCACCATAACAGAGTTCGACCCTAGGTTCCCCCAAGTGAAGTTCAGAGCCAAATCAAAACAAATTAAAATTTAATCACATGCATGCCGTAATTAGAGCTTGAGCTGGGTGCCTCCGAAGAGGGACCCTAACATAAACAAATCCTGGGTATTTATAGTCTTTTCGACTTCCACTTCCCACCCCTCACGCGATAGTTAGACCAATAGTAATTTTTTTTGGTCTGGGGTCTCCCGCTCCTCATTGGGTCTCATCGTCTTTCTGAGGCAAGTTGTTTTTTCTCCTCATTTTTGTTTTTTGCAGTCTCTGATGACGGTTGTACTTCTGTTTTTGTTGGGTCTGGCGGCTGTTTCCCAAGGTCTTATTTTTCCCCATTGTTTTGGCGTCTTCCCTCTCGGAGTCGGTGACACAGGTGCGCCGACTGCGTGTGGCGCCCTTATCTTCCCAGCCTGAACGAGCTCTGAGGCACTATTTTTTATTAAAATAAGTAAAGATTCGTTACTTTTCCCACGCTCGGCCTAAGGCTTCAGCAAATCTAGCCACTCATGCTAAGCAAGTTTTATGTAAGTTGTGCTAAGCAGCCATTTCTAGACAGTTTCAATTCACTATTCTTTAACAGTTTCCCCCCTTTGTTTTTATGAAGCATCCCTGCTAATATTTTAAACAGAGTTCTCGAAGCCTTTCGAGGCGTACTATCACTTTCCCTAATCTTATGTATAATATGATCGTAAGCAATAGGCATAACACAGTTAAACTGAACACAGCTACTACCGGGTGCAATACATGATTATAAATCCCTGTTGCAGTTGGTGACCACCCTACAAGAGTTTCCCAGCCATGATGTTGTCCGTCCCTTTTTACCCTTTCCAAGATATGATGTATCTCTTTTGCATCATGGGGAACAGTGATTAGAGTTTTCTGTCCACTGTTCTGGATGCGCTCTAACAGTCGATGCAAATCATCATGTTGTAGTAGTTTCCTTACCAGGGTGAGATTCATCCCAATGGGGGTAGGTAGTAAATTTTGAATTAATGTATAATTAGATTGTAACAATTGATAAGACGTGATAGGAGCTGAATAATTAAAATCACATCCCATGATTTTGGTAAAGCTACAAATACAAATATTTCAATGATTACTTATATCTACTACAATGCCATCTATAACTACAAAAGGTTCTCATACATACGCATCCTCTCCCAATATATACAAGTATAGTTTCAGGTGTTTCATCAGGGTGTATTTCAAAATGACAAACATTTTGCTCAGTGTCAAGACAAATGTCTTGGGCTTTGATAGTATTACTTTCACAAATAAACCCTTGCTGTTCCCGTACAATGCATGCGCTAACGTCCACAGTTTGCCATTTATTTCCATTTCGTTGGGCCCATACTCTATGTTCCAATGGATAGAGTATAGCTCCATTGTGATTTAATCCTAACGCAATGATTGGATATATTGTATATGTTGAAGCATTACGTATTGTTGAAACAAAGGCTGTGGCCTTAGTGTTGATAGGATCATAAGTAAAATTGACCAGATACCACCAGGATTGGAATTCCTTTTCAAATTCGGTCGCATTATCCCAAATTACCTTTCGAATTTCAGTGGGTAAAGTGCCCTCTTCCCCTTCCCTTATAATCGCTGCTACCATAGATTGCATCCACAGTTGAGCTTGGATGCAACTGGGGGCCAGGGAAATATTAATTTGGGTTTCCCCAAGTGCATCCACTATCAAGTGGTGATCTTTTTCAGTCATTTCTTCCCATTGAGGTAATATCTCAGATGAAAGCCATTGGTTAGTTCCTAATGCTAATAGAGAAGACCTCAGTGGATGTTTTAATCTGTATAAGTCACTTCTTGTTGTGCTCAGTTTATTTACGAGTACTTCAGCATCTACACTGTTTAGGACTCCCAATCCTGTTCCTATGATACCGGTCACATCTCTCCTTGTTCGTTTTGGAGAGGTGAGGGTTCGCCTATGTAACCACGCCGTCCATCCCACATAGGACGTACCTAAGAATGGTGAACAGGTCGGTTTGACTGTAGAGATATAATTTGCATTAATAGCTCTACTCGACTGAGAGACCATGATGGATTAAATAACACTCGTTGTTGGCCTGTATTTCTAATCACATACGGTCCAATTTCAAAGATTTGTGGGGATAAGGTTTTCTTACTCTTCATGGTAACAGAGTTATTTATATTGGTGAAAATAATTGTAGTCAGGGTAGGTATTGCTGTACTGGGCTCAATAATGTCTATTTTAAATTTAAATGATAGTCCCACATTGTGGTGAGACCACAGGCAAACTATAAAAACAGGCTGTTCTAAGGTAAAATTGTACCAACAATCCAGGTTTTCACTGGCACAAATTTTCCTTTCTTTTTCATTTGATTTGATTTTAGTGAGAGAGATTTGAGTCGCCTTCTCATGGGTGGACCCGCTGATCACTCGACACCCTCTTTATTTCCTTTCCTGTCCCTCCCAGGAGTTGGGGAAGTTGGTTAGTATTATCCCAGCTCCATTCATTTTCTGAGTATACTTCAGTTCCATGCATGACCAGGGTTGAGAGGTTTAAGTTTTTATCAGAATTTAATCCCATACTTCCGGTATACTTAACACGGGCCTGGGACCATGGCCACTCTAAGGTTCTTTGACCACAGCTTAGGGAAAGTAGCATTGCCAGGGTTTGAAACAGCAACATGAGCACGGCACTTCTGCCTGCCATCCTGCAGGGTGCAGTAAAGGGAAAGAGATTTGTGTTAGTGAGGCGAGTCCCAACAGATTACCCGGGGGAAGTCGTGTATCCCATCGAGCTTTACGTGGTTGTCTTCATTGCTTTTGAGGTCACAGCAGCCTCCGTGCCTCATAGGCCAGTGGCAGGCCCGTAGCTGCTGGCTGTGCTTGTAAGGTCACAGCAGTCCTATTTCCTGATAGGCCCGTGGCAGGCCTCTGTCTGCTGGTTGCCTTTTGAGGTCACATTTGTCTCTGTACCTTATAGGGCAGTGGGAGGCCCCTGGCTGCTTGCTGTGCTTGTGAGGTCACATCAGCCTCCTTTTCCTGTAGGCCAGAGGGAGGCCAATGGCTGCTTGGTGTGCTGGTGAGGTCAAGGCAGCCTGAGAGCCTGTTTGGACAGTGGCAGTCCCCTGGCTGCTGGCTGCGCTTGTGAGGTCACATCAGCCTCTGTTCCCTATAGGCCAGTGGCAGTCCCATAGCTGCTGGCTGTGCTTGTGAGGTCACAACACTCCTACAGCCTGATAGGCCAGCAGCAGGCCCCTGGCTGCTGACTGTGCTTGTGAGGTCACAGCAGCCTCAGTGCTTCACAGGCCAGTGGCAGGCCCAAAGCTGCTGGCTGTGCTTGTGAGGTTACTGAAGCCTCAGTGCCTGATAGGCCAGTTAGAGGCCAATGACTGCTGGGTGGGCTTCTGAGGTCTCAGCAACCTCCATGCCCTTGAGGGCAGTGGCAGGCCCCTGGCTGTTTACTGTGCTTCTGAGTTGACAGCAGCGTCAGCGCCTCATCAGGCAGTGGGAGGCTAATGGCTGCTGCCTGTGCTTGTGAGGTCACAGCAGCCTCAGTGCCCTATAGGCCAGTGGCAGGCCAATGGCTGCTTGGTGTGCTTTTCAGGTCACAGCAGCCTCAGTGAGTGATAGGCCAGTGGCAGGCCCGTAGCTGCTGGCTGTGCTTGTAAGGTCACAGCAGTCCTATTTCCTGATAGGCCCATGGCAGGCCTCTGTCTGCTGGCTGCCTTTTGAGGTCACATTTGTCTCTGTACCTTATAGGGCAGTGGGAAGCCTTTAGCTACTCGCTGTGCTTGTGAGGTCGCCTCAGGCTCCTTTTCCTGTAGGCCAGAGGGAGGCCAATGGCTGCTTGGTGTGCTGGTGAGGTCACATCAACCTCTGTTCCCTATAGGCCAGTGGCAGGCCCATAGCTGCTGGCTGTGCTTGTCAGGTCACAACACTCCTAGAGCCTGATAGGCCAGCAGCAGGCCCCTGGCTGCTGACTGTGCTTGTGAGGTCACAGCAGCCTCCGTGCCTCATAGGGCAGTGGCAGGCCCATAGCTGCTGCCTGGGCTCGTGAGGTCACATTAGTCTCAGTGCTTCACACGCCAGTGGCAGGCCCCTTGGTGCTGCCTGGGCTCGTGAGGTCACAGCAGCCTCCGTGCCTCATAGGCCAGTGGCAGGCCCGTAGCTGCTGGCTGTGCTTGTAAGGTCACAGCAGTCCTATTTCCTGATAGGCCCATGGCAGGCCTCTGTCTGCTGGTTGCCTTTTGAGGTCACATTTGTCTCTGTACCTTATAGGGCAATGGCAGGCCTCTGGCTCCTCGCTGTGCTTGTGAGGTCACATCAGCCTCCTTTTCCCGTAGGCCAGAGGGAGGCCAATGGCTGCTTGGTGTGCTGGTGAGGTCACATCAACCTCTGTTCCCTATAGGCCAGTGGCAGGCCCATACCTGCTGGCTGTGCTTGTCAGGTGACAACACTCCTGCAGCCTGATAGGCTAGCAGCAGGCCCCTGGCTGCTGACTGTGCTTGTGAGGTCACAGCAGCCTCAGTGCCGCATAGGCCAGTGGCAGGCCCATAGCTGCTGCCTGTGCTTCTGAAGTCACAGCAGCCTCCTTTTCCTATAGGCCAGTGGCAGGCCCATAGCTGCTGCCTGTGCTTGTCAGGTCACAGCAGTCGTATTGCCTGATAGGCCTGTGGCAGGCCCTTGGCTGCTGGCTGTGCTTGTGAGGTCACAGCAGCCTCAGTGCCTCATAGGCCCCTGGGATGCCAATGGCTGCTTGGTGTGCTTTTGAGGTCACAGCAGCCTCCGTGCCTCATGGCCTGTGGGAGGCCCGTAGCAGCTGCCTGGGCTCGTGAGGTCACAGCAGCCTCAGTGCTTCACAGGCCAGTGGCAGGCCCATTACTGCTGGCTGTGCTTGTGAGGTTACAGAAGCCTCAGTGCCTGATAGGCCAGTTTGAGGCCAATGACTGCTGGGTGGGCTTGTGAGGTCAGAGGAGCCTCAGTGCCCTATAGGGCAGTGGCAGGCCCATAGCTGCTGGCTGGACTTCTGAGGTCACAGCAGCCTCCATGCCCTTGAGGGCAGTGGCAGGCCCCTGACTGTTTACTGTGCTTCTGAGTTGACAGCAGCGTCAGCGCCTCATCGGGCAGTGGCAGGCCAATGGCTGCTCGCTGTGCTTGTGAGGTCCCAGCAGCCTCCGTGCCTCATAGGCCAGTGGCAGGCCCATAGCTGCTGGCTGTGCTTGTCAGGTCACAACACTCCTAGGGCCTGATAGGCCAGTAGCAGGCCCCTGGCTGCTGACTGTGCTTGTGAGGTCACAGCAGCCTCCGTTCCCTATAAGCCAGTGGCAGGCCCATAGCTGCTGGCTGTGCTTGTAAGGTCACAGCAGTCCTATTTCCTGATAGGCCTGTGGCAGGCCCTTGGCTGCTGGCTGTGCTTGTCAGGTCACAGCAGTCCTATTGCCTGATAGGCCTGTGGCAGGCCCTTGGCTGCTTGGTGTGCTTGTGAGGTCACAGCAGCCTCCGTGCCTCATAGGCCAGTGGAGGCCCGTAGCTGCTGTTTGTTCTTGTAAGGTCACAGCAGTCCTATTTCCTGATAGGCCCATGGCAGGCCTCTGTCTGCTGGCTGCCTTTTGAGGTCACGTTTGTCTCTGTACCTTATAGGGCAATGGCAGGCCTCTGGCTCCTCGCTGTGCTTGTGAGGTCACATCAGCCTCCTTTTGCTGTAGGCCAGAGGGAGGCCAATGGCTGCTGGCTGTGCTTGTGAGGTCACATCAACCTCTGTTCCCTATAGGCCAGTGGCAGGCCCATAGCTGCTGGCTGTGCTTGTCAGGTGACAACACTCCTGCAGCACGATAGGCTAGCAGCAGGCCCCTGGCTGCTGACTGTGCTTGTGAGGTCACAGCAGCCTCCGTGCCTCATAGGGCAGTGGCAGGCCCATAGCTGCTGCCTGGGCTCGTGAGGTCACATTAGTCTCAGTGCTTCACACGCCAGTGGCAGGCCCCTTGGTGCTGCCTGGGCTCGTGAGGTCACAGCAGCCTCCGTGCCTCATAGGCCAGTGGCAGGCCCGTAGCTGCTGGCTGTGCTTGTAAGGTCACAGCAGTCCTATTTCCTGATAGGCCCATGGCAGGCCTCTGTCTGCTGGTTGCCTTTTGAGGTCACATTTGTCTCTGTACCTTATAGGGCAATGGCAGGCCTCTGGCTCCTCGCTGTGCTTGTGAGGTCACATCAGCCTCCTTTTCCCGTAGGCCAGAGGGAGGCCAATGGCTGCTTGGTGTGCTGGTGAGGTCACATCAACCTCTGTTCCCTATAGGCCAGTGGCAGGCCCATACCTGCTGGCTGTGCTTGTCAGGTGACAACACTCCTGCAGCCTGATAGGCTAGCAGCAGGCCCCTGGCTGCTGACTGTGCTTGTGAGGTCACAGCAGCCTCAGTGCCGCATAGGCCAGTGGCAGGCCCATAGCTGCTGCCTGTGCTTCTGAAGTCACAGCAGCCTCCTTTTCCTATAGGCCAGTGGCAGGCCCATAGCTGCTGCCTGTGCTTGTCAGGTCACAGCAGTCGTATTGCCTGATAGGCCTGTGGCAGGCCCTTGGCTGCTGGCTGTGCTTGTGAGGTCACAGCAGCCTCAGTGCCTCATAGGCCCCTGGGATGCCAATGGCTGCTTGGTGTGCTTTTGAGGTCACAGCAGCCTCCGTGCCTCATGGCCTGTGGGAGGCCCGTAGCAGCTGCCTGGGCTCGTGAGGTCACAGCAGCCTCAGTGCTTCACAGGCCAGTGGCAGGCCCATTACTGCTGGCTGTGCTTGTGAGGTTACAGAAGCCTCAGTGCCTGATAGGCCAGTTTGAGGCCAATGACTGCTGGGTGGGCTTGTGAGGTCAGAGGAGCCTCAGTGCCCTATAGGGCAGTGGCAGGCCCATAGCTGCTGGCTGGACTTCTGAGGTCACAGCAGCCTCCATGCCCTTGAGGGCAGTGGCAGGCCCCTGACTGTTTACTGTGCTTCTGAGTTGACAGCAGCGTCAGCGCCTCATCGGGCAGTGGCAGGCCAATGGCTGCTCGCTGTGCTTGTGAGGTCCCAGCAGCCTCCGTGCCTCATAGGCCAGTGGCAGGCCCATAGCTGCTGGCTGTGCTTGTCAGGTCACAACACTCCTAGGGCCTGATAGGCCAGTAGCAGGCCCCTGGCTGCTGACTGTGCTTGTGAGGTCACAGCAGCCTCCGTTCCCTATAAGCCAGTGGCAGGCCCATAGCTGCTGGCTGTGCTTGTAAGGTCACAGCAGTCCTATTTCCTGATAGGCCTGTGGCAGGCCCTTGGCTGCTGGCTGTGCTTGTCAGGTCACAGCAGTCCTATTGCCTGATAGGCCTGTGGCAGGCCCTTGGCTGCTTGGTGTGCTTGTGAGGTCACAGCAGCCTCCGTGCCTCATAGGCCAGTGGAGGCCCGTAGCTGCTGTTTGTTCTTGTAAGGTCACAGCAGTCCTATTTCCTGATAGGCCCATGGCAGGCCTCTGTCTGCTGGCTGCCTTTTGAGGTCACGTTTGTCTCTGTACCTTATAGGGCAATGGCAGGCCTCTGGCTCCTCGCTGTGCTTGTGAGGTCACATCAGCCTCCTTTTCCTGTAGGCCAGAGGGAGGCCAATGGCTGCTGGCTGTGCTTGTGAGGTCACATCAACCTCTGTTCCCTATAGGCCAGTGGCAGGCCCATAGCTGCTGGCTGTGCTTGTCAGGTGACAACACTCCTGCAGCACGATAGGCTAGCAGCAGGCCCCTGGCTGCTGACTGTGCTTGTGAGGTCACAGCAGCCTCCGTGCCTCATAGGGCAGTGGCAGGCCCATAGCTGCTGCCTGGGCTCGTGAGGTCACATTAGTCTCAGTGCTTCACACGCCAGTGGCAGGCCCCTTGGTGCTGCCTGGGCTCGTGAGGTCACAGCAGCCTCCGTGCCTCATAGGCCAGTGGAGGCCCGTAGCTGCTGTTTGTTCTTGTAAGGTCACAGCAGTCCTATTTCCTGATAGGCCCATGGCAGGCCTCTGTCTGCTGGCTGCCTTTTGAGGTCACGTTTGTCTCTGTACCTTATAGGGCAATGGCAGGCCTCTGGCTCCTCGCTGTGCTTGTGAGGTCACATCAGCCTCCTTTTGCTGTAGGCCAGAGGGAGGCCAATGGCTGCTGGCTGTGCTTGTGAGGTCACATCAACCTCTGTTCCCTATAGGCCAGTGGCAGGCCCATAGCTGCTGGCTGTGCTTGTCAGGTGACAACACTCCTGCAGCACGATAGGCTAGCAGCAGGCCCCTGGCTGCTGACTGTGCTTGTGAGGTCACAGCAGCCTCAGTGCCTCATAGGCCAGTGGCAGGCCCATAGCTGCTGGCTGTGCTTGTAAGGTCACAGCAGTCCTATTTTCTGATAGGCCCATGGCAGGCCTCTGTCTGCTGGCTGCCTTTTGAGGTCACATTTGTCTCCGTACCTTATAGGGCAGTGGGAGGCCCCTGGCTACTCGTTGTGCTTGTGAGGTCACATCAGCCTCCTTTTGCTGTAGGCCAGAGGGAGGCCAATGGCTGCTTGGTGTGCTGGTGAGGTCAGAGAGGCCTCCGTGCCTCTTCAGACAGTGGCAGGCCAATGGCTGCTGGCTGTGCTTGTCAGGTCACAGCACTCCTACAGCGTGATAGGCCAGCAGCAGGCCCCTGGCTGCTGACTGTGCTTGTGAGGTCACAGCAGCCTCAGTGCCTCATAGGCCAGTGGCAGGCCCATAGCTGCTGGGTGTGCTTGTGAGGTAACAGCAGCCTCCGTTCCCTATAAGCCAGTGGCAGGCCCATAGCTGCTGGCTGTGCTTGTAAGGTCACAGCAGTCCTATTGCCTGACAGGCCTGTGGCAGGCCCTTGGCTGCTGGCTGTGCTTGTCAGGTCACAGCAGTCGTATTGCCTGATAGGCCTGTGGCAGGCCCTTGGCTGCTGGCTGTGCTTGTGAGGTCACAGCAGCCTCAGTGCCTCATAGGCCCCTGGGAGGCCAATGGCTGCTGACTGTGCTTGTGAGGTCACAGCAGCCTCCGTGCCTCATAGGCCAGTGGCAGGCCCATAGCTGCTGGCTGTGCTTGTAAGGTCACAGCAGTCCTATTGCCTGATAGGCCCGTGGCAGGCCTCTGTCTGCTGGCTGCCTTTTGAGGTCACATTTGTCTCTGTACCTTATAGGGCAATGGCAGGCCTCTGGCTCCTCGCTGTGCTTGCGAGGTCACAACAGCCTCAGTGCCCTATAGGCCAGTGGCAGGCCCTTGGCTGCTGGCTGTGCTTGTAAGGTCACAGTAGTCCTATTTTCTGATAGGCCCATGGCAGGCCTCTGTCTGCTGGCTGCCTTTTGAGGTCACATTTGTCTCTGTACCTTATAGGGCAGTGGGAGGCCCCTGGCTACTCGCTGTGCTTGTCAGGTCACATCAGTCTCCTTTTCCTGTAGGCCAGAGGGAGGCCAATGGCTGCTTGGTGTGCTGGTGAGGTCAAGGCAGCCTGAGAGGCTGTTCGGACAGTGGCAGGCCCCTGGCTGCTGGCTGTGCTTGTGAGGTCACAGCACTCCTACAGCCAGATAGGCCAGCAGCAGGCCCCTGGCTGCTGGCTGTGCTTGTGAGGTCACAGCAGCCTCAGTGCCTCACAGGCCAGTGGAGACCCGTAGCTGCTGGCTGTGCTTGTGAGGTCACAACACTCCTACAGCCTGATAGGCCAGCAGCAGGCCCCTGGCTGCTGGCTGTGCTTGTGAGGTCACAGCAGCCTCAGTGCTTCACAGGCCTGCGGCACGCCCTTGGCTGCTGGCTGTGCTTGTGAGGTCAGAGCAGCCTCAGTGCCTGACAGGCCCGTGGGCGGCCAATGGCTGTTTGGTGTGCTTCTGAGGTCACAGCAGCCTCCGTGCCTCACAGGCCAGTGGCAGGACCATAGCTGCTGCCTGGGCTTGTGAGGTCACAGCAGCCTCAGTGCTTCACAGGCCAGTGGCAGGCCCCTTGCTGCTGGCTGTGCTTGTAAGGTTACAGAGGCCTCATTGCCTGATAGGCCAGTTGGAGGCCAATGACTGCTGGGTGGGCTTGTGAGGTCAGAGGAGCCTCAGTGCCCTATAGGGCAGTGGCAGGCCCATAACTGCTGGCTGTGCTTGTGAGGTCACAGCAGCCTCCTTTTCCTATAGGCCAGTGGCAGGCCCTTCACTGCTGGCTGTGCTTGTGAGCTCACAGCAGTCGTATTGCCTGATAGGCCTGTGGCAGGCCCTTGGCTGCCGGCTGTGCTTGTGAGGTCACAGCAGCCTCAGTGCCTGATAGGCCCATGGGAGGCCAATGGCTGCTTAGTGTGCTGGTGAGGTCACAGCAGCCTCAATGCGTGATAGGCCAGTGGAAGGCCCCTAGCTGCTGGCTGTGCTTGTCAGGTGACAACACTCCTGGAGCCTGATTGGCCAGCAGCAGGCCCCTGGCTGCTGACTGTGCTTGTGAGTTAACAGCAGCCTCAGTGCTTCACAGGCCAGTGGCAGGCCCCTTGCTGCTGGCTGTGCTTGTGAGGTTACAGAAGCCTCAGTGCCTGATAGGCCAGTTTGAGGCCCATAGCTGCTGGCTGGGCTTGTGAGGTCAGAGAAGCCTCAGTGCCCTATAGGTCAGTGGCAGGCCCATTGCTGCTGGCTGTGCTTGTGAGGTCACAGCAGCCTCCATGCCCTTGAGGGCAGTGGCAGGCCCCTGACTGTTTACTGTGCTTCTGAGTTGACAGCAGTGTCAGCGCCTCATCGGGCAGTGGGAGGCTAATGGCTGCTGTCTGTGCTTGTGAGGTCACAGCAGCCTCAGTGCCTGATAGGCCCGTGGGAGGCCAATGGCTGCTTGGTGTGCTTTTGAGGTCACAGCAGCCTCCGTGCCTCATAGGCCAGTGGAGGTCCGTAGCTGCTGTTTGTTCTTGTAAGGTCACAGCAGTCCTATTTCCTGATAGGCCCATGGCAGGCCTCTGCCTGCTGGCTGCCTTTTGAGGTCACGTTTGTCTCTGTACCTTATAGGGCAATGGCAGGCCTCTGGCTCCTCGCTGTGCTTGTGAGGTCACATCAGCCTCCTTTTGCTGTAGGCCAGAGGGAGGCCAATGGCTGCTTGGTGTGCTGGTGAGGTGAGAGGAGCCTCCGTGCCTCTTCGGACAGTGGCAGGCCAATGGCTGCTCGCTGTGCTTGTGAGGTCACATCAACCTCTGTTCCCTATAGGCCAGTGGCAGGCCCATAGCTGCTGGCTGCCTTTTGAGGTCACATTTGTCTCTGTACCTTATAGGGCAATGGCAGGCCTCTGGCTCCTCGCTGTGCTTGCGAGGTCACAGCAGCCTCAGTGCCCTATAGGCCAGTGGCAGGCCCTTGGCTGCTGGCTGTGCTTGTAAGGTCACAGCAGTCCTATTTTCTGATAGGCCCCTGGCAGGCCTCTGTCTGCTGGCTGCCTTTTGAGGTCACATTTGTCTCTGTACCTTATAGGGCAATGGCAGGCCTCTGGCTCCTCGCTGTGCTTGCGAGGTCACAGCAGCCTCAGTGCCCTATAGGCCAGTGGCAGGCCCTTGGCTGCTGGCTGTGCTTGTAAGGTCACAGCAGTCCTATTTTCTGATAGGCCCATGGCAGGCCTCTGTCTGCTGGCTGCCTTTTGAGGTCACATTTGTCTCTGTACCTTATAGGGCAGTGGGAGGCCCCTGGCTACTCGCTGTGCTTGTCAGGTCACATCAGCCTCCTTTTCCTGTAGGCCAGAGGGAGGCCAATGGCTGCTTGGTGTGCTGGTGAGGTCAGAGGAGCCTCCGTGCCTCTTCGGACAGTGGCAGGCCCCTGGCTGCTGACTGTGCTTGTGAGGTCACAGCAGCCTCAGTGCCTCATGGGCCAGTGGCAGGCCCATAGCTGCTGCCTGTGCTTGTGAAGTCACAGCAGCCTCCTTTTCCTATAGGCCAGTGGCAGGCCCATAGCTGCTGCCTGTGCTTGTCAGGTCACAGCAGTCGTATTGCCTGATAGGCCTGTGGCAGGCCCTTGGCTGCTGGCTGTGCTTGTGAGGTCACAGCAGCCTCAGTGCCTGATAGGCCCCTGGGAGGCCAATGGCTGCTTGGTGTGCTTGTGAGGTCACAGCAGCCTCCGTGCCTCATAGGCCAGTGGAGGCCCGTAGCTGGTGTTTGTTCTTGTAAGGTCACAGCAGTCCTATTTCCTGACAGGCCTGTGGCAGGCCTCTGTCTGCTGGCTGCCTTTTGAGGTCAAATTTGTCTCTGTACCTTATAGGGCAATGGCAGGCCTCTGGCTCCTCGCTGTACTTGTGAGGTCACATCAGCCTCCTTTTGCTGTAGGCCAGAGGGAGGCCAATGGCTGCTTGGTGTGCTGGTGAGGTCACATCAACCTCTGTTCCCTATAGGTCAGTGGCAGGCCCATAGCTGCTGGCTGTGCTTGTCAGGTGACAACACTCCTAGAGCCTGATAGGTCCGCAGCAGGCCCCTGGCTGCTGACTGTGCTTGTGAGGTCACAGCAGCCTCCGTGCCTCATAGGGCAGTGGCAGGCCCATAGCTGCTGGCTGTGCTTGTAAGGTCACAGCAGTCCTATTGCCTGATAGGCCCGTGGCAGGCCTCTGTCTGCTGGCTGCCTTTTGAGGTCACATTTGTCTCTGTACCTTATAGGGCAATGGCAGGCCTCTGGCTCCTCGCTGTGCTTGTGAGGTCACATCAGCCTCCCTTTCCTGTAGGCCAGAGGGAGGCCAATGGCTGCTTGGTGTGCTGTTGAGGTCAAGGCAGCCTGAGAGCCTGTTCGGACAGTGGCAGGCCCCTGGCTGCTGGCTGTGCTTGTGAGGTCACATCAGCCTCTGTTCCCTATAGGCCAGTGGCAGGCCCATAGCTGCTGGCTGTGCTTGTCAGGTCACAACACTCCTAGAGCCTGATAGGCCAGCAGCAGGCCCCTGGCTGCTGACTGTGCTTGTGAGGTCACAGCAGCCTCAGTGCCTCATAGGCCAGTGGAAGGCCCATAGCTGCTGGGTGTGCTTGTGAGGTAACAGCAGCCTCCGTTCCCTATAGGCCAGTGGCAGGCACATTGCTGTTGGCTGTGCTTGTCAGGTCACAGCAGCCTCAGTGCCTCATAGGCCCCTGGGAGGCCAATGGCTGCTTGGTATGCTTTTGAGGTCACAGCAGCCTCAATGCGTGATAGGCCAGTGGAAGGCCCCTAGCTGCTGGCTGTGCTTGTCAGGTGACAACACTCCTAGAGCCTGATTGGCCAGCAGCAGGCCCCTGGCTGCTGACTGTGCTTGTGAGCTCACAGCAGCCTCAGTGCCTCATAGGCCAGTGGCAGGCCCATAGCTGCTGGGTGTGCTTGTGAGGTAACAGCAGTCGTATTGCCTGATAGGCCTGTGGCAGGCCCTTGGCTGCTGGCTGTGCTGGTGAGGTCACAGCAGCCTCAGTGCCTGATAGGCCCCTGGGAGGCCAATGGCTGCTTGGTGTGCTTTTGAGGTCACAGCAGCCTCCGTGCCTCATAGGCCAGTGGCAGGCCCATAGCTGCTGCCTGGGCTCGTGAGGTCAGAGCAGCCTCAGTGCTTCACAGGCCAGTGGCAGGCCCCTTGCTGCTGGCTGTGCTTGTGAGGTTACAGAAGCCTCAGTGCCTGATAGGCCAGTTTGAGGCCAATGACTGCTGGGTGGGCTAGTGAGGTCAGAGGATCCTCAGTGCCCTTTAGGGCAGTGGCAGGCCCATAGCTGCTGGCTGGACTTCTGAGGTCACAGCAGCCTCCATGCCCTTGAGGGCAGTGGCAGGCCCCTGACTGTTTACTGTGCTTCTGAGTTGACAGCAGCGTCAGCGCCTCTTCGGGCAGTGGGAGCCCAATGGCTGCTGCCTGTGCTTGTGAGGTCACAGCAGCCTCCTTTTCCTATAGGCCAGAGGGAGGCCCTTCACTGCTGGCTGTGCTTGTGAGGTCACAGCAGTCGTATTGCCTGATAGGCCTGTGGCAGGCCCTTGGCTGCTGGCTGTGCTTGTGAGGTCACAGCAGCCTCAGTGCCGCATAGGCCAGTGGGATGCCAATGGCTGCTTGGTGTGCTTGTGAGGTCACAGCAGCCTCAGTGCCTCATAGGGCAGTGGCAGGCCCATAGCTGCTGCCTGGGCTCATGAGGTCACATTAGTCTCAGTGCTTCACACGCCAGTGGCAGGCCCCTTGGTGCTGCCTGGGCTTGTGAGGTCACAGCAGCCTCCGTGCCTCATAGGGCAGTGGCAGGCCCGTAGCTGCTGGCTGTGCTTGTAAGGTCACAGCAGTCCTATTGCCTGATAGGCCCGTGGCAGGCCTCTGTCTGCTGGCTGCCTTTTGAGGTCACATTTGTCTCTGTACCTTATAGGGCAGTGGGAGGTCCCTGGCTCCTCGCTGTGCTTGTCAGGTCACAGCAGCCTCAGTGGTTAAATTTAAATCAGTTAAATTTAAATTTAAATGATAGTCCCACATTTTGGTGAGACCACAGGCAAACTATTAAAACAGGCTGTTCTAAGGTAAAATTGTACCAACAATCCAGGTTTTCACTGGCACAAATTTTCCTTTCTTTTTCATTTGATTTGATTTTAGTGAGAGAGATTTGAGTTGCCTTCTCATGGGTGGACCCGCTGATCACTCGACACCCTCTTTATTTCCTTTCCTGTCCCTCCCAGGAGTTGGGGAAGTTGGTTAGTATTATCCCAGCTCCATTCATTTTCTGAGTATACTTCAGTTCCATGCATGACCAGGGTTGAGAGGTTTAAGTTTTTTATCAGAATTTAATCCCATACTTCCGGTATACTTAACACGGGCCTGGGACCATGGCCACTCTAAGGTTCTTTGACCACAGCTTAGGGAAAGTAGCGTTGCCAGGGTTTGAAACAGCAACATGAGCACGGCACTTCTGCCTGCCATCCTGCAGGGTGCAGTAAAGGCAAAGAGATTTGTGTTAGTGAGGCGAGTCCCAACAGATTACCCTGGGGAAGTCGTGTATCCCATCGAGCTTTACGTGGTTGTCTTCATTGTTCTGCTGCAAGCTCTGCTGTGTTTGCTTCTTGGACTGTCACTCGTTTCACGTGAGAGTGGTGAATCCAATTCTCTTTTCCTAGAATTTTAACAGCGTAGTAAGAACTTAACAATACAGTATAGGGTCCTTCCCATTTTGGTTCTAGTTTTGTTTTTCGCGAGAATACCTTTTTCAGCACTTTATCTCCAGGCTGTATATCATGTGCCTGAATGTCTGATGGCACCGGCTGAAACCACTGAGCCTGATTTTGCAAGGCCTTAAACTGTTCTTGTAAGGCTAGTACATATTGTGTCACTCATTCATCTCCATCTAATAGGCTGGTCTTAGCAGGGATAGAAGTCCCTGGTATCGCTAAATGTCTCCCAAAAAGAATTTCTGCTGGTGTTAGTCCTATGGGTTGCCGTGGAGAATTTCAAACATCCCATAGAGCTAAGTTTAATGCCTCTGGCCATTTTAGGCTAGCATGTGTGCATATTCTTGCTATTTTCTCTTTTAATGTTCTATTCATTCTTTCTACTTGTCCTGAAGATTGTGGGTGATAAGGAGTATGTAGGTTTCTTTTTATTCCTAACGATTTGTATAACTGATTGATTATGCTTGCTGTAAAATGGGCACCCCTGTCTGAATCAATGGCTTCTGGGACCCCATACCTGGGTATGATTTCCTTCAGTAAGGCTTTTACCACTCCCCCTGTGTCAGCCTTTCTTGTTGGGAAAGCTTCTACCCAGCCTGATAACTGATCTACTATCACTAACAAGTGTTTGTATCCATAGACAGATGGCATATCTGCATAATCTATTTGCAGCTTCTGGAAAGGGAAGAAAGCCCATGGTCGTCCCCCCAAATCTGAGCTTGGCTTGTTATTTGAAAACTTCAGGCAGGTCGGGCAGCTATTCGTTATTCTTGCAGCAGCTGCATAAATTCCTGGAGCAGCCCATACTTTCTGTAGCTGTTTAGCTATTGCCTCGGCTCCCCCATGAGCTTTATCGTGAAACCACCTAGCTATAGTAATTAAATATTTTTTTGGTAGAATTGGTTTTTCCCCAATTGTCCATATTCCATCATCATTTTGTTTTGCTTCCCACTGTTCCCATTGTTTTTTCTCTTCCACTGAGCACTCTTTTTCATACATAGTTTTGGGGTCTATTAAGTTTGGCCACTCACTCTGGTCCATCCTTGGAACTGCCCCCATACATTCTCTCAGAGGTTGTCGAGCTGCAGCCCTCGCAGCAGCGTTGGCTAGAGCATTTCCTCTGCTAATTTCTGTAGTGTCTTTAGTATGGGCTGGGCAGTGTATTACCGCAATTTCTTTGGGCAGTTGAACTGCTTCCAGCAAATTACGTATTTCTTCTCCATTAGCTAATTTCTTTCCTGATGACGAAAAGAATCCTCGTTCTTTCCGTAACAACCCTGTTGCATGACACACTCCAAATGCATATTTAGAGTCGGTATAGATATTTACCCGCAAGCTCTTACCTATATTTTGCTGCTTGGGGCAATGCTATTAATTCTGCTCCTTGAGCACTTACTGATGGAGACAAAGGATTGGCCTCGAGCACCTCAAAGACGTTAGTGACAGCATAGCTGGAGTGATGTCTTCCGTCCAAATAATAGGATGACCCATCTGTAAACAGAACTAAGTCCGGGTTCTCCAAAGGTTCTTCTTTAAGGTCCTCCCGGGGCTTGCTCGAGCTGACCACCACCTGCTCACAGGAATGATGTGGCTCTCTGTCCTCCGGTTGAGGCAATAGCGTTGCTGGATTCAAAATATTGCATCTTTTGAAAGTCACATTATCTGCATGCAGTATTATCAGTTCATAGCGGTGAGCTCTCTGTGGGGATAGTGCTTGAGTCGCATATTGCTTCATTAACAGTTCTACTTCATGTGGCACATACACAGTCAATGAATGACCCAAAACCACAGGTCATGTTTTTTTCAATAAGAGCTGCAGTAGCTGCTATTGCTCTGATGCATCCTGGAGTGCCTTTAGCTACCTCATCTAGTTGCGTGGAGTAACAGGCCACTGGTCTACGATGAGGGCCTAGTTTTTGGGTGAGTACCCCACTTGCTACTCCCTGTCGCTCATGGACAAATAATTCAAATAGTTTGCTATAATCTGGTAACCCGAGAGCAGGGGCTGAAACCAACGCTTTTTTCACAGATGTAAAAGCTTTCTCCCTTTCCCTGGGGCCTTGGGCCCCAGGCCAAAGGCTCTATCTCCTCCTTTTTTGTTGCCTGTACCAGAGGCTTAGTAAGTTCTGCTAACCCAGGAATCCACGGTTGGCAGAATCCTACAGCTCCTAAAAATCCCCTAAGCTGTTTTTTTGTTACAGGACGAGGCATATCAAGAATTGTCTTTACTCATTCTGGATCAACTAACCTGTGTCCTTCTCTTAAGATAAAACCCAAATATTTTACCTCTCTTTGACACAGCTGGAGTTTAGACAGAGATGCTCGATGCC
The DNA here is from genome assembly GCF_036370855.1 of Dromaius novaehollandiae. Classification (NCBI taxonomy): domain Eukaryota; kingdom Metazoa; phylum Chordata; class Aves; order Casuariiformes; family Dromaiidae; genus Dromaius; species Dromaius novaehollandiae. Next base: position 48,663,417 of record NC_088104.1, read on the forward strand.
CTTTTTCTGCAAGAGCGTTACATAGAGAAACAGTATCTTTCAAACATGTCTCATAATCTTTACTTGCTAATAACAAATCATCTACATATTGTATTAATACAGAATGTCCTGGAAGTTCGATATCTGAGAGGTCATTTTTAAGTATACGCGAAAAAATAGTCGGAGACCCAGTAAATCCCTGTGGCAGCCTTGTCCAAGTTAATTGTTGTCCCTTCCAAGTGAAAGCAAAGAGATCTTGGCTATCTTCAGCTATTGGTATACTAAAAAAGGCTGCTGTTAGGTCAATCACAGTAAAATAAGTTGCCCAATGGGGTATCTGTAGTAAAATGGTTGATGGGTCGGGGACTACTGGATGTGGAGCAACTACATGTTCGTTTATAGCCCTTAAGTCTTGTACAAAGCGATACTCTGGATCACCATCAGCATCTTGCCTGTTCTTTTTAGCTGGCAGAATTGGGGTGTTATATGGGGATTCACAGACTCTAAGGATACCCATTTTCAGATAATGATCAATTTGTTTTTGGATACTCTTCTCTGCTTCCTTCGGGATAGGATATTGTTTAACTGCAGGAGGCAATCCCCCCTTTGTTTTTATCGAGACTAGACTGGCTGATTTCAGTAGTCCCACATCCATTCCTGAAGAGCTCCATAATTTTTTAGAAACTGATCCTAAACCTGTTGGAATTTGCAGACTAGTTGACTCTGGTTCTGGTGTCTTAGCCAGAACACACGAACCCATAATTATTAGCTTTGTCCCTTCCGGCTGTAAGCAGATCTGAGTATCCAAGGCTTGCAGGAGATCCCTCCCCAAAAGGCATATAGGTGCGTCTGTGGAAATTATAAAACGTCCCCACACTGTTTTACCCCCAATAGTGAGTAATAAGGGCTTAGATAACTTCGTTTGCCCTTTCCCATCACTCCTTGCATCACTATTTTATCTGATGATTTGCATCCTTTAGGCTCAAAATTTAAAAGGGAAAGGGTGGCTCCAGTATCCACTAGAAAGGGAACTTCTAAACCTTCTGTATTGCCATTACGTGACCCTCAAAATCCAAATCTACATCCCATAAATTTACTCCAATTTCCACAGTATTTTCTGAGTCTCCTGTTTCCTCTCATTGTGGATTGACTGGGAATCGCCTGGTCTCCTCCTTAGTGTTTGATTGTCTCATGCCGGTTCCTCTGTTCCTAACTACATGGGGCCTCACTGGGCACTCCCGCTGCCAGTGTCCTTGTTCCCCACAATTATAACAAACATCATTAACTCCTGACTGTACAGCACATTCACTTTGACTCCATCTATCTCTCCTGGCTCTTTCACGTCCCCTCCCCCTGGGTCCTCTAAATCCATCTCTTAACACAGCTGCTAACACACTAACTTCCTCTCTTTTTTGCTGTCTCTTTTCTTTTGCCCTCTCCTCCTCTCGACTGTTATACACAAATGTGGCTAAACGTAATATTTCATCCATTCGCTTTCCTGGCCAGTCAGGGACATGTTTGGAAAACTACTTTTTAATGTCCGGGGCTGCTTGGTCTACAAATGTGGAAATCATTAGCGGCCTGTTAGCCTCAGCTTCTGGGTCTAGTCCTCCCCCATACATTCTGACTTGCTTAATTAGCCTAGCAAAGTAAGCCGAGGGGTGTTCCTCTGCCTGTTGCTGACACTCCCTTACTTTAGACCAATTTGCAGTCTTTTGTCCTGCCAAAGGTATAGCTTCTTCTAAGCCCTCTCTGGCTAATTGCAACTGCCTGTAATCTGCATCTACATTATGATTCCATCCGGGGTCCACAGCTGGCCAGGCTGTTTGAGCAGTCCCGACACCCCCCTTTGCTGCCCAACGGCGGTTTGCATCCAAAATTGAGCACCTTTCATCTGGAGTGAACACAGATTCAAGGCGTGTTTGTACATCTCCCCAGGTAGGGCCATACGCCCGCATAATTCCCCTTATGATTTGTAACACTCTTTCTGGATCATCCCCAAGTCTGGGGAGCCGTTGACTCCATATAATTAAATCTTGGGGTCTCCAGGGTCGGTAAACTCGTGTAGTGGCGACCCGAGGTACCCCTTCCAGATCGGGTGGGGGCACTCCTGGCACAGGAAGGCCTTCCAGAGGAGCTTGAAAGGCGGGGGCGGAAGGCAAGCGGGGGTATAGGGAAGCTGAAGCAGAGGGTAGCGCATAGGGTGGAATAGTTTCCACAAGTGTTTCAGCAGCTGCGGTACTTACAGCATTCTGAGGAAAGATTCTCTCTTTCCTAGGCGCCTCTTTTCGTCTAGCAAATGCCCAGTTGTCCCATAGATACCAGTAATCCATTTGTCTGGGGAACCTGTTCTCCAAATGATGACGCAGGAAAGTTAGTTCCTGGTAACCGAAGGTCCCCTGGGGCGGCCATCGCTCTGCCAGATTACCTTCCTTAGTCAGGAACGGCCAATCCTCCTGACATAGTTGGACTAACCTTTTTCTCCCTAAAGTTTTGGTACCATCAATCTTACTCCAGTTTACCAAAATTTCGGCTAAGGGCGTCCCCTTTTCTATGCCGAAATTATTTCCCATATTGAGTTCCTGAAAAGTGCGTCTTAAGCAAATCAGGCAGTGCACTTCCTTACCGGTAACACCAGATGCTGTAGCTGGTGTGATCACACGCACTATTTCTCTCTTTCTCTTTCTCTCGCTCCCTGGGAACCACACTCACACCACCCGAGTCTTTAACTGCTAGGACTGCTGTCCCTTCGCAGCGGGCGGCTTCTCAGTCGACGGGTGCCCCAATCGGTTCCCAGGCTACACGCACTCACACACACACACGCAAACACACGGTACTGTTTACACTCACACCAGTCACAGTGACTCTAGATTTCGGTCTTATAGTTTTGCAGTGCGCCTTATGCTGATCAGGCTGCACACCCCTCCTCCGGCCGAACCGAGCTGGGACTTAAAACCCACTCTAACCCTGGGGATGGGACTCCTACCTGTCCCCCTGGTATGCCTTACAGTGACCAGCCCGCGTACACCCCCCCACACACACACACCTGGTACGCCTTACGGTGATCAGCCCGCGTACCCCTTCAGTGCACTGTTACCAGACTAGATTTTAGAATTTAGGCGGGAGTTTAAGACTCACCTTCTCGGTGCCTCTCGTTGCCAAAGATCCCAGGTGAACTCACCCGATGGCGCCAGATGATTGTTTGGAGATGAGAGGCCCCGACAGTGGTCGCCTAGGGTCCCATCTGGGGTGCCAAACTGTTATGGAAAATAGGCTTGTCGGCCACCATAACAGGGCTCGACCCTAGGTTCCCGCAAGTAAAGTTCAGAGCCAAATCAAAACAAATTAGATAATTTTAATCACGCGCGTGCAGTAATTACAGCTCGAGCTGGGTGCCTCCGAAGAGGGACCCTAACATAAACAAATCCTGGGTAATTATAGTCTTTTCGACTTCCAGTTCCCACCCTTCACGCGATAGTTAGACCAATAGCAATTTTTTGGTCTTGGGTCTCCTGCTCCTCATTGGGTCTCATCGTCTTTCTGAGGCAAGCTGTTTTTCTCCTTATTCTTGTTTGGCTGCTGGCTGTACTTGTGATGTCTCAGCAGCCTCAGTGTCTCATAGGCCAGTTGCAGGCCCATGGCTGCTGGCTGCATTTTGAGGTCAGCTTTGTCTCAGTGCCTCATACTCCAGTGCGATGCCCATGGCTGCTGGCTGTACTTTTGAGGTCACAGAAGGACCCTTTCCTGATAGCTCAGTGGCAGGCCCCCGGCTGCTGGCTGTCCTTGTGAGATCACAGCAGCCTCAGTGCTTCACAGGCCAGTGGCAGGCCAATGGCTGCTGACTGTACTTGTAAGGTCACATAAGCCTCCGTGCCATACAGGGCAGTGGAAGGCCCATAGCTGCTGTCTGTGCTTGTGAGGTCACAGAAGTACCAGTGCCGCATAGGCCAGTGGCAGGCCTCTGGGTGCTGGCTGTGCTTGTTAGGTCACAGCAGCCTCTGTTCCCTATAGGCCAGTGGCAGGACCCTGGCTTCTGGCTCTGCTTGTGAGGTCACAGCAGTCCCATTGCATGATAGGCCAGGGGCAGGCCCCTGGGTGCTGGCTGTTTTTGTGAGGTCACAGCAGCCTCAGTGCCGCATAGGCCAGTGGGATGCCCTGGCTGCTGGCTGCTGGCTGTGCTTGTGAGGTCAGAGAAGACTCAGTGCCCTATAGGGCAGTGGCAGGCCCATAGCTGCTGGCTCGGCTTGTGAGGTCAAATCAGCCTCCGTGCTGTATCGGCTAGTGGCAGGCCCTTGGCTGCTGGCTGTGCTTGTGAGGTCACAGGAGCCTCAGTGCCTCACAGGCCTGTGGGAGGCCCGTAGCTGCTGGCTGTGCTTGTAAGGTCATAGCAGTCCTATTTCCTGATAGGCCCATGGCAGGCCCCTGTCTGCTGGCTGCCTTTTGAGGTCACATTTGTCTCTGTACCTTATAGGGCAGTGGGAGCCCCCTCGTTTTTCTCCTTATTTTTGTTTTTTTGCAGTCTCTGATGACGGTTGTACCTCTGTTTTTGTTGGGTCTGGCGGCTGTTTCCCAAGGTCTTATTTTTCCCCATTGTTTTGGCGTCTTCCCTCTCGGAGTCGGTGACACAGGAGCGCAGACTGCGTGTGGCTCCCTTATTTTCCCAGCCTGAACGAGCTCTGAGGCACTATTTTTTATTAAAATAAGTAAAGATTCGTTACTTTTCCCATGCTTGGCCTAAGGCTTCAGCAAATCTAGCCACTCATGCTAAGCAAGTTTTATGTAAGTTGTGCTAAGCAGCTATTTCTAGACAGTTTCAATTCACTATTCTTTAACACTCACAAACACAGCCAGCAGCCAGGGGCCTCTCTCTGGCCTATGAGGCACTGAGGCTTCTCTGACCTCACAAGCACAACCAGCAGCTATGGACCTCACACTGGCTATCAGGCACTCATAGTGCTGTGACCTCACAAGCACAGCCAGCAGCCATGGGCCTGCCCCGGTGTATGAGGAACTGGGACTCCTGTGCCTTCACAAGCACAGGCAGCAGCTGTGGGCCTGCCACTGAACTGTGAAGCACGGAGACGAACATGGCCTCACAAGCACAGCCAGCAGCCGGGGCATCCCACTGGCCTATGAGGCACTGAGACAAAGGCGACCTCATAACACAGCCAGGAGCCAGGGGCCTGACACTGCCCTATGAGACACTGAGGCTGCTGTGACCTCACAAGCAAAGCCAGCAGCCAGGGGACTCCCTTTGGCCTATGAGGCACTGAGGCTGCTATGACCTCACAAGGACAGCCAACAGCCAGGAGCCATCCCACTGGCCTATCAGGCTATAGGACTGCTGTGACCTCACAAGCACAGCCAGCAGCTATGGGCCTGCCAGTGACCTATCAGACACGTGTCACGGCCCGAAAGGAGTCATTCAGGACGACCTCCCTCCCCTTAGGACCAATGACCAAGTTCGTGATGCCCTTGGACTGATTTAAGGTGAAAACGACACCAGCCAACCAGTTTAAGATTTATTAAGGCAAAATGGAATCAACTAACTAGACACATCCCGCATGACATGTTTAGGGGAAAAGACAGGAAAAGGGGAAGAGAGAGAGAGAGAGAGAGAGAGAGAAAGATATCACCACCCGTGGATCCAGCGGCGTCCCGTTGGTCCTCTTCTTTTGGGAGTCTTGGCGGCGGGGGGGGGCAGAGGGGGGAAGCTTCCGTCTGGTTCTGCTGACTCTGCTCGAGTTCTTCAGTCGTCGCAAGCAAGCCCCCCCATTCACACAGGCTGCAGTTTTTATAGGTTCTTGCCCGGCCTCTGGGAGGTGCTTCCTCGCTTCCCATGCAGATTAACGGTCATGTGCAGTCCGCCCTCTCGGAACCTCCAGAAACGGGCTGGGGCATCTGGGGGGTCTCCTGCTCATGTGCAGATGGCAAATGAGTACGTGCGGTTCGTGCCCTAGAGACGACCTTCTGCCCTTTTCGCACCTTTTTTACACCGTGCAGGTGCACGAGGTTGTTTACTTCGCGGACAGCTCCCGGGGGCGCCAGCGTGGCATTACCTGATGCACCTTGGTAGCGGCGGCTTTGCAGCAGCAGCAGCAATGTCGAGACAAAACCGCATTTAGTACCGGTCCTCTACAACACGGAGGCTGCTGTGACCTCACAAGCACAGCCGGCAGCCATTGGCCTCTCACTGGCCTCTCAGGTATTAAGGCTGCTGTTACCTAAAAAGGAAAGCTAACAGCCAGGAGCCATCCCACTGGCCTATCACGCTATAGGACTGCTGTGACCTCACAAGCACAGCCAGGAGCTATGGGGCTGCCACTGGCCTATAGCAAACGGAGGCTGATGTGACCTGAGAAGCACAGCCAGCAGCCATCGGCCTCCCACTGGCCTATGAGGCGCTGACCCTGCTGTGACCTCACAAGCACAGCCAGCAGCCAAGGGCCTGCCAGTGACCTATCAGACACGGAGGCTGCTGTGACCTCACAAGCACACCAAGAAGCCAGAGGCCTGCCGCTCGCGTATCAGGCAATGGGAGTGCTGTGACCTCACAAGCACAGCCAGCAGCTATGGGCCTGCCACTGGCCTATGAGGCCCCGAGACAAACGTGATCTCACAACGCAGCCAGCAGGCATGGGCCTGCCACTGGCCTATAGGGAACCAAGGCTTCTGTGACCTCGCAAGCACAGCCAGCAGCCATTGGTCTCCCACGGGCCTATCAGGCAATAAGGCTGCTGTGACCTCACAAGCACAGCCAGCAGACAGGGGCCTACCACTGGCCTATGAGGCAATTGGACTGCTGTGACCTCACAGGCACAGCCAGCAGCTATGGATCTGCCACTGGCCTATAGGAAACCCAGGCTGATGTAACCTGACAAACACAGCCAGCAGCCTTTGGCCTCCCAATGGCCTCTGAGGCACTGAGGCTGCTGGGACCTCACAAGCACAGCCAGCAGACAGGGGCTTGCCACTGGCTTATCAGGCAATTGGACTGCTGTGACCTGACAAGCACAGCCAGCAGCTATGGACCTGCCACTGGCCTATAGGGAACCGAGGCTGCTGTGACCTCACAAGCACAGGCAGCAGCCATTGGCCTCCCACTGCCCGATGAGGCGCTGACACTGCTGTCAACTCAGAAGCACAGTAAACAGTCAGGGGCCTGCCACTGCCCTCAAGGGCACTGAGGCTGCTGTGACCTTGTTCAAAGGTTATCTGTGCCCCCAGTTTATTCAGTAAATCCCTCCCCATTAGGGGTAATGGGCATTCTGGCATGTATAAGAATTCATGTGTTAACACTTTATTTCCTATTTCACATTTAATTGGTTGACAGAAAGGTTTGACCTCTCGTTTTCCTGTGGCCCCAATTACTGGCATAGAGAATTTACTCATTGGTCCCTTACAGCTATTTAGTACTGAATATGCTGCTCCAGTGTCTACTAAAAATTTAACTGTTTCGTTCCCCAGCTTTACTGAAACCAGGGGTTCGGCTGGGGAATCCAATTCCTCAACCCCCGGTCCCCGTCAGTCTGAATCCTCTGTACCAATCATGAGCAAATCTGCCTCTGGAACAGATGCAGACTCAGGTTTCCAATGATCTGTTTGTCTCTTCGGGCACTCATTTTTCCAGTGCCCCTTCCCCCTGCAAATTGCACACTGATCTCTCCTTAGCGGAATTCCATCTCCCAAATTCCCTCTTACTCTATACCCTCTTCTACGTCCTTGTCCTTTCGGAAAACTCCTTCCCTGAGAGGGAGTTTGTGCTTGGGCAAATGCAGCTGCCAAGATTGCAGCATTTTGCCTCTTATCTTTCAGTTTCTCCTTTTGTTTTTCCTTTCTCTCCACTTCTTCCCTATTATTGTACACCTTATATGCAATTTCTATTAATTGCGATATCGACATCCCCGACATACCATCTACTTTCTGAAGCTTTCTCCTTATATCTGGTGCTGATTGTCCTACAAATAATGTAGTAAAAGTTATTTTATTTGCTTCGTCCTCGGGATCCAAGTCTGTCCATTTTCGGGCAGTTTCACATAACCGCTCGTAAAATGCAGAGGGATCCTCAGTCTTACCCTGTGCGACTTGATATAGTTTTGCAATATTTTTGGGCTTAGGTACTCCATGCTTTACCCCATATAGTATTAACTGTTGGTACTGTTTAGTCATTAACCTGCCTGCCCCTGTGTTTTGATCCCAACCCGGTTCCCGGGTCGGCATAAAACGGTCTGGTCCGTCTCTGGCATTTTGCCTTTCATTTTCCTCTTGAGCTTTATCTAATACCATTCTTTTCTCCTCAGGTGAAAGCAAAGTATTTAAAAGCACCTGTAAATCCTGCCAATCTGGATTATGATTTTCAATTATCATTTTAAAGGATTGATACATCTTTTCTGGATTTTCTCGGTACGACCCGGCAGACTCCTTCCAATTCATTAAATCTGTAGTTGAAAAAGGGACCTTCACATACACAGGCATCCCGTCTGGTCCGACTGCTTGACGCAGCGGGGCCTGAATCGCGGGATTTTGTTGAGCCCGAGTGGCCCGAGTTCTGCCTGCAATCGGGCTACATGCCTCACTTCCCTTATTTCTGCTATTAACACTATCTTGATCTCTTTCAGGAGAGACCAATAATTGTACATCCTCTTCCTCATCACCCGCTTTTAAACATCTTTTCCCAATGCTACAAGCAGAGCAACACCGAGACATTTTCTCTTTGTTTCCCATCATCATTAACACATTTGAATCAGAAATCAACAGCTTACATTTTTTTCTAGTTTCATGATCATTTCTCAGAGAGAAGAACAAATCTACATATGGGACCTCATCCCATTTGTTCTGTCTTCTACAAAACAACATAAGTTGCAAGATTGTATTACAGTTTAGCGTTCCCATTTCTGGCCGTTTTTCCTCATCCTCCAGTTTATACATTGGCCACCACTGAGTACAGTATTCCTTTAATTTTCTCCTTGTTAAAGGATTCCCACCAAACTTTCTCGAATGTTTCAGGATGCATCCTAAAGGAGAACAGGAGGATACCCCCACAGATTGTCCTGTTCCCATATTACCACCCTTAAAAGAACGTTCTTACCAATTACGCTTTCGTACACTCCAGTCGTCACTGTCCAAACGTGTACAAAGCTTACCTTTGGTTACCACAACCAATTACCCTTGTATCATACCCTCTATGCAATGTCTCTTAATAATTACTGCGTTGCACCTTTGAGTCGCTTACCCGTTCCGACCAGGGAGGGTGCTCACGGAGTCCCCGAACAAAACGGTCGGTGCGCGCTGGAGTCCGATGAGCAGTGTCTCCCCACTGGAACCGGCAAGACGATCCGGGCAAGGCTTTACAGCGAGGGTCCCATCTGGGTCGCCAGAAAACTGTTGTCCGAAAAGCGGATTCCTTGCCCGGTGTGCAATGAGCCAATAATTACACACTCAGGAGAGACATTTATTTATTTATTTCAGAGTTGCGCAAGCCTGGGTGCTCGGTGGTCTCCCACAAATCGAGCACACCCCCCCCCCCCCCCAACTTTTTAGGTAGCATTTATACAATCAAATTTGCCATATTTGTGACTTCCTTCCTCTTATTGCCATATTTGTGACTTCCTTCCTCTTTCACACTGATTGGTTAATGATTTCTTCACATTTCCCTGGGTCCCACCCCTACCTCTCAAGGTCCTGATCAATTAATTAACACTGCCCCAGCTGGGTCAGTAGGTGTTATCTTCCAAGGCCCTGAGGAAGAAGACATAATCCAGACCCCTTAATCATCACTGTTTTAACAGTGAGAGGAAGCTTTTTACTTCCCAAGGTCCTGGCGTCCAAACAGGCCTTATTTCTCAGCCTTGGCATCCTCCCTTCTGGAGAGTGGGGCACAGGAATGCAGACTGCTTGTAACTCCCTTATCTTTCCAGCCTGCACCAGCTCTGAGGCCTTTTCTTAACGAACTAGGAGCACGGCCTAAGGCTTCAGCAAATTTAGCTACTTATGCTAAGCAAGTGTGCGGCTACTCATGCTAAATAAATTCTGTCTAAGATAGAAGTTATCCAAATCTACCTACTTCAAACATTCTTTCTGAGCTTCTCAGGGTTGTCTTGTAACAATTCCCCCCTTTTAGACTTATATGATCATTTTCATATTAGTCTCACTCTTTTAAAATCTTTCCCATATTAGTTTCATATAACACTTAGAAATACATTGAATCACTACATAAACGCATACAAAAACTACTAACACCATTCCCAAAATTGTTAAACGTTTTTTAACCCATGAGCTCACATCAGGGAACCAGGAAGTCAACCATTTCCATATTTCTTCAAATCCGAAAGAAGTATCTTCTTTCTGAACCTCATGTAAGATTTCAGTCTGCTTCCAGATTTCATTTAGATCGGTAGAAATTCTCCCGCTTTGATCCACATATACACAGCAACTAGTATTTATTACTGTACATACTCCTCCCTGAGATGCCAATAACATATCTAGAGCCATTTGGTTTTGGGTACTTATTTTAGCAATTTCTGAAACCTCCTCTTGTAAAGCTGCAATGGCATCAGAGGTTTTATTCCCTACTTTTTCAATAACTGCTGAAATATTTACTATTGCTTTTTCAAGTTCACTCACTCCCAGTTGTGGAAACAGCCACCTTACGAATGACTGCAACCTAGTAGGTCGATCTATTAAAGGATTATTGACCCTCTTTTGTCTCCTTATGAATGTTCTTAGCCAGGATTTTTGGTATTTATTACTCAATTCTTTTCTTAGAGTAACATTAGGGATTATTGCCCCTAAAGTACATGTCCCTGACCAATTAGGAGGTAGCACTTTTCATGCCTTGTTTCCACACAACCAATACCATCCACTACCTTTCGGAACATGCCACCCATTTAGTTCCTTACTTGGCCACTTATAACCTATTTCAGGTATATGAGAGCAATTTTTATAACCTCCCACCTTAATGGCTCCAGTACAGTTGATCGGTTGCTTTCCATAGGGTACAGTTTTTTTCCCACCATCTATTACTATTATTACATCTTCGGATACATTGGTTATAATCTCCTGTCACACTCTGGACTTCCCATTCCTGTTCGGTTGTTTCATTATATTTCGTTTGATCACTATCATTTCTTATCTGTTTCATAAATTCCATAAAGGAAAAATTAAGAGGCACTCCAATTAGGGGGAAGCCCTTGTTGGAATGTTCAGGGAAGTGGGTACACACCCAGCAATCCTTCTGGTTAATTATCTTCATAGATTTCGTAATTACTTCCAAATGGAGATTATGGCTCCAAAATCCTTCCTGATTCCCTTTAATTGTTTGGCTCAGGTAACTTAGAAAAACTAACCACCACATTTCTCCCCTGGTTATTTGGGAGAACATTTTTACACAGATACCATAGATACCATAACAACAATATTAACCCTATTCCTAACAAACAGATTAAAGCAATTCTTTCCTGAATACAATCTAAATTTAAAACCGATTCGCTTCCAATACAACTCATATATCTTTATATATTTTTAACTTTAAAGGTTGAACTTGTTCAGCTTTCCACGTCTCTCAAGGTACTGCTTTCACTCGGGTGTAGTGGATCCAGGAATCAATTCCCTGCAGTTTCACAGCAGTATTTGTTGTTAGCAGTACAAGATACGGTCCCCTCCACTTTTCTACCAATGGCTCGTCCTTCCAGGTCCGATGATACACTTGATCTCCTGGCTGGAATGAATGTACAGGTGAATCTAAAAGTACAGGAGATCTTAACTGGATGTACCTACGGAGAGAAGTAAGAACCTTTGCCATAGACAAGAGATAATCACTTAAAATTTGATCGCCCTTAACGTGCATTTGAACTTCATTTCCAGTTAAATTTACAGTGTAAGGTTTACCATACAGAATCTCAAATGGACTAACTTTCTCCCTAACCCTTGGGGTTATTCTGATTCTTAATAATGTCAGAGGTAAAACATCAGTCCATTTCATCTGAGTCTCCTGACACAATTTTCCTATCTGTCTCTTAATTGTTTGATTCATTCTTTCCACTTTTCCACTGGATTGTGGCCTCCAGGGGGTATGTAAGTCCCATTTAATTTGTAGTATTTTTGAGATTTGCTGTACTATTTCTGCTATAAAATGAGGTCCTCTATCTGAAGAAAACCCTTCTGGTACCCCAAATCTTGGTATAATTTCTTTTAATAACATTTTACTACCTCCCTGGCTTTATTGGTACGACACGGGAAAGCTTCAGGCCATCCTGAAAAGGTGTCAACAATTACCAACAAATATTTATATTCATTACATTTTGGTAATTCAGAAAAATCAATTTGCCAGTAATCCCCAGGCATGAAGCCCCTTTTTACTTCCCCTGGGGGGGGGTCTTCTTCTGAAACACATTAGTCCATTTTCCCTCTGATAATTCCAGAGCCCAGGCTAAAGCAATCAGTTCTGCTTTCTGGGCTGATGTATTTGCTGGTAGTGATCTTGCTTCGATTTCTCCTTCCAAAGTGACGACAGCGTATCCAGCCCTTCTTTCTCCCTTTATTATAAATCTGCTCCCATTGGTAAATAATTCGCAGTCTGGATTCTGCAATGGAACATCTCTCAAATCTGGACGGCTGGAATATACTCGCTCAATAGTTTGCAGACAGTCATGAGCCAACCTCCCCCTTCATGAAATGGTAATAAAGATGCCGGATTAAGGGTATTAGACACCTTCATGGTTACATCTTCTTGCTCAAGTATCACTGCCTGGTACTGCACCATCCTACTTGGGGATAACCAGTGATGCCCTTTTTGTTCTAAAACTGCTGCAACAGCATGTGGCACGTAAACAGTCACTTTTTGTCCCAACGTCAATTTTCGTGCCTCTTGTATTAACAGCACAGCAGCTGCAACTGCTCTGAGGCATCCTGGCCACCCTGCACTCACTTTATCCAGCTGTCTTGAAAAGTAAGCCACAGGTATTTTCCAATTTCCTAAAGTCTGTACAAGCACTCCCAAAGCCTGGTGCCCTCTCTCATGTACATAAAGTTTTTTTTTTTCTTTTTTTTTTCTTTTTCTTTTTTTTTTCTTTTTTTTTTTTTTACAGGCAGGATTGGAGTATTGTACTCGGATTGACATTCTCGCAGCAGTCCATACTTTAAGAAATTATTAATCATAAGCTCCAGTCCAACACGGGCCTCTAACTTCATGGGATACTGTTTTCACCTTACCGGTTTAGCTCCTTGTTTTAATTCCACCTTTACCGGTTCTGCACATCTGGCTCTTCCAGGTTTCTCCGTTGCCCACACAAAAGGGATTACTGCGTCCATTACTTCAGAGGGAATTTCACTTGGTCCATCCTCCACCTGTTCAGAATCCAGTGCTTTCTGCAACATATATGCTTGTGCCTTCCAGGCGTTACTTTGTGGAATGTGCACCTTAACTTTGTTTTGATCAAAGGTTATCTGTGCCCCCAGTTTATTCAGTAAATCCCTCCCCATTAGGGATAATGGGCATTCTGGCATGTATAAGAATTCATGTGTTAACACTTTATTTCCTATTTCACATTTAATTGGTTGACAGAAAGGTTTGACCTCTCGTTTTCCCGTGGCCCCAATTACTGGCATAGAGAATTTACTCATTGGTCCCTTACAGCTATTTAGTACTGAATATGCTGCTCCAGTGTCTACTAAAAATTTAACTGTTTCGTTCCCCAGCTTTACTGAAACCAGGGGTTCGGCTGGGGAATCCAATTCCTCAACCCCCGGTCCCCGTCAGTCTGAATCCTCTGTACCAATCATGAGCAAATCTGCCTCTGGAACAGATGCAGACTCAGGTTTCCAATGATCTGTTTGTCTCTTCGGGCACTCATTTTTCCAGTGCCCCTTCCCCCTGCAAATTGCACACTGATCTCTCCTTAGCGGAATTCCATCTCCCAAATTCCCTCTTACTCTATACCCTCTTCTACGTCCTTGTCCTTTCGGAAAACTCCTTCCCTGAGAGGGAGTTTGTGCTTGGGCAAATGCAGCTGCCAAGATTGCAGCATTTTGCCTCTTATCTTTCAGTTTCTCCTTTTGTTTTTCCTTTCTCTCCACTTCTTCCCTATTATTGTACACCTTATATGCAATTTCTATTAATTGCGATATCGACATCCCCGACATACCATCTACTTTCTGAAGCTTTCTCCTTATATCTGGTGCTGATTGTCCTACAAATAATGTAGTAAAAGTTATTTTATTTGCTTCGTCCTCGGGATCCAAGTCTGTCCATTTTCGGGCAGTTTCACATAACCGCTCGTAAAATGCAGAGGGATCCTCAGTCTTACCCTGTGCGACTTGATATAGTTTTGCAATATTTTTGGGCTTAGGTACTCCATGCTTTACCCCATATAGTATTAACTGTTGGTACTGTTTAGTCATTAACCTGCCTGCCCCTGTGTTTTGATCCCAACCCGGTTCCCGGGTCGGCATAAAACGGTCTGGTCCGTCTCTGGCATTTTGCCTTTCATTTTCCTCTTGAGCTTTATCTAATACCATTCTTTTCTCCTCAGGTGAAAGCAAAGTATTTAAAAGCACCTGTAAATCCTGCCAATCTGGATTATGATTTTCAATTATCATTTTAAAGGATTGATACATCTTTTCTGGATTTTCTCGGTACGACCCGGCAGACTCCTTCCAATTCATTAAATCTGTAGTTGAAAAAGGGACCTTCATATACACAGGCATCCCGTCTGGTCCGACTGCTTGACGCAGCGGGGCCTGAATCGCGGGATTTTGTTGAGCCCGAGTGGCCCGAGTTCTGCCTGCAATCGGGCTACATGCCTCACTTCCCTTATTTCTGCTATTAACACTATCTTGATCTCTTTCAGGAGAGACCAATAATTGTACATCCTCTTCCTCATCACCCGCTTTTAAACATCTTTTCCCAATGCTACAAGCAGAGCAACACCGAGACATTTTCTCTTTGTTTCCCATCATCATTAACACATTTGAATCAGAAATCAACAGCTTACATTTTTTTCTAGTTTCATGATCATTTCTCAGAGAGAAGAACAAATCTACATATGGGACCTCATCCCATTTGTTCTGTCTTCTACAAAACAACATAAGTTGCAAGATTGTATTACAGTTTAGCGTTCCCATTTCTGGCCGTTTTTCCTCATCCTCCAGTTTATACATTGGCCACCACTGAGTACAGTATTCCTTTAATTTTCTCCTTGTTAAAGGATTCCCACCAAACTTTCTCGAATGTTTCAGGATGCATCCTAAAGGAGAACAGGAGGATACCCCCACAGATTGTCCTGTTCCCATATTACCACCCTTAAAAGAACGTTCTTACCAATTACGCTTTCGTACACTCCAGTCGTCACTGTCCAAACGTGTACAAAGCTTACCTTTGGTTACCACAACCAATTACCCTTGTATCATACCCTCTATGCAATGTCTCTTAATAATTACTGCGTTGCACCTTTGAGTCGCTTACCCGTTCCGACCAGGGAGGGTGCTCACGGAGTCCCCGAACAAAACGGTCGGTGCGCGCTGGAGTCCGATGAGCAGTGTCTCCCCACTGGAACCGGCAAGACGATCCGGGCAAGGCTTTACAGCGAGGGTCCCATCTGGGTCGCCAGAAAACTGTTGTCCGAAAAGCGGATTCCTTGCCCGGTGTGCAATGAGCCAATAATTACACACTCAGGAGAGACATTTATTTATTTATTTCAGAGTTGCGTGTAGGGAACGGCGATCGGAAGATCTCGCGATGGCACGGAAAGAGGAAGGAAGAGGAAGGATATGACGTAGAGATAGCAGTATGCTTGTAGGTATATAAGCAAATACATGCGTACAATAAACGCCATTTGCAGCATCCTCATATTGGTGTCAGTGCTCATTGGCCCGGAGGCTGGGGGAGCCTCCGTGCCGTCTCAGGCGAACGGGAGAGTGTCGCATCAGAAGGCGACAAGTGGTGACCCCGACGTGATAGCTGAGACGGCGGACCGCAGGCGGTCGAGAGGATCCGGATCATGGACGCGGTAGTTAAGGTTATACGCGTGGGTGCCCGGGAATGGGGGCTCTCTATGAGAGCGAATGCAGTTGCGAACTGCATCGGGCGGCTCCTGAAAGATGGAGCGATAGTTAGACCAGGGGACATTTTTTCCCCTTCTAACTGGGAGAAGTGCACTCGAGCACTTGCTCAGAGAGCTATGGCCACTAAGAAGGCCGCAGAGCTTAAGACGTGGGGAGATATAACGATCATTTTAGAAAGGACTAGGGAGGAGCTTGAGACCTGGCAGGCTGCCCGCGCGGCGCTGCACATGTCCGCGGAAATGGCAACACAGACAGCAGCGAACGCAGAGGAGCGAACGGAGGCGATAGAGGGAGAGGCGATAGTAGGGGATGAAGTGAAAACGGAGAGTGTGGAAACAGACATAAAGGAGGAGGCGGTTAATCAAGATCCAGAGCAGGGAGAGGGGGAGGCAAAAACTCCAGAGGCTTACCCAGTAACGCCCTCTTCTCCGCCTCCGCTGCGGTATCCGTGGAAAGAAATGAGGGCGATGGAAGGGGGAGAACTAGGAGAACCAGGAGACCTTTGTGGAGACCGAGATATGAAAAAGCCAGAGGCGGGTAGAGGAAAAGAAAGCAAGGTGAAAGTGAAGGAGGCAGAAGAAAAGGAAAGACCGCTTATAGTGGATGATCCCCGAGACTGGCTACCGGGGGCCATGATTCGGGTGCAGTGGGAGGACGAAAGAAGAGAAGAAGCAGGGGAAAGACCAGAAGCAGGGGAAAAACCGAGGGTCCCGCACCCGGGAAAAAATGGCGCTGGCCGAGAGAGGAGTGGGCGTCGACCAGCATTGCGGAAGGAGGAGACTGAAGACTCAGGTGCAGCAACTAGGGCGGAGTTCCCCCGCCGCAGTCAGAGGCGAAGGAGAAGAAAAAAAAAAAAAAAAAAAAAAAAAAAAAAAAAAAAAAAAAAAGAGGAGGAAAGTCACAAGAGATATGGAGCAGATGTTTATGCTGCTTACAGCTCTGGAAGAAGAAACAGCTAAACAAAGAGGGCTATCAGAGGCAATAGCTAAACAAAGAGGGCTATCAGAGGCAGCAGCTAAACAAAGAGGGCCATCAGAGACAGCAGGTTTCACCCAAGTGGGAGGGGGAAAAGAAATTCCCCTAACAGACTGGAAACTGATAGCGACGGAATGTGCCCTGAGTGGCCTCAAGTTTCGTGCGCCAATAGGGGCCTTCCCAGTACGAGTTGCCCCGGGGGGGGGGGCAGTGGAATGGATGCCCCTTGACCCAAAGACTGTACAACAGCTATTGAAAGCAGTGCAAGAACAGGGCCTGCGACACCCGGTGACACAGACATTGCTGGACGCGGCGCACGCGGGAGGCCTAATACCGTGGGATTGTCGCGCCCTCGCGCGACTGGTTTTATCACCCACGATGGTCCTTATGTGGAAAGAAGCGTGGACCTCGCGCTTACAGCAGGCGTTGATGGCCGCGCAGGCAGACCCGCAGAACCCACTGGGCCAATCCACCCTAGCGCGGTTAAGAGGAAATGATGCGGCCATGGCTACACCCCAGCAGCAGGCAGCGGGCCTGACACCTCGGGAGATACTGGTGACAACAGAAGCATCTCGAAAGGCCTTTGATGATATTGGGCCACTGGTGCAGCAGGCAGACCCATGGACGACTGTGAAGCAGAGAGTGGGAGAGCCGTTTGACAAGTTTTGTGACAGGCTACAGGCAGCAGTAGAACTTGCATCTTTACCAGACGCTGCAAAAGGAGCGGTGATGTTGGAATGTATCAAACAACAGGGCAACGAGTTGACAAAAGAAATCCTAAGAACAGCGCCTAAGGAAGCAAGTCTAGGGCAGACGATCAAGTACGTATTAGAACACCGGGACAAGACCACAGCCTTACAGATTGCTGCAGCAGTTATGGCAATGCCGGAGGTTAGAGCTAGAGGAGGTCCAAAAGGAGGCCCATGCTTTGGCTGCGGGCGAATGGGCCATTTGAGAGCACAGTGCACGAATAAGGGAAGTTACGCACGCCCAACAAGGGGTATGGGGAGCCTTACATGCTGGGCCTGTGGAAAACCAGGACACAGAGCACGAGATTGTCGGCGGTCGGGAAACGAGAAGCGGGGAGGGCAACTAGGGGGCCACCCCTCCCCGGTGAGCCGGCTTCAAGTAGCCCCTGTCAACAACAACACACTGCGGATGGACAGCTCCAGCGACCAAACTCCGAAGGGAAACCCCGCGTGGCCCTGGTCTTAGGGTGTGAGAAGAGACCCCGAGTGAAAGCGCATCTGATAGGCCCACCAGGGGCGGGTCCTCCTAGCATCCCCTTAATAATGATGCTAGATACGGGGGCAGATGTTACATGTGTGCCCTCGTGGTTGTGGCCATCGAGTTGGCCAGCAAAAGTGGCAAGCTCGTTAGATGGAGTGGGAGGCAGGGCGGAGGCTATGATTTCTGAAACCGATATCACAATTGTATTGGAGGACCCGGATAGGCCTGCTCAGATCATCCGTGTGCGGCCGTACATAACTGCCATAGGGGAACCATTGTTAGGGCGAGATGCCTTATTGCAAAGCGGCTTTCACCTGACAAATTTAGGGTAAGGGCCACTGCCTACCTCCTCGGGGCTCATTTCGCTGTCCCGTTGACATGGTGCTCCAATGAGCCTGTGTGGGTAGAGCAGTGGCCATTGACAGCGGACAAATTGGCGGCTGCCCGACAAATAGTAAGTAGAGAATTAGAGCAGGGACACCTGGAGGAAAGCCACAGTCCCTGGAACACTCCTATATTTGTGATACACAAAAAGGATAAGTCTAAATTTCGATTACTGCACGACCTACGAGCGGTAAATCAGCAGATGGAAGCGATGGGTGCCCTCCAGCCAGGGTTGCCACTACCATCAGCAATACCAAAGAATTGGCCAGTGGTGGTGATGGATATCCAAGATTGCTTTTTCTCTATACCATTAGCCCCTCAGGACAAAGCTCGATTTGCCTTCACACTGCCCTCAGAGAATCTGCAGGAGCCAGCAGCGCGATATCAATGGACAGTCCTCCTGCAGGGCATAAAAAATTCACCTACGATTTGTCAGGCGGCAGTAGCTAAGGTATTGCAGCCGGTAAGAGCGCAGTTCCCGCGCGCGCTTATCATCCATTACATGGACGACCTCCTAATAGCTGCAGAGACCCAGCAAGAAACCGATCAGGCAGAACAGGCAGTAATTAACTGCCTAAATGAAGCGGGATTGTACGTCCAGAAAGCGAAGACGCAAAGGGGAGAATCTGTCGACTATCTGGGAACCACCATCCTCCCCAGAGCTGTGGTCCCACAGCCGATAAAGCTCAATAAAGAGATACGGACGTTGCATGATGTACAGCAATTGGTTGGAGCTCTCCAATGGCTGCGAGGGCTGATAGGTATTCCTAAGGAGTGGATGGAGCCACTGCTCGAGTTGCTCAAGGGCCACAAACCCTGGGAACCGAGGCAGATGACACCGAACGCGTTAGAAGCCCTCCGAAAAATAGAAGATCTCATGGCAAAGGGCGGAGTAACGAGATACGACCCGGCCAGACCTATCAATCTGTACGTGGCAGTTACAAGAACAGGAGCCATAGGCGTTCTAGGACAAGGGACACCGGAGCGTCCGGAAGTCGTATGGTGGATAGTGTCAAACCAAATAAGTACGGCATACGTCACAATCGTAACAGCGTTGGCACAGATGATACAGAAGGGACGAACCGCCACCGTTCGGCACTTCGCGAAGGAGCCTGAGTCCATTTACCTGCCGGTAAAAAGGAGTCAATGGGACAGCGTGGTCCAGAAACAAGATAGTATAGCAATAGCTTTAGAAGGATTCCCAGGAACAATCAGATTATCACCTGTGCTGGAGATGTATACACATCTCACCGTCCTTCGGCCCCATCTGAAAGCCCGAGTGCTACAGCGACCTGCACCAGGGCGCACAGTGTTCACCGACGCGTCATCGGTGACCAGGGCAGCGGTCGTTGTGTGGCAAGATCAAAAGGCCCAATGGCACCGAGTGAAGATCAGCGAGCCGGACAGTAGCGTACAGCATTTAGAGGCCCGAGCTGTGGCGCAGGCATTGCAAATGTGGCCAGAAGAGCATTTGAATGTAGTGACAGACTCCATGTTCGTCTTTAAATTGTTACACAACATGTCATATCCTGGATGGGCCGGATCGCCCATTGCGCTAATGCTAGAAGAAGCCCTACAACAACGGCGGGCCACTGCCTCTGTTATTCATGTTCGGAGTCATGAGGCAATCCAAGGAGTATATCAAGAAGGCAACAATAAAGCCGATCAAGCGGCCAAAGGTGTGTGGACAGTCGCAGAAGCAAGGCAGGTGCACGACCTTCTCCATGTTGGTGCAAAAGCACTGGCAAAAAGCTGCAACATCCCCCTCACCACGGCTCGTGAAGTGGTTGCGGCTTGCCCGTATTGCCAAAAAACCCCCCTGTGGGGCGCCGGCATCAACCCCAGGGGGCTGAAAGGAAACCAAATATGGCAAACGGACTTCACAACGTGCCAGCGACTTCGACCACGGCCCTGGCTGGCTGTCACAGTAGACACACACAGCGGTATCATCGTTGCGACCCAACATAAACGAGTCACAGCGCGGGCGGCACAGTTGCATTGGCACACGGCAATGGCCTGGCTGGGTGCCCCAGAAACTATTAAAACAGACAACGGCACGTGTTTCACAGCGCAAAGCACGAGAGAATGGGCCGTACGGTGGGGAATTAAGCTAGTGCACGGTATTGCCTATAATAGCACAGGTCAAGCCATTGTCGAGCGAGCAAACCGCACTTTAAAGCAAAGGATCGAGATTCTTGGGGAGGGGGAAGGATATACACAAAGAATCCCCGCGCACAAACAATCAGAAATAATTATGCGCGCCTTATTCGGTCTGAATCAGTTCATCAGGGGGGAGGAGAACAAGACGCCAGCGGAAAAGCATTGGGTGGTCCGAGCGATGCACGAGGGACCAGACGTAAAGGTTCGAATCCCGGAAAAAGGGGAATGGGAAGAGGGGTGGCAGCTGGTAACCCAAGGACGAGGGTATGCAGCGGTCAGGCAGGGAGAAATGGTAAGATGGGTCCCTATGAAGTGGGTACGCCCAGACCTCAGGGCAAGGACAAGACAGGAAGCAGAGAGTCAGGTGAATTAATGAATGTCTGAGTTTTATTGCAGGGGAGGACCACCCTGAAAAGCCGATGATCCCTTCTAGCAGCAAAGACAACAGACAGGAGAAGAACAGATGAGAAAAGGCGCGTGAAACCACAAGAAGAACGCGTAACCAGAAAACCTGAGAAGATGGCAGGGGGGAGCAACCCAAGTAGCTCTCCTCGTAGCAATGCTGGGACTGGGACTCCAAGGGGTGAAAGGCGAACCAATGTTAGTGAAATGGGGTAGTAACAATCTATGACTCACCTGGCAAACCGGACAGGAAATAAGCAATTTTGCCTGATGTTGGTGGGTGCGGGGCAGCCCTTTTAAGACATGCTTAATAGGGGTCCCATTGAATTTGACCGTAGACCTACCAAAGCTGAGAGAGCATTGACACGCTGAATGCGTCATTGCCCTGGGACCCGCAAGAGCTTGACCTTCTGGGTTCAGTAGTGGTAATTGGCTTGGGCTAGGACCATGAGCCAGGCAATTACTAATAGAAGAGTTGCACCTGCTACTGATGCTCGTGCTAGGTATATTAGTATGTAGACTAGTGTTTAGATGCTTGGTAAGACAACTGCTAGAAAAGGGGTGGTCCCACCCACACCCACACTATGAACGCTTAACCCGCGACACGGCAATTTAAAGCAAATAACATAGTCAAAGCATGGGGAGGGGGAGATGTAGGGAACGGCGATCGGAAGATCTCGCGATGGCACGGAAAGAGGAAGGAAGAGGAAGGATATGACGTAGAGATAGCAGTATGCTTGTAGGTATATAAGCAAATACATGCGTACAATAAACGCCATTTGCAGCATCCTCATATTGGTGTCAGTGCTCATTGGCCCGGAGGCTGGGGGAGCCTCCGTGCCGTCTCAGGCGAACGGGAGAGTGTCGCATCAGAAGGCGACAGTTGCGCAAGCCTGGGTGCTCGGTGGTCTCCCACAAATCGAGCACCCCCCCCCCCACCACCTTTTTAGGTAGCATTTATACAATCAAATTTGCCATATTTGTGACTTCCTTCCTCTTATTGCCATATTTGTGACTTCCTTCCTCTTTCACACTGATTGGTTAATGATTTCTTCACATTTCCCTGGGTCCCACCCCTACCTCTCAAGGTCCTGATCAATTAATTAACACTGCCCCAGCTGGGTCAGTAGGTGTTATCTTCCAAGGCCCTGAGGAAGAAGACATAATCCAGACCCCTTAATCATCACTGTTTTAACAGTGAGAGGAAGCTTTTTACTTCCCAAGGTCCTGGCGTCCAAACAGGCCTTATTTCTCAGCCTTGGCATCCTCCCTTCTGGAGAGTGGGGCACAGGAATGCAGACTGCTTGTAACTCCCTTATCTTTCCAGCCTGCACCAGCTCTGAGGCCTTTTCTTAACGAACTAGGAGCACGGCCTAAGGCTTCAGCAAATTTAGCTACTTATGCTAAGCAAGTGTGCGGCTACTCATGCTAAATAAATTCTGTCTAAGATAGAAGTTATCCAAATCTACCTACTTCAAACATTCTTTCTGAGCTTCTCAGGGTTGTCTTGTAACAACCTCACAAGCACAGCCAGCAGCCAGGGGCCTGCCACTGCCCTATAAGACACTGAGGCTGCTGTGACCTCACAAGCAAAGCCAGCAGCTGTGGCTCTGCCACTGGCCTATCAGCCTGTAGGAGTGTTGTGACCTGACAAGCACAGGCAGCAGCCAGGGGCCTGCCACTGGCCTGTGAAGCACTGAGGCTGCTGTGACCTCACAAGCACAGCCAGCAGCTATGGGCCTGCCACTGGCCTATGAGGCAATAGGACTGCTCTGACCTCACAAGCACAGCGAGGAGCCAGAGGCCTGCCATTGCCCTATAAGGTACAGAGACAAATGTGACCTCAAAAGGCAGCCAGTAGACAGAGGCCTTCCACGGGCCTATCAGGAAATAGGACTGCTGTGACCTGACAAGCAGAGCCAGCAGCTATGGGCCTGCCACTGGCCTATAGGAAACGGACGCTGCTGTGATCTCGCAAGCATATCCAGCAGCTGTGCGCTTGCAACTGGCCTATCAGGCACGGAGGCTGCTGTGACCTCACCAGCACAGCCAGCAGCCATTGGCCTCCCACTGGCCTATCAGGTCCTGACGCTGCTGTGACCTCACAAGCACAGCCAGCAGTGAAGGGCCTGCCATGGCGCATCAAGCACGGAGAAAGAAGGGAACACCCAAGCAGACCAGCAGCCATGGGCGTGGCAGTGCATGTCATGCATGCCATGCATGCAATGGCATGCAGGTCAAAGTGACATCATAAGACACAACCAGCAACCATGGGCCTGCCACTGCCCTTTTTGGCATGGAGACACAAGTATCCTCACAAGCCCAGTCAGGAGGCATGGCCCTGCCACTGCCCTATCAAGCACAGAGGCAGAAGCAACCTCACAAGCAGAGCAAGGACTGATGGGCCTGACTGGCCTACCAGGCCGTGAGGCAGAAGTGACATGACTATCTCATCCAGCAGTGGTGGACCTGACAATATCATTTCAGGCAGAGGGTAAAGTGATATCACAGAACGTTGAAGGACCATAACAGAAAAAAAGGCACTTGGAGGCACGAGCACTGGGAAAAAAGGGCACTAGGAGGCGATGCACTGCAAAAATATGCACATGGAGGACACTATACTGGAAAAAAAGGCACTTTGGGAGCCTGCATTGCAAAAATAGGCACCTGGAGGCCGCTAGGCCGGAGAAAAAGGCACTTACATGCCCCTTCACTGCAAAAAAAAGGCACTCAGACAGCAGTGCACCTCAAACAAAGGCACTCGGAGGCCCCTGCACCACAAAAACAGGCACCCGGAGAACAGTGAACCACAAGAAAAGGCACTCGGAGGCCGCTGCATCACAAAAAAAGGCACTTGGAGGCTAATACACTGCAAAAAAGGCACTCGGAAGACCATGCACAGCAAAAAAAGGCACTTGGTGGCCCCGACACCACAAAAAAAGGCACTCGGGGGCTGCTACACTGCGAAAACAGGCACTCCGATGCCCCTACACCAGAAAGAAAGGCACTCAGAGGGCCCTGCAGCACAAAAAAAGGCACTCAGCTGCCCTTACACTGGAAAAACAGGCACTCGGAGGCCTCTACACCCCAGAAAAAGGCACTCAGTGGCCCCTACACTGCAAAAAAAGGCACTTGGGGGCTGCTACACTGCAAAAAAATGCATCCTGAGGCCCATGCACAGCAAAAAAAGGCACTCAGAGGCCTCCACACCGCAAAAAAAGGCACCACCAAAAGAAGCAATCAGAGGCTCCTGCACTGGAAAAAGAGGCACTTGCAGGCCTGTACACCGGAAAAAAAGGCACTTGGAGGACGCTACACCACAGAGAAAGGCACTCGGAGGCACCGGCAACGGAAAAAAATGCACTTGGAGGCCCCTACACCACAGAAAAAGGCACTTGGAGGCCCCTAAACTGGAAAAAAAGGCACTCGGAGGCCCCTACACCACAAAAAAAGGCACTTGGGGGCTGCTACAATGCAAAAAAAGGCACTTGGAGGCCCCTGAACCACAAGAAAAGGCTCTCGGGGCCACTACACCGCAAAAAAAAGGTACATGGAGGACCACACACCCGAAAATAACAGCACTCGGTGGCCCCTGAACCACAAGGAAAGGCACTTGGTGGCTCCTACAGCACAAAAAAAGGCACTCGGGGGCTGCTACAATGTGAAAAAAGGCACTCAGAGGCCCCTGAACCACAAGAAAAGGCACTTGGTGGCCTCTGAACCACAAGAAAAGGCACTTGGTGGACCCTACACCACAAAAAAAGGCACTCGGGGGCTGCTACAACGTGAAACAAGGCACTCAGAGGGCCCAGCACCACCAAAAAAAGCACTCGGAGGCTCCTGCACCACAAAAGAAGGCACTCAGAGGCCCCTACACCACCAAGAAAGGCACTCGGTGGCCCCCACATTGCAAAAAAAGGCACTTGGAGGCTACTACACTGCAAAAAAATGCACCCTGAGGCCCATGCACAGCAAAAAAAGGCACTCAGTAGCCCCTGCATTGCAAAAAAAGGCACTCAGAGGCCTCCACACCGCAAAAAAAGGCACTCGGAGGCCTCCACACCGCAAAAAAAGGCACTTGGAAGCCGCTACACTGCAAAAAAAAAATGCACCCAGAGGCCTCGACACCACAAAAGAAAGGCACTCGGAGGACCACACCACAAAAAAAGGCACTCGGCTGCCCCTACAGCACAAAAAAAGGCACTTGGAGGCCCCTACACCACAAAAAAAGGCACTTGGGGGCTGCTACAATGCAAAAAAAGGCACTTGGAGGGCCCTGCACCAGAGAGAAAGGAACTCGTAGGGCCCTGCACCACAAAAGAAGGCACTCGGAGGCCCCTGCACCACAAGAAAAGGCACTCGGAGGCTCCTGCACTGGAAAAAGAGGCACTTGCAGGCCTGTACACTGGAAATAAAGGCACTTGGAGGCCCCTGCACCACAAAAAAAGTCACTCGGAAGCCCCTACATTGCAAAAAAAGGCACTTGGAGGCTACTACACTGCAAAAAAATGCACCCTGAGGCCCCTGCACCGCAAAAAAAGGCACTTGGAGGCCCCTGCACCACAAAAAAAAAGCACTTCGAGGCCCCTACACCACAAAAAAAAGGCACTTGGCTGCCCCTACACTGGAAAAAAAGGCACTCGGAGGCCGCTACACCACAAAAAAAGGCACTTGGGGGCTGCTACAATGCAAAAAAAGGCACTTGGAGGGCCCTGCACCAGAGAGAAAGGAACTCGGAGGGCCCTGCACCACAAAAGAAGGCACTCGGAGGCCCCTACACCACAAAAAAAGGCACTTGGGGGCTGCTACAATGCAAAAAAAGGCACTTGGAGGCCCCTGAACCACAAGAAAAGGCTCTCGGGGCCACTACACCGCAAAAAAAAAGGTACATGGCGGACCACACACCCGAAAATAATAGCACTCAGTGGCCCCTGAACCACAAGAAAAGGCACTTGGTGGACCCTACACCACAAAAAAAAGGCACTCGGGGGCTGCTACAACGTGAAACAAGGCACTCTGAGGGCCCAGCACCACCACAAAAAGCACTCGGAGGCTCCTGCACCACCAAGAAAGGCACTCGGTGGCCCCCACATTGCAAAAAAAGGCACTTGGAGGCTACTACACTGCAAAAAAATGCACCCTGAGGCCCATGCACAGCAAAAAAAGGCACTCAGTAGCCCCTGCATTGCAAAAAAAGGCACTCAGAGGCCTCCACACCGCAAAAAAAGGCACTCGGAGGCCTCCACACCGCAAAAAAAAAATGCACCCAGAGGCCTCGACACCACAAAAGAAAGGCACTCGGAGGACCACACCACAAAAAAAGGCACTCGGCTGCCCCTACACTGGAAAAAAAGGCACTCAGGTGCCCCTACACCACAAGAAAAGGCACTCAGTGGCCCCTACAGCACAAAAAAAGGCACTTGGTGGCTGCTAAAATGCAAAAAAAGGCACTCAGGGGCTGCTACAACGCGGAAAAAGGCACTCAGAGGGCCCTGCACCACAAAAAAAAAAGCACTCGGAAGCTCCTGCACTGGGAAAAGAGGCACTTGCAGGCCTGTACACCAGATATAAAGGCACTTGGAGGCCCCTGCACCACAAAAGAAGGCACTCGGAGGCCCCTACACTGCAAAAAAAGGCACTCGGAGGGCCCTGCACTGCAAAAAAAGGAACTCGGTGGCCCCCACATTGCAAAAAAAGGCACTTGGAGGCTACTACACTGCAAAAAAAGGCACTCAGCTGCCCCTACACTGGAAAAAAAGGCACTCGGAGGCCCCTACAGCACAAAAAAAGGCACTCAGAGGCCCCTACACTGGAAAAAAAGGCACTCGGAGGCCCCTACAGCACAAAAAAAGGCACTCGGAGGCCCCTACACTGGAAAAAAAGGCACTCGGAGGCCCCTGCACCACAAGAAAAGGCTCTCGGGGCCACTACACCACAAAAAAAAGGTACATGGAGGACCACACACCCGAAAATAACAGCACTCGGTGGCCCCTGAACCACAAGGAAAGGCACTCGGTGGCTCCTACAGCACAAAAAAAGGCACTCGGGGGCTGCTACAATGTGAAAAAAGGCACTCAGAGGCCCCTGAACCACAAGAAAAGGCACTCGGTGGCCTCTGAACCACAAGAAAAGGCACTTGGTGGACCCTACAGCACAATAAAAGGCACTCGGGGGCTGCTACAACGTGAAACAAGGCACTCAGAGCGCCCAGCACCACCAAAAAAAGCACTCGGAGGCTCCTGCACCACAAAAGAAGGCACTCAGAGGCCCCTACACCACCAAGAAAGGCACTCGGTGGCCCCCACATTGCAAAAAAAGGCACTTGGAGGCTACTACATGTGGAGGACTGGCTTGAGGGCAGAGGTCATGTGAAGATTGAACAAATAAAGGAAGCAGAACTAAGTGCATATCGCACACAGTTGATGTGAGCCAAGTCCCGTATGAGAGTAAAAACAGCTAGAGCCAAGGACACATTGTCCTTGGCTCCAAGGTGTTATCAATGATTAGTCCTGGGAACTTGCGGGTGATGTAATGCAGAAGTTGCTGGGTAAACCAAATTGCTGTTACCAATAAGGAGCTCAGCTTTTGCAATATGTATGAGCCTGATTAGTCCTATACTATATAAAGAAAGACCACACCTAATAAAGTTGAAGTACACTGATCACTCATATTGAGCGTCTGGGTCTTCCCTCCGTCGGCTCCTCCCGTGCAAGTTTCCAACAACTACACTGCAAAAAAATGCACCCTGAGGCCCATGCACAGCAAAAAAAGGCACTCAGTAGCCCCTGCATTGCAAAAAAAGGCACTCAGAGGCCTCCACACCGCAAAAAAAGGCACTCGGAGGCCTCCACACCGCAAAAAAAGGCACTTGGAAGCCGCTACACTGCAAAAAAAAAATGCACCCAGAGGCCTCGACACCACAAAAGAAAGGCACTCGGAGGACCACACCACAAAAAAAGGCACTCGGCTGCCCCTACAGCACAAAAAAAGGCACTTGGAGGCCCCTACACCACAAAAAAAGGCACTTGGGGGCTGCTACAATGCAAAAAAAGGCACTTGGAGGGCCCTGCACCAGAGAGAAAGGAACTCGTAGGGCCCTGCACCACAAAAGAAGGCACTCGGAGGCCCCTGCACCACAAGAAAAGGCACTCGGAGGCTCCTGCACTGGAAAAAGAGGCACTTGCAGGCCTGTACACTGGAAATAAAGGCACTTGGAGGCCCCTGCACCACAAAAAAAGTCACTCGGAAGCCCCTACATTGCAAAAAAAGGCACTTGGAGGCTACTACACTGCAAAAAAATGCACCCTGAGGCCCCTGCACCGCAAAAAAAGGCACTTGGAGGCCCCTGCACCACAAAAAAAAAGCACTTCGAGGCCCCTACACCACAAAAAAAAGGCACTTGGCTGCCCCTACACTGGAAAAAAAGGCACTCGGAGGCCGCTACACCACAAAAAAAGGCACTTGGGGGCTGCTACAATGCAAAAAAAGGCACTTGGAGGCCCCTGAACCACAAGAAAAGGCTCTCGGGGCCACTACACCGCAAAAAAAAAGGTACATGGCGGACCACACACCCGAAAATAATAGCACTCAGTGGCCCCTGAACCACAAGAAAAGGCACTTGGTGGACCCTACACCACAAAAAAAAGGCACTCGGGGGCTGCTACAACGTGAAACAAGGCACTCTGAGGGCCCAGCACCACCACAAAAAGGCACTCGGAGGCCCCTACACCACAAAAAAAGGCACTTGGGGGCTGCTACAATGCAAAAAATGGCACTTGGAGGCCCCTGCACCAGAAACAAAGGCACTTGGAGGCCCCTGCACCACAAAAGAAGGCACTCGGAGGCCCCTGACCCACAAGAAAAGGCACTCGGTGGCCCCTACAGCACAATAAAAGGCACTCGGGGGCTGCTACAATGTGAAACAAGGCACTCGGAGGGCCCAGCACCACCAAAAAAGGCACTCGGAGGCCCCTGCACTGGAAAAAGAGCCACTTGCAGGCCTGTACACTGGAAATAAAGGCACTTGGAGGCCCCAGCACCACAAAAAAAGGCACTCGGAAGCCGTCACATTGCAAAAGAAGGCACTCGGTGGCCCCTGCACCGCAAAAAAAGGCACTCGGTGGCCCCTGCACCGCAAAAAAATGCACTCGGTGGCCCCTACACCGCAAAAAAAGGCACTTGGAGGCCTCTACAACACCTTCCACTGCCCTATCAGACACAGAGGCTCATGTGACCTCACAAGGAAAGGAAGCCGCCAGGGGCCTGCCAGTGGCCTGTCAGGCACTGGTACTTCTGTGAGCTCACAAGCAGAGTCAGCAGCCATGGGCATCCCACTGCCTGATGAGGCACTGAGACAAAGGTGACCTCAAAATGCAGCCAGCACGCAGAGGCCTGCCACTGGCCTATCAGGCAGTAGGACTGCCGTGACCTCAAAAGGACAGCCAGCAGACAATGGCTTCGCACTGGCCTATCAGGCAATAGGACTGCTGTGACCTCACGAGCACAGCCAGCAGCTATGGGCCTCCCACTGGCTATCAGGCACTCAGACTGCTGTGACCTCACAAGCACAGCAAACAGCCAGGGGCCTGCCACTGCCCTATAGGGCACAGAGGCTGCTGTGACCTCACAAGCACAGCCAGCAGTGAAGGGCCTGCCACTGGCCTATAGGGAACGGAGGCTGATGTTACCTCACAAACACAGCCAGCAGCCATTGGCCTTCCACTGCCCAATGAGGCGCTGACACTGCTCTGACCTCACAAGCACAGCACACTGTCACGGGCCTGCCACTGCCATAAACGGCACGGAGGCTGCTGTGACCTCACAAGCACAGCCAGCAGCCAGGGGCCTGCCACTGCCCGATAAGACACTGAGGCTGCTGTGACCTCACAAGCAAAGCCAGCAGCTGTGGGTCTGCCACTGGCCTACCAGGCTGTAGGAGTGTTGTGACCTGACAAGCACAGCCAGCAGCTATGGGCCTGCCACTGCCCTCAACGGCAGAGAGGCTTCTGTAACCTCACAAGCACAGCCAGCAGCCAGGGGCCTGCCACTGGCCTGTGAAGCACTTAGGCTGCTATGACCTCATGAGCCCAGGCAGCGGCTATGGGCCTACCACTGCCCTATAGGGCAGGGAGGCTGCTGTGACCTCACAAGCACAGCGAGGAGCCAGAGGCCTGCCATTGCCCTATAAGGTACAGAGACAAATGTGACCTCAAAAGGCAGCCAGCAGACGGGGCCTTCCACGGGCCTATCAGGAAATAGGACTGCTGTGACCTCACAACCACAGCCAGCAGCTATGGGCCTGCCACTGGCCTATAGGGCACTGAGGCTTCTCTGACCTCACAAGCCCACCCAGCAGTCATTGGCCTCAAACTGGCCTATCAGGCAATGAGGCTTCTGTAACCTCACAAGCAGAGCCAGCAGCAAGGGGCCTGCCACTGGCCTGTGAAGCACTGAGGCTGCTGTGACCTCACGAGCCCAGGCAGCAGCTACGGGCCTCCCACAGGCCTATGAGGCACGGAGGCTGCTGTTACCTCACAAGCACACCAAGCAGCCATTGGCCTCCCACGGGCCTATCAGGCACTGAGGCTGCTGTGACCTCACAAGCACAGCCAGCAGCCAAGGGCCTGCCACAGGCCTATCAGGCAATACGACTGCTGTGACCTCACAAGCACACCCAGCAGCTATGGGCCTGCCACTGGCCTATAGGAAAAGGAGGCTGCTGTGACTTCACAAGCACAGGCAGCAGCTATGGGCCTGCCACTGGCCTATGAGGCCCCGAGACAAACGTGATCTCACAACGCAGCCAGCAGGCATGTGCCTGCCACTGGCCTATAGGGAACCAAGGCTTCTGTGACCTCGCAAGCACAGCCAGCAGCCAGAGGCCTGCCACTGGCCTGTGAAGCACTGAGGCTGCTGTGACCTCACAAGCACAGACAGCAGCTATGGGCCTGCCACTGCCCTATAGGGCACTGAGGCTGCTGTGATCTCACAAGCACAGCGAGGAGCCAGAGGCCTGCCATTGCCCTATAAGGTACAGAGACAAATGTGACCTCAAAAGGCAGCCAGTAGACAGGGGCCTTCCACGGGCCTATCAGGCACTGAGGCTGCTGTGACCTGACAAGCACAGCCAGCAGCTATGGGCCTGCCATTGTCCTACAGGGAATGGAGGCTGATGTGACCTCAGATGCACAGCCAGCAGCCAAGGGCCTGCCACTGTACGATCAAGCACTGAGGCTGCTGTGACCTCACCAGCACACCAAGCAGGCTTTGGCCTCCCTCTGGCCTACAGGAAAAGGAGGCTGCTGTGAACTCACAAGCACAGCGAGGAGCCACGGGCCTCCCACTGCTCTATAAGGTACAGAGACAAATGTGACCTCAAAAGGCAGCCAGCAGACAGGGGCCTGCCACGGGCCTATCAGGAAATACGACTGCTGTGACCTGAGAAGCACAGCCAGCAGCTACAGGCCTGCCCCTGGCCTATGAGGCACAGAGGCTGCTGTGAGGTCACAAGCACAGCCAGCAGCTGTGGGTCTGCCACTGGCCTATCAGGCACGGAGGCTGCTGTGACCTAACAAGAACAGCCAGCAGCCATTGGCCTCCCACTGGCCTATGAGGCAATGAGGCTGCTGTGACCTAACAAGCAAAGCCAGCAGCCATTAGCCTCCCACTGGCCTATGAGGCACTGAGGCTGCTGTGACCTCACAAGCACAGCCAGCAGCCATTGGCCTCCCACTGGCCTATGAGGCACTGAGGCTGCTGTGACGTCACAAGCAAAGCCAGCAGCTGTGGGTCTGCCACTGGCCTATCAGGCTGTAGGAGTGTTGTGACCTGACAAGCACAGCCAGCAGCCATTGGGACTGCCACCACCCTCAAGGGCAGGGAGGCTTCTGTAACCTCACAAGCACAGCCAGCAGCCAGGGGCCTGCCACTGACCTATCAGGCAATAGGACTGCTCTGACCTCACAAGCACAGCCAGCAGCTATGGGTCTGCCACCGCCCTATGAGGTACAGAGACAAATGTGACCTCAAAACGCGGCCAGCAGCCAGGGGCCTGCCACTGCCCTGTAAGACACTGAGGCTTCTCTGACCTGACAAGCACAGCCAGCAGCTGTGGGTCTGCCACTGGCCTATGAGGCACGGAGGCTGCTGTGACCTCACAAGCACACCAAGCAGCCATTGGCCTCCCACTGGCCTATCGGGTCCTGACGCTGCTGTGACCTCACAAGCACAGCCAAGCAGACAGGGGCCTGCCACTGGCCTATCAGGCACTGAGGCTGCTGTGACCTCAAAAGCACAGCCAGCAGTGAAGGGCCTGCCATAGCGCATCAAGCACGGAGAAAGAAGGGAACACCCAAGCATACCAGCAGCCATGGGCGTGGCAGTGCATGCCATGCATGCCATGCATGCAATGGCATGCAGGTCAAAGTGACATCATAAGACACAACCAGCAACCATGGGCCTGCCACTGCCCTTTTTGGCATGGAGAAACAAGTATCCTCACAAGCCCAGTCAGGAGGCATGGCCCTGCCACTGCCCTATCAAGCACAGAGGCAGAAGCAACCTCACAAGCAGAACAAGGACTGATGGGCCTGACTGGCCTACCAGGCCGTGAGGCAGAAGTGACATGACTATCTCATCCAGCAGTGGTGGACCTGACAATATCATTTCAGGCAGAGGGTAAAGTGATATCACAGAACACTGAAGGACCATAACAGAAAAAAAGGCACTTGGAGGCATGAGCACTGGGAAAAAAGGGCACTAGGAGGCGATGCACTGCAAAAATATGCACATGGAGGACACTATACTGGAAAAAAGGGCACTTTGGGAGCCTGCATCACAAAAATAGGCACTTGGAGGCCGCTAGGCCGGAGAAAAAGGCACTTAGATGCCCCTTCACTGCAAAAAAAAGGCACTCAGACAGCAGTGCACCTCAAACACAGGCACTCGGTGGCCCCTGAACCACAAGGAAAGGCACTCGGTGGCTCCTACAGCACAAGAAAAGGCACTCGGGGGCTGCTACAATGCCAAAAAAGGCACTCAGAGGCCCCTGAACCACAAGAAAAGGCACTCGGTGGCCTCTGAACCACAAGAAAAGGCACTTGGTGGACCCTACAGCACAATAAAAGGCACTTGGGGGCTGCTACAATGTGAAACAGTGCACCGGAGGGCCCAGCACCACCAAAAAAGGCACTCGGAGGCTCCTGCACTGGAAATAAAGGCACTTGGAGGCCCCTGCACCACAAAAAAAGTCACTCGGAAGCCCCTACATTGCAAAAAAATGCACTTGGAGGCTACTACACTGCAAAAAAATGCACCCTGAGGCCCCTGCACCACAACAAAAGGCACTTGGAGGCCCCTGCACCACAAAAAAACGGCACTCAGCTGCCCCTACAGTGGAAAAAAAGGCACTCGGAGGCCCCTACACCACAAAAAAAGGCACTTGGGGGCTGCTACACTGGAAAAAAGGCACTCGGAGGCCCCTTCACCAGAAACAAAGGCACTTGGAGGGCCCTGCACCACAAAAGAAGGCACTCGGAGGCCCCTGACCCACAAGAAAAGGCACTCGGAGGCCGCTGCATCACAAAAAAAGGCACTTGGAGGCTAATACACTGCAAAAAAGGCACTCGGAGGACCATGCATGGCAAAAAAAGGCACTCGGTGGCCCCGACACCACAAAAAAAGGTACTCGGGGGCTGCTACAATGCGAAAACAGGCACTCCGATGCCCCTACACCAGAAAGAAAGGCACTCAGAGGGCCCTGCAGCACAAAAAAAGGCACTCAGCTGCCCTTGCACTGGAAAAACAGGCACTCGGAGGCCTCTACATCCCAGAAAAAGGCACTCAGTGGCCCCTACACTGCAAAAAAAGGCACTCGGGGGCTACTACAATGTGAAACAAGGCACTCGGAGGGCCCTGCACCACCAAAAGAAGCACTCAGAGGCTCCTGCACTGGAAAAAGAGGCACTTGCAGGCCTGTACACCGGAAAAAAAGGCACTCGGAGGCCGCTACACCACAGAGAAAGGCACTTGGGGGCTGCTACAATGCAAAAGAAGGCACTTGGAGGCCCCTGAACCACAAGAAAAGGCTCTCGGGGCCACTACACCGCAAAAAAAAGGTACATGGAGGACCACACACCCGAAAATAACAGCACTCGGTGGCCTCTGAACCACAAGAAAAGGCACTTGGTGGCTCCTACAGCACAATAAAAGGCACTCGGGGGCTGCTACAACGTGAAACAAGGCACTCAGAGGGCCCAGCACCACCACAAAAAGCACTCGGAGGCTCCTGCACCACAAAAGAAGGCACTCAGAGGCCCCTACACCACCAAGAAAGGCACTCGGTGGCCCCCACATTGCAAAAAAAGGCACTTGGAGGCTACTACACTGCAAAAAAATGCACCCTGAGGCCCATGCACAGCAAAAAAAGGCACTCAGTAGCCCCTGCATTGCAAAAAAAGGCACTCAGAGGCCTCCACACCGCAAAAAAAGGCACTTGGAGGCCTCCACACCGCAAAAAAAGGCACTTGGAGGCCGCTACACTGCAAAAAAAAAATGCACCCAGAGGCCTCGACACCACAAAAGAAAGGCACTCGGAGGACCACACCACAAAAAAAGGCACTCGGCTGCCCCTACACTGGAAAAAAAGGCACTCGGCTGCCCCTACACCACAAGATAAGGCACTCAGAGGCCCCTACAGCACAAAAAAAGGCACTTGGTGGCTGCTAAAATGCAAAAAAAGGCACTCGGAGGCTGCTACAACGCGAAAAAAGGCACTCAGAGGGCCCTGCACCACAAAAAAAAAAGCACTCGGAGGCTCCTGCACTGGAAAAAGAGGCACTTGCAGGCCTGTACACCGGAAATAAAGGCACTTCGAGGCCCACGCACCACAAAAGAAGGCACTCGGAGGCCCCTACACCACCAAGAAAGGCACTCGGTGGCCCCCACATTGCAAAGAAAGGCACTTGGAGGCTACTACACTGCAAAAAAAGGCACTCAGTAGCCCCTGCACCGCAAAAAAGGGCACTCGGAGGCCAGTGCACTGAAAAACAGGGCACTTGGAGGCCAGTGCACCGCAAGAAAAAATGCACTCAGAGGCCCCTACAGCACAAAAGAAGGCACTTGGAGCACCACACCACAAAAAAAGGCACTCGGCTGCCCCTACACCACAAAAAAAGGCACTCGGAGGCCCCTACAGCACAAAAAAAGGCACTTGGGGGCTGCTACAATGCAAAAAAAGGCACTCGGAGGCCCCTGCCACAGAAAGAAAGGAACTCGGAGGGCCCTGCACCACAGAAGAAAGGCACTCGGAGGCCCCTGCACCACAAGAAAAGGCACTCGGGGCCACTACACCGCAAAAAAAAGGTACATGAAGGACCACACCCCCCAAAATAACAGCACTCGGAGGCCCCTGAACCACAAGAAAAGGCATTCACTGGCCTATACAGCAAAATAAAAGGCACTCGGGGGCTGCTACAATGTGAAACAGTGCACCGGAGGGCCCTGCACCACCAAAAAAGGCACTCGGAGGCTCCTGCACTGGAAATAAAGGCACTCGGTGGCCTCTGAACCACAAAAAAAGTCACTCGGAAGCCCCTACATTGCAAAAAAAGGCACTTGGAGGGTACTACACTGCAAAAAAAATGCACCCTGAGGCCCCTGCACCGCAACAAAAGGCACTTGGAGGCCCCTGCACCACAAAAAAAGGCACTTGGAGGCCCCTGCACCACAAAAAAAGGCACTCGGAGGCTGCTACAGCACAATAAAAGGCACTCGGGGGCTGCTACAATGTGAAACAAGGTACTCTGAGGGCCCAGCACCACCAAAAAAGGCACTCGGAGGCCCCTGCACTGGGAAAAGAGCCACTTGCAGGCCTGTACACTGGAAATAAAGGCACTTGGAGGCCCCAGCACCACAAAAAAAGGCACTCGGAAGCCCCTACATTGCAAAAAAAGGCACTTGGAGGCTACTACACTGCAAAAAAATGCACCCTGAGGCCCCTGCACCGCAAAAAAAGGCACTTGGAGGCCCCTGCACCACAAAAAAAAGGCACTTGGAGGCCCCTACACCACAAAAAAAGGCACTCGGCTGCCCCTACACTGGAAAAAAGGCACTCGGAGGCCCCTTCACCAGAAACAAAGGCACTTGGAGGGCCCTGCACCACAAAAGAAGGCACTCAGAGGCCCCTGAACCACAAGAAAAGGCTCTTGGGGCCACTACATTGCAAAAAAAAGGTACATGGAGGACCACACACCCGAAAATAACAGCACTCAGTGGCCCCTGAACCACAAGCAAAGGCACTCGGTGGCTCCTACAGCACAAAAAAAGGCACTCGGGGGCTGCTACAATGTGAAAAAAGGCACTCAGAGGCCCCTGAACCACAAGAAAAGGCACTCAGTGGCCTCTGAACCACAAGAAAAGGCACTTGGTGGACCCTACAGCACAATAAAAGGCACTCGGGGGCTGCTACAACGTGAAACAAGGCACTCAGAGGGCCCAGCACCACCACAAAAAGCACTCGGAGGCTCCTGCACCACAAAAGAAGGCACTCAGAGGCCCCTACACCACCAAGAAAGGCACTCGGTGGCCCCCACATTGCAAAAAAAGGCACTTGGAGGCTACTACACTGCAAAAAAATGCACCCTGAGGCCCATGCACAGCAAAAAAAGGCACTCAGTAGCCCCTGCATTGCAAAAAAAGGCACTCAGAGGCCTCCACACCGCAAAAAAAGGCACTTGGAGGCCTCCACACCGCAAAAAAAGGCACTTGGAGGCCACTACACTGCAAAAAAAAAATGCACCCAGAGGCCTCGACACCACAAAAGAAAGGCACTCGGAGCACCACACCACAAAAAAAGGCACTCGGCTGCCCCTACACCACAAAAAAAGGCACTCGGAGGCCCCTACAGCACAAAAAAAAGGCACTTGGGGGCTGCTAAAATGTAAAAAAAGGCACTCAGAGGCCCCTGCACCACAAGAAAAGGCACTCGGGGCCACTACACTGCAAAAAAAAGGTACATGGAGGACCACACCCCCTAAAATAACAGCACTCGGAGGGCCCTGAACCACAAGAAAAGGCATTCAGTGGCCTATACAGCAAAATAAAAGGCACTCGGGGGCTGCTACAATGTGAAACAGTGCACCGGAGGGCCCAGCACCACCAAAAAAGGCACTCGGAGGCTCCTGCACTGGAAAAAGAGGCACTTGCAGGCCTGTACACTGGAAATAAAGGCACTTGGAGGCCCCTGCACCACAAAAAAAGGCACTCGGAAGCCCCTACATTGCAAAAAAAGGCACTTGGAGGCTACTACACTGCAAAAAAATGCACCCTGAGGCCCCTGCACCGCAAAAAAAGGCACTTGGAGGCCCCTACACTGCAAAAAAAAAAGCACTTGGAGGCCCCTACACCACAAAAAAAGGCACTCGGCTGCCCCTACACTGGAAAAAAAGGCACTCGGAGTGCCCTACACCACAAAAAAAAGGCACTTGGGGGCTGCTACAATGCAAAAAAAGGCACTCGGAGTCCCCTTCACCAGAAACAAAGGCACTTGGAGGGCCCTGCACCACAAAAGAAGGCACTCGGAGGCCCCTGACCCACAAGAAAAGGCACTTGGTGGCCCCTACAGCACAATAAAAGGCACTGGGGGGCTGCTACAATGTGAAACAAGGCACTCGGAGGGCCCAGCACCATCAAAAAAGGCACTCGGAGGCCCCTGCACTGGGAAAAGAGCCACTTGCAGGCCTGTACACTGGAAATAAAGGCACTTGGAGGCCCCCACATTGCAAAAAAAGGCACTTGGAGGCTACTACATTGCAAAAAAATGCACCCTGAGGCCCCTGCACCGCAAAAAAAGGCACTCGGTGGCCCCTACACCGCAAAAAAAGGCACTTGGAGGCCTCTACAACACCTTCCACTGCCCTATCAGACACAGAGGCTCATGTGACCTCACAAGGGCAGGAAGCCGCCAGGGGCCTGCCAGTGGCCTGTCAGGCACTGGTACTTCTGTGAGCTCACAAGCAGAGTCAGCAGCCATGGGCATCCCACTGCCTGATGAGGCACTGAGACAAAGGTGACCTCAAAATGCAGCCAGCACGCAGAGGCCTGCCACTGGCCTATCAGGCAATAGGACTGCCATGACCTCAAAAGGACAGCCAGCAGCCAATGGCCTCGCACTGGCCTATCAGGCAATAGGACTGCTGTGACCTCATGAGCACAGCCAGCAGGTATGGACCTCCTACTGGCTATCAGGCACTCAGACTGCTGTGACCTCACAAGCACAGCAAACAGCCAGGGGCCTGCCACTGCCCTATAGGGCACAGAGGCTGCTGTGACCTCACAAGCACAGCCAGCAGTGAAGGGCCTGCCACTGCCCAATGAGGCGCTGACACTGCTCTGACCTCACAAGCACAGCACACTGTCACGGGCCTGCCACTGCCATAAACGGCACGGAGGCTGCTGTGACCTCACAAGCACAGCCAGCAGCCAGGGGCCTGCCACTGCCCGATAAGACACTGAGGCTGCTGTGACCTCACAAGCAAAGCCAGCAGCTGTGGGTCTGCCACTGGCCTACCAGGCTGTAGGAGTGTTGTGACCTGACAAGCACAGCCAGCAGCTATGGGCCTGCCACTGGCCTGTGAAGCACTTAGGCTGCTATGACCTCACGAGCCCAGGCAGCAGCTATGGGCCTACCACTGCCCTGTAGGGCAGGGAGGCTGCTGTGACCTCACAAGCACAGCGAGGAGCCAGAGGCCTGCCATTGCCCTATAAGGTACAGAGACAAATGTGACCTCAAAAGGCAGGCAGCAGACAGGGGCCTGCCATGGGCCTCTCAGGAAATAGGACTGCTGTGACCTCACAAGCACAGCCAGCAGCTATGGGCCTGCCACTGCCCTACAGGAAAAGGAGGCTGCTGTGACCTTACAAGCACAGCGAGCAGCCAGAGGCCTGCCACTGCCCTATAAGGTACAGAGACAAATGTGACCTCAAAAGGCAGCCAGCAGACAGGGGCCTGCCATGGGCCTATCAGGAAATAGGACTGCTATGACCTTACAAGCACAGCCAGCAGCTACGGGCCTCCCACAGGCCTGTGAGGCACTGAGGCTCCTGTGACCTCACAAGCACAGCCAGCAGCCAAGGGCCTGCCACTAGCCTATACAGCACGGAGGCTGATTTGACCTCACAAGCCGAGCCAGCAGCTATGGGCCTGCCACTGCCCTATAGGGCACTGAGTCTTCTCTGACCTCACAAGCACAGCCAGCAGCCAGCAGCCAGGGCATCCCACTGGCCTATGCGGCACTGAGGCTGCTGTGACCTCACAAAAACAGCCAGCACCCAGGTGCCTGCCCCTGGCCTATCATGCAATGGGACTGCTGTGACCTCACAAGCACACCCAGCAGCCAGGGTCCTGCCACTGGCCTATAGGGAACGGAGGCTGCTGTGACCTAACAAGCACAGCCAGCACCCAGAGGCCTGCCACTGGCCTATCAGGCACTGGTACTTCTGTGACCTCACAAGCACAGACAGCAGCTATGGGCCTTCCACTGCCCTATATGGCACGGAGGCTTATGTGACCTTACAAGTACAGTCAGCAGCCATTGGCCTGCCACTGGCCTGTGAAGCACTGAGGCTGCTGTGATCTCACAAGGACAGCCAGCAGCCGGGGGCCTGCCACTGAGCTATCAGGAAAGGGTCCTTCTGTGACCTCAAAAGTACAGCCAGCAGCCATGGGCATCCCACTGGAGTATGAGGCACTGAGACAAAGCTGACCTCAAAATGCAGCCAGCAGCCATGGGCCTGCAACTGGCCTATGAGACACTGAGGCTGCTGAGACATCACAAGTACAGCCAGCAGCCAAACAAGAATAAGGAGAAAAACAGCTTGCCTCAGAAAGACGATGAGACCCAATGAGGAGCAGGAGACCCCAGACCAAAAAATTGCTATTGGTCTAACTATCGCGTGAAGGGTGGGAACTGGAAGTCGAAAAGACTATAATTACCCAGGATTTGTTTATGTTAGGGTCCCTCTTCGGAGGCACCCAGCTCGAGCTGTAATTACTGCACGCGCATGATTAAAATTATCTAATTTGTTTTGATTTGGCTCTGAACTTTACTTGCGGGAACCTAGGGTCGAGCCCTGTTATGGTGGCCGACAAGCCTATTTTCCATAACAGTTTGGCACCCCAGATGGGACCCTAGGCGACCACTGTCGGGGCCTCTCATCTCCAAACAATCATCTGGCGCCATCGGGTGAGTTCACCTGGGATCTTTGGCAACGAGAGGCACCGAGAAGGTGAGTCTTAAACTCCCGCCTAAATTCTAAAATCTAGTCTGGTAACAGTGCACTGAAGGGGTACGCGGGCTGATCACCGTAAGGCATACCAGGTGTGTGTGTGGGGGGTGTACGCGGGCTGGCCACTGTAAGGCATACCAGGGGGACAGGTAGGAGTCCCATCCCCAGGGTTAGAGTGGGTTTTAAGTCCCAGCTCGGTTCGGCCGGAGGAGGGGTGTGCAGCCTGATCAGCATAAGGCGCACTGCAAAACTATAAGACCGAAATCTAGAGTCACTGTGACTGGTGTGAGTGTAAACAGTACTGTGTGTTTGCGTGTGTGTGTGTGAGTGCGTGTAGCCTGGGAACCGATTGGGGCACCCGTCGACTGAGAAGCCGCCCGCTGCGAAGGGACAGCAGTCCTAGCAGTTAAAGACTCGGGTGGTGTGAGTGTGGTTCCCAGGGAGCGAGAGAAAGAGAAAGAGAGAAATAGTGCGTGTGATCACACCAGCTACAGCATCTGGTGTTACCGGTAAGGAAGTGCACTGCCTGATTTGCTTAAGACGCACTTTTCAGGAACTCAATATGGGAAATAATTTCGGCATAGAAAAGGGGACGCCCTTAGCCGAAATTTTGGTAAACTGGAGTAAGATTGATGGTACCAAAACTTTAGGGAGAAAAAGGTTAGTCCAACTATGTCAGGAGGATTGGC
The DNA here is from genome assembly GCF_036370855.1 of Dromaius novaehollandiae. Lineage (NCBI taxonomy): Eukaryota > Metazoa > Chordata > Aves > Casuariiformes > Dromaiidae > Dromaius > Dromaius novaehollandiae. The sequence goes on from NC_088104.1 coordinate 48,704,579, forward strand.
CGTTCCTGACTAAGGAAGGTAATCTGGCAGAGCGATGGCCGCCCCAGGGGACCTTCGGTTACCAGGAACTAACTTTCCTGCGTCATCATTTGGAGAACAGGTTCCCCAGACAAATGGATTACTGGTATCTATGGGACAACTGGGCATTTGCTAGACGAAAAGAGGCGCCTAGGAAAGAGAGAATCTTTCCTCAGAATGCTGTAAGTACCGCAGCTGCTGAAATGCTTGTGGAAACTATTCCACCCTATGCGCTACCCTCTGCTTCAGCTTCCCTATACCCCCGCTTGCCTTCCGCCCCCGCCTTTCAAGCTCCTCTGGAAGGCCTTCCTGTGCCAGGAGTGCCCCCACCCGATCTGGAAGGGGTACCTCGGGTCGCCACTACACGAGTTTACCGACCCTGGAGACCCCAAGATTTAATTATATGGAGTCAACGGCTCCCCAGACTTGGGGATGATCCAGAAAGAGTGTTACAAATCATAAGGGGAATTATGCGGGCGTATGGCCCTACCTGGGGAGATGTACAAACACGCCTTGAATCTGTGTTCACTCCAGATGAAAGGTGCTCAATTTTGGATGCAAACCGCCGTTGGGCAGCAAAGGGGGGTGTCGGGACTGCTCAAACAGCCTGGCCAGCTGTGGACCCCGGATGGAATCATAATGTAGATGCAGATTACAGGCAGTTGCAATTAGCCAGAGAGGGCTTAGAAGAAGCTATACCTTTGGCAGGACAAAAGACTGCAAATTGGTCTAAAGTAAGGGAGTGTCAGCAACAGGCAGAGGAACACCCCTCGGCTTACTTTGCTAGGCTAATTAAGCAAGTCAGAATGTATGGGGGAGGACTAGACCCAGAAGCTGAGGCTAACAGGCCGCTAATGATTTCCACATTTGTAGACCAAGCAGCCCCGGACATTAAAAAGTAGTTTTCCAAACATGTCCCTGACTGGCCAGGAAAGCGAATGGATGAAATATTACGTTTAGCCACATTTGTGTATAACAGTCGAGAGGAGGAGAGGGCAAAAGAAAAGAGACAGCAAAAAAGAGAGGAAGTTAGTGTGTTAGCAGCTGTGTTAAGAGATGGATTTAGAGGACCCAGGGGGAGGGGACGTGAAAGAGCCAGGAGAGATAGATGGAGTCAAAGTGAATGTGCTGTACAGTCAGGAGTTAATGATGTTTGTTATAATTGTGGGGAACAAGGACACTGGCAGCGGGAGTGCCCAGTGAGGCCCCATGTAGTTAGGAACAGAGGAACCGGCATGAGACAATCAAACACTAAGGAGGAGACCAGGCGATTCCCAGTCAATCCACAATGAGAGGAAACAGGAGACTCAGAAAATACTGTGGAAATTGGAGTAAATTTATGGGATGTAGATTTGGATTTTGAGGGTCACGTAATGGCAAATACAGAAGGTTTAGAAGTTCCCTTTCTAGTGGATACTGGAGCCACCCTTTCCCTTTTAAATTTTGAGCCTAAAGGATGCAAATCATCAGATAAAATAGTGATGCAAGGAGTGATGGGAAAGGGCAAACGAAGTTATCTAAGCCCTTATTACTCACTATTGGGGGTAAAACAGTGTGGGGACGTTTTATAATTTCCACAGACGCACCTATATGCCTTTTGGGGAGGGATCTCCTGCAAGCCTTGGATACTCAGATCTGCTTACAGCCGGAAGGGACAAAGCTAATAATTATGGGTTCGTGTGTTCTGGCTAAGACACCAGAACCAGAGTCAACTAGTCTGCAAATTCCAACAGGTTTAGAATCAGTTTCTAAAAAATTATGGAGCTCTTCAGGAATGGATGTGGGACTACTGAAATCAGCCAGTCTAGTCTCGATAAAAACAAAGGGGGGATTGCCTCCTGCAGTTAAACAATATCCTATCCCGAAGGAAGCAGAGAAGAGTATCCAAAAACAAATTGATCATTATCTGAAAATGGGTATCCTTAGAGTCTATGAATCCCCATATAACACCCCAATTCTGCCAGCTAAAAAGAACAGGCAAGATGCTGATGGTGATCCAGAGTATCGCTTTGTACAAGACTTAAGGGCTATAAACGAACATGTAGTTGCTCCACATCCAGTAGTCCCCGACCCATCAACCATTTTACTACAGATACCCCATTGGGCAACTTATTTTACTGTGATTGACCTAACAGCAGCCTTTTTTAGTATACCAATAGCTGAAGATAGCCAAGATCTCTTTGCTTTCACTTGGAAGGGACAACAATTAACTTGGACAAGGCTGCCACAGGGATTTACTGGGTCTCCGACTATTTTTTCGCGTATACTTAAAAATGACCTCTCAGATATCGAACTTCCAGGACATTCTGTATTAATACAATATGTAGATGATTTGTTATTAGCAAGTAAAGATTATGAGACATGTTTGAAAGATACTGTTTCTCTATGTAACGCTCTTGCAGAAAAAGGGCATCGAGCATCTCTGTCTAAACTCCAGCTGTGTCAAAGAGAGGTAAAATATTTGGGTTTTATCTTAAGAGAAGGACACAGGTTAGTTGATCCAGAATGAGTAAAGACAATTCTTGATATGCCTCGTCCTGTAACAAAAAAACAGCTTAGGGGATTTTTAGGAGCTGTAGGATTCTGCCAACCGTGGATTCCTGGGTTAGCAGAACTTACTAAGCCTCTGGTACAGGCAACAAAAAAGGAGGAGATAGAGCCTTTGGCCTGGGGCCCAAGGCCCCAGGGAAAGGGAGAAAGCTTTTACATCTGTGAAAAAAGCGTTGGTTTCAGCCCCTGCTCTCGGGTTACCAGATTATAGCAAACTATTTGAATTATTTGTCCATGAGCGACAGGGAGTAGCAAGTGGGGTACTCACCCAAAAACTAGGCCCTCACCGTAGACCAGTGGCCTGTTACTCCACGCAACTAGATGAGGTAGCTAAAGGCACTCCAGGATGCATCAGAGCAATAGCAGCTACTGCAGCTCTTATTGAAAAAAACATGACCTGTGGTTTTGGGTCATTCATTGACTGTGTATGTGCCACATGAAGTAGAACTGTTAATGAAGCAATATGCGACTCAAGCACTATCCCCACAGAGAGCTCACCGCTATGAACTGATAATACTGCATGCAGATAATGTGACTTTCAAAAGATGCAATATTTTGAATCCAGCAACGCTATTGCCTCAACCGGAGGACAGAGAGCCACATCATTCCTGTGAGCAGGTGGTGGTCAGCTCGAGCAAGCCCCGGGAGGACCTTAAAGAAGAACCTTTGGAGAACCCGGACTTAGTTCTGTTTACAGATGGGTCATCCTATTATTTGGACAGAAGACGTCACTCCAGCTATGCTGTCACTAACGTCTTTGAGGTGCTCGAGGCCAATCCTTTGTCTCCATCAGTAAGTGCTCAAGGAGCAGAATTAATAGCATTGCCCCAAGCAGCAAAATATAGGTAAGAGCTTGCGGGTAAATATCTATACCGACTCTAAATATGCATTTGGAGTGTGTCATGCAACAGGGTTGTTATGGAAAGAACGAGGATTCTTTTCGTCATCAGGAAAGAAATTAGCTAATGGAGAAGAAATACGTAATTTGCTGGAAGCAGTTCAACTGCCCAAAGAAATTGCGGTAATACACTGCCCAGCCCATACTAAAGACACTACAGAAATTAGCAGAGGAAATGCTCTAGCCAACGCTGCTGCGAGGGCTGCAGCTCAACAACCTCTGAGAGAATGTATGGGGGCAGTTCCAAGGATGGACCAGAGTGAGTGGCCAAACTTAATAGACCCCAAAACTATGTATGAAAAAGAGTGCTCAGTGGAAGAGAAAAAACAATGGGAACAGTGGGAAGCAAAACAAAATGATGATGGAATATGGACAATTGGGGAAAAACCAATTCTACCAAAAAAATATTTAATTACTATAGCTAGGTGGTTTCACGATAAAGCTCATGGGGGAGCCGAGGCAATAGCTAAACAGCTACAGAAAGTATGGGCTGCTCCAGGAATTTATGCAGCTGCTGCAAGAATAACAAATAGCTGCCCGACCTGCCTGAAGTTTTCAAATAACAAGCCAAGCTCAGATTTGGGGGGACGACCATGGGCTTACTTCCCTTTCCAGAAGCTGCAAATAGATTATGCAGATATGCCATCTGTCTATGGATACAAACACTTGTTAGTGATAGTAGATCAGTTATCAGGCTGGGTAGAAGCTTTCCCAACAAGAAAGGCTGACACAGGGGGAGTGGTAAAAGCCTTACTGAAGGAAATCATACCCAGGTATGGGGTCCCAGAAGCCATTGATTCAGACAGGGGTGCCCATTTTACAGCAAGCATAATCAATCAGTTATACAAATCGTTAGGAATAAAAAGAAACCTACATGCTCCTTATCACCCACAATCTTCAGGACAAGTAGAAAGAATGAATAGAACATTAAAAGAGAAAATAGCAAGAATATGCACACATGCTAGCCTAAAATGGCCAGAGGCATTAAACTTAGCTCTATGGGATGTTTGAAATTCTCCACGGCAACCCATAGGACTAACACCAGCAGAAATTCTTTTTGGGAGACATTTAGCGATACCAGGGACTTATATCCCTGCTAAGACCAGCCTATTAGACGGAGATGAATGAGTGACACAATATGTACTAGCCTTACAAGAACAGTTTAAGGCCTTGCAAAATCAGGCTCAGTGGTTTCAGCCGGTGCCATCAGACATTCAGGCACATGATATACAGCCTGGAGATAAAGTGCTGAAAAAGGTATTCTCGCGAAAAACAAAACTAGAACCAAAATGGGAAGGACCCTATACTGTATTGTTAAGTTCTTACTACGCTGTTAAAATTCTAGGAAAAGAGAATTGGATTCACCACTCTCACGTGAAACGAGTGACAGTCCAAGAAGCAAACACAGCAGAGCTTGCAGCAGAACAATGAAGACAACCACGTAAAGCTCGATGGGATACACGACTTCCCCAGGGTAATCTGTTGGGACTCGCCTCACTAACACAAATCTCTTTGCCTTTACTGCACCCTGCAGGATGGCAGGCAGAAGTGCCGTGCTCATGTTGCTGTTTCAAACCCTGGCAATGCTACTTTCCCTAAGCTGTGGTCAAAGAACCTTAGAGTGGCCATGGTCCCAGGCCCGTGTTAAGTATACCGGAAGTATGGGATTAAATTCTGATAAAAACTTAAACCTCTCAACCCTGGTCATGCATGGAACTGAAGTATACTCAGAAAATGAATGGAGCTGGGATAATACTAACCAACTTCCCCAACTCCTGGGAGGGACAGGAAAGGAAATAAAGAGGGTGTCGAGTGATCAGCGGGTCCACCCATGAGAAGGCGACTCAAATCTCTCTCACTAAAATCAAATCAAATGAAAAAGAAAGGAAAATTTGTGCCAGTGAAAAAGCGGATTGTTGGTACAAATTTACCTTAGAACAACCTGTTTTTATAGTTTGCCTGTGGTCTCACCACAAAATGGGACTATCATTTAAATTTAAATTTAACTGATTTAAATTTAACCACTGAGGCTGCTGTGACCTCACAAGCACAGCGAGTAGCCAGGGACCTCCCACTGCCCTATAAGGTACAGAGACAAATGTGACCTCAAAAGGCAGCCAGCAGACAGAGGCCTGCCACGGGCCTATCAGGCAATAGGACTGCTGTGACCTTACAAGCACAGCCAGCAGCTACGGGCCTGCCACTGGCCTATGAGGCACGGAGGCTGCTGTGACCTCACGAGCCCAGGCAGCACCAAGGGGCCTGCCACTGGCCTATGAGGCACGGAGGCTGCTGTGACCTCACAAGCACACCAAGCAGCCATTGGCCTCCCACAGGCCTATCAGGCACTGAGGCTGCTGTGACCTCACAAGCACAGCGAGCAGCCAGGGGCCTGCCACTGCCCTATGAGACACTGAGGCTGCTGTGACGTAACAAGCAAAGCCAGCAGCTGTGGGTCTGCCACTGGCCTACCAGGCTGTAGGAGTGTTGTGACCTGACAAGCACAGCAGCAGGAGGTATGGGCCTGCCACTGCCCTCAAGGGCAGGGAGGCTTCTGTAACCTCACAAGCACAGCCAGCAGCCAGGGGCCTGCCACTGGCCTGTGAAGCACTGAGGCTGCTATGACCTCACGAGCCCAGGCAGCAGCTATGGGCCTGCCACTGCCCTATAGGGCACTGAGGCTGCTGTGACCTGACAAGCACAGCGAGGAGCCAGAGGCCTGCCATTGCCCTATAAGGTACAGAGACAAATGTGACCTCAAAAGGCAGCCAGCAGACAGGGGCCTGCCATGGGCCTATCAGGAAATAGGACTGCTGTGACCTCACAAGCACAGCCAGCAGCTATGGGTCTGCCACAGGCCTGTGAGGCACTGAGGCTCCTGTGACCTCACAAGCCGAGCCAGCAGCTATGGGCCTGCCACTGCCCTATAGGGCACTGAGGCTTCTCTGACCTCACAAGCACAGCCAGCAGCCAGCAGCCAGGGCATCCCACTGGCCTATGCGGCACTGAGGCTGCTGTGACCTCACAAAAACAGCCAGCACCCAGGGGCCTGCCCCTGGCCTATCATGCAATGGGACTGCTGTGACCTCACAAGCACAGCCAGCAGCCAGGGTCCTGCCACTGGCCTATAGGGAACGGAGGCTGCTGTGACCTAACAAGCACAGCCAGCACCCAGAGGCCTGCCACTGGCCTATCATGCACTGGTACTTCTGTGACCTCACAAGCACAGACAGCAGCTGTGGGCCTTCCACTGCCCTATATGGCACGGAGGCTTATGTGACCTTACAAGTACAGTCAGCAGCCATTGGCCTGCCACTGGCCTGTGAAGCACTGAGGCTGCTGTGATCTCACAAGGACAGCCAGCAGCCGGGGGCCTGCCACTGAGCTATCAGGAAAGGGTCCTTCTGTGACCTCAAAAGTACAGCCAGCAGCCATGGGCATCCCACTGGAGTATGAGGCACTGAGACAAAGCTGACCTCAAAATGCAGCCAGCAGCCATGGGCCTGCAACTGGCCTATGAGACACTGAGGCTGCTGAGACATCACAAGTACAGCCAGCAGCCAAACAAGAATAAGGAGAAAAACAGCTTGCCTCAGAAAGACGATGAGACCCAATGAGGAGCAGGAGACCCCAGACCAAAAAATTGCTATTGGTCTAACTATCGCGTGAAGGGTGGGAACTGGAAGTCGAAAAGACTATAATTACCCAGGATTTGTTTATGTTAGGGTCCCTCTTCGGAGGCACCCAGCTCGAGCTGTAATTACTGCACGCGCGTGATTAAAATTATCATGGATAAAAATCATGCATGGAACTGAAGTATACTCAGAAAATGAATGGAGCTGGGATAATACTAACCAACTTCCCCAACTCCTGGGAGGGACAGGAAAGGAAATAAAGAGGGTGTCGAGTGATCAGCGGGTCCACCCATGAGAAGGCGACTCAAATCTCTCTCACTAAAATCAAATCAAATGAAAAAGAAAGGAAAATTTGTGCCAGTGAAAACCTGGATTGCTGGTACAATTTTACCTTAGAACAGCCTGTTTTAATAGTTTGCCTGTGGGCTCACCACAATGTGGGACTATCATTTAAATTTAAAATAGACATTATTGAGCCCAGTACAGCAATACCTACCCTGACTACAATTATTTCCACCAATATAAATAACTCTGTTACCATGAAGAGTAAGAAAACCTTATCCCCACAAATCTTTGAAATTGGACTGTATGTGATTAGAAATACAGGCCAACAACGAGTGTTATTTAATCCATCATGGTCTCTCAATCGAGTAGAGCTGTTAATGCAAATTATATCTCTACAATCAAACCGACCTGTTCACCATTCTTAGGTACGTCCTATGTGGGATGGACGGCGTGGTTACATAGGCAAACCCTCACCTCTCCAAAACGAACAAGGAGAGATGTGACCGGTATCATAGGAACAGGATTGGGAGTCCTAAACAGTATAGATGCTGAAGTACTCGTAAATAAACTGAGCACAACAACAAGTGAGTTATGCAGATTAAAACATCCATTGAGGGCTTCTTTATTAGCATTAGGAACTAACCAATGGCTTTCATCTGAGATATTACCTCAATGGGAAAAAATGAATGAAAAAGATCACCACTTGATAGTGGATGCACTTGGGGAAACCCAAATTAATATTTCCCTGGCCCCCAGTTGCATCCAAGCTCAACTGTGGATGCAATCTATGGTAGCAGCGATTATAAGGGAAGGGGAAGAGGGCACTTTACCCACTGAAATTCGAAAGGTAATTTGGGATAATGCGACCGAATTTGAAAAGGAATTCCAATCCTGGTGGTATCTGGTCAATTTTACTTATGATCCTATCAACACTAAGGCCACAGCCTTTGTTTCAACAATACGTAATGCTTCAACATATACAATATATCCAATCATTGCGTTAGGATTAAATCACAATGGAGCTATACTCTATCCATTGGAACATAGAGTATGGGCCCAACGAAATGGAAATAAATGGCAAACTGTGGACGTTAGCGCATGTATTGTACAGGAACAGCAAGGGTTTATTTGTGAAAGTAATACTATCAAAGCCCAAGACATTTGTCTTGACACTGAGCAAAATGTTTGTCATTTTGAAATACACCCTGATGAAACACCTGAAACTATACTTGTATATATTGGGAGAGGATGCGTATGTATGAGAACCTTTTGTAGTCTTGTAGTTATAGATGGCATTGTAGTAGATATAAGTAATCATTGAAATATTTGTATTTGTAGCTTTACCAAAATCATGGGATGTGATTTTAATTATTCAGCTCCTATCACGTCTTATCAATTGTTACAATCTAATTATACATTAATTCAAAATTTACTACCTACCCCCATTGGGATGAATCTCACCCTGGTAAGGAAACTACTACAACATGATGATTTGCATCGACTGCTAGAGCGCATCCAGAACAGTGGACAGAAAACTCTAATCACTGTTCCCCATGATGCAAAAGAGATACATCATATCTTGGAAAGGGTAAAAAGGGACGGAGAACATCATGGCTGGGAAACTCTTGTAGGGTGGTCACCAACTGCAACAGGGATTTATAATCATGTATTGCACCCGGTAGTAGTTGTATTCAGTTTAACTGTGTTATGCCTATTGCTTACGATCATATTATACATAAGATTAGGGAAAGTGATAGTACGCCTCGAAAGGCTTCGAGAACTCTGTTTAAAATATTAGCAGGGATGCTTCATAAAAACAAAGGGGGGAAACTGTTAAAGAATAGTGAATTGAAACTGTCTAGAAATGGCTGCTTAGCACAACTTACATAAAACTTGCTTAGCATGAGTGGCTAGATTTGCTGAAGCCTTAGGCCGAGCGTGGGAAAAGTAACGAATCTTTACCTAGTTTAATAAAAAATAGTGCCTCAGAGCTCGTTCAGGCTGGGAAGATAAGGGCGCCACACGCAGTCGGCGCACCTGTGTCACCGACTCCGAGAGGGAAGACGCCAAAACAATGGGGGAAAATAAGACCTTGGGAGGCAACCGCCAGACCCAACAAAAACAGAGGTACAACCATCATCAGAGACTGCAAAAAAACAAGAATAAGGAGAAAAACAGCTTGCCTCAGAAAGACGATGAGACCCAATGAGGAGCAGGAGACCCCCAGACCAAAAAATTACTATTGGTCTAACTATCGCGTGAGGGGTGGGAAGTGGAAGTCGAAAAGACTATAATTACCCAGGATTTGTTTATGTTAGGGTCCCTCTTTAGAGGCACCCAGCTCGAGCTGTAATTACGGCACGCGTGTGATTAAAATTTAGTTTGTTTTGATTTGGCTCTGAACTTTACTTGGGGGAACCTAGGGTCGAACTCTGTTATGGTGGCCGACAAGTTTAATTTCCATAACAGGCCGATGAGGCTGCAAAAAGGGCAGCATTGTCTGTGTCAGTGGCAGCATTAGTTCCAGAGAGAATGTTAAAAATGGAAATTCCAGTATACACTGAAAAAGAAAATAAATTAGCAGAAATACTGAAATGCATAAAAACTCCTGAAGGATGGTGGGTGACATCTACTGGACAGTGTGTGGTAACTTTGCTGATAATGAAGAAGCTGATGAAGCAAATACATGATAGTACCCACATGGGAGCTGAGGCATTGGTTGAAACAGTTAAAAGATTTGCTGTGGGAGTTAGTATGTTAATAATTGCAGAGGGTATTACACAAAAATGCGAAATCTGTCTTAGAAATAATCCCAAGATTCAGAAGAAGCCCCCCAGGGGAAGTAAAAAGGGGCTTCATGCCTGGGGATTACTGGCAAATTGATTTTTCTGAATTACCAAGATGTAATGGATATAAATATTTGTTGGTAATTGTTGACACCTTTTCAGGATGGCCTGAGGCTTTCCCGTGTCGTACCACTAAAGCAAGGGAGGTAGTGAAAATGTTATTAAAAGAAATCTACCAAGATTTAGGGTACCAGAAGGGTTTTCTTCAGATAGGGGACCTCATTTTATAGCAGAAATAGTACAGCAAATCTCAAAAATACTACAAATTAAATGGGACTTACATACCCCCTGGAGGCCACAATCCAGTGGAAAAGTGGAAAGAGTGAATCAAACAATTAAGAGACGAGACAGGTAGGAAAATTGTGTCAGGAGACTCAGATGAAATGGACTGATGTTTTACCTCTGGCATTATTAAGAACCAGAATAACCCCAAGGGTTAGGGAGAAAGTTAGTCCATTTGAGATTCTGTATGGTAAACCTTACACTGTAAATTTAACTGGAAATGAAATTCAAATGCACGTTAAGGGTGATCAAATTTTAAGTGATTATCTCTTGTCTATTGCAAAGGTTCTTCTCTCCGTAGGTACATCCAGTTATACTTTTAGGTTACACCCGAGTGAAAGCAGTACCTCGAGAGATGTGGAAAGCTGAACAAGTTCAACCTCTAAAGTTAAAAATATATAAAGATATATGAGTTGTATTAGAAGCGAATCGGTTTTAAATTTAGATTGTATTCAGGGAAAAAAAATGCTTTAATCTGTTTGTTAGGAATAGGGTTAATATTGTTGTTATGGTATCTGTGTAAAAATGATGTTCTCCTTAACAACCAGGGGAGAAATGTGGTGGTTAGTTTTTCTAGGTTACCTGAGCCAAACAATTAAAGGGAATCAGGAAGGATTTTGGAGTCACAATCTCCATTTGGAAGTAATTACGAAATCTATGAAGATAGTTAACCAGAGGGATTGCTGGGTGTGTACCCACTTCCCTGAACATTCCAACAAGGGCTTCCCGCTAATTGGAGTGCCTATGAAACAACCAAACAGGAATGGGAAGTCCAGAGTGTAACAGGAGATTATTATCAATGTATCTAAAGATGTAATAATAGTAATAAATGGTGGGAGAAAACTATACTTTATGGAAAGCAACCGATCAACTGTACTGGAGCCATTAAGGTAGGAGGTTATAAAGATTGCTCTCGGATAGCTGAATAGGTTTATAAGTGGCCAAGTAAGGAACTAAATGGGTGGCGTGTTCCAAAAGGTAGTGGATGGTATTGGTTGTGTGGAAACAAGGCACGAAAAGTGCTACCTCCTAATTGGTCAGGGACATGTACTTTAGGGGCAATAATCCCTAATGTTACTCTAAGAAAAGAATTGAGTAATAAATACCAAAAATCCTGGCTAAGAACATTCATAAGGAGACAAAAGAGGGTCAATAATCCTTTAATAGATCGACCTACTAGGTTGCAGTCATTCGTAAGGTGGCTGTTTCCACAACTGGGAGTGAGTGAACTTGAAAAAGCAATAGTAAATATTTCAGCAGTTATTGAAAAAAATAGGGGAAAAATAGGAAAAAAATTGTGCTGTAGGGGCCTCTGAGTGCCTTTTTTTCAGTGTAGGGGCAGCCAAGTGCCTTTCTTTTGTGGTGTGGTCCTCCGAGTGCCTTTTTCTGTGGTGTGGAGGCCTCTGAGTGCTTTTTTTTTTTTCCGGTGCACTGGCCTCCAAGTGCCCTGTTTTTCGGTACACTGGCCTCCGAGTGCCTTTTTTTGCAGTGAAGGGCCCTCCGAGTGCCTTTCTTCGTGTTGCAGCATCCTCCGAGTGCCTTTCTTTTCGCATTGTAGCAGCCCCTGAGTGCCTTTTTTTGTGGTGTAGGGGCCACCAAGTGCCCTTTTTTGCAATGTAGGGGCCTCAGGGTGCGTTGTTTGCAGTGTAGTAGCCTCCAAGTGCCTTTTTTTGCAATGTAGGGGCTTCCGAGTGCCTTTCTTGGTGGTGCCGGGCCCTCCGAGTGCCTTGTTTCACATTGCAGCAGCCCCCAAGTGCATTTGTTTGTGCTGTCGGGGCCACCCTGTACCTTTTTTTGTGGTGTCGTCCTCCAAGTGCCTTTTTTTTGTGGTGTAGCGGCCTCCGAGTGCCTTTTTTTGCAGTTCAGGGGGCTGTGATTGACTTTTTTGGCAGTGCAGGGGCCACCGAATGCCTTTTCTTGCGGTGCACTGGCCTCCGAGTACCTTTTTTTCCAGTGTAGGGGCCTCCGAGTACCTTTCTTTGCATTGTAGCTGCCTCCGAGTGCCTTTTTTTTGTGCTGCAGGAGCCTCCGAGTGCGTTTTCTGGTGGTGCATGGCCCTCCGAGTGCCTTGTTTCACATTGTAGCAGCCCCCGAGTGCCTTTTCTTGTCGTTCGGGGCCACCGAGTGCCTTTTTTTGCGGTGCAGGGGCCTCTGAGTGCCTTTTTTTGCAGTGTACTAGCCTCCAAGTGCCTTTTTTTGTGCTGCAGGGCCCACTGAGTACATTTCTATCCGCTGTAGGGGCACCGGAGTGCCTGTTTTTGCATTGTAGCAGCCCCTGAGTGCCTTTTTTTGCGGTGTCGGGGCCACCGAGTGCCTTTTTTTGCGGTGCAGGGGCCTCAGGGTGCAATTTTTGCAGTGTAGTAGCCTCCACGTGCCATTTTTTGCAATGTAGGTGCTTCCGAGTGCCTTTCTTTGTAATGAAGGGGCCTCCAAGTGCCTTCTTTTGTGGTGCAGGAGCCTCCGAGTGCCTTTATTTGCAGTGTACAGGCCTGCAAGTGCCTCTTTTTCCAGTGCAGGGCCCTCCACGTGCCATGTTTCACATTATAGCAGCCCCCGAGTGCCTTTTTTTCAGTGCAGGTGCCACCGAGTGCCTTTGCTTGTGGTTCAGGGGCCTCCGAGTGCTGTTATTTTGGGGTAGTAGCCTCCATGTACCTTTTTCTTTGCGGTGTAGTGGCCCCGAGTGCCTTTTCTTGTGTTTCAGAGGCCACCAAGTGCCTTTTTTTGCGGTGAAGAGCCCTCCGAGTGCCTTTTTTTGCATTGTAGCAGACCCCGAGTGCCTTTTCTTGTGCTGTAGAGGCCCCCGAGTGCCTTTTTTTGCAGTGTAGCGGCCTCCGAGTGCCTTTTCTTGTGGTTCACTCTTCTCCGGGTGCCTGTTTTTGTGGTGCAGGGGCCTCTGAGTGCCTTTGTTTGAGGTGCACTGCTGTCTGAGTGCCTTTTTTTGCAGTGAAGGGGCATCTAAGTGCCTTTTTTCCGGTCTAGCCACCTCCAAGTGCCTATTTTTGTGATGCAGGCTCCCAAAGTGCCTTTTTTTCCAGTATAGTGTCCTCCATGGGCATATTTTTGCAGTGCATCGCCTCCTAGTGCCCTTTTTTCCCAGTGCTCATGCCTCCAAGTGCCTTTTTTCTGTTATGGTCCTTCAGTGTTCTGTGATATCACTTTACCCTTTGCCTGAAATGATATTGTCAGGTCCACCACTGCTGGATGAGATAGTCATGTCACTTCTGCCTCACGGCCTGGTAGGCCAGTCAGGCCCATCAGTCCTTGTTCTGCTTGTGAGTTTGCTTCTGCCTCTGTGCTTGATAGGGCAGTGGCAGGGCCATGCCTCCTGGCTGGGCTTGTGAGGATACTTGTGTCTGCATGCCAAAAAGGGCAGTGGCAGGCCCATGGCTGCTGGTCTGCTTGGGTGTTCCCTTCTTTCTCCGTGCTTGATGCGCCATGGCAGGCCCTTCACTGCTGGCTGTGCTTGTGAGGTCCCTTTGACCTAAGTGCCTGATGAGGCACTCAGAGCGCCATGAGTCCTGCCTGTGCTTCTGAGCTCACTTCTGCCTCAGTGCCTGATTGGCAAGTGGCAGGCCACTGGCTGCTTGCTGAGGTAGTGAGGGCATTTTTACCAGCAGCCCTAAACTTAGCACTACGGGAGGTTCAGAATCCTCCGTGACAGCCTCTAGGACTATTGCCAGTGGAAATTCTTTTGGGGAGACCTTTAGTCACAGTGGGCAACTCAGGCTAAAAGCAACCGCTTGGGTGGAGATGAGCGAATTACACTTACAAAAGGTAGGGGAAAAGCTCAGCGGGCCCACTCAGTACCAGGTGGCGTGCAAGCACACGCTATCCAGCCTGGACGTAAGGGGTTGGTACAGATAGTCACCTGAAAGTCCGAAGTGCAACCAAATCGCGGGAGGCCCCTACACTGTACTGTGGAGTTCTTATTTCACTGTTAAACTTCCAGGGAAAGAAAATTGGCTCCAATCAGTCAGATGTAAAGCGGCTGAGTGGACCGGAAGCTCTTGGAAGCACCACATGAGCTAAGCCGTCCGGGACATTAAATGTTACAAAGTGTGGCGTGTAACGCTTGTGCTGTTAGTTGTTGTTGTGACCTTTGTGCTTGCACTGGAGTATTGTTTAACCACCCTAGCAAAAAACCAAGCTGCGAGTAAAATGTGTTGTAGCCAAAATCGAGGAGAAGCAATTTGGGAAGCAAATGAGGAATGCTATTGTTCCTACTTGTATCAAATAGCGCATCCACAGAGTTGACAGCATGTTGCAGTACTGGCCTACCACGTTGAAGGTGAGGCAAAAGCCCTGGAGGAGCATCCCATACGGATAGAAATGGGACCAAGACATTACCCAAACTGAGAAGTCCAGTGTGTCACTAACTACAAATTGTAGTGACTCTCGCCTGGTGCCGGAGAGACGATTGCACTGAGAACTTCCGCCTTCCATTGCCCGGGTCCCGGCAGGCCCCGGTGATGTGTTCTAACGAATGCTCTTGTAATGGGAGTGTAACTTGTAAGTCTACTCCATTAGTTCTACCCTGCACTCTCAGGAACGAGCTTTCAACACTCTCTCCTGCTTTAACCACTTCCCCAATGCTCTCCATTTTAACTTTCCCTGCAGTCACTGCAGGAACAGCCCAGCCATCTCCGCAGAGCTCCCACGCAGTTAAATCAACCGGAACACAAAAGTTACTGTTGAACCCTTTGTGGTCTCTAAAACCTGTAGCGTTACTCAGGCAAGAGAACATGTCTATGATTAAACCATCCTGTCTGCCATTTTTAAATATAGCTTACACCGCATGGCTGGAATGGTTACGCAAGCGGACCTGAAGCGCCAAATGGCGAGAAAGAAAGGATGTCAGTGGTGTTACAGGGCCAGGATTAGGAGTTCTAAATAGCATCGATGCTGCGGCATTAGTGAATAAGTAAGTGCCACAAACAGAGATGTTGCTACATTAGCAAAGCCAAGCCATTACGATCATCTCTGTTACCTCTTGGAAGTAATCAACGGTGCTCCTCTCAGATTTCTACCTCAGTGGGAGCTCAAAGAAGGCAAGCTCATCAGCTTCCTTAGTTGCATCAGGAGGAGCTGAAACTAATGTTTCTTTGGCGGTCCATTGTATCCAAGCCAAATGGACACAATCGGGACCAGTTGCAACAACTCGGGCAGGTGAGAAAGGGCTCCTACCCAGTGAAATTCGCAAAGCAGGACTCCTTCCAAAGGAGTTCAATATTAAGGAATCTTGGACTGCCACCATCTAGAGTTAATCAGAGTCAGGCCCGGGCAGCCCCATGACATTGCCTCCCGTGCCTCACTTACACCACGTCCACTCACAGCTGCCTCCTAAGACTGCCCGCCTGCTCAGCTGCCTGTCTGAACAGCCCACGCTGACAGGCAAGAGCTGTTGCCAAGCAAGCTTGACCTGCATGCGCAGGGCAGCCCCACAGCACTTTCACAGCTGCCTTCCTTGCCGGTTGACACTTACAGCAGGGCTATTCCCCCCGAACGCCTAGGAGTGCCACACTGCTCCAACGCCTCCACTGACAGTCAGGGCTCACAGGCGGGAGCTAGTCCCAGCCAAGCTTGCCCTGCATGCCTAAGGCAGTCCCACAACAGGATAACGGCTTGCCTTCCTTTCCCGTTGACATTAATAGCACCGCTACTCCTGCCTTCCTCCTAGCAATGCCACGTTGCTCAAATGCCTGTCCAACGAGCAAGGGCTGCTAGGCAAGAGCGCGGGTATGCGAAACTAGCCTTGGGCAGCCCCACAAGAGGTATCCATCTCGCCTTCCTCCCCCGTCAACAATTACAGCAGGTGTACTCACAGCTTCCTCCTAAGAATGCCCAGCTGCTCAGACGCCTGTCCGAACAGCAAGGGCCGCTAGGCAAGAGCTCTGGGCATGCCAAGCTTGCCTCGGGCAGCCCACAGCATATTCCCTGCTCTCTTTCTAGGTGAGGGCCTTTTGGCCTTTACCCCCTGGCTACTCCCAACTTAGTCCTAAGAATGCCAAAATGCTCAGATGCCATTGTGAGCAAGCAGGGCTCAAAAGCAAGACCTGCTAAGCCACAGCAGGCCCACTACACCTTCACAGTTGCCTTCCTCTCCTGGCCACACTTAAAGGCTGCGTACTCACGCCTTACTCAGAGGAGTGCCACATTGCGCAAACGCCTCTCTCTCTGCTGTCAGTCCTCACAGGCAAGAATTCTGGACACAAGTTGGAAAAGAGCTTCTGGCAGCCGCACAAGATATGCGCAGCTCACCGTTCACTTGTGTTGCCGATCACACCAGGCATATTCAGCGCTTCCTCCAATGAATGCCAGAATAGTCAGTGGCGCGTCCGAGCAGCCAGGGCTCACAGACAAGAGCCTTCATCCCTGAGGCCACCGCACAGTATGTTCCTGAGTGGCCATCCTCGCCTGGCAAAACAGAGGGGCTTGCTCGCTCTAAGTGTGGAGGGAAGAGGCGGGCAAGCTGCGAACCTGTTGTAGAGCTGCCTTAGCTATGCAGCTCAAGCCTGTGAGCGCTGGCTGTTCGGACAGCCGTCGGAGCAGTCTGTCGGGCTTAGGCAGAAGGTGTGAGTACGCCTGGTGTAATTGTCGATGGGGGGGAGGATGGCGAGACCGGCTCATTTTGCTGTGCTCCCAGAGACAAGCTTGTCGTGCCCAGCGCTCTTGCCCGTGAGCTTTCTAAAGCGTAAGCCTGGTGTAATTGTCGACAGGTCTCACAGGCAAGAGTGATGGACTCCCCCCCGCCCCAGGATTGCTCTGCATGCTTAGGGCAGCCCGACAACACATTCACGGCTCGCCTTCTCTGCCGGTCGACTCTTACGAGCTTTCTTAAGAGTAAGCATGGTAGTCGGCAGGGGGCACAGGCAGGAAAGCTAGCCAACCAAGCTTCCTTTTCATGCTTAGGGCAGCCCCACAGCACTTTCACAGCTGCCTTCCTCGCCGGTTGACACTTACAGCAGGGCTATTCCCCCCAAACGCCTAGGCGTGCCACACTGCTCAAACGCCTCCACTGACAGTCAGGGCTCAGAGGCGGGAGCTAGTCCCAGCCAAGCTTGCCCTGCATGCCTAAGGCAGTCCCACAACAGGATAACGGCTTGCATTCTTCTCCTGTTGACATTAAAAGCACGTCAGCTCCCACCTTCCTCCTAGCAATGCCACATTGCTCAAATGCCTGTCCAACGAGCAAGGGCTGCTGGGCATGCCAAAATTCCCTTTGGTAGCCCACAAAATATTCCCTTGCTCTCTTCCTAAGTACGCGCCTTTTGGCCCTTTACACCACAGCTACTCACAAGCCTTATTCCCGAGAATGCCGGCTGGCTCCGACACCCGTCG
Organism: Dromaius novaehollandiae; assembly: GCF_036370855.1. Taxonomy (NCBI): domain Eukaryota; kingdom Metazoa; phylum Chordata; class Aves; order Casuariiformes; family Dromaiidae; genus Dromaius; species Dromaius novaehollandiae. The sequence continues at coordinate 48,722,431 of NC_088104.1, forward strand.
TGGCAGAAGTGGATTCAGAGGGAGAGCTCTGGGTGCTACAGGCTTGCCTCGGGCAGCCTCACAAAAAAAAGTCCAGGTCTCGCTTTCCTTCCCTGTGGACATTACAGCAGGACTCTTTCAAGCTCACTCCTGAGATAGGCACAGGTATCACATGCTTCTCCCACTTGTCAGCACTCACAGGGAAGAGTTCTTGAGTTCTTCTGCGTCCACGTCTCGCCTTCTTTGCCTCTCAACACTTACAGCAGGCCTACTCCCACCTTACTGCTCGGAGTGCCACACTGCTCCAATGCTTCTCTCCGCGTCAGTACGCACAAGGAAGAATTCTGGACACCAGCTGGAAAAGAGCTTCTGGCAGCTCCAGAAGACATACCATCGCACCATCCTCCCCAATCAACAATTACACAAGGCTTTCTCCTAAGAATGCCAGCCTGCTCAGACGCCTGTCCAAAGAGCAGAAATGGGTTCAGAGGCGAATGTGCTGGCACGACAGGCTTGGTTCGGGCAGCCTCAGAAAAAAAAACAGGTCTCGCTTTCTGTCCCTGTGGACACATACATAAGCCTGGTGTAATTGTCGACAGGTCTCACAGGCAAGAGTGATGGACTCCCCCCTGCCCCAGGATTGCTCTGCATGCTTAGGGCAGCCCCACAGCACTTTCACAGCTGCCTTCCTCGCCGGTTGACACTTACAGCAGGGCTATTCCCCCCGAACGCCTAGGAGTGCCACACGTCTCCAACGCCTCCACTGACAGTCAGGGCTCACAGGCAGGAGCTAGTCCCAGCCAAGCTTCCCCTGCATGCCTACGGCAGTCCCACAACAGGATAACGGCTTGCCTTCTTCTCCTGTCGGCATTAAAAGCACGTCGGCTCCCACCTTCCTCCTAGCAATGCCACGTTGCTCAAATGCCTGTCCAACGAGCAAGGGCTGCTGGGCATGCCAAGCTTGCCTCGGGCAGCCCACAAGACGTATCCGTCTGACTTTCCTCCCCTGTCAACAAACACACCATGCATACTGACAGCTTCCTCCTAAGAATGCCAGAGTGCTCAGATGCCTGAGCGAACGACAAGTGCAGAGCGGTAATAGCTCTGGGCATGCCAAGCTTCCCTTTGGCAGCCCACAAAATATTCCCTTGCTCTCTTCCTAACTGCGCGCCTTTTGGCCCTTTACACCACGGCTACTCACAAGCCTTACTCCTGAGAATGCCGGCCGGCTCCGACACCCGTCGTGGCAGAAGTGGATTCAGAGGGAGAGCTCTGGGCACTACAGGCTTGCCTCGGGCAGCCTCACAAAAAAATCCATGGCTCGCTTTCCTTCCTGTGGACACTTACAGCTGGACTCTTCCCACCTCACTCCTGGGAGAGGCACAGGTATCACACGCCTCTCCCACTTGTCAGCACTCACAGGCAAGAGTTCTAGTCACACCAAACTGGCTTCCGGCAGTCTCGCAAAAAGCCCCCCTCTCGCCATCCTCCCCCTTGATAAGAAGACCAGGCCAACTCAAAGCTTCCTCCTAAGAATGCCAGAAGACTCAGATACAGCCAAGGCTCACAGGCAAGAGCTCTTCCCAAGCAAGCTGGCCCTTCATCCCAAAGGCCACTGCACAGCACGTTCGCAAGTGGCCTTCCTCTCCTGGAGCCACTTACAGCGGGGCTTGTTTGCTCTAAGTGTGGCGAGAAGAGGTAGGCAAAGTGCACATCTGTTGTAGAGCCGCCTTAGATATGCAGCTCAGGGCTCTCAGCTCTGGCTATTCGGGAAGGTGTCAGAGCAGTCTGGCATTCTAAGGAGGAAGTTGTGAGTATGTCTATGTTGCAATTGTCGAAGGGGAGGAGGGCGAGATGAGGTTTCTTGTGAGCTTCGAGAGACAAGCTTGTCACGTCTGGAGCGCTTGCCTGTGCGTACTGACGAGGAGAGAGCCGTTTGAGCAGTGTGGCACTCCTAGCAGTAAGGTGGAATAGGCCTGCTGTACGTGCCGACAGGCAAAGGAAGGGAGCCGGGAACGTGTTGTTGGGCTGCCCTGAGCATGCGGAGCAAGCTTGCTGGGGCAGTGCTCTTCCTTGTGAGCGCAGTCGACAATTACAGCAGGCTGAATCTTCAGAAAGCAAGCCTGCTCAGATGCCTCTCTGGACAGGCGGCAGTCACAGGCAAGCGCTCTGGACACATCAAGCTTCTTTCTGGCAGTCCCACTAGAAGTCCACATCTCGCCTTCCTCCCCGTCGGCAATTACACCAGGCATACTCAGAGCTTCCTCCTAAAAATGCCAGACTGCTCAGACACCTGTCCGAACAGCCTGGGCTCTGGCCACCGCACAGCACGTTCCCGAGTGGCCGTTCTCTCCTGGCAGCACGTAAAGCGGGGCTTGCTTGTTCTAAGTGTGGCGAGAAGAGGTAGGCAAACTGCCAACCTGTTGGAGAGCCGCAGAGCAACGTCGTGAGCTCTGGTTGTTCGGACAGCCGTCTGGCATTCTTAGGCGGAAGCTTTGAGTATGCCTGGTCTTATTATCGATGGGGAGGATGGCGAGAAGGACTTGTCTTGTAGGGCTGCCCGAGACAAGCTTGGCATGCCCAGAGCTCATGCCTGTGGGAAAAGACAAGGGAGAGACGTTTAAACAATGTGACACTCCTAGCAGTAAGGTGGGCATAGCCCACACAGGAGAACATTGCCAACACAGGAGAAAGGCGAGACGGGGAACTTTTTGCGAGACTGCTCGAAGCAAGCTGGCCGTGCCCAGAGCACTTGCCTGTGAACTCCTGCTGGTCCAAGAGGCATCAGAGCAGCCTGGCATTCTTAGGCAGAAGCTGTGCGTGCACTGTTGCAATTGTCGACGGGCGAGATGGGGACTTCAAGGGACAACCTTTTCGTGCCTAGAGCGCTTGCCTGTGTGTACTGGTGAGGAGAGAGGTGTTTGAGCAGTGTGGCACTCCTAGCAGTAAGGCGGGAATAGGCCTGCTGTATGTGTCTACGGGCAAAGAACGCGAGCCGGGAACGTGTTGTTGGGCTGGGCTAAGCATGAGGAGCAAGCTTGGTGGGGCAGCTCTCTTGCCTGTGAGTGCAGTCGACAACTACAACAGGCTGATTCCTAAGAAAGCCATCCTGCTCGGACACCTGTCCAGAGAGCCGCCACTCATGGGCAAGAGGTCTGGGCACGCCAAGCTTGTCTCTGGCAGCCCTGCGAGATGACCCGGCTCTCCGTCGACACTTACAGCAGGCGTATTCAAAGCCTCCTCCTAAGAATGCCAGACTTCTCAGACAACTGTCCGAACACCCAGGCCTCGCAGGCGCTGTCGACACTGCAGTTGCATCGTACTGCTGGGAGTGCAACTCTGCTCAAACGTGTATCTCGCCCCTGTCAGTACTCACAGTCAAGCGCTCTGGGCACGACAAGCTTGTCTCTCGAGGCTCTGCCCATCTCGCCATCCTCCCCGTGGACACTTACACCACATCCACTCACAGCTTCCTCCAAAGAATGCCCGCCTGCTCTGCTGCCTGTACGAACAGCCAGCGCTCACAGGCAAGACCTCTGGGCAGGACAAGCTTCCATCTGGAAGGGGTTCAGAGGCAAGAGCTCTGGGCAAGCCAATTGTGCTTCCGGCAGCCTTGCGAAACGCCCCTTTCTCGCCATCCTCCCCTCGATTATAACACCAGGCCAACTCAAAGCTTCCTCCTATGAATGCCAAAATGCTCAGACGCCTGCCCGAACAGCCAGCGTTCACAGGCAAGAGCTCTTCCCAAGCACGCTTGACTTTTAGCCCTAAGGCAGCCGCACAGCCCTTCACGGGGGGGGGGGCCTTTCCTCTCCTGGCGACACTTACAGCGGGGCTTGCTTACGCTGTGTGGAGGTAGGCAAAGAGCGAAACTGTTGTAGAGCCGCCTTAGATATGCAACTCAAGCCTGTGAGCTCTGGCTGTTCAGACAGGCAGCTGAGCAGGCTGGCATTCTTAGGAGGAAGCTGTGAGATCGCCTGGTGCAATTGTCGACGAGGGAAGATGGAGAATCAGGCTTGCCCATGGGCCGTCCCGAGACAAGCTTGTTGTGTCCAGAGCTCTTGCCCATGAGTGCCGGCTCTCCGGACACGCGTCCCAGCAAGCTTACTTTCTTAGGAGTCAGCCTGGTGTAGTTGTCGACTGCGCTCACAGGCAAGAGAGCTGCCCCCAGCAAGCTTGCTCCTCATGCTCAGGGCAGCCCAACAACACGTTCCCGGCTCCCCTTCTTTGCCCGTCAACACATGCAGCAGCCTATTCCGCCTTACTGCTAGGAGTGCCACACTGCTCAAACGCGTCTCTCCTCGTCAGTACTCACAGGCGAGCGCTCTGGAAATGACAAGCTTGTCTCGTGCCGCTCCACAAGACGAGCCCGTCTCGCCATCCTCCCCATCGACAATTACACTAGGTGTTCTCATAGCTTCCTCCTTAGAATGCCAGACTGCTCATCTGCCTGTCCAAACAGCCAGAGCGCACAGACCCGAGCTGCACATCTAAGCCAGCTCTCCAACAGTTTCGCAGTTTGCCTGCCTCTTCTCCCAGCACAGAGCAAGCAAGTCCCTCTGTAAGTGTCGCCAGGAGAGGACGGCCACGCCTGGTTGTGTTGTGCGGCTGCCTTAGGGATGAAAGTCAAGCTGCTTGGGAAGAGCTCTTGCCTTGTGAGCCCTGGCTGCTGGGACAGGGGTCTGAGACCAGCAAGCTTTCATAGGAAAGAGCTCTGGGCATGCCAAGCTTTCCTCAGGCAGCCCTGCGGAACGTGCCCTTGACTACCACCCCCCACAACGACCTGGTCGACACACCACTTCTGCTCGCACCTTATTCTGAAGAATGCTAAAATACTCAGACACCTGTCTGAAAAGCAAAGGCTCACAGGCAAGCGCTCTGGGCAAGGACAGCTTTCTTCGGGCAGTTTCGCCAAATTCCCAGTCTCGCCTTATTCGCCTGTCGACGATAACACAAGGCCTTTTCCCACCTTACGCCTATTTGTGCTACACTGCTTAAACGCCTCTCCACCTGTCAGAATGCACAGGCATGAGATCTGGGCACGCCAAGCTTGTCTTGCACAGCACCATCAGATAAGCCCGTCTCGCCATCCTCCCCGTCGACAATTGCAACAGACATACTCACAACTTCCTCCTGAGAGTGCCAGACTGCTCTGACACCTTTCCGAATAGCCAGAGCTCACAGACCTGATCTGCATATCTAAGGCGGCTCTACAACAGGTTCGCACTTTGCCTACCTCTTCTCTCCTCGCCACAGAGCAAGCAAACCCCGCTGTATGTGTCGCCAGCATACGAAGGCCACCCCCGGCTCGTGAACATGCTGTGCAGTGGACTTAGGGATGAAGGGCCAGCTTGCTTGGGAAGAGCTCTTGCCTGTGAGCCCTGGCTGTATCTGAGTCTTCTGGCATTCTTAGGAGGAAGCTTTGAGTTGGCCTGGTCTTCTTATCAAGGGGGAGGATGGCGAGAGGGGGGCTTTTTGCGAGACTGCCGGAAGCCAGGTTGGTGTGCCCAGAGCTCTTGCCTGTGAGTGCTGACAAGTGGGAGAGGCGGGTGATACTTGTGACACGCCTAGGAGTGAGGTGGGAAGAGTCCTGCTGTATGTGTCCACAGGGAGGGAAAGCGAGACCTGGATTTTTTTTCTGAGGCTGCCCGAAGCAAGCCTGTCGTGCCAGCACATTCGCCTCTGAACCCATTTCTGCTCTTTGGACAGGCGTCTGAGCAGGCTGGCATTCTTAGGAGAAAGCCTTGTGTAATTGTTGACTGGGGAGGATTGGTGCGATGGTATGTCTTCTGGAGCTGCCAGAAGCTCTTTTCCAGCTGGTGTCCAGAATTCTTCCTTGTGCGTACTGACGCGGAGAGAAGCATTGGAGCAGTGTGGCACTCCGAGCAGTAAGGTGGGAGTAGGCCTGCTGTAAGTGTTGAGAGGCAAAGAAGGCGAGACGTGGACGCAGAAGAACTCAAGAACTCTTCCCTGTGAGTGCTGACAAGTGGGAGAAGCATGTGATACCTGTGCCTATCTCAGGAGTGAGCTTGAAAGAGTCCTGCTGTAATGTCCACAGGGAAGGAAAGCGAGACCTGGACTTTTTTTGTGAGGCTGCCCGAGGCAAGCCTGTAGCGCCCAGAGCTCTCCCTCTGAAACCACTTCTGCCACGACGGGTGTCGGAGCCAGCCGGCATTCTCGGGAATAAGGCTTGTGAGTAGCTGTGGTGTAAAGGGCCAAAAGGCGCGCAGTTAGGAAGAGAGCAAGGGAATATTTTGTGGGCTACCAAAGGGAAGTTTGGCATGCCCAGCAGCCCTTGCTCGTTGGACAGGCATTTGAGCAATGTGGCATTGCTAGGAGGAAGGTGGGAGCCGACGTGCTTTTAATGTCAACAGGAGAAGAATGCAAGCCTTTATCCTGTTGTGGGACTGCCTTAGGCATGCAGGGCAAGCTTGGCTGGGACTAGCTCCCGCCTGTGAGCCCTGACTGTCGGTGGCGCTTGAGCGGTGTGGCACGCCTAGGCATTCAGGAGGAATACCCTTGCTGTAAGTGTTGACCGGCGAGGAAGGCAGCTGTGAATGTGTTGCGGGGCTGCCCTAAGCATGAAAAGGAAGCTTGGTTGGCTAGCTTTCCTGCCTGTGCCCCCTGCCGACTACCATGCTTACTCTTAAGAAAGCTCGTAAGAGTCGACCGGCAGAGAAGGCGAGCCGTGAATGTGTTGTCGGGCTGCCCTAAGCATGCAGAGCAATCCTGGGACGGGGGGGGGGGGAGAGTCCACCACTCTTGCCTGTGAGAGCTGTCACCAATTACACCAGGCTTACGCTTTAGAAAGCTCACGGGCAAGAGCGCTGGGCACGACAAGCTTGTCTCTGGGAGCACAGCAAAATGAGCCGGTCTCGCCATCCTCCCCCCATCGACAATTACACCAGGCGTACTCACAGCTTCTGCCTAAGAATGCCAGACTGCTCAGACGACTGTCCGAACAGCCAGAGCTCACAGGCAAAAGAGTTGCCCCAGCAAGCTTGCACTGCATGCTTAGGGCAGCTCCACAACACGTTCACGACTTGCCTTCTTCGCCTGCTGACAGTTACAGCGCGCCGATTCCAACCTGCTGCTAGGAGTGGCACACTGCTCAAATGCCTTTCTCCGCTGTCATTACTCACAGGCGAGCGTTCTTGGCACAACAAGCTTGTCTCTGGCATCCCCACAGGAAGTCACATTTCGCCATCCTCCCCATCAACAATTACACCATGCTTACTCTTAAGAGGGCTCGGCTGCTCAGAGGCTTCTCCGGAGAGCCGGCACTCATAGGCAAGAGATCTGGGCAAGGAGAAGATTGTCTCTGGCAGGGCCACAAAACGAGCCGGGCTCACCATCCTCCCTTGTCGACAGTTACACCAGGCGTACTCACAGCTTCTTCCTAAGCCCGACAGACTGCTCCGACGGCTGTCCGAACAGCCAGCGCTCACAGGCTTGAGCTGCATAGCTAAGGCAGCTCTACAACAGGTTCGCAGCTTGCCCACCTCTTCCCTCCACACTTAGAGCGAGCAAGCCCCTCTGTTTTGCCAGGCGAGGATGGCCACTCAGGAACATACTGTGCGGTGGCGTTAGGGATGAAGGCTCTTGCCTGTGAGCCCTGGCTGCTCGGACGCGCCACTGACTATTCTGGCATTCATTGGAGGAAGCGCTGAATATGCCTGGTGTGATCGGCAACACAAGTGAACGGTGAGCTGCGCATATCTTGTGCGGCTGCCAGAAGCTCTTTTCCAACTTGTGTCCAGAATTCTTGCCTGTGAGGACTGACAAAGGAGAGAGAGGCGTTTGCGCAATGTGGCACTCCTCGGAGTAAGGCGTGAGTACGCAGCCTTTAAGTGTGGCCAGGAGAGGAAGGCAACTGTGAAGGTGTAGTGGGCCTGCTGTGGCTTAGCAGGTTTTGTGTGGTGGGGACGAGCTCTTGCTTTTGAGCCCTGCTTGCTCACAAAGGCATCTGAGCATTTTGGCATTCTTAGGACTAAGTTGGGAGTAGCCGGCGGTAAAGGCCAAAAGGCCCTCACCTAGAAAGAGAGCAGGGAATATGCTGTGGGCTGCCCGAGGCAAGCTTGGCATGCCCAGAGCTCTTGCCTAGCGGCCCTTGCTGTTCGGACAGGCGTCTGAGCAGTTGGGCATTCTTAGGAGGAAGCTGTGAGTACACCTGCTGATCCACATATACACAGCAACTAGTATTTATTATTGTACATACTCCTCCCTGAGATGCCAATAACATCTCTAGAGCCATCCTGTTTTGGGTACTTATTTTAGCAGTTTCTGAAACCTCCTCTTGTAAAGCTGCAATGGCATCAGAGGTTTTATTCCCTATTTTTTTCAATAACTGCTGAAATATTTACTATTGCTTTTTCAAGTTCACTCACTCCCAGTTGTGGAAACAGCCACCTTACGAATGACTGCAACCTAGTAGGTCGATCTATTAAAGGATTATTGACCCTCTTTTGTCTCCTTATGAATGTTCTTAGCCAGGATTTTTGGTATTTATTACTCAATTCTTTTCTTAGAGTAACATTAGGGATTATTGCCCCTAAAGTACATGTCCCTGACCAATTAGGAGGTAGCACTTTTCGTGCCTTGTTTCCACACAACCAATACCATCCACTACCTTTTGGAACACGCCACCCATTTAGTTCCTTACTTGGCCACTTATAAACCTATTCAGCTATCCGAGAGCAATCTTTATAACCTCCTACCTTAATGGCTCCAGTACAGTTGATCGGTTGCTTTCCATGAAGTATAGTTTTCTCCCACCATTTATTACTATTCTTACATCTTTGGATACATTGATAATAATCTCCTGTCACACTCTGGACTTCCCATTCCTGTTTGGTTGTTTCATAGGCACTCCAATTAGTGGGAAGCCCTTGTTGGAATGTTCAGGGAAATGGGTACACACCCAGCAATCCCTCTGGTTAACTATCTTCATAGATTTCGTAATTACTTCCAAATGGAGATTGTGACTCCAAAATCCTTCCTGATTCCCTTTAATTGTTTGGCTCAGGTAACCTAGAAAAACTAACCACCACATTTCTCCCCTGGTTGTTAAGGAGAACATCATTTTTACACAGATACCATAACAACAATATTAACCCTATTCCTAACAAACAGATTAAAGCATTTTTTTTCCCTGAATACAATCTAAATTTAAAACCGATTCGCTTCTAATACAACTCATATATCTTTATATATTTTTAACTTTAGAGGTTGAACTTGTTCAGCTTTCCACGTCTCTCGAGGTACTGCTTTCACTTGGGTGTAACCTAAAAGTATAACTGGATGTACCTACAGAGAGAAGAACCTTTGCCATAGACAAGAGATAATCACTTAAAATTTGATCACCCTTAACGTGCATTTGAATTTCATTTCCAGTTAAATTTACAGTGTAAGGTTTACCATACAGAATCTCAAATGGACTAACTTTCTCCCTAACCCTTGGGGTTATTCTGGTTCTTAATAATGCCAGAGGTAAAACATCAGTCCATTTCATCTGAGTCTCCTGACACAATTTTCCTACCTGTCTCGTCTCTTAATTGTTTGATTCATTCTTTCCACTTTTCCACTGGATTGTGGCCTCCAGGGGGTATGTAAGTCCCATTTAATTTGTAGTATTTTTGAGATTTGCTGTACTATTTCTGCTATAAAATGAGGTCCCCTATCTGAAGAAAACCCTTCTGGTACCCTAAATCTTGGTATGGTTTCTTTTAATAACATTTTCACTACCTCCCTTGCTTTAGTGGTACGACACGGGAAAGCCTCAGGCCATCCTGAAAAGGTGTCAACAATTACCAACAAATATTTATATCCATTACATCTTGGTAATTCAGAAAAATCAATTTGCCAGTAATCCCCGGGCATGAAGCCCCTTTTTACTTCCCCTGGGGGAGGCTTCTTCTGAATCTTGGGATTATTTCTAAGACAGATTTCACATTTTTGTGTAATACCCTTTGCAATTATTAACATACTAACTCCCACAGCAAATCTTTTAACTGTTTCAACCAATGCCTCAGCTCCCATGTGGGTACTATCATGTATTTGCTTCATCAGCTTCTTCATTATCAGCAAAGTTACCACACACTGTCCAGTAGATGTCACCCACCATCCTTCAGGAGTTTTTATGCATTTCAGTATTTCTGCTAATTTATTTTCTTTTTCAGTGTATACTGGGATTTCCATTTTTAACATTCTCTCTGGAACTAATGCTGCCATTGACACGGAGAATGCTGCCCTTTTTGCAGCCTCATCAGCCTGTTATGGAAATTAGGCTTGTCGGCCACCATAACAGAGTTCGACCCTAGGTTCCCCCAAGTAAAGTTCAGAGCCAAATCAAAACAAATTAAAATTTAATCACATGCGTGCCGTAATTAGAGCTTGAGCTGGGTGCCTCCGAAGAGGGACCCTAACATAAACAAATCCTGGGTAATTATAGTCTTTTCGACTTCCACTTCCCACCCCTCACGCGATAGTTAGACCAATAGTAATTTTTTTTGGTCTGGGGTCTCCTGCTCCTCATTGGGTCTCATCGTCTTTCTGAGGCAAGTTGTTTTTTCTCCTCATTTTTGTTTTTTGCAGTCTCTGATGACGGTTGTACTTCTGTTTTTGTTGGGTCTGGCGGCTGTTTCCCAAGGTCTTATTTTTCCCCATTGTTTTGGCGTCTTCCCTCTCGGAGTCGGTGACACAGGTGCGCCGACTGTGTGTGGCTCCCTTATCTTCCCAGCCTGAACGAGCTCTGAGGCACTATTTTTTATTAAAATAAGTAAAGATTCGTTACTTTTCCCACGCTCGGCCTAAGGCTTCAGCAAATCTAGCCACTCATGCTAAGCAAGTTTTATGTAAGTTGTGCTAAGCAGCCATTTCTAGACAGTTTCAATTCACTATTCTTTAACAGTTTCCCCCCTTTGTTTTTATGAAGCATCCCTGCTAATATTTTAAACAGAGTTCTCGAAGCCTTTCGAGGCGTACTATCACTTTCCCTAATCTTATGTATAATATGATCGTAAGCAATAGGCATAACACAGTTAAACTGAACACAGCTACTACCGGGTGCAATACATGATTATAAATCCCTGTTGCAGTTGGTGACCACCCTACAAGAGTTTCCCAGCCATGATGTTGTCCGTCCCTTTTTACCCTTTCCAAGATATGATGTATCTCTTTTGCATCATGGGGAACAGTGATTAGAGTTTTCTGTCCACTGTTCTGGATGCGCTCTAACAGTCGATGCAAATCATCATGTTGTAGTAGTTTCCTTACCAGGGTGAGATTCATCCCAATGGGGGTAGGTAGTAAATTTTGAATTAATGTATAATTAGATTGTAACAATTGATAAGACGTGATAGGAGCTGAATAATTAAAATCACATCCCATGATTTTGGTAAAGCTACAAATACAAATATTTCAATGATTACTCATATCTACTACAATGCCATCTATAACTACAAAAGGTTCTCATACATACGCATCCTCTCCCAATATATACAAGTATAGTTTCAGGTGTTTCATCAGGGTGTATTTCAAAATGACAAACATTTTGCTCAGTGTCAAGACAAATGTCTTGGGCTTTGATAGTATTACTTTCACAAATAAACCCTTGCTGTTCCCGTACAATGCATGCGCTAACGTCCACAGTTTGCCATTTATTTCCATTTCGTTGGGCCCATACTCTATGTTCCAATGGATAGAGTATAGCTCCATTGTGATTTAATCCTAACGCAATGATTGGATATATTGTATATGTTGAAGCATTACGTATTGTTGAAACAAAGGCTGTGGCCTTAGTGTTGATAGGATCATAAGTAAAATTGACCAGATACCACCAGGATTGGAATTCCTTTTCAAATTCGGTCGCATTATCCCAAATTACCTTTCGAATTTCAGTGGGTAAAGTGCCCTCTTCCCCTTCCCTTATAATCGCTGCTACCATAGATTGCATCCACAGTTGAGCTTGGATGCAACTGGGGGCCAGGGAAATATTAATTTGGGTTTCCCCAAGTGCATCCACTATCAAGTGGTGATCTTTTTCAGTCATTTCTTCCCATTGAGGTAATATCTCAGATGAAAGCCATTGGTTAGTTCCTAATGCTAATAGAGAAGACCTCAGTGGATGTTTTAATCTGTATAAGTCACTTCTTGTTGTGCTCAGTTTATTTACGAGTACTTCAGCATCTATACTGTTTAGGACTCCCAATCCTGTTCCTATGATACCGGTCACATCTCTCCTTGTTTGTTTTGGAGAGGTGAGGGTTCGCCTATGTAACCACGCCGTCCATCCCACATAGGACGTACCTAAGAATGGTGAACAGGTCGGTTTGACTGTAGAGATATAATTTGCATTAATAGCTCTACTCGACTGAGAGACCATGATGGATTAAATAACACTCGTTGTTGGCCTGTATTTCTAATCACATACGGTCCAATTTCAAAGATTTGTGGGGATAAGGTTTTCTTACTCTTCATGGTAACAGAGTTATTTATATTGGTGAAAATAATTGTAGTCAGGGTAGGTATTGCTGTACTGGGCTCAATAATGTCTATTTTAAATTTAAATGATAGTCCCACATTGTGGTGAGACCACAGGCAAACTATAAAAACAGGCTGTTCTAAGGTAAAATTGTACCAACAATCCAGGTTTTCACTGGCACAAATTTTCCTTTCTTTTTCATTTGATTTGATTTTAGTGAGAGAGATTTGAGTCGCCTTCTCATGGGTGGACCCGCTGATCACTCGACACCCTCTTTATTTCCTTTCCTGTCCCTCCCAGGAGTTGGGGAAGTTGGTTAGTATTATCCCAGCTCCATTCATTTTCTGAGTATACTTCAGTTCCATGCATGACCAGGGTTGAGAGGTTTAAGTTTTTATCAGAATTTAATCCCATACTTCCGGTATACTTAACACGGGCCTGGGACCATGGCCACTCTAAGGTTCTTTGACCACAGCTTAAGGAAAGTAGCATTGCCAGGGTTTGAAACAGCAACATGAGCACGGCACTTCTGCCTGCCATCCTGCAGGGTGCAGTAAAGGCAAAGAGATTTGTGTTAGTGAGGCGAGTCCCAACAGATTACCCTGGGGAAGTTGTGTATCCCATCGAGCTTTACGTGGTTGTCTTCATTGCTTTTGAGGTCACAGCAGCCTCCGTGCCTCATAGGCCAGTGGCAGGCCCGTAGCTGCTGGCTGTGCTTGTAAGGTCACAGCAGTCCTATTTCCTGATAGGCCCGTGGCAGGCCTCTGTCTGCTGGTTGCCTTTTGAGGTCACATTTGTCTCTGTACCTTATAGGGCAGTGGGAAGCCCCTGGCTGCTTGCTGTGCTTGTGAGGTCACATCAGCCTCCTTTTCCTGTAGGCCAGAGGGAGGCCAAAGGCTGCTTGGTGTGCTGGTGAGGTCAAGGCAGCCTGAGAGCCTGTTTGGACAGTGGCAGTCCCCTGGCTGCTGGCTGCGCTTGTGAGGTCACATCAGCCTCTGTTCCCTATAGGCCAGTGGCAGTCCCATAGCTGCTGGCTGTGCTTGTGAGGTCACAACACTCCTACAGCCTGATAGGCCAGCAGCAGGCCCCTGGCTGCTGACTGTGCTTGTGAGGTCACAGCAGCCTCAGTGCTTCACAGGCCAGTGGCAGGCCCATAGCTGCTGGCTGTGCTTGTGAGGTTACAGAAGCCTCAGTGCCTGATAGGCCAGTTCGAGGCCAATGACTGCTGGGTGGGCTTCTGAGGTCACAGCAACCTCCATGCCCTTGAGGGCAGTGGCAGGCCCCTGGCTGTTTACTGTGCTTCTGAGTTGACAGCAGCGTCAGCGCCTCATCGGGCAGTGGGAGGCTAATGGCTGCTGGCTGTGCTTGTGAGGTCACAGCAGCCTCAGTGCCCTATAGGCCAGTGGCAGGCCAATGGCTGCTTGGTGTGCTTTTCAGGTCACAGCAGCCTCAGTGAGTGATAGGCCAGTGGCAGGCCCGTAGCTGCTGGCTGTGCTTGTAAGGTCACAGCAGTCCTATTTCCTGATAGGCCCATGGCAGGCCTCTGTCTGCTGGCTGCCTTTTGAGGTCACATTTGTCTCTGTACCTTATAGGGCAGTGGGAAGCCTTTAGCTACTCGCTGTGCTTGTGAGGTTGCCTCAGGCTCCTTTTCCTGTAGGCCAGAGGGAGGCCAATGGCTGCTTGGTGTGCTGGTGAGGTCACATCAACCTCTGTTCCCTATAGGCCAGTGGCAGGCCCATAGCTGCTGGCTGTGCTTGTCAGGTCACAACACTCCTAGAGCCTGATAGGCCAGCAGCAGGCCCCTGGCTGCTGACTGTGCTTGTGAGGTCACAGCAGCCTCCGTGCCTCATAGGGCAGTGGCAGGCCCATAGCTGCTGCCTGGGCTCGTGAGGTCACATTAGTCTCAGTGCTTCACACGCCAGTGGCAGGCCCCTTGGTGCTGCCTGGGCTCGTGAGGTCACAGCAGCCTCCGTGCCTAATAGGCCAGTGGCAGGCCCGTAGCTGCTGGCTGTGCTTGTAAGGTCACAGCAGTCCTATTTCCTGATAGGCCCATGGCAGGCCTCTGTCTGCTGGTTGCCTTTTGAGGTCACATTTGTCTCTGTACCTTATAGGGCAATGGCAGGCCTCTGGCTCCTCGCTGTGCTTGTGAGGTCACATCAGCCTCCTTTTCCCGTAGGCCAGAGGGAGGCCAATGGCTGCTTGGTGTGCTGGTGAGGTCACATCAACCTCTGTTCCCTATAGGCCAGTGGCAGGCCCATACCTGCTGGCTGTGCTTGTCAGGTGACAACACTCCTGCAGCCTGATAGGCTAGCAGCAGGCCCCTGGCTGCTGACTGTGCTTGTGAGGTCACAGCAGCCTCAGTGCCGCATAGGCCAGTGGCAGGCCCATAGCTGCTGCCTGTGCTTGTGAAGTCACAGCAGCCTCCTTTTCCTATAGGCCAGTGGCAGGCCCATAGCTGCTGCCTGTGCTTGTCAGGTCACAGCAGTCGTATTGCCTGATAGGCCTGTGGCAGGCCCTTGGCTGCTGGCTGTGCTTGTGAGGTCACAGCAGCCTCAGTGCCTCATAGGCCCCTGGGAGGCCAATGGCTGCTTGGTGTGCTTGTGAGGTCACAGCAGCCTCCGTGCCTCATGGCCTGTGGGAAGCCCGTAGCAGCTGCCTGGGCTCGTGAGGTCACAGCAGCCTCAGTGCTTCACCAGCCAGTGGCAGGCCCATTACTGCTGGCTGTGCTTGTGAGGTTACAGAAGCCTCAGTGCCTGATAGGCCAGTTTGAGGCCCATAGCTGCTGGCTGGGCTTGTGAGGTCAGAGAAGCCTCAGTGCCCTATAGGGCAGTGGCAGGCCCATAGCTGCTGTCTGGGCTTGTGAGGTCAGAGCAGCCTCCATGCCCTTGAGGGCAGTGGCAGGCCCCTGACTGTTTACTGTGCTTCTGAGTTGACAGCAGCGTCAGCGCCTCATCGGGCAGTGGCAGGCCAATGGCTGCTCGCTGTGCTTGTGAGGTCCCAGCAGCCTCCGTGCCTCATAGGCCAGTGGCAGGCCCATAGCTGCTGGCTGTGCTTGTCAGGTCACAACACTCCTAGGGCCTGATAGGCCAGTAGCAGGCCCCTGGCTGCTGACTGTCCTTGTGAGGTCACAGCAGCCTCCGTTCCCTATAAGCCAGTGGCAGGCCCATAGCTGCTGGCTGTGCTTGTAAGGTCACAGCAGTCCTATTTCCTGATAGGCCTGTGGCAGGCCCTTGGCTGCTGGCTGTGCTTGTCAGGTCACAGCAGTCCTATTGCCTGACAGGCCTGTGGCAGGCCCTTGGCTGCTTGGTGTGCTTGTGAGGTCACAGCAGCCTCCGTGCCTCATAGGCCAGTGGAGGCCCGTAGCTGCTGTTTGTTCTTGTAAGGTCACAGCAGTCCTATTTCCTGATAGGCCCATGGCAGGCCTCTGTCTGCTGGCTGCCTTTTGAGGTCACGTTTGTCTCTGTACCTTATAGGGCAATGGCAGGCCTCTGGCTCCTCGCTGTGCTTGTCAGGTCACATCAGCCTCCTTTTGCTGTAGGCCAGAGGGAGGCCAATGGCTGCTTGGTGTGCTGGTGAGGTGAGAGGAGCCTCCGTGCCTCTTCGGACAGTGGCAGGCCAATGGCTGCTCGCTGTGCTTGTGAGGTCACATCAGCCTCTGTTCCCTATAGGCCAGTGGCAGGCCCATAGCTGCTGGCTGTGCTTGTCAGGTGACAACACTCCTGCAGCACGATAGGCTAGCAGCAGGCCCCTGGCTGCTGACTGTGCTTGTGAGGTCACAGCAGCCTCAGTGCCTCATAGGCCAGTGGCAGGCCCATAGCTGCTGGCTGTGCTTGTAAGGTCACAGCAGTCCTATTTTCTGATAGGCCCATGGCAGGCCTCTGTCTGCTGGCTGCCTTTTGAGGTCACATTTGTCTCTGTACCTTATAGGGCAATGGCAGGCCTCTGGCTCCTCGCTGTGCTTGCGAGGTCACAGCAGCCTCAGTGCCTGATAGGCCAGTGGCAGGCCCTTGGCTGCTGGCTGTGCTTGTAAGGTCACAGTAGTCCTATTTTCTGATAGGCCCATGGCAGGCCTCTGTCTGCTGGCTGCCTTTTGAGGTCACATTTGTCTCCGTACCTTATAGGGCAGTGGGAGGCCCCTGGCTACTCGTTGTGCTTGTGAGGTCACATCAGCCTCCTTTTGCTGTAGGCCAGAGGGAGGCCAATGGCTGCTTGGTGTGCTGGTGAGGTCAGAGGAGCCTCCGTGCCTCTTCGGACAGTGGCAGGCCAATGGCTGCTGGCTGTGCTTGTGAGGTCACAGCACTCCTACAGCGTGATAGGCCAGCAGCAGGCCCCTGGCTGCTGACTGTGCTTGTGAGGTCACAGCAGCCTCAGTGCCTCATAGGCCAGTGGCAGGCCCATAGCTGCTGGGTGTGCTTGTGAGGTAACAGCAGCCTCCGTTCCCTATAAGCCAGTGGCAGGCCCATAGCTGCTGGCTGTGCTTGTAAGGTCACAGCAGTCCTATTGCCTGACAGGCCTGTGGCAGGCCCTTGGCTGCTGGCTGTGCTTGTCAGGTCACAGCAGTCGTATTGCCTGATAGGCCTGTGGCAGGCCCTTGGCTGCTGGCTGTGCTTGTCAGGTCACAGCAGCCTCAGTGCCTCATAGGCCCCTGGGAGGCCAATGGCTGCTGACTGTGCTTGTGAGGTCACAGCAGCCTCAGTGCCTCATAGGCCAGTGGCAGGCCCATAGCTGCTGGCTGTGCTTGTAAGGTCACAGCAGTCCTATTGCCTGATAGGCCCGTGGCAGGCCTCTGTCTGCTGGCTGCCTTTTGAGGTCACCTTTGTCTCTGTACCTTATAGGGCAATGGCAGGCCTCTGGCTCCTCGCTGTGCTTGCGAGGTCACAACAGCCTCAGTGCCCTATAGGCCAGTGGCAGGCCCTTGGCTGCTGGCTGTGCTTGTAAGGTCACAGTAGTCCTATTTTCTGATAGGCCCATGGCAGGCCTCTGTCTGCTGGCTGCCTTTTGAGGTCACATTTGTCTCTGTACCTTATAGGGCAGTGGGAGGCCCCTGGCTACTCGCTGTGCTTGTCAGGTCACATCAGCCTCCTTTTCCTGTAGGCCAGAGGGAGGCCAATGGCTGCTTGGTGTGCTGGTGAGGTCAAGGCAGCCTGAGAGCCTGTTTGGACAGTGGCAGGCCCCTGGCTGCTGACTGTGCTTGTGAGGTCACAGCACTCCTACAGCCTGACAGGCCAGCAGCAGGCCCCTGGCTGCTGACTGTGCTTGTGAGCTCACAGCAGCCTCAGTGCCTCATAGGCCAGTGGAGACCCGTAGCTGCTGGCTGTGCTTGTGAGGTCACAACACTCCTAGGGCCTGATAGGCCAGCAGCAGGCCCCTGGCTGCTGGCTGTGCTTGTGAGGTCACAGCAGCCTCGGTGCTTCACAGGCCTGCGGCTCGCCCTTGGCTGCTGGCTGTGCTTGTGAGGTCAGAGCAGCCTCAGTGCCTGACAGGCCCGTGGGCGGCCAATGGCTGTTTGGTGTGCTTCTGAGGTCACAGCAGCCTCCGTGCCTCACAGGCCAGTGGCAGGACCATAGCTGCTGCCTGGGCTTGTGAGGTCACAGCAGCCTCAGTGCTTCACAGGCCAGTGGCAGGCCCCTTGCTGCTGGCTGTGCTTGTAAGGTTACAGAGGCCTCATTGCCTGATAGGCCAGTTGGAGGCCAATGACTGCTGGGTGGGCAGGTGAGGTCAGAGGAGCCTCAGTGCCCTATAGGGCAGTGGCAGGCCCATAACTGCTGGCTGTGCTTGTGAGGTCACAGCAGCCTCCTTTTCCTATAGGCCAGTGGCAGGCCCTTCACTGCTGGCTGTGCTTGTGAGCTCACAGCAGTCGTATTGCCTGATAGGCCTGTGGCAGGCCGTTGGCTGCTGGCTGTGCTTGTGAGGTCACAGCAGCCTCAGTGCCTGATAGGCCCATGGGAGGCCAATGGCTGCTTGGTGTGCTTGTGAGGTCACAGCAGCCTCAATGCGTGATAGGCCAGTGGAAGGCCGCTAGCTGCTGGCTGTGCTTGTCAGGTGACAACACTCCTGGAGCCTGATTGGCCAGCAGCAGGCCCCTGGCTGCTGACTGTGCTTGTGAGGTTACAGCAGCCTCAGTGCTTCACAGGCCAGTGGCAGGCCCCTTGCTGCTGGCTGTGCTTGTGAGGTTACTGAAGCCTCAGTGCCTGATAGGCCAGTTTGAGGCCCATAGCTGCTGGCTGGGCTTGTGAGGTCAGAGAAGCCTCAGTGCCCTATAGGTCAGTGGCAGGCCCATAGCTGCTGGCTCTGCTTGTGAGGTCAGAGCAGCCTCCATGCCCTTGAGGGCAGTGGCAGGCCCCTGACTGTTTACTGTGCTTCTGAGTTGACAGCAGTGTCAGCGCCTCATCGGGCAGTGGGAGGCTAATGGCTGCTGTCTGTGCTTGTGAGGTCACAGCAGCCTCAGTGCCTGATAGGCCCGTGGGAGGCCAATGGCTGCTTGGTGTGCTTTTGAGGTCACAGCAGCCTCCGTGCCTCATAGGCCAGTGGCAGGCCCATAGCTGCTGGCTGTGCTTGTAAGGTCACAGCAGTCCTATTGCCTGATAGGCCCGTGGCAGGCCTCTGTCTGCTGGCTGCCTTTTGAGGTCACATTTGTCTCTGTACCTTATAGGGCAATGGCAGGCCTCTGGCTCCTCGCTGTGCTTGTGAGGTCACATCAGCCTCCCTTTCCTGTAGGCCAGAGGGAGGCCAATGGCTGCTTGGTGTGCTGTTGATGTCAAGGCAGCCTGAGAGCCTCTTCGGACAGTGGCAGGCCCCTGGCTGCTGGCTGTGCTTGTGAGGTCAGAGAAGCCTCTGTTCCCTATAGGCCAGTGGAGTCCCATAGCTGCTGACTGTGCTTGTGAGGTCACAGCAGCCTCAGTGCTTCACAGGCCAGTGGCAGGCCCATTGTTGCTGGCTGTGCTTGTGAGGTTACTGAAGCCTCAGTGCCTGATAGGCCAGTTTGAGGCCAATGACTGCTGGCTTTGCTTGTGAGGTCAGAGAAGCCTCAGTGCCCTTAGGGCAATGGCAGGCCTCTGGCTCCTCGCTGTGTTTGTGAGTTCACATCAGCCTCCTTTTCCTGTAGGCCAGAAGGAGGCCAATGGCTGCTTGGTGTGCTGGTGAGGTCAGAGGAGCCTCAGTGCCCTATAGGGCAGTGGCAGGCCGATAGCTGCTGGTTGGGCTTCTGAGGTCACAGCAGCCTCCATGCCCTTGAGGGCAGTGGCAGGCCCCTGACTGTTTACTGTGCTTCTGAGTTGACAGCAGCGTCAGCGCCTCATCGGGCAGTGGGAGGCCAATGGCTGCTTGGTGTGCTTGTGAGGTCACAGCAGCCTCAATGCGTGATAGGCCAGTGGCAGGCCCCTAGCTGCTGGCTGTGCTTGTGAGGTCACAACACTCCTAGAGCCTGATAGGCCAGTTTGAGGCCCCTGGCTGCTGACTGTGCTTGTGAGGTCACAGCAGCCTCAGTGCCTGATAGGCCCCTGGGAGGCCAATGGCTGCTTGGTGTGCTTTTGAGGTCACAGCAGCCTCCGTGCCTCATGGCCTGTGGGAGGCCCGTAGCAGCTGCCTGGGCTCGTGAGGTCACAGCAGCCTCAGTGCTTCACAGGCCAGTGGCAGGCCCTTTGCTGCTGGCTGTGCTTCTGAGGTTACAGAAGCCTCAGTGCCTGATAGGCCAGTTTGAGGCCCATAGCTGCTGGCTGGGCTTGTGAGGTCAGAGAAGCCTCAGTGCCCTATAGGGCAGTGGCAGGCCCATAGCTGCTGGCTGTGCTTGTCAGGTCACAACACTCCTAGGGCCTGATAGGCCAGCAGCAGGCCCCTGGCTGCTGACTGTGCTTGTGAGCTCACAGCAGCCTCCGTTCCCTATAAGCCAGTGGCAGGCCCATAGCTGCTGGCTGTGCTTGTAAGGTCACAGCAGTCCTATTTCCTGATAGGCCTGTGGCAGGCCCTTGGCTGCTGGCTGTGCTTTTGAGGTCACAGCAGTCGTATTGCCTGATAGCCCTGTGGCAGGCCCTTGGCTGCTTGGTGTGCTTGTGAGGTCACAGCAGCCTCCGTGCCTCATAGGCCAGTGGAGGTCCGTAGCTGCTGTTTGTTCTTGTAAGGTCACAGCAGTCCTATTTCCTGATAGGCCCATGGCAGGCCTCTGCCTGCTGGCTGCCTTTTGAGGTCACGTTCGTCTGTGTACCTTATAGGGCAATGGCAGGCCTCTGGCTCCTCGCTGTGCTTGTGAGGTCACATCAGCCTCCTTTTGCTGTAGGCCAGAGGGAGGCCAATGGCTGCTTGGTGTGCTGGTGAGGTGAGAGGAGCCTCCGTGCCTCTTCGGACAGTGGCAGGCCAATGGCTGCTCGCTGTGCTTGTGAGGTCACATCAACCTCTGTTCCCTATAGGCCAGTGGCAGGCCCATAGCTGCTGGCTGCCTTTTGAGGTCACATTTGTCTCTGTACCTTATAGGGCAATGGCAGGCCTCTGGCTCCTCGCTGTGCTTGCGAGGTCACAGCAGCCTCAGTGCCCTATAGGCCAGTGGCAGGCCCTTGGCTGCTGGCTGTGCTTGTAAGGTCACCGCAGTCCTATTTTCTGATAGGCCCATGGCAGGCCTCTGTCTGCTGGCTGCCTTTTGAGGTCACATTTGTCTCTGTACCTTATAGGGCAATGGCAGGCCTCTGGCTCCTCGCTGTGCTTGCGAGGTCACAGCAGCCTCAGTGCCCTATAGGCCAGTGGCAGGCCCTTGGCTGCTGGCTGTGCTTGTAAGGTCACAGCAGTCCTATTTTCTGATAGGCCCATGGCAGGCCTCTGTCTGCTGGCTGCCTTTTAAGGTCACATTTGTCTCTGTACCTTATAGGGCAGTGGGAGGCCCCTGGCTACTCGCTGTGCTTGTCAGGTCACATCAGCCTCCTTTTCCTGTAGGCCAGAGGGAGGCCAATGGCTGCTTGGTGTGCTGGTGAGGTCAGAGGAGCCTCCGTGCCTCTTCGCACAGTGGCAGGCCCCTGGCTGCTGACTGTGCTTGTGAGGTCACAGCAGCCTCAGTGCCTCATGGGCCAGTGGCAGGCCCATAGCTGCTGCCTGTGCTTGTGAAGTCACAGCAGCCTCCTTTTCCTATAGGCCAGTGGCAGGCCCATAGCTGCTGCCTGTGCTTGTCAGGTCACAGCAGTCGTATTGCCTGATAGGCCTGTGGCAGGCCCTTGGCTGCTGGCTGTGCTTGTCAGGTCACAGCAGCCTCAGTGCCTGATAGGCCCCTGGGAGGCCAATGGCTGCTTGGTGTGCTTGTGAGGTCACAGCAGCCTCCGTGCCTCATAGGCCAGTGGAGGCCCGTAGCTGCTGTTTGTTCTTGTAAGGTCACAGCAGTCCTATTTCCTGACAGGCCTGTGGCAGGCCTCTGTCTGCTGGCTGCCTTTTGAGGTCAAATTTGTCTCTGTACCTTATACGGCAATGGCAGGCCTCTGGCTCCTCGCTGTACTTGTGAGGTCACATCAGCCTCCTTTTGCTGTAGGCCAGAGGGAGGCCAATGGCTGCTTGGTGTGCTGGTGAGGTCACATCAACCTCTGTTCCCTATAGGTCAGTGGCAGGCCCATAGCTGCTGGCTGTGCTTGTCAGGTGACAACACTCCTAGAGCCTGATAGGCCCGCAGCAGGCCCCTGGCTGCTGACTGTGCTTGTGAGGTCACAGCAGCCTCCGTGCCTCATAGGGCAGTGGCAGGCCCATAGCTGCTGGCTGTGCTTGTAAGGTCACAGCAGTCCTATTGCCTGATAGGCCCGTGGCAGGCCTCTGTCTGCTGGCTGCCTTTTGAGGTCACATTTGTCTCTGTACCTTATAGGGCAATGGCAGGCCTCTGGCTCCTCGCTGTGCTTGTAAGGTCACAGCAGTCCTATTTTCTGATAGGCCCATGGCAGGCCTCTGTCTGCTGGCTGCCTTTTGAGGTCACATTTGTCTCTGTACCTTATAGGGCAGTGGGAGGTCCCTGGCTACTTGCTGTGCTTGTGAGGTCACAGCAGCCTCAGTGGTTAAATTTAAATCAGTTAAATTTAAATTTAAATGATAGTCCCACATTTTGGTGAGACCACAGGCAAACTATTAAAACAGGCTGTTCTAAGGTAAAATTGTACCAACAATCCAGGTTTTCACTGGCACAAATTTTCCTTTCTTTTTCATTTGATTTGATTTTAGTGAGAGAGATTTGAGTTGCCTTCTCATGGGTGGACCCGCTGATCACTCGACACCCTCTTTATTTCCTTTCCTGTCCCTCCCAGGAGTTGGGGAAGTTGGTTAGTATTATCCCAGCTCCATTCATTTTCTGAGTATACTTCAGTTCCATGCATGACCAGGGTTGAGAGGTTTAAGTTTTTTATCAGAATTTAATCCCATACTTCCGGTATACTTAACACGGGCCTGGGACCATGGCCACTCTAAGGTTCTTTGACCACAGCTTAGGGAAAGTAGCGTTGCCAGGGTTTGAAACAGCAACATGAGCACGGCACTTCTGCCTGCCATCCTGCAGGGTGCAGTAAAGGCAAAGAGATTTGTGTTAGTGAGGCGAGTCCCAACAGATTACCCTGGGGAAGTCGTGTATCCCATCGAGCTTTACGTGGTTGTCTTCATTGTTCTGCTGCAAGCTCTGCTGTGTTTGCTTCTTGGACTGTCACTCGTTTCACGTGAGAGTGGTGAATCCAATTCTCTTTTCCTAGAATTTTAACAGCGTAGTAAGAACTTAACAATACAGTATAGGGTCCTTCCCATTTTGGTTCTAGTTTTGTTTTTCGCGAGAATACCTTTTTCAGCACTTTATCTCCAGGCTGTATATCATGTGCCTGAATGTCTGATGGCACCGGCTGAAACCACTGAGCCTGATTTTGCAAGGCCTTAAACTGTTCTTGTAAGGCTAGTACATATTGTGTCACTCATTCATCTCCATCTAATAGGCTGGTCTTAGCAGGGATATAAGTCCCTGGTATCGCTAAATGTCTCCCAAAAAGAATTTCTGCTGGTGTTAGTCCTATGGGTTGCCGTGGAGAATTTCAAACATCCCATAGAGCTAAGTTTAATGCCTCTGGCCATTTTAGGCTAGCATGTGTGCATATTCTTGCTATTTTCTCTTTTAATGTTCTATTCATTCTTTCTACTTGTCCTGAAGATTGTGGGTGATAAGGAGTATGTAGGTTTCTTTTTATTCCTAACGATTTGTATAACTGATTGATTATGCTTGCTGTAAAATGGGCACCCCTGTCTGAATCAATGGCTTCTGGGACCCCATACCTGGGTATGATTTCCTTCAGTAAGGCTTTTACCACTCCCCCTGTGTCAGCCTTTCTTGTTGGGAAAGCTTCTACCCAGCCTGATAACTGATCTACTATCACTAACAAGTGTTTGTATCCATAGACAGATGGCATATCTGCATAATCTATTTGCAGCTTCTGGAAAGGGAAGAAAGCCCATGGTCGTCCCCCCAAATCTGAGCTTGGCTTGTTATTTGAAAACTTCAGGCAGGTCGGGCAGCTATTCGTTATTCTTGCAGCAGCTGCATAAATTCCTGGAGCAGCCCATACTTTCTGTAGCTGTTTAGCTATTGCCTCGGCTCCCCCATGAGCTTTATCGTGAAACCACCTAGCTATAGTAATTAAATATTTTTTTGGTAGAATTGGTTTTTCCCCAATTGTCCATATTCCATCATCATTTTGTTTTGCTTCCCACTGTTCCCATTGTTTTTTCTCTTCCACTGAGCACTCTTTTTCATACATAGTTTTGGGGTCTATTAAGTTTGGCCACTCACTCTGGTCCATCCTTGGAACTGCCCCCATACATTCTCTCAGAGGTTGTCGAGCTGCAGCCCTCGCAGCAGCGTTGGCTAGAGCATTTCCTCTGCTAATTTCTGTAGTGTCTTTAGTATGGGCTGGGCAGTGTATTACCGCAATTTCTTTGGGCAGTTGAACTGCTTCCAGCAAATTACGTATTTCTTCTCCATTAGCTAATTTCTTTCCTGATGACGAAAAGAATCCTCGTTCTTTCCATAACAACCCTGTTGCATGACACACTCCAAATGCATATTTAGAGTCGGTATAGATATTTACCCGCAAGCTCTTACCTATATTTTGCTGCTTGGGGCAATGCTATTAATTCTGCTCCTTGAGCACTTACTGATGGAGACAAAGGATTGGCCTCGAGCACCTCAAAGACGTTAGTGACAGCATAGCTGGAGTGATGTCTTCCGTCCAAATAATAGGATGACCCATCTGTAAACAGAACTAAGTCCGGGTTCTCCAAAGGTTCTTCTTTAAGGTCCTCCCGGGGCTTGCTCGAGCTGACCACCACCTGCTCACAGGAATGATGTGGCTCTCTGTCCTCCGGTTGAGGCAATAGCGTTGCTGGATTCAAAATATTGCATCTTTTGAAAGTCACATTATCTGCATGCAGTATTATCAGTTCATAGCGGTGAGCTCTCTGTGGGGATAGTGCTTGAGTCGCATATTGCTTCATTAACAGTTCTACTTCATGTGGCACATACACAGTCAATGAATGACCCAAAACCACAGGTCATGTTTTTTTCAATAAGAGCTGCAGTAGCTGCTATTGCTCTGATGCATCCTGGAGTGCCTTTAGCTACCTCATCTAGTTGCGTGGAGTAACAGGCCACTGGTCTACGATGAGGGCCTAGTTTTTGGGTGAGTACCCCACTTGCTACTCCCTGTCGCTCATGGACAAATAATTCAAATAGTTTGCTATAATCTGGTAACCCGAGAGCAGGGGCTGAAACCAACGCTTTTTTCACAGATGTAAAAGCTTTCTCCCTTTCCCTGGGGCCTTGGGCCCCAGGCCAAAGGCTCTATCTCCTCCTTTTTTGTTGCCTGTACCAGAGGCTTAGTAAGTTCTGCTAACCCAGGAATCCACGGTTGGCAGAATCCTACAGCTCCTAAAAATCCCCTAAGCTGTTTTTTTGTTACAGGACGAGGCATATCAAGAATTGTCTTTACTCATTCTGGATCAACTAACCTGTGTCCTTCTCTTAAGATAAAACCCAAATATTTTACCTCTCTTTGACACAGCTGGAGTTTAGACAGAGATGCTCGATGCCCTTTTTCTGCAAGAGCGTTACATAGAGAAACAGTATCTTTCAAACATGTCTCATAATCTTTACTTGCTAATAACAAATCATCTACATATTGTATTAATACAGAATGTCCTGGAAGTTCGATATCTGAGAGGTCATTTTTAAGTATACGCGAAAAAATAGTCGGAGACCCAGTAAATCCCTGTGGCAGCCTTGTCCAAGTTAATTGTTGTCCCTTCCAAGTGAAAGCAAAGAGATCTTGGCTATCTTCAGCTATTGGTATACTAAAAAAGGCTGCTGTTAGGTCAATCACAGTAAAATAAGTTGCCCAATGGGGTATCTGTAGTAAAATGGTTGATGGGTCGGGGACTACTGGATGTGGAGCAACTACATGTTCGTTTATAGCCCTTAAGTCTTGTACAAAGCGATACTCTGGATCACCATCAGCATCTTGCCTGTTCTTTTTAGCTGGCAGAATTGGGGTGTTATATGGGGATTCACAGACTCTAAGGATACCCATTTTCAGATAATGATCAATTTGTTTTTGGATACTCTTCTCTGCTTCCTTCGGGATAGGATATTGTTTAACTGCAGGAGGCAATCCCCCCTTTGTTTTTATCGAGACTAGACTGGCTGATTTCAGTAGTCCCACATCCATTCCTGAAGAGCTCCATAATTTTTTAGAAACTGATCCTAAACCTGTTGGAATTTGCAGACTAGTTGACTCTGGTTCTGGTGTCTTAGCCAGAACACACGAACCCATAATTATTAGATTTATCCCTTCCGGCTGTAAGCAGATCTGAGTATCCAAGGCTTGCAGGAGATCCCTCCCCAAAAGGCATATAGGTGCGTCTGTGGAAATTATAAAACGTCCCCACACTGTTTTACCCCCAATAGTGAGTAATAAGGGCTTAGATAACTTCGTTTGCCCTTTCCCATCACTCCTTGCATCACTATTTTATCTGATGATTTGCATCCTTTAGGCTCAAAATTTAAAAGGGAAAGGGTGGCTCCAGTATCCACTAGAAAGGGAACTTCTAAACCTTCTGTATTGCCATTACGTGACCCTCAAAATCCAAATCTACATCCCATAAATTTACTCCAATTTCCACAGTATTTTCTGAGTCTCCTGTTTCCTCTCATTGTGGATTGACTGGGAATCGCCTGGTCTCCTCCTTAGTGTTTGATTGTCTCATGCCGGTTCCTCTGTGCCTAACTACATGGGGCCTCACTGGGCACTCCCGCTGCCAGTGTCCTTGTTCCCCACAATTATAACAAACATCATTAACTCCTGACTGTACAGCACATTCACTTTGACTCCATCTATCTCTCCTGGCTCTTTCACGTCCCCTCCCCCTGGGTCCTCTAAATCCATCTCTTAACACAGCTGCTAACACACTAACTTCCTCTCTTTTTTGCTGTCTCTTTTCTTTTGCCCTCTCCTCCTCTCGACTGTTATACACAAATGTGGCTAAACGTAATATTTCATCCATTCGCTTTCCTGGCCAGTCAGGGACATGTTTGGAAAACTACTTTTTAATGTCCGGGGCTGCTTGGTCTACAAATGTGGAAATCATTAGCGGCCTGTTAGCCTCAGCTTCTGGGTCTAGTCCTCCCCCATACATTCTGACTTGCTTAATTAGCCTAGCAAAGTAAGCCGAGGGGTGTTCCTCTGCCTGTTGCTGACACTCCCTTACTTTAGACCAATTTGCAGTCTTTTGTCCTGCCAAAGGTATAGCTTCTTCTAAGCCCTCTCTGGCTAATTGCAACTGCCTGTAATCTGCATCTACATTATGATTCCATCCGGGGTCCACAGCTGGCCAGGCTGTTTGAGCAGTCCCGACACCCCCCTTTGCTGCCCAACGGCAGTTTGCATCCAAAATTGAGCACCTTTCATCTGGAGTGAACACAGATTCAAGGCGTGTTTGTACATCTCCCCAGGTAGGGCCATACGCCCGCATAATTCCCCTTATGATTTGTAACACTCTTTCTGGATCATCCCCAAGTCTGGGGAGCCGTTGACTCCATATAATTAAATCTTGGGGTCTCCAGGGTCGGTAAACTCGTGTAGTGGCGACCCGAGGTACCCCTTCCAGATCGGGTGGGGGCACTCCTGGCACAGGAAGGCCTTCCAGAGGAGCTTGAAAGGCGGGGGCGGAAGGCAAGCGGGGGTATAGGGAAGCTGAAGCAGAGGGTAGCGCATAGGGTGGAATAGTTTCCACAAGTGTTTCAGCAGCTGCGGTACTTACAGCATTCTGAGGAAAGATTCTCTCTTTCCTAGGCGCCTCTTTTCGTCTAGCAAATGCCCAGTTGTCCCATAGATACCAGTAATCCATTTGTCTGGGGAACCTGTTCTCCAAATGATGACGCAGGAAAGTTAGTTCCTGGTAACCGAAGGTCCCCTGGGGCGGCCATCGCTCTGCCAGATTACCTTCCTTAGTCAGGAACGGCCAATCCTCCTGACATAGTTGGACTAACCTTTTTCTCCCTAAAGTTTTGGTACCATCAATCTTACTCCAGTTTACCAAAATTTCGGCTAAGGGCATCCCCTTTTCTATGCCGAAATTATTTCCCATATTGAGTTCCTGAAAAGTGCGTCTTAAGCAAATCAGGCAGTGCACTTCCTTACCGGTAACACCAGATGCTGTAGCTGGTGTGATCACACGCACTATTTCTCTCTTTCTCTTTCTCTCGCTCCCTGGGAACCACACTCACACCACCCGAGTCTTTAACTGCTAGGACTGCTGTCCCTTCGCAGCGGGCGGCTTCTCAGTCGACGGGTGCCCCAATCGGTTCCCAGGCTACACGCACTCACACACACACACGCAAACACACAGTACTGTTTACACTCACACCAGTCACAGTGACTCTAGATTTCGGTCTTATAGTTTTGCAGTGCGCCTTATGCTGATCAGGCTGCACACCCCTCCTCCGGCCGAACCGAGCTGGGACTTAAAACCCACTCTAACCCTGGGGATGGGACTCCTACCTGTCCCCCTGGTATGCCTTACAGTGACCAGCCCGCGTACACCCCCCCCCACACACACACCTGGTACGCCTTACGGTGATCAGCCCGCGTACCCCTTCAGTGCACTGTTACCAGACTAGATTTTAGAATTTAGGCGGGAGTTTAAGACTCACCTTCTCGGTGCCTCTCGTTGCCAAAGATCCCAGGTGAACTCACCCGATGGCGCCAGATGATTGTTTGGAGATGAGAGGCCCCGACAGTGGTCGCCTAGGGTCCCATCTGGGGTGCCAAACTGTTATGGAAAATAGGCTTGTCGGCCACCATAACAGGGCTCGACCCTAGGTTCCCGCAAGTAAAGTTCAGAGCCAAATCAAAACAAATTAGATAATTTTAATCACGCGCGTGCAGTAATTACAGCTCGAGCTGGGTGCCTCCGAAGAGGGACCCTAACATAAACAAATCCTGGGTAATTATAGTCTTTTCGACTTCCAGTTCCCACCCTTCACGCGATAGTTAGACCAATAGCAATTTTTTGGTCTTGGGTCTCCTGCTCCTCATTGGGTCTCATCGTCTTTCTGAGGCAAGCTGTTTTTCTCCTTATTCTTGTTTGGCTGCTGGCTGTACTTGTGATGTCTCAGCAGCCTCAGTGTCTCATAGGCCAGTTGCAGGCCCATGGCTGCTGGCTGCATTTTGAGGTCAGCTTTGTCTCAGTGCCTCATACTCCAGTGCGATGCCCATGGCTGCTGGCTGTACTTTTGAGGTCACAGAAGGACCCTTTCCTGATAGCTCAGTGGCAGGCCCCCGGCTGCTGGCTGTCCTTGTGAGATCACAGCAGCCTCAGTGCTTCACAGGCCAGTGGCAGGCCAATGGCTGCTGACTGTACTTGTAAGGTCACATAAGCCTCCGTGCCATACAGGGCAGTGGAAGGCCCATAGCTGCTGTCTGTGCTTGTGAGGTCACAGAAGTACCAGTGCCGCATAGGCCAGTGGCAGGCCTCTGGGTGCTGGCTGTGCTTGTTAGGTCACAGCAGCCTCTGTTCCCTATAGGCCAGTGGCAGGACCCTGGCTTCTGGCTCTGCTTGTGAGGTCACAGCAGTCCCATTGCATGATAGGCCAGGGGCAGGCCCCTGGGTGCTGGCTGTTTTTGTGAGGTCACAGCAGCCTCAGTGCCGCATAGGCCAGTGGGATGCCCTGGCTGCTGGCTGCTGGCTGTGCTTGTGAGGTCAGAGAAGACTCAGTGCCCTATAGGGCAGTGGCAGGCCCATAGCTGCTGGCTCGGCTTGTGAGGTCAAATCAGCCTCCGTGCTGTATCGGCTAGTGGCAGGCCCTTGGCTGCTGGCTGTGCTTGTGAGGTCACAGGAGCCTCAGTGCCTCACAGGCCTGTGGGAGGCCCGTAGCTGCTGGCTGTGCTTGTAAGGTCATAGCAGTCCTATTTCCTGATAGGCCCATGGCAGGCCCCTGTCTGCTGGCTGCCTTTTGAGGTCACATTTGTCTCTGTACCTTATAGGGCAGTGGGAGCCCCCTCGTTTTTCTCCTTATTTTTGTTTTTTTGCAGTCTCTGATGACGGTTGTACCTCTGTTTTTGTTGGGTCTGGCGGCTGTTTCCCAAGGTCTTATTTTTCCCCATTGTTTTGGCGTCTTCCCTCTCGGAGTCGGTGACACAGGAGCGCAGACTGCGTGTGGCTCCCTTATTTTCCCAGCCTGAACGAGCTCTGAGGCACTATTTTTTATTAAAATAAGTAAAGATTCGTTACTTTTCCCATGCTTGGCCTAAGGCTTCAGCAAATCTAGCCACTCATGCTAAGCAAGTTTTATGTAAGTTGTGCTAAGCAGCTATTTCTAGACAGTTTCAATTCACTATTCTTTAACACTCACAAACACAGCCAGCAGCCAGGGGCCTCTCTCTGGCCTATGAGGCACTGAGGCTTCTCTGACCTCACAAGCACAACCAGCAGCTATGGACCTCACACTGGCTATCAGGCACTCATAGTGCTGTGACCTCACAAGCACAGCCAGCAGCCATGGGCCTGCCCCGGTGTATGAGGAACTGGGACTCCTGTGCCTTCACAAGCACAGGCAGCAGCTGTGGGCCTGCCACTGAACTGTGAAGCACGGAGACGAACATGGCCTCACAAGCACAGCCAGCAGCCGGGGCATCCCACTGGCCTATGAGGCACTGAGACAAAGGCGACCTCATAACACAGCCAGGAGCCAGGGGCCTGACACTGCCCTATGAGACACTGAGGCTGCTGTGACCTCACAAGCAAAGCCAGCAGCCAGGGGACTCCCTTTGGCCTATGAGGCACTGAGGCTGCTATGACCTCACAAGGACAGCCAACAGCCAGGAGCCATCCCACTGGCCTATCAGGCTATAGGACTGCTGTGACCTCACAAGCACAGCCAGCAGCTATGGGCCTGCCAGTGACCTATCAGACACGTGTCACGGCCCGAAAGGAGTCATTCAGGACGACCTCCCTCCCCTTAGGACCAATGACCAAGTTCGTGATGCCCTTGGACTGATTTAAGGTGAAAACGACACCAGCCAACCAGTTTAAGATTTATTAAGGCAAAATGGAATCAACTAACTAGACACATCCCGCATGACATGTTTAGGGGAAAAGACAGGAAAAGGGGAAGAGAGAGAGAGAGAGAGAGAGAGAGAAAGATATCACCACCCGTGGATCCAGCGGCGTCCCGTTGGTCCTCTTCTTTTGGGAGTCTTGGCGGCGGGGGGGGGCAGAGGGGGGAAGCTTCCGTCTGGTTCTGCTGACTCTGCTCGAGTTCTTCAGTCGTCGCAAGCAAGCCCCCCCATTCACACAGGCTGCAGTTTTTATAGGTTCTTGCCCGGCCTCTGGGAGGTGCTTCCTCGCTTCCCATGCAGATTAACGGTCATGTGCAGTCCGCCCTCTCGGAACCTCCAGAAACGGGCTGGGGCATCTGGGGGGTCTCCTGCTCATGTGCAGATGGCAAATGAGTACGTGCGGTTCGTGCCCTAGAGACGACCTTCTGCCCTTTTCGCACCTTTTTTACACCGTGCAGGTGCACGAGGTTGTTTACTTCGCGGACAGCTCCCGGGGGCGCCAGCGTGGCATTACCTGATGCACCTTGGTAGCGGCGGCTTTGCAGCAGCAGCAGCAATGTCGAGACAAAACCGCATTTAGTACCGGTCCTCTACAACACGGAGGCTGCTGTGACCTCACAAGCACAGCCGGCAGCCATTGGCCTCTCACTGGCCTCTCAGGTATTAAGGCTGCTGTTACCTAAAAAGGAAAGCTAACAGCCAGGAGCCATCCCACTGGCCTATCACGCTATAGGACTGCTGTGACCTCACAAGCACAGCCAGGAGCTATGGGGCTGCCACTGGCCTATAGCAAACGGAGGCTGATGTGACCTGAGAAGCACAGCCAGCAGCCATCGGCCTCCCACTGGCCTATGAGGCGCTGACCCTGCTGTGACCTCACAAGCACAGCCAGCAGCCAAGGGCCTGCCAGTGACCTATCAGACACGGAGGCTGCTGTGACCTCACAAGCACACCAAGAAGCCAGAGGCCTGCCGCTCGCGTATCAGGCAATGGGAGTGCTGTGACCTCACAAGCACAGCCAGCAGCTATGGGCCTGCCACTGGCCTATGAGGCCCCGAGACAAACGTGATCTCACAACGCAGCCAGCAGGCATGGGCCTGCCACTGGCCTATAGGGAACCAAGGCTTCTGTGACCTCGCAAGCACAGCCAGCAGCCATTGGTCTCCCACGGGCCTATCAGGCAATAAGGCTGCTGTGACCTCACAAGCACAGCCAGCAGACAGGGGCCTACCACTGGCCTATGAGGCAATTGGACTGCTGTGACCTCACAGGCACAGCCAGCAGCTATGGATCTGCCACTGGCCTATAGGAAACCCAGGCTGATGTAACCTGACAAACACAGCCAGCAGCCTTTGGCCTCCCAATGGCCTCTGAGGCACTGAGGCTGCTGGGACCTCACAAGCACAGCCAGCAGACAGGGGCTTGCCACTGGCTTATCAGGCAATTGGACTGCTGTGACCTGACAAGCACAGCCAGCAGCTATGGACCTGCCACTGGCCTATAGGGAACCGAGGCTGCTGTGACCTCACAAGCACAGGCAGCAGCCATTGGCCTCCCACTGCCCGATGAGGCGCTGACACTGCTGTCAACTCAGAAGCACAGTAAACAGTCAGGGGCCTGCCACTGCCCTCAAGGGCACTGAGGCTGCTGTGACCTTGTTCAAAGGTTATCTGTGCCCCCAGTTTATTCAGTAAATCCCTCCCCATTAGGGGTAATGGGCATTCTGGCATGTATAAGAATTCATGTGTTAACACTTTATTTCCTATTTCACATTTAATTGGTTGACAGAAAGGTTTGACCTCTCGTTTTCCTGTGGCCCCAATTACTGGCATAGAGAATTTACTCATTGGTCCCTTACAGCTATTTAGTACTGAATATGCTGCTCCAGTGTCTACTAAAAATTTAACTGTTTCGTTCCCCAGCTTTACTGAAACCAGGGGTTCGGCTGGGGAATCCAATTCCTCAACCCCCGGTCCCCGTCAGTCTGAATCCTCTGTACCAATCATGAGCAAATCTGCCTCTGGAACAGATGCAGACTCAGGTTTCCAATGATCTGTTTGTCTCTTCGGGCACTCATTTTTCCAGTGCCCCTTCCCCCTGCAAATTGCACACTGATCTCTCCTTAGCGGAATTCCATCTCCCAAATTCCCTCTTACTCTATACCCTCTTCTACGTCCTTGTCCTTTCGGAAAACTCCTTCCCTGAGAGGGAGTTTGTGCTTGGGCAAATGCAGCTGCCAAGATTGCAGCATTTTGCCTCTTATCTTTCAGTTTCTCCTTTTGTTTTTCCTTTCTCTCCACTTCTTCCCTATTATTGTACACCTTATATGCAATTTCTATTAATTGCGATATCGACATCCCCGACATACCATCTACTTTCTGAAGCTTTCTCCTTATATCTGGTGCTGATTGTCCTACAAATAATGTAGTAAAAGTTATTTTATTTGCTTCGTCCTCGGGATCCAAGTCTGTCCATTTTCGGGCAGTTTCACATAACCGCTCGTAAAATGCAGAGGGATCCTCAGTCTTACCCTGTGCGACTTGATATAGTTTTGCAATATTTTTGGGCTTAGGTACTCCATGCTTTACCCCATATAGTATTAACTGTTGGTACTGTTTAGTCATTAACCTGCCTGCCCCTGTGTTTTGATCCCAACCCGGTTCCCGGGTCGGCATAAAACGGTCTGGTCCGTCTCTGGCATTTTGCCTTTCATTTTCCTCTTGAGCTTTATCTAATACCATTCTTTTCTCCTCAGGTGAAAGCAAAGTATTTAAAAGCACCTGTAAATCCTGCCAATCTGGATTATGATTTTCAATTATCATTTTAAAGGATTGATACATCTTTTCTGGATTTTCTCGGTACGACCCGGCAGACTCCTTCCAATTCATTAAATCTGTAGTTGAAAAAGGGACCTTCACATACACAGGCATCCCGTCTGGTCCGACTGCTTGACGCAGCGGGGCCTGAATCGCGGGATTTTGTTGAGCCCGAGTGGCCCGAGTTCTGCCTGCAATCGGGCTACATGCCTCACTTCCCTTATTTCTGCTATTAACACTATCTTGATCTCTTTCAGGAGAGACCAATAATTGTACATCCTCTTCCTCATCACCCGCTTTTAAACATCTTTTCCCAATGCTACAAGCAGAGCAACACCGAGACATTTTCTCTTTGTTTCCCATCATCATTAACACATTTGAATCAGAAATCAACAGCTTACATTTTTTTCTAGTTTCATGATCATTTCTCAGAGAGAAGAACAAATCTACATATGGGACCTCATCCCATTTGTTCTGTCTTCTACAAAACAACATAAGTTGCAAGATTGTATTACAGTTTAGCGTTCCCATTTCTGGCCGTTTTTCCTCATCCTCCAGTTTATACATTGGCCACCACTGAGTACAGTATTCCTTTAATTTTCTCCTTGTTAAAGGATTCCCACCAAACTTTCTCGAATGTTTCAGGATGCATCCTAAAGGAGAACAGGAGGATACCCCCACAGATTGTCCTGTTCCCATATTACCACCCTTAAAAGAACGTTCTTACCAATTACGCTTTCGTACACTCCAGTCGTCACTGTCCAAACGTGTACAAAGCTTACCTTTGGTTACCACAACCAATTACCCTTGTATCATACCCTCTATGCAATGTCTCTTAATAATTACTGCGTTGCACCTTTGAGTCGCTTACCCGTTCCGACCAGGGAGGGTGCTCACGGAGTCCCCGAACAAAACGGTCGGTGCGCGCTGGAGTCCGATGAGCAGTGTCTCCCCACTGGAACCGGCAAGACGATCCGGGCAAGGCTTTACAGCGAGGGTCCCATCTGGGTCGCCAGAAAACTGTTGTCCGAAAAGCGGATTCCTTGCCCGGTGTGCAATGAGCCAATAATTACACACTCAGGAGAGACATTTATTTATTTATTTCAGAGTTGCGCAAGCCTGGGTGCTCGGTGGTCTCCCACAAATCGAGCACACCCCCCCCCCCCAACTTTTTAGGTAGCATTTATACAATCAAATTTGCCATATTTGTGACTTCCTTCCTCTTATTGCCATATTTGTGACTTCCTTCCTCTTTCACACTGATTGGTTAATGATTTCTTCACATTTCCCTGGGTCCCACCCCTACCTCTCAAGGTCCTGATCAATTAATTAACACTGCCCCAGCTGGGTCAGTAGGTGTTATCTTCCAAGGCCCTGAGGAAGAAGACATAATCCAGACCCCTTAATCATCACTGTTTTAACAGTGAGAGGAAGCTTTTTACTTCCCAAGGTCCTGGCGTCCAAACAGGCCTTATTTCTCAGCCTTGGCATCCTCCCTTCTGGAGAGTGGGGCACAGGAATGCAGACTGCTTGTAACTCCCTTATCTTTCCAGCCTGCACCAGCTCTGAGGCCTTTTCTTAACGAACTAGGAGCACGGCCTAAGGCTTCAGCAAATTTAGCTACTTATGCTAAACAAGTGTGCGGCTACTCATGCTAAATAAATTCTGTCTAAGATAGAAGTTATCCAAATCTACCTACTTCAAACATTCTTTCTGAGCTTCTCAGGGTTGTCTTGTAACAATTCCCCCCTTTTAGACTTATATGATCATTTTCATATTAGTCTCACTCTTTTAAAATCTTTCCCATATTAGTTTCATATAACACTTAGAAATACATTGAATCACTACATAAACGCATACAAAAACTACTAACACCATTCCCAAAATTGTTAAACGTTTTTTAACCCATGAGCTCACATCAGGGAACCAGGAAGTCAACCATTTCCATATTTCTTCAAATCCGAAAGAAGTATCTTCTTTCTGAACCTCATGTAAGATTTCAGTCTGCTTCCAGATTTCATTTAGATCGGTAGAAATTCTCCCGCTTTGATCCACATATACACAGCAACTAGTATTTATTACTGTACATACTCCTCCCTGAGATGCCAATAACATATCTAGAGCCATTTGGTTTTGGGTACTTATTTTAGCAATTTCTGAAACCTCCTCTTGTAAAGCTGCAATGGCATCAGAGGTTTTATTCCCTACTTTTTCAATAACTGCTGAAATATTTACTATTGCTTTTTCAAGTTCACTCACTCCCAGTTGTGGAAACAGCCACCTTACGAATGACTGCAACCTAGTAGGTCGATCTATTAAAGGATTATTGACCCTCTTTTGTCTCCTTATGAATGTTCTTAGCCAGGATTTTTGGTATTTATTACTCAATTCTTTTCTTAGAGTAACATTAGGGATTATTGCCCCTAAAGTACATGTCCCTGACCAATTAGGAGGTAGCACTTTTCATGCCTTGTTTCCACACAACCAATACCATCCACTACCTTTCGGAACATGCCACCCATTTAGTTCCTTACTTGGCCACTTATAACCTATTTCAGGTATATGAGAGCAATTTTTATAACCTCCCACCTTAATGGCTCCAGTACAGTTGATCGGTTGCTTTCCATAGGGTACAGTTTTTTTCCCACCATCTATTACTATTATTACATCTTCGGATACATTGGTTATAATCTCCTGTCACACTCTGGACTTCCCATTCCTGTTCGGTTGTTTCATTATATTTCGTTTGATCACTATCATTTCTTATCTGTTTCATAAATTCCATAAAGGAAAAATTAAGAGGCACTCCAATTAGGGGGAAGCCCTTGTTGGAATGTTCAGGGAAGTGGGTACACACCCAGCAATCCTTCTGGTTAATTATCTTCATAGATTTCGTAATTACTTCCAAATGGAGATTATGGCTCCAAAATCCTTCCTGATTCCCTTTAATTGTTTGGCTCAGGTAACTTAGAAAAACTAACCACCACATTTCTCCCCTGGTTATTTGGGAGAACATTTTTACACAGATACCATAGATACCATAACAACAATATTAACCCTATTCCTAACAAACAGATTAAAGCAATTCTTTCCTGAATACAATCTAAATTTAAAACCGATTCGCTTCCAATACAACTCATATATCTTTATATATTTTTAACTTTAAAGGTTGAACTTGTTCAGCTTTCCACGTCTCTCAAGGTACTGCTTTCACTCGGGTGTAGTGGATCCAGGAATCAATTCCCTGCAGTTTCACAGCAGTATTTGTTGTTAGCAGTACAAGATACGGTCCCCTCCACTTTTCTACCAATGGCTCGTCCTTCCAGGTCCGATGATACACTTGATCTCCTGGCTGGAATGAATGTACAGGTGAATCTAAAAGTACAGGAGATCTTAACTGGATGTACCTACGGAGAGAAGTAAGAACCTTTGCCATAGACAAGAGATAATCACTTAAAATTTGATCGCCCTTAACGTGCATTTGAACTTCATTTCCAGTTAAATTTACAGTGTAAGGTTTACCATACAGAATCTCAAATGGACTAACTTTCTCCCTAACCCTTGGGGTTATTCTGATTCTTAATAATGTCAGAGGTAAAACATCAGTCCATTTCATCTGAGTCTCCTGACACAATTTTCCTATCTGTCTCTTAATTGTTTGATTCATTCTTTCCACTTTTCCACTGGATTGTGGCCTCCAGGGGGTATG
This sequence comes from Dromaius novaehollandiae, assembly GCF_036370855.1. Classification (NCBI taxonomy): domain Eukaryota; kingdom Metazoa; phylum Chordata; class Aves; order Casuariiformes; family Dromaiidae; genus Dromaius; species Dromaius novaehollandiae. The sequence goes on from NC_088104.1 coordinate 48,760,015, forward strand.
TAAGTCCCATTTAATTTGTAGTATTTTTGAGATTTGCTGTACTATTTCTGCTATAAAATGAGGTCCTCTATCTGAAGAAAACCCTTCTGGTACCCCAAATCTTGGTATAATTTCTTTTAATAACATTTTACTACCTCCCTGGCTTTATTGGTACGACACGGGAAAGCTTCAGGCCATCCTGAAAAGGTGTCAACAATTACCAACAAATATTTATATTCATTACATTTTGGTAATTCAGAAAAATCAATTTGCCAGTAATCCCCAGGCATGAAGCCCCTTTTTACTTCCCCTGGGGGGGGGTCTTCTTCTGAAACACATTAGTCCATTTTCCCTCTGATAATTCCAGAGCCCAGGCTAAAGCAATCAGTTCTGCTTTCTGGGCTGATGTATTTGCTGGTAGTGATCTTGCTTCGATTTCTCCTTCCAAAGTGACGACAGCGTATCCAGCCCTTCTTTCTCCCTTTATTATAAATCTGCTCCCATTGGTAAATAATTCGCAGTCTGGATTCTGCAATGGAACATCTCTCAAATCTGGACGGCTGGAATATACTCGCTCAATAGTTTGCAGACAGTCATGAGCCAACCTCCCCCTTCATGAAATGGTAATAAAGATGCCGGATTAAGGGTATTAGACACCTTCATGGTTACATCTTCTTGCTCAAGTATCACTGCCTGGTACTGCACCATCCTACTTGGGGATAACCAGTGATGCCCTTTTTGTTCTAAAACTGCTGCAACAGCATGTGGCACGTAAACAGTCACTTTTTGTCCCAACGTCAATTTTCGTGCCTCTTGTATTAACAGCACAGCAGCTGCAACTGCTCTGAGGCATCCTGGCCACCCTGCACTCACTTTATCCAGCTGTCTTGAAAAGTAAGCCACAGGTATTTTCCAATTTCCTAAAGTCTGTACAAGCACTCCCAAAGCCTGGTGCCCTCTCTCATGTACATAAAGTTTTTTTTTTCTTTTTTTTTTCTTTTTCTTTTTTTTTTCTTTTTTTTTTTTTTACAGGCAGGATTGGAGTATTGTACTCGGATTGACATTCTCGCAGCAGTCCATACTTTAAGAAATTATTAATCATAAGCTCCAGTCCAACACGGGCCTCTAACTTCATGGGATACTGTTTTCACCTTACCGGTTTAGCTCCTTGTTTTAATTCCACCTTTACCGGTTCTGCACATCTGGCTCTTCCAGGTTTCTCCGTTGCCCACACAAAAGGGATTACTGCGTCCATTACTTCAGAGGGAATTTCACTTGGTCCATCCTCCACCTGTTCAGAATCCAGTGCTTTCTGCAACATATATGCTTGTGCCTTCCAGGCGTTACTTTGTGGAATGTGCACCTTAACTTTGTTTTGATCAAAGGTTATCTGTGCCCCCAGTTTATTCAGTAAATCCCTCCCCATTAGGGATAATGGGCATTCTGGCATGTATAAGAATTCATGTGTTAACACTTTATTTCCTATTTCACATTTAATTGGTTGACAGAAAGGTTTGACCTCTCGTTTTCCCGTGGCCCCAATTACTGGCATAGAGAATTTACTCATTGGTCCCTTACAGCTATTTAGTACTGAATATGCTGCTCCAGTGTCTACTAAAAATTTAACTGTTTCGTTCCCCAGCTTTACTGAAACCAGGGGTTCGGCTGGGGAATCCAATTCCTCAACCCCCGGTCCCCGTCAGTCTGAATCCTCTGTACCAATCATGAGCAAATCTGCCTCTGGAACAGATGCAGACTCAGGTTTCCAATGATCTGTTTGTCTCTTCGGGCACTCATTTTTCCAGTGCCCCTTCCCCCTGCAAATTGCACACTGATCTCTCCTTAGCGGAATTCCATCTCCCAAATTCCCTCTTACTCTATACCCTCTTCTACGTCCTTGTCCTTTCGGAAAACTCCTTCCCTGAGAGGGAGTTTGTGCTTGGGCAAATGCAGCTGCCAAGATTGCAGCATTTTGCCTCTTATCTTTCAGTTTCTCCTTTTGTTTTTCCTTTCTCTCCACTTCTTCCCTATTATTGTACACCTTATATGCAATTTCTATTAATTGCGATATCGACATCCCCGACATACCATCTACTTTCTGAAGCTTTCTCCTTATATCTGGTGCTGATTGTCCTACAAATAATGTAGTAAAAGTTATTTTATTTGCTTCGTCCTCGGGATCCAAGTCTGTCCATTTTCGGGCAGTTTCACATAACCGCTCGTAAAATGCAGAGGGATCCTCAGTCTTACCCTGTGCGACTTGATATAGTTTTGCAATATTTTTGGGCTTAGGTACTCCATGCTTTACCCCATATAGTATTAACTGTTGGTACTGTTTAGTCATTAACCTGCCTGCCCCTGTGTTTTGATCCCAACCCGGTTCCCGGGTCGGCATAAAACGGTCTGGTCCGTCTCTGGCATTTTGCCTTTCATTTTCCTCTTGAGCTTTATCTAATACCATTCTTTTCTCCTCAGGTGAAAGCAAAGTATTTAAAAGCACCTGTAAATCCTGCCAATCTGGATTATGATTTTCAATTATCATTTTAAAGGATTGATACATCTTTTCTGGATTTTCTCGGTACGACCCGGCAGACTCCTTCCAATTCATTAAATCTGTAGTTGAAAAAGGGACCTTCACATACACAGGCATCCCGTCTGGTCCGACTGCTTGACGCAGCGGGGCCTGAATCGCGGGATTTTGTTGAGCCCGAGTGGCCCGAGTTCTGCCTGCAATCGGGCTACATGCCTCACTTCCCTTATTTCTGCTATTAACACTATCTTGATCTCTTTCAGGAGAGACCAATAATTGTACATCCTCTTCCTCATCACCCGCTTTTAAACATCTTTTCCCAATGCTACAAGCAGAGCAACACCGAGACATTTTCTCTTTGTTTCCCATCATCATTAACACATTTGAATCAGAAATCAACAGCTTACATTTTTTTCTAGTTTCATGATCATTTCTCAGAGAGAAGAACAAATCTACATATGGGACCTCATCCCATTTGTTCTGTCTTCTACAAAACAACATAAGTTGCAAGATTGTATTACAGTTTAGCGTTCCCATTTCTGGCCGTTTTTCCTCATCCTCCAGTTTATACATTGGCCACCACTGAGTACAGTATTCCTTTAATTTTCTCCTTGTTAAAGGATTCCCACCAAACTTTCTCGAATGTTTCAGGATGCATCCTAAAGGAGAACAGGAGGATACCCCCACAGATTGTCCTGTTCCCATATTACCACCCTTAAAAGAACGTTCTTACCAATTACGCTTTCGTACACTCCAGTCGTCACTGTCCAAACGTGTACAAAGCTTACCTTTGGTTACCACAACCAATTACCCTTGTATCATACCCTCTATGCAATGTCTCTTAATAATTACTGCGTTGCACCTTTGAGTCGCTTACCCGTTCCGACCAGGGAGGGTGCTCACGGAGTCCCCGAACAAAACGGTCGGTGCGCGCTGGAGTCCGATGAGCAGTGTCTCCCCACTGGAACCGGCAAGACGATCCGGGCAAGGCTTTACAGCGAGGGTCCCATCTGGGTCGCCAGAAAACTGTTGTCCGAAAAGCGGATTCCTTGCCCGGTGTGCAATGAGCCAATAATTACACACTCAGGAGAGACATTTATTTATTTATTTCAGAGTTGCGCAAGCCTGGGTGCTCGGTGGTCTCCCACAAATCGAGCACACCCCCCCCCCCCACCTTTTTAGGTAGCATTTATACAATCAAATTTGCCATATTTGTGACTTCCTTCCTCTTATTGCCATATTTGTGACTTCCTTCCTCTTTCACACTGATTGGTTAATGATTTCTTCACATTTCCCTGGGTCCCACCCCTACCTCTCAAGGTCCTGATCAATTAATTAACACTGCCCCAGCTGGGTCAGTAGGTGTTATCTTCCAAGGCCCTGAGGAAGAAGACATAATCCAGACCCCTTAATCATCACTGTTTTAACAGTGAGAGGAAGCTTTTTACTTCCCAAGGTCCTGGCGTCCAAACAGGCCTTATTTCTCAGCCTTGGCATCCTCCCTTCTGGAGAGTGGGGCACAGGAATGCAGACTGCTTGTAACTCCCTTATCTTTCCAGCCTGCACCAGCTCTGAGGCCTTTTCTTAACGAACTAGGAGCACGGCCTAAGGCTTCAGCAAATTTAGCTACTTATGCTAAGCAAGTGTGCGGCTACTCATGCTAAATAAATTCTGTCTAAGATAGAAGTTATCCAAATCTACCTACTTCAAACATTCTTTCTGAGCTTCTCAGGGTTGTCTTGTAACAACCTCACAAGCACAGCCAGCAGCCAGGGGCCTGCCACTGCCCTATAAGACACTGAGGCTGCTGTGACCTCACAAGCAAAGCCAGCAGCTGTGGCTCTGCCACTGGCCTATCAGCCTGTAGGAGTGTTGTGACCTGACAAGCACAGGCAGCAGCCAGGGGCCTGCCACTGGCCTGTGAAGCACTGAGGCTGCTGTGACCTCACAAGCACAGCCAGCAGCTATGGGCCTGCCACTGGCCTATGAGGCAATAGGACTGCTCTGACCTCACAAGCACAGCGAGGAGCCAGAGGCCTGCCATTGCCCTATAAGGTACAGAGACAAATGTGACCTCAAAAGGCAGCCAGTAGACAGAGGCCTTCCACGGGCCTATCAGGAAATAGGACTGCTGTGACCTGACAAGCAGAGCCAGCAGCTATGGGCCTGCCACTGGCCTATAGGAAACGGACGCTGCTGTGATCTCGCAAGCATATCCAGCAGCTGTGCGCTTGCAACTGGCCTATCAGGCACGGAGGCTGCTGTGACCTCACCAGCACAGCCAGCAGCCATTGGCCTCCCACTGGCCTATCAGGTCCTGACGCTGCTGTGACCTCACAAGCACAGCCAGCAGTGAAGGGCCTGCCATGGCGCATCAAGCACGGAGAAAGAAGGGAACACCCAAGCAGACCAGCAGCCATGGGCGTGGCAGTGCATGTCATGCATGCCATGCATGCAATGGCATGCAGGTCAAAGTGACATCATAAGACACAACCAGCAACCATGGGCCTGCCACTGCCCTTTTTGGCATGGAGACACAAGTATCCTCACAAGCCCAGTCAGGAGGCATGGCCCTGCCACTGCCCTATCAAGCACAGAGGCAGAAGCAACCTCACAAGCAGAGCAAGGACTGATGGGCCTGACTGGCCTACCAGGCCGTGAGGCAGAAGTGACATGACTATCTCATCCAGCAGTGGTGGACCTGACAATATCATTTCAGGCAGAGGGTAAAGTGATATCACAGAACGTTGAAGGACCATAACAGAAAAAAAGGCACTTGGAGGCACGAGCACTGGGAAAAAAGGGCACTAGGAGGCGATGCACTGCAAAAATATGCACATGGAGGACACTATACTGGAAAAAAAGGCACTTTGGGAGCCTGCATTGCAAAAATAGGCACCTGGAGGCCGCTAGGCCGGAGAAAAAGGCACTTAGATGCCCCTTCACTGCAAAAAAAAGGCACTCAGACAGCAGTGCACCTCAAACAAAGGCACTCGGAGGCCCCTGCACCACAAAAACAGGCACCCGGAGAACAGTGAACCACAAGAAAAGGCACTCGGAGGCCGCTGCATCACAAAAAAAGGCACTTGGAGGCTAATACACTGCAAAAAAGGCACTCGGAAGACCATGCACAGCAAAAAAAGGCACTTGGTGGCCCCGACACCACAAAAAAAGGCACTCGGGGGCTGCTACACTGCGAAAACAGGCACTCCGATGCCCCTACACCAGAAAGAAAGGCACTCAGAGGGCCCTGCAGCACAAAAAAAGGCACTCAGCTGCCCTTACACTGGAAAAACAGGCACTCGGAGGCCTCTACACCCCAGAAAAAGGCACTCAGTGGCCCCTACACTGCAAAAAAAGGCACTTGGGGGCTGCTACACTGCAAAAAAATGCATCCTGAGGCCCATGCACAGCAAAAAAAGGCACTCAGAGGCCTCCACACCGCAAAAAAAGGCACCACCAAAAGAAGCAATCAGAGGCTCCTGCACTGGAAAAAGAGGCACTTGCAGGCCTGTACACCGGAAAAAAAGGCACTTGGAGGACGCTACACCACAGAGAAAGGCACTCGGAGGCACCGGCAACGGAAAAAAATGCACTTGGAGGCCCCTACACCACAGAAAAAGGCACTTGGAGGCCCCTAAACTGGAAAAAAAGGCACTCGGAGGCCCCTACACCACAAAAAAAGGCACTTGGGGGCTGCTACAATGCAAAAAAAGGCACTTGGAGGCCCCTGAACCACAAGAAAAGGCTCTCGGGGCCACTACACCGCAAAAAAAAGGTACATGGAGGACCACACACCCGAAAATAACAGCACTCGGTGGCCCCTGAACCACAAGGAAAGGCACTTGGTGGCTCCTACAGCACAAAAAAAGGCACTCGGGGGCTGCTACAATGTGAAAAAAGGCACTCAGAGGCCCCTGAACCACAAGAAAAGGCACTTGGTGGCCTCTGAACCACAAGAAAAGGCACTTGGTGGACCCTACACCACAAAAAAAGGCACTCGGGGGCTGCTACAACGTGAAACAAGGCACTCAGAGGGCCCAGCACCACCAAAAAAAGCACTCGGAGGCTCCTGCACCACAAAAGAAGGCACTCAGAGGCCCCTACACCACCAAGAAAGGCACTCGGTGGCCCCCACATTGCAAAAAAAGGCACTTGGAGGCTACTACACTGCAAAAAAATGCACCCTGAGGCCCATGCACAGCAAAAAAAGGCACTCAGTAGCCCCTGCATTGCAAAAAAAGGCACTCAGAGGCCTCCACACCGCAAAAAAAGGCACTCGGAGGCCTCCACACCGCAAAAAAAGGCACTTGGAAGCCGCTACACTGCAAAAAAAAAATGCACCCAGAGGCCTCGACACCACAAAAGAAAGGCACTCGGAGGACCACACCACAAAAAAAGGCACTCGGCTGCCCCTACACCACAAAAAAAGGCACTTGGAGGCCCCTACACCACAAAAAAAGGCACTTGGGGGCTGCTACAATGCAAAAAAAGGCACTTGGAGGGCCCTGCACCAGAGAGAAAGGAACTCGGAGGGCCCTGCACCACAAAAGAAGGCACTCGGAGGCCCCTGCACCACAAGAAAAGGCACTCGGAGGCTCCTGCACTGGAAAAAGAGGCACTTGCAGGCCTGTACACTGGAAATAAAGGCACTTGGAGGCCCCTGCACCACAAAAAAAGGCACTCGGAAGCCCCTACATTGCAAAAAAAGGCACTTGGAGGCTACTACACTGCAAAAAAATGCACCCTGAGGCCCCTGCACCGCAAAAAAAGGCACTTGGAGGCCCCTGCACCACAAAAAAAAAGCACTTGGAGGCCCCTACACCACAAAAAAAGGCACTTGGCTGCCCCTACACTGGAAAAAAAGGCACTCGGAGGCCCCTACACCACAAAAAAAGGCACTTGGGGGCTGCTACAATGCAAAAAAAGGCACTTGGAGGCCCCTGAACCACAAGAAAAGGCTCTCGGGGCCACTACACCGCAAAAAAAAAGGTACATGGCGGACCACACACCCGAAAATAATAGCACTCAGTGGCCCCTGAACCACAAGAAAAGGCACTTGGTGGACCCTACACCACAAAAAAAAGGCACTCGGGGGCTGCTACAACGTGAAACAAGGCACTCTGAGGGCCCAGCACCACCACAAAAAGCACTCGGAGGCTCCTGCACCACAAAAGAAGGCACTCAGAGGCCCCTACACCACCAAGAAAGGCACTCGGTGGCCCCCACATTGCAAAAAAAGGCACTTGGAGGCTACTACACTGCAAAAAAATGCACCCTGAGGCCCATGCACAGCAAAAAAAGGCACTCAGTAGCCCCTGCATTGCAAAAAAAGGCACTCAGAGGCCTCCACACCGCAAAAAAAGGCACTCGGAGGCCTCCACACCGCAAAAAAAAAATGCACCCAGAGGCCTCGACACCACAAAAGAAAGGCACTCGGAGGACCACACCACAAAAAAAGGCACTCGGCTGCCCCTACACTGGAAAAAAAGGCACTCAGGTGCCCCTACACCACAAGAAAAGGCACTCAGTGGCCCCTACAGCACAAAAAAAGGCACTTGGTGGCTGCTAAAATGCAAAAAAAGGCACTCAGGGGCTGCTACAACGCGGAAAAAGGCACTCAGAGGGCCCTGCACCACAAAAAAAAAAGCACTCGGAAGCTCCTGCACTGGAAAAAGAGGCACTTGCAGGCCTGTACACCAGATATAAAGGCACTTGGAGGCCCCTGCACCACAAAAGAAGGCACTCGGAGGCCCCTACACTGCAAAAAAAGGCACTCGGAGGGCCCTGCACCGCAAAAAAAGGAACTCGGTGGCCCCCACATTGCAAAAAAAGGCACTTGGAGGCTACTACACTGCAAAAAAAGGCACTCAGCTGCCCCTACACTGGAAAAAAAGGCACTCGGAGGCCCCTACACTGGAAAAAAAGGCACTCGGAGGCCCCTACACTGGAAAAAAAGGCACTCGGAGGCCCCTGCACCAGAAACAAAGGCACTTGGAGGGCCCTGCACCACAAAAGAAGGCACTCGGAGGCCCCTGAACCACAAGAAAAGGCTCTCGGGGCCACTACACCGCAAAAAAAAGGTACATGGAGGACCACACACCCGAAAATAAGGCACTCGGAGGCCCCTGAACCACAAGGAAAGGCACTCGGTGGCTCCTACAGCACAAAAAAAGGCACTCGGGGGCTGCTACAATGTGAAAAAAGGCACTCAGAGGCCCCTGAACCACAAGAAAAGGCACTCGGTGGCCTCTGAACCACAAGAAAAGGCACTTGGTGGACCCTACACCACAAAAAAAGGCACTCGGGGGCTGCTACAACGTGAAACAAGGCACTCAGAGGGCCCAGCACCACCACAAAAAGCACTCGGAGGCTCCTGCACCACAAAAGAAGGCACTCAGAGGCCCCTACACCACCAAGAAAGGCACTCGGTGGCCCCCACATTGCAAAAAAAGGCACTTGGAGGCTACTACACTGCAAAAAAATGCACCCTGAGGCCCATGCACAGCAAAAAAAGGCACTCAGTAGCCCCTGCATTGCAAAAAAAGGCACTCAGAGGCCTCCACACCGCAAAAAAAGGCACTCGGAGGCCTCCACACCGCAAAAAAAGGCACTTGGAAGCCGCTACACTGCAAAAAAAAAATGCACCCAGAGGCCTCGACACCACAAAAGAAAGGCACTCGGCTGCCCCTACAGCACAAAAAAAGGCACTTGGAGGCCCCTACACCACAAAAAAAGGCACTTGGGGGCTGCTACAATGCAAAAAAAGGCACTTGGAGGGCCCTGCACCAGAGAGAAAGGAACTCGGAGGGCCCTGCACCACAAAAGAAGGCACTCGGAGGCCCCTGCACCACAAGAAAAGGCACTCGGAGGCTCCTGCACTGGAAAAAGAGGCACTTGCAGGCCTGTACACTGGAAATAAAGGCACTTGGAGGCCCCTGCACCACAAAAAAAGGCACTCGGAAGCCCCTACATTGCAAAAAAAGGCACTTGGAGGCTACTACACTGCAAAAAAATGCACCCTGAGGCCCCTGCACCGCAAAAAAAGGCACTTGGAGGCCCCTGCACCACAAAAAAAAAGCACTTGGAGGCCCCTACACCACAAAAAAAGGCACTTGGCTGCCCCTACACTGGAAAAAAAGGCACTCGGAGGCCCCTACACCACAAAAAAAGGCACTTGGGGGCTGCTACAATGCAAAAAAAGGCACTTGGAGGCCCCTGAACCACAAGAAAAGGCTCTCGGGGCCACTACACCGCAAAAAAAAAGGTACATGGCGGACCACACACCCGAAAATAATAGCACTCAGTGGCCCCTGAACCACAAGAAAAGGCACTTGGTGGACCCTACACCACAAAAAAAAGGCACTCGGGGGCTGCTACAACGTGAAACAAGGCACTCTGAGGGCCCAGCACCACCACAAAAAGCACTCGGAGGCTCCTGCACCACAAAAGAAGGCACTCAGAGGCCCCTACACCACCAAGAAAGGCACTCGGTGGCCCCCACATTGCAAAAAAAGGCACTTGGAGGCTACTACACTGCAAAAAAATGCACCCTGAGGCCCATGCACAGCAAAAAAAGGCACTCAGTAGCCCCTGCATTGCAAAAAAAGGCACTCAGAGGCCTCCACACCGCAAAAAAAGGCACTCGGAGGCCTCCACACCGCAAAAAAAAAATGCACCCAGAGGCCTCGACACCACAAAAGAAAGGCACTCGGAGGACCACACCACAAAAAAAGGCACTCGGCTGCCCCTACACTGGAAAAAAAGGCACTCAGGTGCCCCTACACCACAAGAAAAGGCACTCAGTGGCCCCTACAGCACAAAAAAAGGCACTTGGTGGCTGCTAAAATGCAAAAAAAGGCACTCAGGGGCTGCTACAACGCGGAAAAAGGCACTCAGAGGGCCCTGCACCACAAAAAAAAAAGCACTCGGAAGCTCCTGCACTGGAAAAAGAGGCACTTGCAGGCCTGTACACCAGATATAAAGGCACTTGGAGGCCCCTGCACCACAAAAGAAGGCACTCGGAGGCCCCTACACTGCAAAAAAAGGCACTCGGAGGGCCCTGCACCGCAAAAAAAGGAACTCGGTGGCCCCCACATTGCAAAAAAAGGCACTTGGAGGCTACTACACTGCAAAAAAAGGCACTCAGCTGCCCCTACACTGGAAAAAAAGGCACTCGGAGGCCCCTACACTGGAAAAAAAGGCACTCGGAGGCCCCTACACTGGAAAAAAAGGCACTCGGAGGCCCCTGCACCAGAAACAAAGGCACTTGGAGGGCCCTGCACCACAAAAGAAGGCACTCGGAGGCCCCTGAACCACAAGAAAAGGCTCTCGGGGCCACTACACCGCAAAAAAAAGGTACATGGAGGACCACACACCCGAAAATAAGGCACTCGGAGGCCCCTGAACCACAAGGAAAGGCACTCGGTGGCTCCTACAGCACAAAAAAAGGCACTCGGGGGCTGCTACAATGTGAAAAAAGGCACTCAGAGGCCCCTGAACCACAAGAAAAGGCACTCGGTGGCCTCTGAACCACAAGAAAAGGCACTTGGTGGACCCTACACCACAAAAAAAGGCACTCGGGGGCTGCTACAACGTGAAACAAGGCACTCAGAGGGCCCAGCACCACCACAAAAAGCACTCGGAGGCTCCTGCACCACAAAAGAAGGCACTCAGAGGCCCCTACACCACCAAGAAAGGCACTCGGTGGCCCCCACATTGCAAAAAAAGGCACTTGGAGGCTACTACACTGCAAAAAAATGCACCCTGAGGCCCATGCACAGCAAAAAAAGGCACTCAGTAGCCCCTGCATTGCAAAAAAAGGCACTCAGAGGCCTCCACACCGCAAAAAAAGGCACTCGGAGGCCTCCACACCGCAAAAAAAGGCACTTGGAAGCCGCTACACTGCAAAAAAAAAATGCACCCAGAGGCCTCGACACCACAAAAGAAAGGCACTCGGCTGCCCCTACAGCACAAAAAAAGGCACTTGGAGGCCCCTACACCACAAAAAAAGGCACTTGGGGGCTGCTACAATGCAAAAAAAGGCACTTGGAGGGCCCTGCACCAGAGAGAAAGGAACTCGGAGGGCCCTGCACCACAAAAGAAGGCACTCGGAGGCCCCTGCACCACAAGAAAAGGCACTCGGAGGCTCCTGCACTGGAAAAAGAGGCACTTGCAGGCCTGTACACTGGAAATAAAGGCACTTGGAGGCCCCTGCACCACAAAAAAAGGCACTCGGAAGCCCCTACATTGCAAAAAAAGGCACTTGGAGGCTACTACACTGCAAAAAAATGCACCCTGAGGCCCCTGCACCGCAAAAAAAGGCACTTGGAGGCCCCTGCACCACAAAAAAAAAGCACTTGGAGGCCCCTACACCACAAAAAAAGGCACTTGGCTGCCCCTACACTGGAAAAAAAGGCACTCGGAGGCCCCTACACCACAAAAAAAGGCACTTGGGGGCTGCTACAATGCAAAAAAAGGCACTTGGAGGCCCCTGAACCACAAGAAAAGGCTCTCGGGGCCACTACACCGCAAAAAAAAAGGTACATGGCGGACCACACACCCGAAAATAATAGCACTCAGTGGCCCCTGAACCACAAGAAAAGGCACTTGGTGGACCCTACACCACAAAAAAAAGGCACTCGGGGGCTGCTACAACGTGAAACAAGGCACTCAGAGGGCCCAGCACCACCACAAAAAGCACTCGGAGGCTCCTGCACCACAAAAGAAGGCACTCAGAGGCCCCTACACCACCAAGAAAGGCACTCGGTGGCCCCCACATTGCAAAAAAAGGCACTTGGAGGCTACTACACTGCAAAAAAATGCACCCTGAGGCCCATGCACAGCAAAAAAAGGCACTCAGTAGCCCCTGCATTGCAAAAAAAGGCACTCAGAGGCCTCCACACCGCAAAAAAAGGCACTCGGAGGCCTCCACACCGCAAAAAAAAAATGCACCCAGAGGCCTCGACACCACAAAAGAAAGGCACTCGGAGGACCACACCACAAAAAAAGGCACTTGGCTGCCCCTACACTGGAAAAAAAGGCACTCAGGTGCCCCTACACCACAAGAAAAGGCACTCAGTGGCCCCTACAGCACAAAAAAAGGCACTTGGTGGCTGCTAAAATGCAAAAAAAGGCACTCAGGGGCTGCTACAACGCGGAAAAAGGCACTCAGAGGGCCCTGCACCACAAAAAAAAAGCACTCGGAAGCTCCTGCACTGGAAAAAGAGGCACTTGCAGGCCTGTACACCAGATATAAAGGCACTTGGAGGCCCCTGCACCACATAAGAAGGCACTCGGAGGCCCCTACACTGCAAAAAAAGGCACTCGGAGGGCCCTGCACCGCAAAAAAAGGAACTCGGTGGCCCCCACATTGCAAAAAAAGGCACTTGGAGGCTACTACACTGCAAAAAAAGGCACTCAGCTGCCCCTACACTGGAAAAAAAGGCACTCGGAGGCCCCTACAGCACAAAAAAAGGCACTCGGAGGCCCCTACACTGGAAAAAAAGGCACTCGGAGGCCCCTACGCTGGAAAAAAAGGCACTCGGAGGCCCCTGCACCAGAAACAAAGGCACGTGGAGGGCCCTGCACCACAAAAGAAGGCACTCAGAGGCCCCTACACCACCAAGAAAGGCACTCGGTGGCCCCCACATTGCAAAAAAAGGCACTTGGAGGCTACTACACTGCAAAAAAATGCACCCTGAGGCCCATGCACAGCAAAAAAAGGCACTCAGTAGCCCCTGCATTGCAAAAAAAGGCACTCAGAGGCCTCCACACCGCAAAAAAAGGCACTCGGAGGCCTCCACACCGCAAAAAAAGGCACTTGGAAGCCGCTACACTGCAAAAAAAAATGCACCCAGAGGCCTCGACACCACAAAAGAAAGGCACTCGGAGGACCACACCACAAAAAAAGGCACTCGGCTGCCCCTACACTGGAAAAAAAGGCACTCGGCTGCCCCTACACCACAAGAAAAGGCACTTGGCGGCTGCTAAAATGCAAAAAAAGGCACTCGGAGGCTGCTACAACGCGGAAAAAGGCACTCAGAGGGCCCTGCACCACAAAAAAAAGCACTCGGAGGCTCCTGCACTGGGAAAAGAGGCACTTGCAGGCCTGTACACCGGATATAAAGGCACTTGGAGGCCGCTACACTGCAAAAAAAAAATGCACCCAGAGGCCTCGACACCACAAAAGAAAGGCACTCGGAGCACCACACCACAAAAAAAGGCACTCGGCTGCCCCTACACTGGAAAAAAAGGCACTCGGCTGCCCCTACACCACAAGAAAAGGCACTTGGCGGCTGCTAAAATGCAAAAAAAGGCACTCGGAGGCTGCTACAACGCGGAAAAAGGCACTCAGAGGGCCCTGCACCACAAAAAAAAAGCACTCGGAGGCTCCTGCACTGGGAAAAGAGGCACTAGCAGGCCTGTACACCGGATATAAAGGCACTTGGAGGCCCCTGCACCACATAAGAAGGCACTCGTAGGCCCCTACACTGCAAAAAAAAAGGCACTCGGAGGCCCCTACACCACAAAAAAGGCACTTGGGGGCTGCTACAATGCAAAAAATGGCACTTGGAGGCCCCTGCACCAGAAACAAAGGCACTTGGAGGGCCCTGCACCACAAAAGAAGGCACTCGGAGGCCCCTGACCCACAAGAAAAGGCACTCGGTGGCCCCTACAGCAAAATAAAAGGCACTCGGGGGCTGCTACAATGTGAAACAAGGCACTCGGAGGGCCCAGCACCACCAAAAAAGGCACTCGGAGGCCCCTGCACTGGAAAAAGAGCCACTTGCAGGCCTGTACACTGGAAATAAAACACTGGAAAGGAAGCCGCCAGGGGCCTGCCAGTGGCCTGTCAGGCACTGGTACTTCTGTGAGCTCACAAGCAGAGTCAGCAGCCATGGGCATCCCACTGCCTGATGAGGCACTGAGACAAAGGTGACCTCAAAATGCAGCCAGCACGCAGAGGCCTGCCACTGGCCTATCAGGCAGTAGGACTGCCGTGACCTCAAAAGGACAGCCAGCAGACAATGGCTTCGCACTGGCCTATCAGGCAATACGACTGCTGTGACCTCACGAGCACAGCCAGCAGCTATGGGCCTCCCACTGGCTATCAGGCACTCAGACTGCTGTGACCTCACAAGCACAGCAAAGAGCCAGGGGCCTGCCACTGCCCTATAGGGCACAGAGGCTGCTGTGACCTCACAAGCACAGCCAGCAGTGAAGGGCCTGCCACTGGCCTATAGGGAACGGAGGCTGATGTTACCTCACAAACACAGCCAGCAGCCATTGGCCTTCCACTGCCCAATGAGGCGCTGACACTGCTGTGACCTCACAAGCACAGCACACTGTCACGGGCCTGCCACTGCCATAAACGGCACGGAGGCTGCTGTGACCTCACAAGCACAGCCAGCAGCCAGGGGCCTGCCACTGCCCGATAAGACACTGAGGCTGCTGTGACCTCACAAGCAAAGCCAGCAGCTGTGGGTCTGCCACTGGCCTACCAGGCTGTAGGAGTGTTGTGACCTGACAAGCACAGCCAGCAGCTATGGGCCTGCCACTGCCCTCAACGGCAGAGAGGCTTCTGTAACCCCACAAGCACAGCCAGCAGCCAGGGGCCTGCCACTGGCCTGTGAAGCACTTAGGCTGCTATGACCTCACGAGCCCAGGCAGCAGCTATGGGCCTACCACTGCCCTATAGGGCAGGGAGGCTGCTGTGACCTGACAAGCACAGCGAGGAGCCAGAGGCCTGCCATTGCCCTATAAGGTACAGAGACAAATGTGACCTCAAAAGGCAGGCAGCAGACGGGGCCTTCCACGGGCCTATCAGGAAATAGGACTGCTGTGACCTCACAACCACAGCCAGCAGCTATGGGCCTGCCACTGGCCTATAGGGCACTGAGGCTTCTCTGACCTCACAAGCCCACCCAGCAGTCATTGGCCTCAAACTGGCCTATCAGGCAATGAGGCTTCTGTAACCTCACAAGCAGAGCCAGCAGCAAGGGGCCTGCCACTGGCCTGTGAAGCACTGAGGCTGCTGTGACCTCACGAGCCCAGGCAGCTGCTACGGGCCTCCCACAGGCCTATGAGGCACGGAGGCTGCTGTGACCTCACAAGCACACCAAGCAGCCATTGGCCTCCCACGGGCCTATCAGGCACTGAGGCTGCTGTGACCTCACAAGCACAGCCAGCAGCCAATGCCTGCCACAGGCCTATCAGGCAATACGACTGCTGTGACCTCACAAGCACAGGCAGCAGCTATGGGCCTGCCACTGGCCTATAGGAAAAGGAGGCTGCTGTGACTTCACAAGCACAGGCAGCAGCTATGGGCCTGCCACTGGCCTATGAGGCCCCGAGACAAACGTGATCTCACAACGCAGCCAGCAGGCATGTGCCTGCCACTGGCCTATAGGGAACCAAGGCTTCTGTGACCTCGCAAGCACAGCCAGCAGCCAGAGGCCTGCCACTGGCCTGTGAAGCACTGAGGCTGCTGTGACCTCACAAGCACAGACAGCAGCTATGGGCCTGCCACTGCCCTATAGGGCACTGAGGCTGTTGTGGCCTCGCAAGCACAGCGAGGAGCCAGAGGCCTGCCATTGCCCTATAAGGTACAGAGACAAATGTGACCTCAAAAGGCAGCCAGCAGACAGGGGCCTGCCACGGGCCTATCAGGAAATACGACTGCTGTGACCTGAGAAGCACAGCCAGCAGCTACAGGCCTGCCCCTGGCCTATGAGGCACAGAGGCTGCTGTGAGGTCACAAGCACAGCCAGGAGCTGTGGGTCTGCCACTGGCCTATCAGGCACGGAGGCTGCTGTGACCTAACAAGCACAGCCAGCAGCCATTGGCCTCCCACTGGCCTATGAGGCAATGAGGCTGCTGTGACCTAACAAGCAAAGCCAGCAGCCATTAGCCTCCCACTGGCCTATGAGGCACTGAGGCTGCTGTGACCTCACAAGCACAGCCAGCAGCCATTGGCCTCCCACTGGCCTATGAGGCACTGAGGCTGCTGTGACGTCACAAGCAAAGCCAGCAGCTGTGGGTCTGCCACTGGCCTATCAGGCTGTAGGAGTGTTGTGACCTGACAAGCACAGCCAGCAGCTATGGGCCTGCCACCACCCTCAAGGGCAGGGAGGCTTCTGTAACCTCACAAGCACAGCCAGCAGCCAGGGGCCTGCCACTGACCTATCAGGCAATAGGACTGCTCTGACCTCACAAGCACAGCCAGCAGCTATGGGCCTGCCACCGCCCTATGAGGTACAGAGACAAATGTGACCTCAAAACGCGGCCAGCAGCCAGGGGCCTGCCACTGCCCTGTAAGACACTGAGGCTTCTCTGACCTGACAAGCACAGCCAGCAGCTGTGGGTCTGCCACTGGCCTATGAGGCACGGAGGCTGCTGTGACCTCACAAGCACACCAAGCAGCCATTGGCCTCCCACTGGCCTATCGGGTCCTGACGCTGCTGTGACCTCACAAGCACAGCCAAGCAGACAGGGGCCTGCCACTGGCCTATCAGGCACTGAGGCTGCTGTGACCTCACAAGCACAGCCAGCAGTGAAGGGCCTGCCATGGCGCATCAAGCACGGAGAAAGAAGGGAACACCCAAGCAGACCAGCAGCCATGGGCGTGGCAGTGCATGCCATGCATGCCATGCATGCAATGGCATGCAGGTCAAAGTGACATCATAAGACACAACCAGCAACCATGGGCCTGCCACTGCCCTTTTTGGCATGGAGAAACAAGTATCCTCACAAGCCCAGTCAGGAGGCATGGCCCTGCCACTGCCCTATCAAGCACAGAGGCAGAAGCAACCTCACAAGCAGAACAAGGACTGATGGGCCTGACTGGCCTACCAGGCCGTGAGGCAGAAGTGACATGACTATCTCATCCAGCAGTGGTGGACCTGACAATATCATTTCAGGCAGAGGGTAAAGTGATATCACAGAACACTGAAGGACCACAACAGAAAAAAAGGCACTTGGAGGCATGAGCACTGGGAAAAAAGGGCACTAGGAGACGATGCACTGCAAAAATATGCCCATGGAGGACACTATACTGGAAAAAAGGGCACTTTGGGAGCCTGCATCACAAAAATAGGCACTTGGAGGCCGCTAGGCCGGAGAAAAAGGCACTTAGATGCCCCTTCACTGCAAAAAAAAGGCACTCAGACAGCAGTGCACCTCAAACACAGGCACGCGGTGGCCCCTGAACCACAAGGAAAGGCACTCGGTGGCTCCTACAGCACAAAAAAAGGCACTCGGGGGCTGCTACAATGCAAAAAAAGGCACTCAGAGGCCCCTGAACCACAAGAAAAGGCACTCGGTGGCCTCTGAACCACAAGAAAAGGCACTTGGTGGACCCTACAGCACAATAAAAGGCACTTGGGGGCTGCTACAATGTGAAACAGTGCACCGGAGGGCCCAGCACCACCAAAAAAGGCACTCGGAGGCTCCTGCACTGGAAATAAAGGCACTTGGAGGCCCCTGCACCACAAAAAAAGTCACTCGGAAGCCCCTACATTGCAAAAAAAGGCACTTGGAGGCTACTACACTGCAAAAAAAATGCACCCTGAGGCCCCTGCACCACAACAAAAGGCACTTGGAGGCCCCTGCACCACAAAAAAACGGCACTCAGCTGCCCCTACAGTAGAAAAAAAGGCACTCGGAGGCCCCTACACCACAAAAAAAGGCACTTGGGGGCTGCTACACTGGAAAAAAGGCACTCGGAGGCCCCTTCACCAGAAACAAAGGCACTTGGAGGGCCCTGCACCACAAAAGAAGGCACTCGGAGGCCCCTGACCCACAAGAAAAGGCACTCGGAGGCCGCTGCATCACAAAAAAAGGCACTTGGAGGCTAATACACTGCAAAAAAGGCACTCGGAGGACCATGCACGGCAAAAAAAGGCACTCGGTGGCCCCGACACCACAAAAAAAGGTACTCGGGGGCTGCTACAATGCGAAAACAGGCACTCCGATGCCCCTACACCAGAAAGAAAGGCACTCAGAGGGCCCTGCAGCACAAAAAAAGGCACTCAGCTGCCCTTGCACTGGAAAAACAGGCACTCGGAGGCCTCTACATCCCAGAAAAAGGCACTCAGTGGCCCCTACACTGCAAAAAAAGGCACTCGGGGGCTACTACAATGTGAAACAAGGCACTCGGAGGGCCCTGCACCACCAAAAGAAGCACTCAGAGGCTCCTGCACTGGAAAAAGAGGCACTTGCAGGCCTGTACACCGGAAAAAAAGGCACTTGGAGGACGCTACACCACAGAGAAAGGCACTTGGGGGCTGCTACAATGCAAAAGAAGGCACTTGGAGGCCCCTGAACCACAAGAAAAGGCTCTCGGGGCCACTACACCGCAAAAAAAAGGTACATGGAGGACCACACACCCGAAAATAACAGCACTCGGTGGCCTCTGAACCACAAGAAAAGGCACTTGGTGGCTCCTACAGCACAATAAACGGCACTCGGGGGCTGCTACAATGTGAAACAAGGCACTCGGAGGGCCCAGCACCACCACAAAAAGCACTCGGAGGCTCCTGCACCACAAAAGAAGGCACTCAGAGGCCCCTACACCACCAAGAAAGGCACTCGGTGGCCCCCACATTGCAAAAAAAGGCACTTGGAGGCTACTACACTGCAAAAAAATGCACCCTGAGGCCCATGCTCAGCAAAAAAAGGCACTCAGTAGCCCCTGCATTGCAAAAAAAGGCACTCAGAGGCCTCCACACCGCAAAAAAAGGCACTCGGAGGCCTCCACACCGCAAAAAAAGGCACTTGGAGGCCGCTACACTGCAAAAAAAAAATGCACCCAGAGGCCTCGACACCACAAAAGAAAGGCACTCGGAGGACCACACCACAAAAAAAGGCACTCGGCTGCCCCTACACTGGAAAAAAAGGCACTCGGCTGCCCCTACACCACAAGATAAGGCACTCAGAGGCCCCTACAGCACAAAAAAAGGCACTTGGTGGCTGCTAAAATGCAAAAAAAGGCACTCGGAGGCTGCTACAACGCGAAAAAAGGCACTCAGAGGGCCCTGCACCACAAAAAAAAAAGCACTCGGAGGCTCCTGCACTGGAAAAAGAGGCACTTGCAGGCCTGTACACCGGAAATAAAGGCACTTGGAGGCCCACGCACCACAAAAGAAGGCACTCGGAGGCCCCTACACCACCAAGAAAGGCACTCGGTGGCCCCCACATTGCAAAGAAAGGCACTTGGAGGCTACTACACTGCAAAAAAAGGCACTCAGTAGCCCCTGCACCGCAAAAAAGGGCACTCGGAGGCCAGTGCACTGAAAAACAGGGCACTTGGAGGCCAGTGCACCGCAAGAAAAAATGCACTCAGAGGCCCCTACAGCACAAAAGAAGGCACTTGGAGCACCACACCACAAAAAAAGGCACTCGGCTGCCCCTACACCACAAAAAAAGGCACTCGGAGGCCCCTACAGCACAAAAAAAGGCACTTGGGGGCTGCTACAATGCAAAAAAAGGCACTCGGAGGCCCCTGCCACAGAAAGAAAGGAACTCGGGAGGGCCCTGCACCACAGAAGAAGGCACTCGGAGGCCCCTGCACCACAAGAAAAGGCACTCGGGGCCACTACACCGCAAAAAAAAGGTACATGGAGGACCACACCCCCCAAAATAACAGCACTCGGAGGCCCCTGAACCACAAGAAAAGGCATTCACTGGCCTATACAGCAAAATAAAAGGCACTCGGGGGCTGCTACAATGTGAAACAGTGCACCGGAGGGCCCAGCACCACCAAAAAAGGCACTCGGAGGCTCCTGCACTGGAAATAAAGGCACTTGGAGGCCCCTGAACCACAAAAAAAGTCACTCGGAAGCCCGTACATTGCAAAAAAAGGCACTTGGAGGCTACTACACTGCAAAAAAATGCACCCTGAGGCCCCTGCACCGCAACAAAAGGCACTTGGAGGGCCCTGCACCACAAAAAAAGGCACTTGGAGGCCCCTACACCACAAAAAAAGGCACTCGGAGGCTGCTACAGCACAATAAAAGGCACTTGGGGGCTGCTACAATGTGAAACAAGGTACTCGGAGGGCCCGGCACCACCAAAAAAGGCACTCGGAGGCCCCTGCACTGGGAAAAGAGCCACTTGCAGGCCTGTACACTGGAAATAAAGGCACTTGGAGGCCCCTGCACCACAAAAAAAGGCACTCGGAAGCCCCTACATTGCAAAAAAAGGCACTTGGAGGCTACTACACTGCAAAAAAATGCACCCTGAGGCCCCTGCACCGCAAAAAAAGGCACTTGGAGGCCCCTGCACCACAAAAAAAAGGCACTTGGAGGCCCCTACACCACAGAAAAAGGCACTCGGCTGCCCCTACACTGGAAAAAAAGGCACTCGGAGGCCCCTACAGCACAAAAAAAGGCACTCGGAGGCCCCTACACTGGAAAAAAGGCACTCGGAGGCCCCTTCACCAGAAACAAAGGCACTTGGAGGGCCCTGCACCACAAAAGAAGGCACTCGGAGGCCCCTGAACCACAAGAAAAGGCTCTTGGGGCCACTACATTGCAAAAAAAAGGTACATGGAGGACCACACACCCGAAAATAACAGCACTCAGTGGCCCCTGAACCACAAGCAAAGGCACTCGGTGGCTCCTACAGCACAAAAAAAGGCACTCGGGGGCTGCTACAATGTGAAACAAGGCACTCGGAGGCTCCTGCACCACAAAAGAAGGCACTCAGAGGCCCCTACACCACCAAGAAAGGCACTCGGTGGCCCCCACATTGCAAAAAAAGGCACTTGGAGGCTACTACACTGCAAAAAAATGCACCCTGAGGCCCATGCTCAGCAAAAAAAGGCACTCAGTAGCCCCTGCATTGCAAAAAAAGGCACTTGGAGGCTACTACACTGCAAAAAAATGCACCCTGAGGCCCATGCACAGCAAAAAAAGGCACTCAGTAGCCCCTGCATTGCAAAAAAAGGCACTCAGAGGCCTCCACACCGCAAAAAAAGGCACTTGGACGCCTCCACACCGCAAAAAAAGGCACTTGGAGGCCGCTACACTGCAAAAAAAAAATGCACCCAGAGGCCTCGACACCACAAAAGAAAGGCACTCGGAGGACCACACCACAAAAAAAGGCACTCGGCTGCCCCTACACCACAAAAAAAGGCACTCGAAGGCCCCTACAGCACAAAAAAAGGCACTTGGGGGCTGCTAAAATGCAAAAAAAGGCACTCAGAGGCCCCTGCACCACAAGAAAAGGCCCTCGGGGCCACTACACTGCAAAAAAAAGGTACATGGAGGACCACACCCCCTAAAATAACAGCACTCGGAGGGCCCTGAACCACAAGAAAAGGCATTCAGTGGCCTATACAGCAAAATAAAAGGCACTCGGGGGCTGCTACAATGTGAAACAGTGCACCGGAGGGCCCAGCACCACCAAAAAAGGCACTCGGAGGCTCCTGCACTGGAAAAAGAGGCACTTGCAGGCCTGTACACTGGAAATAAAGGCACTTGGAGGCCCCTGCACCACAAAAAAAGGCACTCGGAAGCCCCTACATTGCAAAAAAAGGCACTTGGAGGCTACAACACTGCAAAAAAATGCACCCTGAGGCCCCTGCACCGCAAAAAAAGGCACTTGGAGGCCCCTACACTGCAAAAAAAAAGCACTTGGAGGCCCCTACACCACAAAAAAAGGCACTCGGCTGCCCCTACACTGGAAAAAAAGGCACTCGGAGTGCCCTACACCACAAAAAAAGGCACTTGGGGGCTGCTACAATGCAAAAAAAGGCACTCGGAGTCCCCTTCACCAGAAACAAAGGCACTTGGAGGGCCCTGCACCACAAAAGAAGGCACTCGGAGGCCCCTGACCCACAAGAAAAGGCACTCGGTGGCCCCTACAGCACAATAAAAGGCACTGGGGGGCTGCTACAATGTGAAACAAGGCACTCGGAGGGCCCAGCACCATCAAAAAAGGCACTCGGAGGCCCCTGCACTGGGAAAAGAGCCACTTGCAGGCCTGTACACTGGAAATAAAGGCACTTGGAGGCACCCACATTGCAAAAAAAGGCACTTGGAGGCTACTACATTGCAAAAAAATGCACCCTGAGGCCCCTGCACCGCAAAAAAAGGCACTCGGTGGCCCCTACACCGCAAAAAAAGGCACTTGGAGGCCTCTACAACACCTTCCACTGCCCTATCAGACACAGAGGCTCATGTGACCTCACAAGGGCAGGAAGCCGCCAGGGGCCTGCCAGTGGCCTGTCAGGCACTGGTACTTCTGTGAGCTCACAAGCAGAGTCAGCAGCCATGGGCATCCCACTGCCTGATGAGGCACTGAGACAAAGGTGACCTCAAAATGCAGCCAGCACGCAGAGGCCTGCCACTGGCCTATCAGGCAATAGGACTGCCGTGACCTCAAAAGGACAGCCAGCAGCCAATGGCCTCGCACTGGCCTATCAGGCAATAGGACTGCTGTGACCTCATGAGCACAGCCAGCAGGTATGGACCTCCTACTGGCTATCAGGCACTCAGACTGCTGTGACCTCACAAGCACAGCAAACAGCCAGGGGCCTGCCACTGGCCTATCAGGCACAGAGGCTGCTGTGACCTCACAAGCACAGCCAGCAGTGAAGGGCCTGCCACTGGCCTATAGGGAACGGAGGCTGATGTTACCTCACAAACACAGCCAGCAGCCATTGGCCTTCCACTGCCCAATGAGGCGCTGACACTGCTCTGACCTCACAAGCACAGCACACTGTCACGGGCCTGCCACTGCCATAAATGGCACGGAGGCTGCTGTGACCTCACAAGCACAGCCAGCAGCCAGGGGCCTGCCACTGCCCGATAAGACACTGAGGCTGCTGTGACCTCACAAGCAAGGCAGCAGCTATGGGCCTGCCACTGGCCTGTGAAGCACTGAGGCTGCTATGACCTCACGAGCCCAGGCAGCAGCTATGGGCCTACCACTGCCCTATAGGGCAGGGAGGCTGCTGTGACCTGACAAGCACAGCGAGGAGCCAGAGGCCTGCCATTGCCCTATAAGGTACAGAGACAAATGTGACCTCAAAAGGCAGCCAGCAGACGGGGCCTTCCACGGGCCTATCAGGAAATAGGACTGCTGTGACCTCACAAGCACAGCCAGCAGCTATGGGTCTGCCACTGCCCTACAGGAAAAGGAGGCTGCTGTGACCTCACAAGCACAGCGAGCAGCCAGAGGCCTGCCACTGCCCTATAAGGTACAGAGACAAATGTGACCTCAAAAGGCAGCCAGCAGACAGGGGCCTGCCATGGGCCTCTCAGGAAATAGGACTGCTATGACCTTACAAGCACAGCCAGCAGCTACGGGCCTCCCACAGGCCTGTGAGGCACAGAGGCTGCTGTGACCTCACAAGCACAGCCAGCAGCCAAGGGCCTGCCACTAGCCTATACAGCACGGAGGCTGATTTGACCTCACAAGCCGAGCCAGCAGCTATCGGCCTGCCACTGCCCTATAGGGCACTGAGTCTTCTCTGACCTCACAAGCACAGCCAGCAGCCAGCAGCCAGGGCATCCCACTGGCCTATGCGGCACTGAGGCTGCTGTGACCTCACAAAAACAGCCAGCACCCAGGTGCCTGCCCCTGGCCTATCATGCAATGGGACTGCTGTGACCTCACAAGCACACCCAGCAGCCAGGGTCCTGCCACTGGCCTATAGGGAACGGAGGCTGCTGTGACCTAACAAGCACAGCCAGCACCCAGAGGCCTGCCACTGGCCTATCAGGCACTGGTACTTCTGTGACCTCACAAGCACAGACAGCAGCTATGGGCCTTCCACTGCCCTATATGGCACGGAGGCTTATGTGACCTTACAAGTACAGTCAGCAGCCATTGGCCTGCCACTGGCCTGTGAAGCACTGAGGCTGCTGTGATCTCACAAGGACAGCCAGCAGCCGGGGGCCTGCCACTGAGCTATCAGGAAAGGGTCCTTCTGTGACCTCAAAAGTACAGCCAGCAGCCATGGGCATCCCACTGGAGTATGAGGCACTGAGACAAAGCTGACCTCAAAATGCAGCCAGCAGCCATGGGCCTGCAACTGGCCTATGAGACACTGAGGCTGCTGAGACATCACAAGTACAGCCAGCAGCCAAACAAGAATAAGGAGAAAAACAGCTTGCCTCAGAAAGACGATGAGACCCAATCAGGAGCAGGAGACCCCAGACCAAAAAATTGCTATTGGTCTAACTATCGCGTGAAGGGTGGGAACTGGAAGTCGAAAAGACTATAATTACCCAAGATTTGTTTATGTTAGGGTCCCTCTTCGGAGGCACCCAGCTCGAGCTGTAATTACTGCACGCGCATGATTAAAATTATCTAATTTGTTTTGATTTGGCTCTGAACTTTACTTGCGGGAACCTAGGGTCGAGCCCTGTTATGGTGGCCGACAAGCCTATTTTCCATAACAGTTTGGCACACCAGATGGGACCCTAGGCGACCACTGTCGGGGCCTCTCATCTCCAAACAATCATCTGGCGCCATCGGGTGAGTTCACCTGGGATCTTTGGCAACGAGAGGCACCGAGAAGGTGAGTCTTAAACTCCCGCCTAAATTCTAAAATCTAGTCTGGTAACAGTGCACTGAAGAGGTACGCGGGCTGATCACCGTAAGGCATACCAGGTGTGTGTGTGGGGGGTGTACGCGGGCTGGCCACTGTAAGGCATACCAGGGGGACAGGTAGGAGTCCCATCCCCAGGGTTAGAGTGGGTTTTAAGTCCCAGCTCGGTTCGGCCGGAGGAGGGGTGTGCAGCCTGATCAGCATAAGGCGCACTGCAAAACTATAAGACCGAAATCTAGAGTCACTGTGACTGGTGTGAGTGTAAACAGTACCGTGTGTTTGCGTGTGTGTGTGTGAGTGCGTGTAGCCTGGGAACCGATTGGGGCACCCGTCGACTGAGAAGCCGCCCGCTGCGAAGGGACAGCAGTCCTAGCAGTTAAAGACTCGGGTGGTGTGAGTGTGGTTCCCAGGGAGCGAGAGAAAGAGAAAGAGAGAAATAGTGCGTGTGATCACACCAGCTACAGCATCTGGTGTTACCGGTAAGGAAGTGCACTGCCTGATTTGCTTAAGACGCACTTTTCAGGAACTCAATATGGGAAATAATTTTGGCATAGAAAAGGGGACGCCCTTAGCCGAAATTTTGGTAAACTGGAGTAAGATTGATGGTACCAAAACTTTAGGGAGAAAAAGGTTAGTCCAACTATGTCAGGAGGATTGGCCGTTCCTGACTAAGGAAGGTAATCTGGCAGAGCGATGGCCGCCCCAGGGGACCTTCGGTTACCAGGAACTAACTTTCCTGCGTCATCATTTGGAGAACAGGTTCCCCAGACAAATGGATTACTGGTATCTATGGGACAACTGGGCATTTGCTAGACGAAAAGAGGCGCCTAGGAAAGAGAGAATCTTTCCTCAGAATGCTGTAAGTACCGCAGCTGCTGAAACGCTTGTGGAAACTATTCCACCCTATGCGCTACCCTCTGCTTCAGCTTCCCTATACCCCCGCTTGCCTTCCGCCCCCGCCTTTCAAGCTCCTCTGGAAGGCCTTCCTGTGCCAGGAGTGCCCCCACCCGATCTGGAAGGGGTACCTCGGGTCGCCACTACACGAGTTTACCGACCCTGGAGACCCCAAGATTTAATTATATGGAGTCAACGGCTCCCCAGACTTGGGGATGATCCAGAAAGAGTGTTACAAATCATAAGGGGAATTATGCGGGCGTATGGCCCTACCTGGGGAGATGTACAAACACGCCTTGAATCTGTGTTCACTCCAGATGAAAGGTGCTCAATTTTGGATGCAAACCGCCGTTGGGCAGCAAAGGGGGGTGTCGGGACTGCTCAAACAGCCTGGCCAGCTGTGGACCCCGGATGGAATCATAATGTAGATGCAGATTACAGGCAGTTGCAATTAGCCAGAGAGGGCTTAGAAGAAGCTATACCTTTGGCAGGACAAAAGACTGCAAATTGGTCTAAAGTAAGGGAGTGTCAGCAACAGGCAGAGGAACACCCCTCGGCTTACTTTGCTAGGCTAATTAAGCAAGTCAGAATGTATGGGGGAGGACTAGACCCAGAAGCTGAGGCTAACAGGCCGCTAATGATTTCCACATTTGTAGACCAAGCAGCCCCGGACATTAAAAAGTAGTTTTCCAAACATGTCCCTGACTGGCCAGGAAAGCGAATGGATGAAATATTACGTTTAGCCACATTTGTGTATAACAGTCGAGAGGAGGAGAGGGCAAAAGAAAAGAGACAGCAAAAAAGAGAGGAAGTTAGTGTGTTAGCAGCTGTGTTAAGAGATGGATTTAGAGGACCCAGGGGGAGGGGACGTGAAAGAGCCAGGAGAGATAGATGGAGTCAAAGTGAATGTGCTGTACAGTCAGGAGTTAATGATGTTTGTTATAATTGTGGGGAACAAGGACACTGGCAGCGGGAGTGCCCAGTGAGGCCCCGTGTAGTTAGGAACAGAGGAACCGGCATGAGACAATCAAACACTAAGGAGGAGACCAGGCGATTCCCAGTCAATCCACAATGAGAGGAAACAGGAGACTCAGAAAATACTGTGGAAATTGGAGTAAATTTATGGGATGTAGATTTGGATTTTGAGGGTCACGTAATGGCAAATACAGAAGGTTTAGAAGTTCCCTTTCTAGTGGATACTGGAGCCACCCTTTCCCTTTTAAATTTTGAGCCTAAAGGATGCAAATCATCAGATAAAATAGTGATGCAAGGAGTGATGGGAAAGGGCAAACGAAGTTATCTAAGCCCTTATTACTCACTATTGGGGGTAAAACAGTGTGGGGACGTTTTATAATTTCCACAGACGCACCTATATGCCTTTTGGGGAGGGATCTCCTGCAAGCCTTGGATACTCAGATCTGCTTACAGCCGGAAGGGACAAAGCTAATAATTATGGGTTCGTGTGTTCTGGCTAAGACACCAGAACCAGAGTCAACTAATCTGCAAATTCCAACAGGTTTAGAATCAGTTTCTAAAAAATTATGGAGCTCTTCAGGAATGGATGTGGGACTACTGAAATCAGCCAGTCTAGTCTCGATAAAAACAAAGGGGGGATTGCCTCCTGCAGTTAAACAATATCCTATCCCGAAGGAAGCAGAGAAGAGTATCCAAAAACAAATTGATCATTATCTGAAAATGGGTATCCTTAGAGTCTGTGAATCCCCATATAACACCCCAATTCTGCCAGCTAAAAAGAACAGGCAAGATGCTGATGGTGATCCAGAGTATCGCTTTGTACAAGACTTAAGGGCTATAAACGAACATGTAGTTGCTCCACATCCAGTAGTCCCCGACCCATCAACCATTTTACTACAGATACCCCATTGGGCAACTTATTTTACTGTGATTGACCTAACAGCAGCCTTTTTTAGTATACCAATAGCTGAAGATAGCCAAGATCTCTTTGCTTTCACTTGGAAGGGACAACAATTAACTTGGACAAGGCTGCCACAGGGATTTACTGGGTCTCCGACTATTTTTTCGCATATACTTAAAAATGACCTCTCAGATATCGAACTTCCAGGACATTCTGTATTAATACAATATGTAGATGATTTGTTATTAGCAAGTAAAGATTATGAGACATGTTTGAAAGATACTGTTTCTCTATGTAACGCTCTTGCAGAAAAAGGGCATCGAGCATCTCTGTCTAAACTCCAGCTGTGTCAAAGAGAGGTAAAATATTTGGGTTTTATCTTAAGAGAAAGACACAGGTTAGTTGATCCAGAATGAGTAAAGACAATTCTTGATATGCCTCGTCCTGTAACAAAAAAACAGCTTAGGGGATTTTTAGGAGCTGTAGGATTCTGCCAACCGTGGATTCCTGGGTTAGCAGAACTTACTAAGCCTCTGGTACAGGCAACAAAAAAGGAGGAGATAGAGCCTTTGGCCTGGGGCCCAAGGCCCCAGGGAAGGGGAGAAAGCTTTTACATCTGTGAAAAAAGCGTTGGTTTCAGCCCCTGCTCTCGGGTTACCAGATTATAGCAAACTATTTGAATTATTTGTCCATGAGCGACAGGGAGTAGCAAGTGGGGTACTCACCCAAAAACTAGGCCCTCACCGTAGACCAGTGGCCTGTTACTCCACGCAACTAGATGAGGTAGCTAAAGGCACTCCAGGATGCATCAGAGCAATAGCAGCTACTGCAGCTCTTATTGAAAAAAACATGACCTGTGGTTTTGGGTCATTCATTGACTGTGTATGTGCCACATGAAGTAGAACTGTTAATGAAGCAATATGCGACTCAAGCACTATCCCCACAGAGAGCTGACCGCTATGAACTGATAATACTGCATGCAGATAATGTGACTTTAAAAAGATGCAATATTTTGAATCCAGCAACGCTATTGCCTCAACCGGAGGACAGAGAGCCACATCATTCCTGTGAGCAGGTGGTGGTCAGCTCGAGCAAGCCCCGGGAGGACCTTAAAGAAGAACCTTTGGAGAACCCGGACTTAGTTCTGTTTACAGATGGGTCATCCTATTATTTGGACAGAAGACGTCACTCCAGCTATGCTGTCACTAACGTCTTTGAGGTGCTTGAGGCCAATCCTTTGTCTCCATCAGTAAGTGCTCAAGGAGCAGAATTAATAGCATTGCCCCAAGCAGCAAAATATAGGTAAGAGCTTGCGGGTAAATATCTATACCGACTCTAAATATGCATTTGGAGTGTGTCATGCAACAGGGTTGTTATGGAAAGAACGAGGATTCTTTTCGTCATCAGGAAAGAAATTAGCTAATGGAGAAGAAATACGTAATTTGCTGGAAGCAGTTCAACTGCCCAAAGAAATTGCGGTAATACACTGCCCAGCCCATACTAAAGACACTACAGAAATTAGCAGAGGAAATGCTCTAGCCAACGCTGCTGCGAGGGCTGCAGCTCGACAACCTCTGAGAGAATGTATGGGGGCAGTTCCAAGGATGGACCAGAGTGAGTGGCCAAACTTAATAGACCCCAAAACTATGTATGAAAAAGAGTGCTCAGTGGAAGAGAAAAAACAATGGGAACAGTGGGAAGCAAAACAAAATGATGATGGAATATGGACAATTGGGGAAAAACCAATTCTACCAAAAAAATATTTAATTACTATAGCTAGGTGGTTTCACGATAAAGCTCATGGGGGAGCCGAGGCAATAGCTAAACAGGTACAGAAAGTATGGGCTGCTCCAGGAATTTATGCAGCTGCTGCAAGAATAACGAATAGCTGCCCGACCTGCCTGAAGTTTTCAAATAACAAGCCAAGCTCAGATTTGGGGGGGGCGACCATGGGCTTTCTTCCCTTTCCAGAAGCTGCAAATAGATTATGCAGATATGCCATCTGTCTATGGATACAAACACTTGTTAGTGATAGTAGATCAGTTATCAGGCTGGGTAGAAGCTTTCCCAACAAGAAAGGCTGACACAGGGGGAGTGGTAAAAGCCTTACTGAAGGAAATCATACCCAGGTATGGGGTCCCAGAAGCCATTGATTCAGACAGGGGTGCCCATTTTACAGCAAGCATAATCAATCAGTTATACAAATCGTTAGGAATAAAAAGAAACCTACATGCTCCTTATCACCCACAATCTTCAGGACAAGTAGAAAGAATGAATAGAACATTAAAAGAGAAAATAGCAAGAATATGCACACATGCTAGCCTAAAATGGCCAGAGGCATTAAACTTAGCTCTATGGGATGTTTGAAATTCTCCACGGCAACCCATAGGACTAACACCAGCAGAAATTCTTTTTGGGAGACATTTAGCGATACCAGGGACTTATATCCCTGCTAAGACCAGCCTATTAGACGGAGATGAATGAGTGACACAATATGTACTAGCCTTACAAGAACAGTTTAAGGCCTTGCAAAATCAGGCTCAGTGGTTTCAGCCGGTGCCATCAGACATTCAGGCACATGATATACAGCCTGGAGATAAAGTGCTGAAAAAGGTATTCTCGCGAAAAACAAAACTAGAACCAAAATGGGAAGGACCCTATACTGTATTGTTAAGTTCTTACTACGCTGTTAAAATTCTAGGAAAAGAGAATTGGATTCACCACTCTCACGTGAAACGAGTGACAGTCCAAGAAGCAAACACAGCAGAGCTTGCAGCAGAACAATGAAGACAACCACGTAAAGCTCGATGGGATACACGACTTCCCCAGGGTAATCTGTTGGGACTCGCCTCACTAACACAAATCTCTTTCCTTTACTGCACCCTGCAGGATGGCAGGCAGAAGTGCCGTGCTCATGTTGCTGTTTCAAACCCTGGCAATGCTACTTTCCCTAAGCTGTGGTCAAAGAACCTTAGAGTGGCCATGGTCCCAGGCCCGTGTTAAGTATACCGGAAGTATGGGATTAAATTCTGATAAAAACTTAAACCTCTCAACCCTGGTCATGCATGGAACTGAAGTATACTCAGAAAATGAATGGAGCTGGGATAATACTAACCAACTTCCCCAACTCCTGGGAGGGACAGGAAAGGAAATAAAGAGGGTGTCGAGTGATCGGCGGGTCCACCCATGAGAAGGCAACTCAAATCTCTCTCACTAAAATCAAATCAAATGAAAAAGAAAGGAAAATTTGTGCCAGTGAAAACCTGGATTGCTGGTACAATTTTACCTTAGAACAGCCTGTTTTAATAGTTTGCCTGTGGTCTCACCACAATGTGGGACTATCATTTAAATTTAAATTTAACTGATTTAAATTTAACCACTGAGGCTGCTGTGACCTCACAAGCACAGCGAGTAGCCAGGGACCTCCCACTGCCCTATAAGGTACAGAGACAAATGTGACCTCAAAAGGCAGCCAGCAGACAGAGGCCTGCCATGGGCCTATCAGGCAATAGGACTGCTGTGACCTTACAAGCACAGCCAGCAGCTACGGGCCTGCCACTGCCCTATGAGGCACGGAGGCTGCTGTGACCTCACGAGCCCAGGCAGCACCAAGGGGCCTGCCACTGGCGTGTGAAGCACTGAGACTAATGTGACCTCATGAGCCCAGGCAGCAGCTATGGGCCTGCCACTGGCCTATGAGGCACTGAGGCTGCTGTGACCTCACAAGCACACCAAGCAGCCATTGGCCTCCCACAGGCCTATCAGGCACTGAGGCTGCTGTGACCTCACAAGCACAGCCAGCAGCCAAGGGCCTGCCACAGGCCTATCAGGCAATACGACTGCTGTGACCTCACAAGCACAGCCAGCAGTGAAGGGCCTCCCTCTGGCCTATAGGAAAAGGAGGCTGCTGTGACCTCACAAGCACAGGCAGCAGCCATTGGCCTCCCACTGCCCGATGAGGCGCTGATGCTGCTGTCAACTCAGAAGCACAGTAAACAGTCAGGGGCCTGCCACTGCCCTCAAGGGCATGGAGGCTGCTGTGACCTCAGAAGTCCAGCCAGCAGCTATGGGCCTGCCACTGCCCTATAGGGCACTGAGGCTCCTCTGACCTCACAAGCCCACCCAGCAGTCATTGGCCTCGAACTGGCCTATCAGGCACTGAGGCTTCTGTAACCTCACAAGCACAGCCAGCAGCAAGGGGCCTGCCACTGGCCTGTGAAGCACTGAGGCTGCTGTGACCTCACGAGCCCAGGCAGCAGCTATGGGCCTGCCACTGGCCTATGAGGCACGGAGGCGGCTGTGACCTCAAAAGCACACCAAGCAGCCATTGGCCTCCCACTGGCCTATGAGGCACTGAGGCTGCTGTGACCTCACCAGCACAGCCAGCAGCCAAGGGCCTGCCACAGGCCTATCAGGCAATACGACTGCTGTGACCTCACAAGCACAGGCAGCAGCTATGGGCCTGCCACTGGCCTATGAGGCACTGAGGCTGCTGTGAGCTCACAAGCACAGTCAGCAGCCAGGGGCCTGCTGCTGGCCAATCAGGCTCTAGGAGTGTTGTCACCTGACAAGCACAGCCAGCAGCTAGGGGCCTTCCACTGGCCTATCACGCATTGAGGCTGCTGTGACATCAAAAGCATACCAAGCAGCCATTGGCCTCCCACGGGCCTATGAGGCACTGAGGCTGCTGTGACCTCACAAGCACAGCCAGCAGCCAAGGGCCTGCTACAGGCCGATCAGGCATTGGGACTGCTGTGACCTCACAAGCACACCCAGCAGCTATGGGCCTGCCACTGGCCTATGAGGCACTGAGGCTGCTGTGACCTCACAAGCACAGTCAGCAGCCAGGGGCCTGCTGCTGGCCTATCAGGCTCTAGGAGTGTTGTCACCTGACAAGCACAGCCAGCAGCTATGGGCCTGCCACTGGCCTATAGGGAACTGTAGGGAACGGCGATCGGAAGATCTCGCGATGGCACGGAAAGAGGAAGGAAGAGGAAGGATATGACGTAGAGATAGCAGTATGCTTGTAGGTATATAAGCAAATACATGCGTACAATAAACGCCATTTGCAGCATCCTCATATTGGTGTCAGTGCTCATTGGCCCGGAGGCTGGGGGAGCCTCCGTGCCGTCTCAGGCGAACGGGAGATTGTCGCATCAGAAGGCGACAAGTGGTGACCCCGACGTGATAGCTGAGACGGCGGACCGCAGGCGGTCGAGAGGTTCCGGATCATGGACGCGGTACTTAAGGTTGTACGCGTGGGTGCCTGGGAATGGGTGCTCTCTATGAGAGCGAATGCAGTTGCGAACTGCGTCGGGCGGCTCCTGAAAGATGGAGCGATAGTTAGACCAGGGGACATTTTTTCCCCTTCTAACTGGGAGAAGTGCACTCGAGCACTTGCTCAGAGAGCTATGGCCACTAAGAAGGCCGCAGAGCTTAAGACGTGGGGAGATATAACGATCATTTTAGAAAGGACTAGGGAGGAGCTTGAGACCTGGCAGGCTGCCCGCGCGGCGCTACACATGTCCGCGGAAATGGCAACACAGACAGCAGCGAACGCAGAGGAGCGAACGGAGGCGATAGAGGGAGAGGCGATAGTAGGGGATGAAGTGAAAACGGAGAGTGTGGAAACAGACATAAAGGAGGAGGCGGTTAATCAAGATCCAGAGCGGGGAGAGGGGGAGGCAAAAACTCCAGAGGCTTACCCAATAACGCCCTCTTCTCCGCCTCCGCCGCGGTATCCATGGAAAGAGATGAGGGCGATGGAAGGGGGAGAACTAGGAGAACCAGGAGACCTTTGTGGAGACCGAGATATGAAAAAGCCAGAGGCGGGTAGAGGAAAAGAAAGCAAGGTGAAAGTGGAGGAGGCAGAAGAAAAGGAAAGACCGATTATAGTGGATGATCCCCGAGACTGGCTACCGGGGGCCATGATTCGGGTGCAGTGGGAGGACGAAAGAAGAGAAGAAGCAGGGGAAAGACCAGAAGCAGGGGAAAAACCGAGGGTGCCGCACCCGGGAAAAGATGGCGCTGGCCGAGAGAGGAGTGGGCGTCGACCAGCATTGCGGAAGGAGGAGACTGAAGACTCAGGTGCAGCAACTAGGGCGGAGTTCCCCCGCCGCAGTCAGAGGCGAAGAAAAAAAAAAAAAAAAAAAAAAAAAAGAGGAGGAGGAAAGTTACAAGAGATATGGAGCAGATGTTTATGCTGCTTACAGCTCTGGAAGAAGAAACAGCTAAACAAAGAGGGCTATCAGAGGCAATAGCTAAACAAAGAGGGCTATTAGAGGCAATAGCTAAACAAAGAGGGCTATCAGAGGCAGCAGCTAAACAAAGAGGGCCATCAGAGACAGCAGGTTTCACCCAAGCGGGAGGGGGAAAAGAAATTCCCCTAACAGACTGGAAACTGATAGCGACGGAATGTGCCCTGAGTGGCCTCAAATTTCGTGCGCCAATAGGGGCCTTCCCAGTACGAGTTGCCCCGGGGGGGGGGGCAGTGGAATGGATGCCCCTCGATCCAAAGACGGTACAACAGCTATTGAAAGCAGTGCAAGAACAGGGCCTGCGACACCCGGTGACACAGACACTGCTGGACGCGGCGCACGCGGGAGGCCTAATACCGTGGGATTGTCGCGCCCTCGCGCGACTGGTTTTATCGCCCACGATGGTCCTTATGTGGAAAGAAGCGTGGACCTCGCGCTTGCAGCAGGCGTTGATGGCCGCACAGGCAGACCCGCAGAACCCACTGGGCCAATCCACCCTAATGCGGTTAAGAGGAAATGATGCAGCCATGGCTACACCCCAGCAGCAGGCAGCGGGCCTGAGACCTCGGGAGATACTGGTGGCAACAGAAGCATCTCGAAAGGCCTTTGATGATATTGGGCCACTGCTGCAGCAGGCAGACCCATGGACGACTGTGAAGCAGAGAGTGGGAGAGCCGTTTGACAAGTTTTGTGACAGGCTACAGGCAGCAGTAGAACTTGCATCTTTACCAGACGCTGCAAAAGGAGCGGTGATGTTGGAATGTATCAAACAACAGGGCAACGAGTTGACAAAAGAAATCCTAAGAACAGCGCCTAAGGGAGCAAGTCTAGGGCAGACGATCAAGTACGTATTAGAACACCGGGACAAGACCACAGCCCTACAGATTGCTGCAGCAGTTATGGCAATGCCGGAGGTTAGAGCTAGAGGAGGTCCAAAAGGAGGCCCATGCTTTGGCTGCGGGCGAATGGGCCATTTGAGAGCACAGTGCACGAATAAGGGAAGTTACGCGCGCCCAACAAGGGGTATGGGGAGCCTTACATGCTGGGCCTGTGGAAAACCAGGACACAGAGCACGAGATTGTCGGCGGTCGGGAAACGAGAAGCGGGGAGGGCAACTAGGGGGCCACCCCTCCCCGGTGAGCCGGCCTCAAGTAGCCCCCGTCAACAACAACACACCGCTGATGGACAGCTCCAGCGACCAAACTCCGAAGGGAAACCCCGCGTGGCCCTGGTCTTAGGGTGTGAGAAGAGACCCCGAGTGAAAGCGCATCTGATAGGCCCACCAGGGGCGGGTCGTCCTAGCATCCCCTTAATAATGATGCTAGATACGGGGGCAGATGTTACATGTGTACCCTCGTGGTTGTGGCCATCGAGTTGGCCAGCAAAAGTGGCAAGCTCGTTAGATGGAGTGGGAGGCAGGGCGGAGGCTATGATTTCTGAAACCGATATCACAATTGTATTGGAGGACCCGGATAGGCCTGCTCAGATCATCCGTGTGCGGCCGTACATAACTGCCATAGGGGAACCATTGTTAGGGCGAGATGCCTTATTGCAAAGCGGCTTTCACCTGACAAATTTAGGGTAAGGGCCACTGCCTACCTCCTCGGGGCTCATTTCGCTGTCCCGCTGACATGGTGCTCCAATGAGCCTGTGTGGGTAGAGCAGTGGCCATTGACAGCGGACAAATTGGCGGCTGCCCGACAAATAGTAAGTAGAGAATTAGAGCAGGGACACCTGGAGGAAAGCCACAGTCCCTGGAACACTCCTATATTTGTGATACACAAAAAGGATAAGTCTGAATTTCGGTTACTGCACGACCTACGAGCGGTAAATCAGCAGATGGAAGCGATGGGTGCCCTCCAGCCGGGGTTGCCACTACCATCAGCAATACCAAAGAATTGGCCAGTGGTGGTGATGGATATCCAAGATTGCTTTTTCTCTATACCATTAGCCCCTCAGGACAAAGCTCGATTTGCCTTCACACTGCCCTCAGAGAATCTGCAGGAGCCAGCAGCGCGATATCAATGGACAGTCCTCCCGCAGGGCATGAAAAATTCACCTACGATTTGTCAGGCGGCAGTAGCTAAGGTATTGCAGCCGATAAGAGCGCAGTTCCCGCGCGCGCTTATCATCCATTACATGGACGACCTCCTAATAGCTGCAGAGACCCAGCAAGAAACCGATCAGGCAGAACAGGCAGTAATTAACTGCCTAAATGAAGCGGGATTGTACGTCCGGAAAGCGAAAACGCAAAGGGGAGAATCTGTCAACTATCTGGGAACCACCATCCTCCCCAGAGCTGTAGTCCCACAGCCGATAAAGCTCAATAAAGAGATACGAACGTTGCATGATGTACAGCAATTGGTTGGAGCTCTCCAATGGCTGCGAGGGCTGATAGGTATTCCCAAGGAGTGGATGGAGCCACTGTTCGAGTTGCTCAAGGGCCACAAACCCTGGGAACCGAGGCAGATGACACCGAACGCGTTAGAAGCCCTCCGAAAAATAGAAGATCTCATGGCAAAGGGCGGAGTAACGAGATACGACCCGGCCAGACCAATCAATCTGTACGTGGCAGTTACAAGAACAGGAGCCATAGGCGTTCTAGGACAAGGGACACCGGAGCGTCCGGAAGTCGTATGGTGGATAGTGTCAAACCAAATAAGTACGGCATACGTCACAATCGTAACAGCGTTGGCACAGATGATACAGAAGGGACGAACCGCCACCGTTCGGCACTTCGCGAAGGAGCCTGAGTCCATTTACCTGCCGGTAAAAAGGAGTCAATGGGACAGCGTGGTCCAGAAACAAGATAGTATAGCAATAGCTTTAGAAGGATTCCCAGGAACAATCAGGTTATCGCCTGTGCTGGAGATGTATACACACCTCTCCGTCCTTCGGCCCCATCTGAAAGCCCGAGTGCTACAGCGACCTGCACCAGGGCGCACAGTGTTCACCGACGCGTCATCGGTGACCAGGGCAGCGGTTGTTGTGTGGCAAGATCAAAAGGCCCAATGGCACCGAGTGAAGATCAGCGAGCCGGACAGTAGTGTACAGCATCTAGAGGCCCGAGCTGTGGCGCAGGCATTGCAAATGTGGCCAGAAGAGCATTTGAATGTAGTGACAGACTCCATGTTCGTCTTTAAATTGTTACACAACAAGTCGTATCCCGGATGGGCCGGATCGCCCATTGCGCTAATGCTAGAAGAAGCCCTACAACAACGGCGGGCCACTGCCTCTGTTATTCATGTTCGGAGTCATGAGGCAATCCAAGCAGTGTACCAAGAAGGCAACAATAAAGCCGATCAAGCGGCCAAAGGTGTGTGGACAGTCGCAGAAGCAAGGCAGGTGCACGACCTTCTCCATGTTGGTGCAAAAGCACTGGCAAAAAGCTGCAACATCGCCCTCACCACGGCTCGTGAAGTGGTTGCGGCTTGCCCGTATTGCCAAAAAACCCCCCTGTGGGGCGCCGGCATCAACCCCAGGGGGCTGAAAGGAAACCAAATATGGCAAACGGACTTCACAATGTGCCAGCGACTTCGACCACGGCCCTGGCTGGCTGTCACAGTAGACACACACAGCGGTATCATCGTTGCGACCCAACATAAACGAGTCACAGCGCGGGCGGCACAGTTGCATTGGCACACGGCAATGGCCTGGCTGGGTGCCCCAGAAACTATTAAAACAGACAACGGCACGTGTTTCACAGCGCAAAGCATGAGAGAATGGGCCGTACGGTGGGGAATTAAGCTAGTACACGGTATTGCCTATAATAGCACAGGTCAAGCCATTGTCGAGCGAGCAAACCGCACTTTAAAGCAAAGGATCGAGATTCTTGGGGAGGGGGAGGGATATACACAAAGAATCCCCGCGCACAAACAATCAGAAATAATTATGCGCGCCTTATTCGGTCTGAATCAGTTCATCAGGGGGGAGGAGAACAAGACGCCAGCGGAAAAGCATTGGGTGGTCCGAGCGATGCACGAGGGACCAGACGTAAAGGTTCGAATCCCGGAAAAAGGGGAATGGGAAGAGGGGTGGCAGCTGGTAACCCAAGGACGAGGGTATGCAGCGGTCAGGCAGGGAGAAATGGTAAGATGGGTCCCTATGAAGTGGGTACGCCCAGACCTCAGGGCAAGGACAAGACAGGAAGCAGAGAGTCAGGTGAATTAATGAATGTCTGAGTTTTATTGCAGGGGAGGACCACCCTGAAAAGCTGATGATCCCTTCTAGCAGCAAAGACAGCAGACAGGAGAAGAAGAACAGACGAGAAAAGGCGCGTGAAACCACAAGAAGAACGCGTAACCAGAAAACCCGAGAAGATGGCAGGGGGAGCAACCCAAGTAGCTCTCCTTGTAGCGATGCTGGGACTGGGACTCCAAGGGGTGAAAGGCGAACCAATGTTAGTGAAATGGGGTAGTAACAATCTATGACTCACCTGGCAAACCGGACAGGAAATAAGCAATTTTGCCTGACGTTGGTGGGTGCGGGGCAGCCCTTTTAAGACATGCTTAATAGGGGTCCCATTGAATTTGACCGTAGACCTACCAAAGCTGAGAGAGCATTGACACGCTGAATGCGTCATTGCCCTGGGACCCGCAAGAGCTTGACCTTCTGGGTTCAGTAGTGGTAATTGGCTTGGGCTAGGACCATGGGCCAGGCAATTACTAATAGAAGAGTTGCACCTGCTACTGATGCTCGTGCTAGGTATATTAGTATGTAGACTAGTGTTTAGATGCTTGGTAAGACAACTGCTAGAAAAGGAGTGGTCCCACCCACACCCACACTATGAACGCTTAACCCGCGACACGGCAATTTAAAGCAAATAGCATAGTCAAAGCATGGGGAGGGGGAGATGTAGGGAACGGCGATCGGAAGATCTCGCGATGGCACGGAAAGAGGAAGGAAGAGGAAGGATATGACGTAGAGATAGCAGTATGCTTGTAGGTATATAAGCAAATACATGCGTACAATAAACGCCATTTGCAGCATCCTCATATTGGTGTCAGTGCTCATTGGCCCGGAGGCTGGGGGAGCCTCCGTGCCGTCTCAGGCGAACGGGAGATTGTCGCATCAGAAGGCGACAGGGAACAGAGGTTGATGTGACCTCACAAGCACAGCCAGCAGCCATTGGCCTGCCACTGTCCAAACAGGCACTCAGGCTTCTTTCACCTCACCAGCACACCAAGCAGCCATTGGCCTCCCTCTGGCCTACAGCAAAAGGAGGCTGATGTGACCTCAGAAGCACAGCGAGTAGCCAGGGACCTCCCACTGCCCTATAAGGTACAGAGACAAATGTGACCTCAAAAGGCAGCCAGCAGACAGAGGCCTGCCATGGGCCTATCAGGAAATAGGACTGCTGTGACCTTACAAGCACAGCCAGCAGCTACGGGCCTGTTCACTGGCCTATGAGGCACGGAAGCTGCTGTGACGTCACGAGCCCAGGCAGCACCAAGGGGCCTGCCACTGGCCTGTGAAGCACTGAGGCTGCTGTGACCTCACGAGCACAGTCAGCAGCTATGGGCCTGCCACTGGCCTATGAGGCACTGAGGCTGCTGTGACCTCACAAGCACACCAAGCAGCCATTGGCCTCCCACAGGCCTATCAGGCACTGAGGCTGCTGTGACCTCACAAGCACAGGCAGCAGCCAACGTCCTGCCACAGGCCTATCAGGCAATACGACTGCTGTGACCTCACAAGCACAGCCAGCATCTATGGGCCTGCCACTGGCCTATAGGAAAAGGAGGCTGCTGTGACCTCACAAGCACAGGCAGCAGCCATTGGCCTCCCACTGCCCGATGAGGCGCTGATGCTGCTGTCAACTCAGAAGCACAGTAAACAGTCAGGGGCCTGCCACTGCCCTCAAGGGCATGGAGGCTGCTCTGACCTCAGAAGCCCAACCAGCAGCTATCGGCCTGCCACTGCCCTATATGGCACTGAGGCTTCTCTGACCTCAGAAGCCCACCCAGCAGTCATTGGCCTCGAACTGGCCTATCAGGCACTGAGGCTTCAGTAACCTCACAAGCACAGCCAGCAGCAATGGGCCTGCCACTGGCCTGTGAAGCACTGAGGCTGCTGTGACCTCACAAGCACAGTCAGCAGCCAGGGGCCTGCTGCTGGCCTATCACGCTGTAGGAGTGTTGTGACCTCACAAGCACACCAAGCACCTATGGGACTCCACTGGCCTATAGGGAACAGAGGCTGATGTGACCTCACAAGCACAGCCAGCAGCCAGGGGACTGCCACTGTCCGAACAGGCTCTCAGGCTGCCTTGACCTCACCAGCACACCAAGCAGCCATTGGCCTCCCTCTGGCCTACAGGAAAAGGAGGCTGATGTGACCTCACAAGCACAGCGAGGAGCCAGAGGCCTGCCATTGCCCTATAAGGTACAGAGACAAAGGTGACCTCAAAAGGCAGCCAGCAGACAGAGGCCTGCCACAGGCCTATCAGGAAATAGGACTGCTGTGACCTTACAAGCACAGCCAGCAGCTACGGGCCTGCCACTGGCCTATGAGGCACGGAGGCTGCTGTGACCTCAAAAGCACACCAAGCAGCCATTGGCCTCCCACGGGCCTATCAGGCACTGAGGCTGCTGTGACCTCACAAGCACAGACAGCAGCCATTAGCCTCCCACTGCCCGATGAGGCGCTGACACTGCTGTCAACTCAGAAGCACAGTAAACAGTCAGGGGCCTGCCACTGCCCTCAAGGGCATGGAGGCTGCTGTGACCTCACAAGCACAGACAGCAGCTATGGGCCTGCCACTGCCCTATAGGGCACTGAGGCTCCTCTGACCTCACAAGCCCACCCAGCACTCATTGGCCTCGAACTGGCCTATCAGGCAATGAGGCCTCTGTAACCTCACAAGCACAGCCAGCAGCAATGGGCCTGCCACTGGCCTGTGAAGCACTGAGGCTGCTGTGACCTCAGAAGCACACCAAACAGCCATTGGCCGCCCACTGGCCTATGAGGCACTGAGGCTGCTCTGACCTCACAAGCACAGCCAGCAGCTACGGGTCTCCACTGGCCTATGAGGCACTGAGGCTGCTGTGACCTCACAAGCACAGCGAGGAGCCAGAGGCCTGCCATTGCCCTATAAGGTTCAGAGACAAATGTGACCTCAAAAGGCAGCCAGCAGGCAGAGGCCTGCCATGGGCCTATCAGGAAATAGGACTGCTGTGACCTTACAAGCACAGCCAGCAGCTACGGGCCTGCCACTGGCCTATGAGGCACGGAGGCTGCTGTGACCTCAAAAGCACACCAAGCAGCCATTGGCCTCCCACGGGCCTATCAGGCACTGAGGCTGCTGTGACCTCACAAGCACAGACAGCAGCCATTAGCCTCCCACTGCCCGATGAGGCGCTGACACTGCTGTCAACTCAGAAGCACAGTAAACAGTCAGGGGCCTGCCACTGCCCTCAAGGGCATGGAGGCTGCTGTGACCTTACAAGAACAAAGAGCAGCTACGGGCCTCCACTGGCCTATGAGGCACGGAGGCTGCTGTGACCTCAAAAGCACACCAAGCAGCCATTGGCATCCCAGGGGCCTATCAGGCACTGGGGCTGCTGTGACCTCACAAGCACAGTCAGCAGCCAGGGGCCTGCTGCTGGCCTATCAGGCTCTAGGAGTGTTGTGACCTGACAAGCACAGCCAGCAGCTAGGGGCCTTCCACTGGCCTATCACGCATTGAGGCTGCTGTGACCTCACAAGCACACCAAGCAGCCATTGGCCTCCCACTGCCCGATGAGGCGCTGACGCTGCTGTCAACTCAGAAGCACAGTAAACAGTCAGGGGCCTGCCACTGCCCTCAAGGGCATGGAGGCTGCTGTGACCTCAGAAGCCCAACCAGCAGCTATCGGCCTGCCACTGCCCTATATGGCACGGAGGCTCCTCTGACCTCACCAGCACACCAAGCAGCCATTGGCCTCCTTCTGGCCTACAGGAAAAGGAGGCTGATGTGACCTCGCAAGCACAGTGAGGAGCCAGAGGCCTGCCATTGCCCTATAAGGTACAGAGACAAATGTGACCTCAAAAGACAGTCAGCAGAAAGAGGCCTGCCACGGGCCTATCAGGCAATAGGACTGCTGTGACCTTACAAGCACAGGCAGCAGCTATGGGCCTGCCACTGGCCTATGAGGCACTGAGGCTGCTGTGACCTCACAAGCACAGTCAGCAGCCATTGGCCTGCTGCTAGTCTATCGGGCTGCAGGAGTGCTGTGACCTCACAAGCACAGCCAGCAGCTATGGGCCTGCCACTTGCCTATAGGGAACAGAGGTTGATGTGACCTCACAAGCACAGCCAGCAGCCATTGGCCTGCCACTGTCCGAAGAGGCACGGAGGCTCCTCTGACCTCACCAGCACACCAAGCAGCCATTGGCCTCCTTCTGGCCTACAGCAAAAGGAGGCTCATGTGACCTCACAAGCACAGCAAGGAGCTATGGGCCTGCCACTGGCCCATAGGGAACAGAGGTTGATGTGACCTCACAAGCACAGCCAGCAGCCATTGGCCTGCCACTGGCCTATAAGGCACTGAGGCTGTTGTGACCTCACAA
The DNA here is from genome assembly GCF_036370855.1 of Dromaius novaehollandiae. Taxonomy (NCBI): domain Eukaryota; kingdom Metazoa; phylum Chordata; class Aves; order Casuariiformes; family Dromaiidae; genus Dromaius; species Dromaius novaehollandiae. The sequence continues at coordinate 48,802,662 of NC_088104.1, forward strand.
GCACAGCGAGGAGCCAGAGGCCTGCCATTGCCGTATAAGGTACAGAGACAAATGTGACCTCAAAAGGCAGCCAGCAGACAGAGGCCTGCCACGGGCCTATCAGGCAATAGGACTGCTGTGACCTTACAAGCACAGGCAGCAGCTATGGGCCTGCCACTGGCCTATGAGGCACTGAGGCTGCTGTGACCTCACAAGCACAGTCAGCAGCCAGGGGCCTGCTGCTGGCCTATCAGGCTCTAGGAGTGTTGTCCCCTGACAAGCACAGCCAGCAGCTATGGGCCTGCCACTGACCTATAGGGAACAGAGGTTGATGTGACCTCACCAGCACACCAAGCAGCCATTGGCCTCCCTCTGGCCTACAGGAAAAGGAGGCTGATGTGACCTGACAAGCACAGCGAGTAGCCAGGGGCCTCCCACTGCCCTATAAGGTACGGAGACAAATGTGACCTCAAAAGGCAGCCAGCAGACAGAGGCCTGCCATGGGCCTATCAGAAAATAGGACTGCTGTGACCTTACAAGCACAGCCAGCAGCCAAGGGCCTGCCACTGGCCTATAGGGCACTGAGGCTGGTGTGACCTCGCAAGCACAGCGAGGAGCCAGAGGCCTGCCATTGCCCTATAAGGTACAGAGACAAATGTGACCTCAAAAGGCAGCCAGCAGACAGAGGCCTGCCACGGGCCTATCAGGCAATAGGACTGCTGTGACCTTACAAGCACAGGCAGCAGCTATGGGCCTGCCACTGGCCTATGAGGCACTGAGGCTGCTTTGACCTCACAAGCACAGTCAGCAGCCAAGGGCCTGCTGCTAGCCTATCGGGCTGCAGGAGTGTTGTCACCTGACAAGCACAGCCAGCAGCTAGGGGCCTGCCACTGACCTATAGGGAACAGAGGTTGATGTGACCTCACAAGCACAGCCAGCAGCCATTGGCCTGCCACTGTCCAAAGAGGCACGGAGTCTCCTCTGACCTCACCAGCACACCAAGCAGCCATTGGCCTCCCTCTGGCCTACAGGAAAAGGAGGCTGATGTGACCTCACAAGCACAGCGAGGAGCCAGAGGCCTGCCATTGCCCTATAAGGTACAGAGACAAATGTGACCTCAAAAGGCAGCCAGCAGGCAGAGGCCTGCCATGGGCCTATCAGGAAATAGGACTGCTGTGACCTTACAAGAACAAACAGCAGCTACGGGCCTCCACTGGCCTATGAGGCACGGAGGCTTCTGTGACCTCAAAAGCACACCAAGCAGCCATTGGCCTCCCAGGGGCCTATCAGGCACTGAGGCTGCTGTGACCTCACAAGCACAGCCAGCAGCCAGGGTCCTGCTGCTGGCCTATCAGGCTCTAGGAGTGTTGTCACCTGACAAGCACAGCCAGCAGCTAGGGGCCTTCCACTGGCCTATCACGCATTGAGGCTGCTGTGACCTCACAAGCACAGGCAGCAGCCATTGGCCTCCCACTGCCCGATGAGGCGCTGACGCTGCTGTCAACTCAGAAGCACAGTGAACAGTCAGGGGCCTGCCACTGCCCTCAAGGGCATGGAGGCTGCTGTGACCTCAGAAGCCCAACCAGCAGCTATGGGCCTGCCACTGCCCTATAGGGCACGGAGGCTCCTCTGACCTCACCAGCACACCAAGCAGCCATTGGCCTCCTTCTGGCCTACAGGAAAAGGAGGCTGATGTGACCTCACAAGCACAGCGAGGAGCCAGAGGCCTGCCATTGCCCTAAGGGCACTGAGGCTTCTCTGACCTCAGAAGCCCACCGAGCAGTCATTGGCCTCAAACTGACCTATCAGGCACTGAGGCTGCTGTAACCACACAAGCACAGCCAGCAGCAATTGGCCTGCCACTGGCCTGTGAAGCACTGAGGCTGCTGTGACCTCAGAAGCCCAACCAGCAGCTGTCGGCCTGCCACTGCCCTATAGGGCACGGAGGCTCCTCTGACCTCACCAGCACACCAAGCAGCCATTGGCCTCCTTCTGGGCTACAGGAAAAGGAGGCTTCTGTGACCTCAAAAGCACACCAAACAGCCATTGGCCGCCCACTGGCCTATGAGGCACTGAGGCTGCTCTGACCTCACAAGCACAGCCAGCAGCTACGGGTCTCCACTGGCCTATGAGGCACTGAGGCTGCTGTGACCTCGCAAGCACAGTCAGCAGCCAGGGGCCTGCTGCTAGCCTATCGGGCTGCAGGAGTGTTGTCACCTGACAAGCACAGCCAGCAGCTATGGGGCTGCCACTGGCCTATAGGGAACAGAGGTTGATGTGACCTCACAAGCACAGCCAGCAGCCAGGGGCCTGCTGCTGGCCTATCACGCTGTAGGAGTGCTGTGACCTGACAAGCACAGCCAGCAGCCATTGGCCTGCCACTGTCTGAAGAGGCACGCAAGCTCCTCTGACCTCACCAGCACACCAAGCAGCCATTGGCCTCCCTCTGGCCTACAGGAAAAGGAGGCTGATGTGACCTGACAAGCACAGCGAGTAGCCAGGGGCCTCCCACTGCCCTATAAGGTACGGAGACAAATGTGACCTCAAAAGGCAGCCAGCAGACAGAGGCCTGCCATGGGCCTATCAGAAAATAGGACTGCTGTGACCTTACAAGCACAGCCAGCAGCCAAGGGCCTGCCACTGGCCTATAGGGCACTGAGGCTGGTGTGACCTCGCAAGCACAGCGAGGAGCCAGAGGCCTGCCATTGCCCTATAAGGTACAGAGACAAATGTGACCTCAAAAGGCAGCCAGCAGACAGAGGCCTGCCACGGGCCTATCAGGCAATAGGACTGCTGTGACCTTACAAGCACAGGCAGCAGCTATGGGCCTGCCACTGGCCTATGAGCCACTGAGGCTGCTTTGACCTCACAAGCACAGTCAGCAGCCAAGGGCCTGCTGCTAGCCTATCGGGCTGCAGGAGTGTTGTCACCTGACAAGCACAGCCAGCAGCTAGGGGCCTGCCACTGACCTATAGGGAACAGAGGTTGATGTGACCTCACAAGCACAGCCAGCAGCCATTGGCCTGCCACTGTCCAAAGAGGCACGGAGTCTCCTCTGACCTCACCAGCACACCAAGCAGCCATTGGCCTCCCTCTGGCCTACAGGAAAAGGAGGCTGATGTGACCTCACAAGCACAGCGAGGAGCCAGAGGCCTGCCATTGCCCTATAAGGTACAGAGACAAATGTGACCTCAAAAGGCAGCCAGCAGGCAGAGGCCTGCCATGGGCCTATCAGGAAATAGGACTGCTGTGACCTTACAAGCACAGCCAGCAGCTACGGGCCTCCACTGGCCTATGAGGCACGGAGGCTTCTGTGACCTCAAAAGCACACCAAGCAGCCATTGGCCTCCCAGGGGCCTATCAGGCACTGAGGCTGCTGTGACCTCACAAGCACAGTCAGCAGCCAGGGTCCTGCTGCTGGCCTATCAGGCTCTAGGAGTGTTGTCACCTGACAAGCACAGCCAGCAGCTAGGGGCCTTCCACTGGCCTATCACGCATTGAGGCTGCTGTGACCTCACAAGCACACCAAGCAGCCATTGGCCTCCCACTGCCCGATGAGGCGCTGACGCTGCTGTCAACTCAGAAGCACAGTAAACAGTCAGGGGCCTGCCACTGCCCTCAAGGGCATGGAGGCTGCTGTGACCTCAGAAGCCCAACCAGCAGCTATGGGCCTGCCACTGCCCTATAGGGCACGGAGGCTCCTCTGACCTCACCAGCACACCAAGCAGCCATTGGCCTCCTTCTGGCCTACAGGAAAAGGAGGCTGATGTGACCTCACAAGCACAGCGAGGAGCCAGAGGCCTGCCATTGCCCTAAGGGCACTGAGGCTTCTCTGACCTCAGAAGCCCACCCAGCAGTCATTGGCCTCAAACTGACCTATCAGGCACTGAGGCTGCTGTAACCTCACAAGCACAGCCAGCAGCAATTGGCCTGCCACTGGCCTGTGAAGCACTGAGGCTGCTGTGACCTCAGAAGCCCAACCAGCAGCTGTCGGCCTGCCACTGCCCTATAGGGCACGGAGGCTCCTCTGACCTCACCAGCACACCAAGCAGCCATTGGCCTCCTTCTGGGCTACAGGAAAAGGAGGCTTCTGTGACCTCAAAAGCACACCAAGCAGCCATTGGCCTCCCAGGGGCCTATCAGGCACTGAGGCTGCTGTGACCTCACAAGCACACCCAGCAGCTATGGGCCTGCCACTGCCCTATGAGGCACTGAGGCTGCTGTGAGCTCACAAGCACAGTCAGCAGCCAGGGGCCTGCTGCTGGCCTATCAGGCTCTAGGAGTGTTGTCACCTGACAAGCACAGCCAGCAGCTAGGGGCCTGCCAATGGCCTATGAGGCACGGAGGCTGCTGGGACCTCACAAGCACCCCAAGCAGCCATTGGCCTCCCACTGCCCGATGAGGCGCTGACGCTGCTGTCAACTCAGAAGCACAGTGAACAGTCAGGGGCCTGCCACTGCCCTCAAGGGCATGGAGGCTGCTGTGACCTCACAAGCACACCAAGCTGCCATTGGCCTCCCACAGGCCTATCAGGCAATACGACTGCTGTGACCTCACAAGCACAGCCAGCAGCTATGGGCCTCCCTCTGGCCTATAGGAAAAGGAGGCTGCTGTGACCTCACAAGCACAGGCAGCAGCCATTGGCCTCCCACTGCCCGATGAGGCACTGACGCTGTTGTCAACTCAGAAGCACAGTAAACAGTCAGGGGCCTGCCACTGCCCTCAAGGGCATGGAGGCTGCTCTGACCTCAGAAGCCCAGACAGCAGCTATGGGCCTGCCACTGCCCTATAGGGCACTGAGGCTCCTCTGACCTCACAAGCCCACCCAGCAGTCATTGGCCTCGAACTGGTCTATGAGGCACTGAGGCTTCTGTAACCTCACAAGCACAGCCAGCAGCAAGGGGCCTGCCACTGGCCTGTGAAGCACTGAGGCTGCTGTGACCTCACGAGCCCAGGCAGCAGCTATGGGCCATTGGCCTATGAGGCACGGAGGCTGCTGTGACCTCAAAAGCACACCAAGCAGCCATTGGCCTCCCACGGGCCTATGAGGCACTGAGGCTGCTGTGACCTCACAAGCGCAGCCAGCAGCCAAGGGCCTGCCACAGGCCTATCAGGCAATACGACTGCTGTGACCTCACAAGCACAGGCAGCAGCTATGGGCCTGCCACTGGCTTATAGGGAAGGAAGGTGCTGTTACCTCACAAGCACACCCAGCAGCTATGGGCCTGCCACTGGCCTATGAGGCACTGAGGCTGCTGTGACCTCACAAGCACAGTCAGCAGCCAGGGGCCTGCTGCTGGCCAATCAGGCTCTAGGAGTGTTCTGTAACCTCGCAAGCACAGCCAGCAGCTAGGGGCCTTCCACTGGCCTATCACGCATTGAGGCTGCTGTGACCTCACCAGCATACCAAGCAGCCATTGGCCTCCCACGGGCCTATGAGCCACTGAGGCTGCTGTGACCTCACAAGCACAGCCAGCAGCTAGGGGCCTTCCACTGGCCTATCACGCATTGAGGCTGCTGTGACCGCACAAGCACACCAAGCAGCAATGGGCCTGCCACTGGCCTGTGAAGCACTGAGGCTGATGTGACCTCACAAGCACAGCCAGCAGCCAAGGGCCTGCCACTGTCCAAACAGGCTCTCAGGCTGCCTTGACCTCACCAGCACACCAAGCAGCCATTGGCCTCCCTCTGGCCTACAGGAAAACGAGGCTGATGTGACCTCACAAGCACAGCGAGGAGCCAGAGGCCTGCCATTGCCCTATAAGGTACAGAGACAAATGTGACCTCAAAAAGCAGCCAGCAGACAGAGGCCTGCCACGGGCCTATCAGGAAATAGGACTGCTGTGACCTTACAAGCACAGCCAGCAGCTACGGGCCTGCCACTGGCCTATGAGGCACGGAGGCTGCTGTGACCTCAAAAGCACACCAAGCAGCCATTGGCCTCCCACGGGCCTATCAGGCACTGAGGCTGGTGTGACCTCACAAGCACAGCCAGCAGCTAGGGGCCTTCCACTGGCCTATCACGCATTGAGGCTGCTGTGACCTCAGAAGCACACCAAACAGCCATTGGCCGCCCACTGGCCTATGAGGCACTGAGGCTGCTGTGACCTCACAAGCACAGCCAGCAGCCAAGGGCGTGCCGCAGGCCTGTGAAGTACTGAGGCTGCTGTGACCTGACAAGCACAGGCAGCAGCTACGGGTCTCCACTGGCCTATGAGGCACTGAGGCTGCTGTGACCTCACAAGCACAGCGAGGAGCCAGAGGCCTGCCATTGCCCTATAAGGTACAGAGACAAATGTGACCTCAAAAGGCAGCCAGCAGGCAGAGGCCTGCCATGGGCCTATCAGGCAATAGGACTGCTGTGACCTTACAAGCACAGCCAGCTGCAACGGGCCTTTTCACTGGCGTATGAGGCACGGAGGCTGCTGTGACCTCACGAGCCCAGGCAGCACCAAGGGGCCTGCCACTGGCCTGTGAAGCACTGAGGCTGCTGTGACCTCACAAGCACAGCCAGCAGCCAACGGCCTGCCACAGGCCTATCAGGCATTACGACTGCTGTGACCTGACAAGCACAGCCAGCATCTATGGGCCTGCCACTGGCCTATAGGAAAAGGAGGCTGCTGTGACCTCACAATCACAGGCAGCAGCCATTGGCCTCCCACTGGCCTACAGGAAAACGAGGCTGATGTGACCTCACAAGCACAGCGAGGAGCCAGAGGCCTGCCATTGCCCTATAAGGTACAGAGACAAAGGTGACCTCAAAAGGCAGCCAGCAGACAGAGGCCTGCCACGGGCCTATCAGGAAATAGGACTGCTGTGACCTTACAAGCACAGCCAGCAGCTACGGGCCTGCCACTGGCCTATGAGGCACGGAGGCTGCTGTGACCACAAAAGCACACCAAGCAGCCATTGGCCTCCCACGGGCCTATCAGGCACTGAGGCTGCTGTGACCTCACAAGCACAGACAGCAGCCATTAGCCTCCCACTGCCCGATGAGGCGCTGACACTGCTGTCAACTCAGAAGCACAGTAAACAGTCAGGGGCCTGCCACTGCCCTCAAGGGCATGGAGGCTGCTGTGACCTCACAAGCACAGACAGCAGCTATGGGCCTGCCACTGCCCTATAGGGCACTGAGGCTCCTCTGACCTCACAAGCCCACCCAGCACTCATTGGCCTCGAACTGGCCTATCAGGCAATGAGGCCTCTGTAACCTCACAAGCACAGCCAGCAGCAATGGGCCTGCCACTGGCCTGTGAAGCACTGAGGCTGCTGTGACCTCAGAAGCACACCAAACAGCCATTGGCCGCCCACTGGCCTATGAGGCACTGAGGCTGCTCTGACCTCACAAGCACAGCCAGCAGCTACGGGTCTCCACTGGCCTATGAGGCACTGAGGCTGCTGTGACCTCACAAGCACAGCCAGCAGCAAGGGGCCTGCCACTGGCCTGTGAAGCACTGAGGCTGCTGTGACCTCACGAGCCCAGGCAGCAGCTATGGGCCATTGGCCTATGAGGCACGGAGGCTGCTGTGACCTCAAAAGCACACCAAGCAGCCATTGGCCTCCCACGGGCCTATGAGGCACTGAGGCTGCTGTGACCTCACAAGCGCAGCCAGCAGCCAAGGGCCTGCCACAGGCCTATCAGGCAATACGACTGCTGTGACCTCACAAGCACAGGCAGCAGCTATGGGCCTGCCACTGGCTTATAGGGAAGGAAGGTGCTGTTACCTCACAAGCACACCCAGCAGCTATGGGCCTGCCACTGGCCTATGAGGCACTGAGGCTGCTGTGACCTCACAAGCACAGTCAGCAGCCAGGGGCCTGCTGCTGGCCAATCAGGCTCTAGGAGTGTTCTGTAACCTCGCAAGCACAGCCGGCAGCTAGGGGCCTTCCACTGGCCTATCACGCATTGAGGCTGCTGTGACCTCACCAGCATACCAAGCAGCCATTGGCCTCCCACGGGCCTATGAGCCACTGAGGCTGCTGTGACCTCACAAGCACAGCCAGCAGCTAGGGGCCTTCCACTGGCCTATCACGCATTGAGGCTGCTGTGACCGCACAAGCACACCAAGCAGCAATGGGCCTGCCACTGGCCTGTGAAGCACTGAGGCTGATGTGACCTCACAAGCACAGCCAGCAGCCAAGGGCCTGCCACTGTCCAAACAGGCTCTCAGGCTGCCTTGACCTCACCAGCACACCAAGCAGCCATTGGCCTCCCTCTGGCCTACAGGAAAACGAGGCTGATGTGACCTCACAAGCACAGCGAGGAGCCAGAGGCCTGCCATTGCCCTATAAGGTACAGAGACAAATGTGACCTCCAAAAGCAGCCAGCAGACAGAGGCCTGCCACGGGCCTATCAGGAAATAGGACTGCTGTGACCTTACAAGCACAGCCAGCAGCTACGGGCCTGCCACTGGCCTATGAGGCACGGAGGCTGCTGTGACCTCAAAAGCACACCAAGCAGCCATTGGCCTCCCACGGGCCTATCAGGCACTGAGGCTGGTGTGACCTCACAAGCACAGCCAGCAGCTAGGGGCCTTCCACTGGCCTATCACGCATTGAGGCTGCTGTGACCTCAGAAGCACACCAAACAGCCATTGGCCGCCCATGGGCCTGTCAGGCACTGAGGCTGCTCTGACCTCACAAGCACAGCCAGCAGCCAAGGGCGTGCCGCAGGCCTGTGAAGTACTGAGGCTGCTGTGACCTCACAAGCACAGCCAGCAGCTACGGGTCTCCACTGGCCTATGAGGCACTGAGGCTGCTGTGACCTCACAAGCACAGCGAGGAGCCAGAGGCCTGCCATTGCCCTATAAGGTACAGAGACAAATGTGACCTCAAAAGGCAGCCAGCAGGCAGAGGCCTGCCATGGGCCTATCAGGCAATAGGACTGCTGTGACCTTACAAGCACAGCCAGCTGCAACGGGCCTTTTCACTGGCGTATGAGGCACGGAGGCTGCTGTGACCTCACGAGCCCAGGCAGCACCAAGGGGCCTGCCACTGGCCTGTGAAGCACTGAGGCTGCTGTGACCTCACAAGCACAGCCAGCAGCCAACGGCCTGCCACAGGCCTATCAGGCAATACGACTGCTGTGACCTCACAAGCACAGCCAGCATCTATGGGCCTGCCACTGGCCTATAGGAAAAGGAGGCTGCTGTGACCTCACAATCACAGGCAGCAGCCATTGGCCTCCCACTGCCCGATGAGGCGCTGACGCTGCTGTCAACTCAGAAGCACAGTAAACAGTCAGGGGCCTGCCACTGCCCTCAAGGGCATGGAGGCTGCTGTGACCTCAGAAGCCCAACCAGCAGCTATCGGCCTGCCACTGCCCTATAGGGCACTGAGGCTTCTCTGACCTCACAAGCCCACCGAGCAGTCATCGGCCTCGAACTGGCCTATCAGCCACTGAGGCTTCTGTAACCTCACAAGCACAGCCAGCAGCAAGGGGCCTGCCACTGGCCTGTGAAGCACTGAGGCTGCTGTGACCTCAGAAGCACACCAAACAGCCATTGGCCGCCCACTGGCCTATGAGGCACGGAGGCTGCTGTGACCTCACAAGCACAGCCAGCAGCCAAGGGCGTGCCGCAGGCCTGTGAAGCACTGAGGCTGCTGTGACCTCACAAGCACAGCCAGCAGCTACGGGTCTCCACTGGCCTATGAGGCACTGAGGCTTCTCTGACCTCGCAAGCACAGCGAGGAGCCAGAGGCCTGCCATTGCCCTATAAGGTACAGAGACATATGTGACCTCAAAAGGCAGCCAGCAGGCAGAGGCCTGCCATGGGCCTATCAGGAAATAGGACTGCTGTGACCTTACAAGAACAAACAGCAGCTACGGGCCTCCACTGGCCTATGAGGCACGGAGGCTGCTGTGACCTCAAAAGCACACCAAGCAGCCATTGGCCTCCCAGGGGCCTATCAGGCACTGAGGCTGCTGTGACCTCACAAGCACAGTCAGCAGCCAGGGGCCTGCTGCTGGCCTATCAGGCTCTAGGAGTGTTGTGACCTCACAAGCACAGCCAGCAGCCATTGGCCTCCCACTGCCGGATGAGGCGCTGACGCTGCTGTCAACTCAGAAGCACAGTAAACAGTCAGGGGCCTGCCACTGCCCTCAAGGGCATGGAGGCTGCTGTGACCTCAGAAGCCCAACCAGCAGCTATGGGCCTGCCACTGCCCTATAGGGCACGGAGGCTCCTCTGACCTCACCAGCACACCAAGCAGCCATTGGCCTCCTTCTGGCCTACAGGAAAAGGAGGCTGATGTGACCTAACAAGCACAGCGAGGAGCCAGAGGCCTGCCATTGCCCTATAAGGTACAGAGACAAAGGTGACCTCAAAAGGCAGCCAGCAGACAGAGGCCTGCCACGGGCCTATCAGGCTGTAGGACTGCTGTGACCTTACAAGCACAGCCAGCAGCTTTGGGCCTGCCACTGGCCTATGAGGCACTGAGGCTGCTGTGACCTCACAAGCACAGTCAGCAGCCAGGGGCCTGCTGCTAGCCTATCGGGCTGCAGGAGTGTTGTCACCTGACAAGCACAGCCAGCAGCTATGGGGCTGCCACTGGCCTATAGGGAACAGAGGTTGATGTGACCTCACAAGCACAGCCAGCAGCCATTGGCCTGCCACTGTCTGAAGAGGCACGCAGGCTCCTCTGACCTCACCAGCACACCAAGCAGCCATTGGCCTCCCTCTGGCCTACAGGAAAAGGAGGCTGATGTGACCTGACAAGCACAGCGAGTAGCCAGGGGCCTCCCACTGCCCTATAAGGTGCGGAGACAAATGTGACCTCAAAAGGCAGCCAGCAGACAGAGGCCTGCCATGGGCCTATCAGAAAATAGGACTGCTGTGACCTTACAAGCACAGCCAGCAGCCAAGGGCCTGCCACTGGCCTATAGGGCACTGAGGCTGGTGTGACCTCGCAAGCACAGCGAGGAGCCAGAGGCCTGCCATTGCCCTATAAGGTACAGAGACAAATGTGATCTCAAAAGGCAGCCAGCAGACAGAGGCCTGCCACGGGCCTATCAGGCAATAGGACTGCTGTGACCTTACAAGCACAGCCAGCAGCTATGGGCCTGCCACTGGCCTATGAGGCACTGAGGCTGCTGTGACCTCACAAGCACAGTCAGCAGCCAAGGGCCTGCTGCTAGCCTATCGGGCTGCAGGAGTGTTGTCACCTGACAAGCACAGCCAGCAGCTAGGGGCCTGCCACTGGCCTATAGGGAACAGAGGTTGATGTGACCTCACAAGCACAGCCAGTAGCCATTGGCCTGCCACTGTCCAAAGAGGCACGGAGGCTCCTCTGACCTCACCAGCACACCAAGCAGCCATTGGCCTCCCTCTGGCCTACAGGAAAAGGAGGCTGATGTGACCTCACAAGCACAGCGAGGAGCCAGAGGCCTGCCATTGCCCTATAAGGTACAGAGACAAATGTGACCTCAAAAGGCAGCCAGCAGGCAGAGGCCTGCCATGGGCCTATCAGGAAATAGGACTGCTGTGACCTTACAAGAACTAACAGCAGCTACGGGCCTCCACTGGCCTATGAGGCACGGAGGCTGCTGTGACCTCAAAAGCACACCAAGCAGCCATTGGCCTCCCAGGGGCCTATCAGGCACTGAGGCTGCTGTGACCTCACAAGCACAGTCAGCAGCCAGGGGCCTGCTGCTGGCCTATCAGGCTCTAGGAGTGTTGTGACCTCACAAGCACAGCCAGCAGCCATTGGCCTCCCACTGCCGGATGAGGCGCTGACGCTGCTGTCAACTCAGAAGCACAGTAAACAGTCAGGGGCCTGCCACTGCCCTCAAGGGCATGGAGGCTGCTGTGACCTCACAAGCACAGCCAGCAGCCAAGGGCCTGCCACAGGCCTATCAGGCAATACCACTGCTGTGACCTGACAAGCACAGGCAGCAGCTATGGGCCTGCCACTGGCCTATGAGGCACTGAGGCTGCTGTGAGCTCACAAGCACAGTCAGCAGCCAGGGGCCTGCTGCTGGCCAATCAGGCTCTAGGAGTGTTGTCACCTGACAAGCACAGCCAGCAGCTAGGGGCCTTCCACTGGCCTATCACGCATTGAGGCTGCTGTGACCTCACAAGCACACCAAGCAGCCATTGGCCTCCCACTGCCCGATGAGGCGCTGACGCTGCTGTCAACTCAGAAGCACAGTAAACAGTCAGGGGCCTGCCACTGCCCTCAAGGGCATGGAGGCTGCTGTGACCTCAGAAGCCCAACCAGCAGCTATGGGCCTGCCACTGCCCTATAGGGCACGGAGGCTCCTCTGACCTCACCAGCACACCAAGCAGCCATTGGCCTCCTTCTGGCCTACAGGAAAAGGAGGCTGATGTGACCTCACAAGCACAGCGAGGAGCCAGAGGCCTGCCATTGCCCTAAGGGCACTGAGGCTTCTCTGACCTCAGAAGCCCACCCAGCAGTCATTGGCCTCAAACTGACCTATCAGGCACTGAGGCTGCTGTAACCTCACAAGCACAGCCAGCAGCAATTGGCCTGCCACTGGCCTGTGAAGCACTGAGGCTGCTGTGACCTCAGAAGCCCAACCAGCAGCTGTCGGCCTGCCACTGCCCTATAGGGCACGGAGGCTCCTCTGACCTCACCAGCACACCAAGCAGCCATTGGCCTCCTTCTGGGCTACAGGAAAAGGAGGCTTCTGTGACCTCAAAAGCACACCAAGCAGCCATTGGCCTCCCAGGGGCCTATCAGGCACTGAGGCTGCTGTGACCTCACAAGCACACCCAGCAGCTATGGGCCTGCCACTGCCCTATGAGGCACTGAGGCTGCTGTGAGCTCACAAGCACAGTCAGCAGCCAGGGGCCTGCTGCTGGCCAATCAGGCTCTAGGAGTGTTGTCACCTGACAAGCACAGCCAGCAGCTATGGGCCTGCCAATGGCCTATGAGGCACGGAGGCTGCTGGGACCTCACAAGCACCCCAAGCAGCCATTGGCCTCCCACTGCCCGATGAGGCGCTGACGCTGCTGTCAACTCAGAAGCACAGTGAACAGTCAGGGGCCTGCCACTGTCCTCAAGGGCATGGAGGCTGCTGTGACCTCACAAGCACACCAAGCTGCCATTGGCCTCCCACAGGCCTATCAGGCAATACGACTGCTGTGACCTCACAAGCACAGCCAGCAGCTATGGGCCTCCCTCTGGCCTATAGGAAAAGGAGGCTGCTGTAACCTCACAAGCACAGGCAGCAGCCATTGGCCTCCCACTGCCCGATGAGGCACTGACGCTGTTGTCAACTCAGAAGCACAGTAAACAGTCAGGGGCCTGCCACTGCCCTCAAGGGCATGGAGGCTGCTCTGACCTCAGAAGCCCAGACAGCAGCTATGGGCCTGCCACTGCCCCATAGGGCACTGAGGCTCCTCTGACCTCACAAGCCCACCCAGCAGTCATTGGCCTCGAACTGGCCTATCAGCCACTGAGGCTTCTGTAACCTCACAAGCACAGCCAGCAGCAAGGGGCCTGCCACTGGCCTGTGAAGCACTGAGGCTGCTGTGACCTCACGAGCCCAGGCAGCAGCTATGGGCCATTGGCCTATGAGGCACGGAGGCTGCTGTGACCTCAAAAGCACACCAAGCAGCCATTGGCCTCCCACGGGCCTATCAGGCACTGAGGCTGCTGTGACCTCACAAGCACAGCCAGCAGCCAAGGGCCTGCCACAGGCCTATCAGGCAATACGACTGCTGTGACCTCACAAGCACAGGCAGCAGCTATGGGCCTGCCACTGGCTTATAGGGAACGGAGGCTGCTGTTACCTCACAAGCACACCCAGCAGCTATGGGCCTGCCACTGGCCTATGAGGCACTGAGGCTGCTGTGACCTCACAAGCACAGTCAGCAGCCAGGGGCCTGCTGCTGGCCAATCAGGCTCTAGGAGTGTTCTGTAACCTCGCAAGCACAGCCAGCAGCTAGGGGCCTTCCACTGGCCTATCACGCATTGAGGCTGCTGTGACCTCACCAGCATACCAAGCAGCCATTGGCCTCCCACGGGCCTATGAGCCACTGAGGCTGCTGTGACCTCACAAGCACAGCCAGCAGCTAGGGGCCTTCCACTGGCCTATCACGCATTGAGGCTGCTGTGACCGCACAAGCACACCAAGCAGCAATGGGCCTGCCACTGGCCTGTGAAGCACTGAGGCTGATGTGACCTCACAAGCACAGCCAGCAGCCAAGGGCCTGCCACTGTCCAAACAGGCTCTCAGGCTGCCTTGACCTCACCAGCACACCAAGCAGCCATTGGCCTCCCTCTGGCCTACAGGAAAACGAGGCTGATGTGACCTCACAAGCACAGCGAGGAGCCAGAGGCCTGCCATTGCCCTATAAGGTACAGAGACAAATGTGACCTCAAAAAGCAGCCAGCAGACAGAGGCCTGCCACGGGCCTATCAGGAAATAGGACTGCTGTGACCTTACAAGCACAGCCAGCAGCTACGGGCCTGCCACTGGCCTATGAGGCACGGAGGCTGCTGTGACCTCAAAAGCACACCAAGCAGCCATTGGCCTCCCACGGGCCTATCAGGCACTGAGGCTGGTGTGACCTCACAAGCACAGCCAGCAGCTAGGGGCCTTCCACTGGCCTATCACGCATTGAGGCTGCTGTGACCTCAGAAGCACACCAAACAGCCATTGGCCGCCCACTGGCCTATGAGGCACTGAGGCTGCTGTGACCTCACAAGCACAGCCAGCAGCCAAGGGCGTGCCGCAGGCCTGTGAAGTACTGAGGCTGCTGTGACCTGACAAGCACAGGCAGCAGCTACGGGTCTCCACTGGCCTATGAGGCACTGAGGCTGCTGTGACCTCACAAGCACAGCGAGGAGCCAGAGGCCTGCCATTGCCCTATAAGGTACAGAGACAAATGTGACCTCAAAAGGCAGCCAGCAGGCAGAGGCCTGCCATGGGCCTATCAGGAAATAGGACTGCTGTGACCTTACAAGCACAGCCAGCTGCAACGGGCCTTTTCACTGGCGTATCAGGCACGGAGGCTGCTGTGACCTCACGAGCCCAGGCAGCACCAAGGGGCCTGCCACTGGCCTGTGAAGCACTGAGGCTGCTGTGACCTCACAAGCACGGCCAGCAGCCAACGGCCTGCCACAGGCCTATCAGGCAATACGACTGCTGTGACCTCACAAGCACAGCCAGCATCTATGGGCCTGCCACTGGCCTATAGGAAAAGGAGGCTGCTGTGACCTCACAATCACAGGCAGCAGCCATTGGCCTCCCACTGCCCGATGAGGCGCTGACGCTGCTGTCAACTCAGAAGCACAGTAAACAGTCAGGGGCCTGCCACTGCCCTCAAGGGCATGGAGGCTGCTGTGACCTCAGAAGCCCAACCAGCAGCTATCGGCCTGCCACTGCCCTATAGGGCACTGAGGCTTCTCTGACCTCACAAGCCCACCCAGCAGTCATCGGCCTCGAACTGGCCTATCAGCCACTGAGGCTTCTGTAACCTCACAAGCACAGCCAGCAGCAAGGGGCCTGCCACTGGCCTGTGAAGCACTGAGGCTGCTGTGACCTCAGAAGCACACCAAACAGCCATTGGCCGCCCACTGGCCTATGAGGCACTCAGGCTGCTCTGACCTCACAAGCACAGCCAGCAGCCAAGGGCGTGCCGCAGGCCTGTGAAGCACTGAGGCTGATGTGACCTCACAAGCACAGCCAGCAGCTACGGGTCTCCACTGGCCTATGAGGCACTGAGGCTGCTGTGACCTCACAAGCACAGCGAGGAGCCAGAGGCCTGCCATTGCCCTATAAGGTACAGAGACAAAGGTGACCTCAAAAGGCAGCCAGCAGACAGAGGCCTGCCACGGGCCTATCAGGCTGTAGGACTGCTGTGACCTTACAAGCACAGCCAGCAGCAATGGGCCTGCCACTGGCCTGTGAAGCACTGAGGCTGCTCTGACCTCACAAGCACAGTCAGCAGCCAGGGGCCTGCTGCTAGCCTATCGGGCTGCAGGAGTGTTGTCACCTGAGAAGCACAGCCAGCAGCTATGGGGCTGCCACTGGCCTATAGGGAACAGAGGTTGATGTGACCTCACAAGCACAGCCAGCAGCCAGGGGCCTGCCACTGTCCGAAGAGGCACGGAGGCTCCTCTGACCTCACAAGCACACCAAGCAGCCATTGGCCTCCCTCTGGCCTACAGGAAAAGGAGGCTGATGTGACCTCACAAGCACAGCGAGGAGCCAGAGGCCTGCCATTGCCCTATAAGGTACAGAGACAAATGTGACCTCAAAAGGCAGCCAGCAGGCAGAGGCCTGCCATGGGCCTATCAGGAAATAGGACTGCTGTGACCTTACAAGAACAAACAGCAGCTACGGGCCTGCCACTGGCCTATGAGGCACGGAGGCTGCTGTGACCTCAAAAGCACAGCCAGCAGCCAAGGGCCTGCCACAGGCCTATCAGGCAGTACGACTGCTGTGACCTGACAAGCACAGCCAGCAGCCAAGGGCCTGCCACAGGCCTATCAGGCAATACGACTGCTGTGACCTTACAAGCACAGCCAGCAGCTATGGGCCTGCCACTGGCTTATAGGGAACGGAGGCTGCTGTTACCTCACAAGCACACCCAGCAGCTATGGGCCTGCCACTGGCCTATGAGGCACTGAGGCTGCTGTGACCTCACAAGCACAGCCAGCAGCCAGGGGCCTGCTGCTGGCCTATGAGGCACAGAGGCTGCTGGGACCTCACAAGCACAGCCAGCAGCTATGGGCCTGCCACTGTCCGAAGAGGCACAGAGGCTGCTGGGACCTCACAAGCACCCCAAGCAGCCATTGGCCTCCCACTGCCCGATGAGGCGCTGACGCTGCTGTCAACTCAGAAGCACAGTAAACAGTCAGGGGCCTGCCACTGCCCTCAAGGGCATGGAGGCTGCTCTGACCTCAGAAGCCCACCCAGCAGCTATGGGCCTCAAACTGGCCTATCAGGCACTGAGGCTTCTGTAACCTCACAAGCACAGCCAGCAGCAATGGGCCTGCCACTGGCCTGTGAAGCACTGAGGCTGCTGTGACCTCACGAGCCCAGGCAGCTGCTACGGGCCTCCCACAGGCCATGAGGCACGGAGGCTGCTGTGACCTCAAAAGCACACCAAGCAGGCATTGGCCTCCCACGGGCCTATGAGGCACTGAGGCTGCTGTGACCTCACCAGCACAGTCAGCAGCTAAGGGCCTGCCACAGGCCTATCAGGCAATACGACTGCTGTGACCTGACAAGCACAGGCAGCAGCTATGGGCCTGCCACTGGCCTATAGGAAAAGGAGGCTGCTGTGACTTCACAAGCACAGGCAGCAGCTATGGGCCTGCCACTGGCCTATGAGGCACTGAGGCTGCTGTGAGCTCACAAGCACAGTCAGCAGCCAGGGGCCTGCTGCTGGCCTATCACGCTGTAGGAGTGCTGTGACCTGACAAGCACAGCCAGCAGCCATTGGCCTGCCAATGTCCGAAGAGGCACGGAGGCTCCTCTGACCTCACCAGCACACCAAGCAGCCATTGGCCTCCCTCTGGCCTACAGGAAAACGAGGCTGATGTGACCTGACAAGCACAGCGAGTAGCCAGGGGCCTCCCACTGCCCTATAAGGTACAGAGACAAATGTGACCTCAAAAGGCAGCCAGCAGACAGAGGCCTGCCATGGGCCTATCAGAAAATAGGACTGCTGTGACCTTACAAGCACAGCCAGCAGCCAAGGGCCTGCCACTGGCCTATAGGGCACTGAGGCTGGTGTGACCTCGCAAGCACAGCGAGGAGCCAGAGGCCTGCCATTGCCCTATAAGGTACAGAGACAAATGTGACCTCAAAAGGCAGCCAGCAGACAGAGGCCTGCCACGGGCCTATCAGAAAATAGGACTGCTGTGACCTTACAAGCACAGCCAGCAGCTTTGGGCCTGCCACTGGCCTATGAGGCACTGAGGCTGCTGTGACCTCACAAGCACAGTCAGCAGCCAGGGGCCTGCTGCTAGCCTATCGGGCTGCAGGAGTGTTGTCACCTGACAAGCACAGCCAGCAGCTATGGGCCTGCCACTGGCCTATAGGGAACAGAGGTTGATGTGACCTCACAAGCACAGCCAGCAGCCATTGGCCTGCCACTGTCCGAAGAGGCACGGAGGCTCCTCTGACCTCACAAGCACACCAAGCAGCCATTGGCCTCCCTCTGGCCTACAGCAAAAGGAGGCTGATGTGACCTCACAAGCACAGCGAGGAGCCATTGGCCTGCCATTGCCCTATAAGGTACAGAGACAAATGTGACCTCAAAAGGCAGCCAGCAGGCAGAGGCCTGCCATGGGCCTATCAGGAAATAGGACTGCTGTGACCTTACAAGAACAAACAGCAGCTACGGGACTCCACTGGCCTATGAGGCACGGAGGCTTCTGTGACCTCAAAAGCACACCAAGCAGCCATTGGCCTCCCAGGGGCCTATCAGGCACTGAGGCTGCTGTGACCTCACAAGCACAGTCAGCAGCCAGGGGCCTGCTGCTGGCCAATCAGGCTCTAGGAGTGTTGTCACCTGACAAGCACAGCCAGCAGCTAGGGGCCTGCCACTGGCCTATCACGCATTGAGGCTGCTGTGACCTCACAAGCACACCAAGCAGCCATTGGCCTCCCACTGCCCGATGAGGCGCTGACGCTGCTGTCAACTCAGAAGCACAGTAAACAGTCAGGGGCCTGCCACTGCCCTCAAGGGCATGGAGGCTGCTGTGACCTCAGAAGCCCAACCAGCAGCTATCGGCCTGCCACTGCCCTATAGGGCACGGAGGCTCCTCTGACCTCAGCAGCACACCAAGCAGCCATTGGCCTCCTTCTGGCCTACAGGAAAAGGAGGCTGATGTGACCTCACAAGCACAGCGAGGAGCCAGAGGCCTGCCATTGCCCAAAGGGCACTGAGGCTTCTCTGACCTCAGAAGCCCACCCAGCAGTCATTGGCCTCGAACTGGCCTATCAGGCACTGAGGCTGCTGTAACCTCACAAGCACAGCCAGCAGCAATGGGCCTGCCACTGGCCTGTGAAGCACTGAGGCTGCTGTGACCTCAGAAGCCCAACCTGCAGGTATCGGCATGCCACTGCCCTATAGGGCACGGAGGCTCCTCTGACCTCACCAGCACACCAAGCAGCCATTGGCCTCCTTCTGGCCTACAGGAAAAGGAGGCTGATGTGACCTCAAAAGCACACCAAGCAGCCATTGGCCTCCCAGGGGCCTATCAGGCACTGAGGCTGCTGTGACCTCAAAAGAACAGCCAGCAGCCAAGGGCCTGCCACAGGCCTATCAGGCAATAGGACAGCCGTGACCTTACAAGCACAGCCAGCAGCTACGGGCCTGCCACTGGCCTATGAGGCACGGAGGCTGCTGTGACCTCAAAAGCACACCAAGCAGCCATTGGCCTCCCACGGGCCTATCAGGCACTGAGGCTGGTGTGACCTCACAAGCACAGCCAGCAGCTAGGGGCCTTCCACTGGCCTATCACGCATTGAGGCTGCTGTGACCTCAGAAGCACACCAAACAGCCATTGGCCGCCCACTGGCCTATGAGGCACTGAGGCTGCTGTGACCTCACAAGCACAGCCAGCAGCCAAGGGCGTGCCGCAGGCCTGTGAAGTACTGAGGCTGCTGTGACCTGACAAGCACAGGCAGCAGCTACGGGTCTCCACTGGCCTATGAGGCACTGAGGCTGCTGTGACCTCACAAGCACAGCGAGGAGCCAGAGGCCTGCCATTGCCCTATAAGGTACAGAGACAAATGTGACCTCAAAAGGCAGCCAGCAGGCAGAGGCCTGCCATGGGCCTATCAGGAAATAGGACTGCTGTGACCTTACAAGCACAGCCAGCTGCAACGGGCCTTTTCACTGGCGTATCAGGCACGGAGGCTGCTGTGACCTCACGAGCCCAGGCAGCACCAAGGGGCCTGCCACTGGCCTGTGAAGCACTGAGGCTGCTGTGACCTCACAAGCACGGCCAGCAGCCAACGGCCTGCCACAGGCCTATCAGGCAATACGACTGCTGTGACCTCACAAGCACAGCCAGCATCTATGGGCCTGCCACTGGCCTATAGGAAAAGGAGGCTGCTGTGACCTCACAATCACAGGCAGCAGCCATTGGCCTCCCACTGCCCGATGAGGCGCTGACGCTGCTGTCAACTCAGAAGCACAGTAAACAGTCAGGGGCCTGCCACTGCCCTCAAGGGCATGGAGGCTGCTGTGACCTCAGAAGCCCAACCAGCAGCTATCGGCCTGCCACTGCCCTATAGGGCACTGAGGCTTCTCTGACCTCACAAGCCCACCCAGCAGTCATCGGCCTCGAACTGGCCTATCAGCCACTGAGGCTTCTGTAACCTCACAAGCACAGCCAGCAGCAAGGGGCCTGCCACTGGCCTGTGAAGCACTGAGGCTGCTGTGACCTCAGAAGCACACCAAACAGCCATTGGCCGCCCACTGGCCTATGAGGCACTCAGGCTGCTCTGACCTCACAAGCACAGCCAGCAGCCAAGGGCGTGCCGCAGGCCTGTGAAGCACTGAGGCTGATGTGACCTCACAAGCACAGCCAGCAGCTACGGGTCTCCACTGGCCTATGAGGCACTGAGGCTGCTGTGACCTCACAAGCACAGCGAGGAGCCAGAGGCCTGCCATTGCCCTATAAGGTACAGAGACAAAGGTGACCTCAAAAGGCAGCCAGCAGACAGAGGCCTGCCACGGGCCTATCAGGCTGTAGGACTGCTGTGACCTTACAAGCACAGCCAGCAGCAATGGGCCTGCCACTGGCCTGTGAAGCACTGAGGCTGCTCTGACCTCACAAGCACAGTCAGCAGCCAGGGGCCTGCTGCTAGCCTATCGGGCTGCAGGAGTGTTGTCACCTGAGAAGCACAGCCAGCAGCTATGGGGCTGCCACTGGCCTATAGGGAACAGAGGTTGATGTGACCTCACAAGCACAGCCAGCAGCCAGGGGCCTGCCACTGTCCGAAGAGGCACGGAGGCTCCTCTGACCTCACAAGCACACCAAGCAGCCATTGGCCTCCCTCTGGCCTACAGGAAAAGGAGGCTGATGTGACCTCACAAGCACAGCGAGGAGCCAGAGGCCTGCCATTGCCCTATAAGGTACAGAGACAAATGTGACCTCAAAAGGCAGCCAGCAGGCAGAGGCCTGCCATGGGCCTATCAGGAAATAGGACTGCTGTGACCTTACAAGAACAAACAGCAGCTACGGGCCTGCCACTGGCCTATGAGGCACGGAGGCTGCTGTGACCTCAAAAGCACAGCCAGCAGCCAAGGGCCTGCCACAGGCCTATCAGGCAGTACGACTGCTGTGACCTGACAAGCACAGCCAGCAGCCAAGGGCCTGCCACAGGCCTATCAGGCAATACGACTGCTGTGACCTTACAAGCACAGCCAGCAGCTATGGGCCTGCCACTGGCTTATAGGGAACGGAGGCTGCTGTTACCTCACAAGCACACCCAGCAGCTATGGGCCTGCCACTGGCCTATGAGGCACTGAGGCTGCTGTGACCTCACAAGCACAGCCAGCAGCCAGGGGCCTGCTGCTGGCCTATGAGGCACAGAGGCTGCTGGGACCTCACAAGCACAGCCAGCAGCTATGGGCCTGCCACTGTCCGAAGAGGCACAGAGGCTGCTGGGACCTCACAAGCACCCCAAGCAGCCATTGGCCTCCCACTGCCCGATGAGGCGCTGACGCTGCTGTCAACTCAGAAGCACAGTAAACAGTCAGGGGCCTGCCACTGCCCTCAAGGGCATGGAGGCTGCTCTGACCTCAGAAGCCCACCCAGCAGCTATGGGCCTCAAACTGGCCTATCAGGCACTGAGGCTTCTGTAACCTCACAAGCACAGCCAGCAGCAATGGGCCTGCCACTGGCCTGTGAAGCACTGAGGCTGCTGTGACCTCACGAGCCCAGGCAGCTGCTACGGGCCTCCCACAGGCCATGAGGCACGGAGGCTGCTGTGACCTCAAAAGCACACCAAGCAGGCATTGGCCTCCCACGGGCCTATGAGGCACTGAGGCTGCTGTGACCTCACCAGCACAGTCAGCAGCTAAGGGCCTGCCACAGGCCTATCAGGCAATACGACTGCTGTGACCTGACAAGCACAGGCAGCAGCTATGGGCCTGCCACTGGCCTATAGGAAAAGGAGGCTGCTGTGACTTCACAAGCACAGGCAGCAGCTATGGGCCTGCCACTGGCCTATGAGGCACTGAGGCTGCTGTGAGCTCACAAGCACAGTCAGCAGCCAGGGGCCTGCTGCTGGCCTATCACGCTGTAGGAGTGCTGTGACCTGACAAGCACAGCCAGCAGCCATTGGCCTGCCAATGTCCGAAGAGGCACGGAGGCTCCTCTGACCTCACCAGCACACCAAGCAGCCATTGGCCTCCCTCTGGCCTACAGGAAAACGAGGCTGATGTGACCTGACAAGCACAGCGAGTAGCCAGGGGCCTCCCACTGCCCTATAAGGTACAGAGACAAATGTGACCTCAAAAGGCAGCCAGCAGACAGAGGCCTGCCATGGGCCTATCAGAAAATAGGACTGCTGTGACCTTACAAGCACAGCCAGCAGCCAAGGGCCTGCCACTGGCCTATAGGGCACTGAGGCTGGTGTGACCTCGCAAGCACAGCGAGGAGCCAGAGGCCTGCCATTGCCCTATAAGGTACAGAGACAAATGTGACCTCAAAAGGCAGCCAGCAGACAGAGGCCTGCCACGGGCCTATCAGAAAATAGGACTGCTGTGACCTTACAAGCACAGCCAGCAGCTTTGGGCCTGCCACTGGCCTATGAGGCACTGAGGCTGCTGTGACCTCACAAGCACAGTCAGCAGCCAGGGGCCTGCTGCTAGCCTATCGGGCTGCAGGAGTGTTGTCACCTGACAAGCACAGCCAGCAGCTATGGGCCTGCCACTGGCCTATAGGGAACAGAGGTTGATGTGACCTCACAAGCACAGCCAGCAGCCATTGGCCTGCCACTGTCCGAAGAGGCACGGAGGCTCCTCTGACCTCACAAGCACACCAAGCAGCCATTGGCCTCCCTCTGGCCTACAGCAAAAGGAGGCTGATGTGACCTCACAAGCACAGCGAGGAGCCATTGGCCTGCCATTGCCCTATAAGGTACAGAGACAAATGTGACCTCAAAAGGCAGCCAGCAGGCAGAGGCCTGCCATGGGCCTATCAGGAAATAGGACTGCTGTGACCTTACAAGAACAAACAGCAGCTACGGGACTCCACTGGCCTATGAGGCACGGAGGCTTCTGTGACCTCAAAAGCACACCAAGCAGCCATTGGCCTCCCAGGGGCCTATCAGGCACTGAGGCTGCTGTGACCTCACAAGCACAGTCAGCAGCCAGGGGCCTGCTGCTGGCCAATCAGGCTCTAGGAGTGTTGTCACCTGACAAGCACAGCCAGCAGCTAGGGGCCTTCCACTGGCCTATCACGCATTGAGGCTGCTGTGACCTCACAAGCACACCAAGCAGCCATTGGCCTCCCACTGCCCGATGAGGCGCTGACGCTGCTGTCAACTCAGAAGCACAGTAAACAGTCAGGGGCCTGCCACTGCCCTCAAGGGCATGGAGGCTGCTGTGACCTCAGAAGCCCAACCAGCAGCTATCGGCCTGCCACTGCCCTATAGGGCACGGAGGCTCCTCTGACCTCAGCAGCACACCAAGCAGCCATTGGCCTCCTTCTGGCCTACAGGAAAAGGAGGCTGATGTGACCTCACAAGCACAGCGAGGAGCCAGAGGCCTGCCATTGCCCAAAGGGCACTGAGGCTTCTCTGACCTCAGAAGCCCACCCAGCAGTCATTGGCCTCGAACTGGCCTATCAGGCACTGAGGCTGCTGTAACCTCACAAGCACAGCCAGCAGCAATGGGCCTGCCACTGGCCTGTGAAGCACTGAGGCTGCTGTGACCTCAGAAGCCCAACCTGCAGGTATCGGCATGCCACTGCCCTATAGGGCACGGAGGCTCCTCTGACCTCACCAGCACACCAAGCAGCCATTGGCCTCCTTCTGGCCTACAGGAAAAGGAGGCTGATGTGACCTCAAAAGCACACCAAGCAGCCATTGGCCTCCCAGGGGCCTATCAGGCACTGAGGCTGCTGTGACCTCAAAAGAACAGCCAGCAGCCAAGGGCCTGCCACAGGCCTATCAGGCAATAGGACTGCTGTGACCTTACAAGCACAGCCAGCAGCTATGGGCCTGCCACTGGCTTATAGGGAACGGACGCTGCTGTGACCTGACAAGCACAGGCAGCAGCTATGGGCCTGCCACTGGCCTATGAGGCACTGAGGCTGCTGTGACCTCACAAGCACAGTCAGCAGCCAGGGGCCTGCTGCTGGCCTATCAGGCTCTAGGAGTGTTGTCACCTGACAAGCACAGCCAGCAGCTATGGGCCTGCCACTGGCCTATGAGGCACGGAGGCTGCTGGGACCTCACAAGCACAGCGAGCAGCCATTGGCCTCCCACTGCCCAATGAGGCGCTGACGCTGCTGTCAACTCAGAAGCACAGTGAACAGTCAGGTGCCTGCCACTGTCCTCAAGGGCATGGAGGCTGCTGTGACCTCACAAGCACACCAAGCAGCCAATGGCCTCCCACGGACCTATCAGGCACTACGACTGCTGTGACCTCACAAGCACAGGCAGCAGCTATGGGCCTCCCTCTGGCCTATAGGAAAAGGAGGCTGCTGTGACCTCACAAGCACAGGCAGCAGCCAAGGGCCTGCCACAGGCCTATCAGGCAATACGACTGCTGTGACCTCACAAGCACAGCCAGCAGCTATGGGCCTCCCTCTGGCCTATAGGAAAAGGAGGCTGCTGTGACCTCACAAGCACAGGCAGCAGCCATTGGCCTCCCACTGCCCGATGAGGCGCTGACGCTGCTGTCAACTCAGAAGCACAGTAAACAGTCAGGGGCCTGCCACTGCCCTCAAGGGCATGGAGGCTGCTGTGACCTCAGAAGCCCAGCCAGCAGCTATGGGCCTGCCACTGCCCTATAGGGCACTGAGGCTTCTCTGACCTCACAAGCCCACCCAGCAGTCATCGGCCTCGAACTGGCCTATCAGCCACTGAGGCTTCTGTAACCTCACAAGCACAGCCAGCAGCAAGGGGCCTGCCACTGGCCTGTGAAGCACTGAGGCTGCTGTGACCTCACGAGCCCAGGCAGCAGCTATGGGCCTGCCACTGGCCTATGAGGCACGGAGGCTGCTGTGACCTCAAAAGCACACCAAGCAGCCAATGGCCTCCCACGGGCCTATCAGGCACTACGACTGCTGTGACCTCACAAGCACAGGCAGCAGCTATGGGCCTGCCACTGGCCTATAGGGAACGGAGGCTGCTGTGACCTCACAAGCACAGTCAGCAGCCAGGGGCCTGCTGCTGGCCTATCAGGCACTACGACTGCTGTGACCTCACAAGCACAGGCAGCAGCTATGGGCCTGCCACTGGCCTATAGGGCACGGAGGCTCCTCTGACCTCACAAGCACAGTCAGCAGCCAGGGGCCTGCTGCTGGCCTATCAGGCACTACGACTGCTGTGACCTCACAAGCACAGGCAGCAGCTATGGGCCTGCCACTGGCCTATAGGGCACGGAGGCTCCTCTGACCTCACAAGCACAGTCAGCAGCCAGGGGCCTGCTGCTGGCCTATCAGGCTCTAGGAGTGTTGTCACCTGACAAGCACAGCCAGCAGCTAGGGGCCTTCCACTGGCCTATCACGCATTGAGGCTGCTGTGACCTCACAAGCACACCAAGCAGCCATTGGCCTCCCACTGCCCGATGAGGCGCTGACGCTGCTGTCAACTCAGAAGCACAGTGAACAGTCAGGGGCCTGCCACTGCCCTCAAGGGCATGGAGGCTGCTGTGACCTCAGAAGCCCAACCAGCAGCTATCGGCCTGCCACTGCCCTATAGGGCACGGAGGCTCCTCTGACCTCACCAGCACACCAAGCAGCCATTGGCCTCCTTCTGGCCTACAGGAAAAGGAGGCTGATGTGACCTCACAAGCACAGCGAGGAGCCAGAGGCCTGCCATTGCCCTAAGGGCACTGAGGCTTCTCTGACCTCAGAAGCCCACCCAGCAGTCATTGGCCTCAAACTGGCCTATCAGGCACTGAGGCTTCAGTAACCTCACAAGCACAGCCAGCAGCAATGGGCCTGCCACTGGCCTGTGAAGCACTGAGGCTGCTGTGACCTCATGAGCCCAGGCAGCAGCTATGGGCCTGCCACTGGCCTATGAGGCACGGAGGCTGCTGGGACCTCACAAGCACAGCGAGCAGCCATTGGCCTCCCACTGCCCAATGAGGCGCTGACGCTGCTGTCAACTCAGAAGCACAGTGAACAGTCAGGGGCCTGCCACAGGCCTATCAGGCAATACGACTGCTGTGACCTCACAAGCACAGCCAGCAGCTATGGGCCTCCCTCTGGCCTATAGGAAAAGGAGGCTGCTGTGACCTCACAAGCACAGGCAGCAGCCATTGGCCTCCCACTGCCCGATGAGGCGCTGACGCTGCTGTCAACTCAGAAGCACAGTAAACAGTCAGGGGCCTGCCACTGCCCTCAAGGGCATGGAGGCTGCTCTGACCTCACAAGCCCAGACAGCAGCTATGGGCCTGCCACTGCCCTATAGGGCACTGAGGCTTCTCTGACCTCACAAGCCCACCCAGCAGCTATGGGCCTCAAACTGGCCTGTCAGGCACTGAGGCTTCTGCAACCTCACAAGCACAGCCAGCAGCAATGGGCCTGCCACTGGCCTGTGAAGCACTGAGGCTGCTGTGACCTCACGAGCCCAGGCAGCAGCTGTGGGCCTGCCACTGGCCTATGAGGCACGGAGGCTGCTGTGACCTCAAAAGCACACCAAGCAGCCATTGGCCTCCCACGGGCCTATCAGGCACTGAGGCTGCTGTGACCTCACCAGCACAGTCAGCAGCCAAGGGCCTGCCACAGGCCTATCAGGCAATACGACTGCTGTGACCTGACAAGCACAGGCAGCAGCTATGGGCCTGCCACTGGCCTATAGGAAAAGGAGGCTGCTGTGACTTCACAAGCACAGGCAGCAGCTATGGGCCTGCCACTGGCCTATGAGGCACTGAGGCTGCTGTGAGTTCACAAGCACAGTCAGCAGCCAGGGGCCTGCTGCTGGCCTATCACGCTGTAGGAGTGCTGTGACCTGACAAGCACAGCCAGCAGCCATTGGCCTGCTACTGTCTGAAGAGGCACGCAGGCTCCTCTGACCTCACCAGCACACCAAGCAGCCATTGGCCTCCCTCTGGCCTACAGGAAAACGAGGCTGATGTGACCTGACAAGCACAGCGAGTAGGCAGGGGCCTCCCACTGCCCTATAAGGTACAGAGACAAATGTGACCTCAAAAGGCAGCCAGCAGACAGAGGCCTGCCATGGGCCTATCAGGAAATAGGACTGCTGTGACCTTACAAGCACAGTCAGCAGCTAAGGGCCTGCCACTGGCCTACAGGAAAAGGAGGCTGATGTGACCTCACAAGCACAGCGAGGAGCCAGAGGCCTGCCATTGCCCTATAAGGTACAGAGACAAATGTGACCTCAAAAGGCAGCCAGCAGACAGAGGCCTGCCACGGGCCTATCAGGCAATAGGACTGCTGTGAGCTTACAAGCACAGCCAGCAGCTATGGGCCTGCCACTGGCCTATGAGGCACTGAGGCTGCTGTGACCTCACAAGCACAGTCAGCAGCCAAGGGCCTGCTGCTAGCCTATCGGGCTGCAGGAGTGTTGTCACCTGACAAGCACAGCCAGCAGCTAGGGGCCTGCCACTGGCCTATAGGGAACAGAGGTTGATGTGACCTCACAAGCACAGCCAGCAGCCATTGGCCTGCCACTGTCCAAAGAGGCACGGAGTCTCCTCTGACCTCACCAGCACACCAAGCAGCCATTGGCCTCCCTCTGGCCTACAGGAAAAGGAGGCTGATGTGACCTCACAAGCACAGCGAGGAGCCAGAGGCCTGCCATTGCCCTATAAGGTACAGAGACAAATGTGACCTCAAAAGGCAGCCAGCAGGCAGAGGCCTGCCATGGGCCTATCAGGAAATAGGACTGCTGTGACCTTACAAGAACAAACAGCAGCTACGGGACTCCACTGGCCTATGAGGCACGGAGGCTGCTGTGACCTCAAAAGCACACCAAGCAGCCATTGGCCTCCCAGGGGCCTATCAGGCACTGAGGCTGCTGTGACCTCACAAGCACAGTCAGCAGCCAGGGGCCTGCTGCCGGCCTATCAGGCTCTAGGAGTGTTGTCACCTGACAAGCACAGCCAGCAGCTAGGGGCCTTCCACTGGCCTATCACGCATTGAGGCTGCTGTGACCTCACAAGCACACCAAGCAGCCATTGGCCTCACACTGCCCGATGAGGCGCTGACGCTGCTGTCAACTCAGAAGCACAGTAAACAGTCAGGGGCCTGCCACTGCCCTCAAGGGCATGGAGGCTGCTGTGACCTCAGAAGCCCAACCTGCAGCTATCGGCCTGCCACTGCCCTATAGGGCACGGAGGCTCCTCTGACCTCACCAGCACACCAAGCAGCCATTGGCCTCCTTCTGGCCTACAGGAAAAGGAGGCTGATGTGACCTCACAAGCACAGCGAGGAGCCAGAGACCTGCCATTGCCCTAAGGGCACTGAGGCTTCTCTGACCTCAGAAGCCCACCCAGCAGTCATTGGCCTCGAACTGGCCTATCAGGCACTGAGGCTGCTGTAACCTCACAAGCACAGCCAGCAGCAATTGGCCTGCCACTGGCCTGTAAAGCACTGAGGCTGCTGTGACCTCAGAAGCCCAACCAGCAGCTGTCGGCCTGCCACTGCCCTATATGGCACGGAGGCTCCTCTGACCTCACCAGCACACCAAGCAGCCATTGGCCTCCTTCTGGGCTACAGGAAAAGGAGGCTGATGTGACCTCAAAAGCACACCAAGCAGCCATTGGCCTCCCAGGGGCCTATCAGGCACTGAGGCTGCTGTGACCTCACAAGCACACCCAGCAGCTATGGGCCTGCCACTGCCCTATGAGGCACTGAGGCTGCTGTGACCTCACAAGCACAGTCAGCAGCCAGGGGCCTGCTGCTGGCCTATCAGGCTCTAGGAGTGTTGTCACCTGACAAGCACAGCCAGCAGCTATGGGCCTGCCACTGGCCTATGAGGCACGGAGGCTGCTGGGACCTCACAAGCACCCCAAGCAGCCATTGGCCTCCCACTGCCCGATGAGGCGCTGACGCTGCTGTCAACTCAGAAGCACAGTGAACAGTCAGGGGCCTGCCACTGCCCTCAAGGGCATGGAGGCTGCTCTGACCTCACAAGCCCAGACAGCAGCTATGGGCCTGCCACTGCCCTATAGGGCACTGAGGCTTCTCTGACCTCACAAGCCCACACAGCAGTCATTGGCCTCAAACTGGCCTATAAGGCACTGAGGCTGCTGTAACCTCACAAGCACAGCCAGCAGCCATTGGCCTCCCACAGGCCTATCAGGCACTGAGACTGCTGTGACCTCACAAGCACAGCCAGCAGCCAAGGGCCTCCCTCTGGCCTATAGGAAAAGGAGGCTGCTGTGACCTCAGAAGCCCAACCTGCAGCTATCGGCCTGCCACTGCCCTATAGGGCACGGAGGCTCCTCTGACCTCACCAGCACACCAAGCAGCCATTGGCCTCCCTCTGGCCTACAGGAAAAGGAGGCTGATGTGACCTCACAAGCACAGCGAGGAGCCAGAGGCCTGCCATTGCCCTATAAGGTACAGAGACAAAGGTGACCTCAAAAGGCAGCCAGCAGACAGAGGCCTGCCACGGGCCTATCAGGAAATAGGACTGCTGTGACCTTACAAGCACAGCCAGCAGCTACGGGCCTGCCACTGGCCTATGAGGCACGGAGGCTGCTGTGACCTCAAAAGCACACCAAGCAGCCATTGGCCTCCCACGGGCCTATCAGGCACTAGGACTGCTGTGACCTCACAAGCACAGACTGCAGCCATTAGGCTCCCACTGCCCGATGAGGCGCTGACACTGCTGTCAACTCAGAAGCACAGTAAACAGTCAGGGGCCTGCCACTGCCCTCAAGGGCATGGAGGCTGCTCTGACCTCACAAGCCCAGCCAGCAGCTATGGGCCTGCCACTGCCCTATAGGGCACTGAGGCTTCTCTGACCTCACAAGCCCACCCAGCAGTCATTGGCCTCGAACTGGCCTATCAGCCACTGAGGCTTCTGTAACCTCACAAGCACAGCCAGCAGCAAGGGGCCTGCCACTGGCCTGTGAAGCACTGAGGCTGCTGTGACCTCAGAAGCACACCAAACAGCCATTGGCCGCCCACTGGCCTATGAGGCACTCAGGCTGCTCTGACCTCACAAGCACAGCCAGCAGCCAAGGGCGTGCCGCAGGCCTGTGAACTACTCAGGCTGCTGTGACCTCACAAGCACAGCCAGCAGCTACGGGTCTCCACTGGCCTATGAGGCACTGAGGCTGCTGTGACCTCACAAGCACAGCGAGGAGCCAGAGGCCTCCCACGGGCCTATCAGGCACTGAGGCTGCTGGGACCTCACAAGCACAGACTGCAGCCATTAGCCTCCCACTGCCCGATGAGGCGCTGACACTGCTGTCAACTCAGAAGCACAGTAAACAGTCAGGGGCCTGCCACTGCCCTCAAGGGCATGGAGGCTGCTCTGACCTCACAAGCACAGCCAGCAGCTATGGGCCTGCCACTGCCCTATAGGGCACTGAGGCTTCTCTGACCTCACAAGCCCACCCAGCCGTCATTGGCCTCAAACTGGCCTATTAGGCAATGAGGCTTCTGTAACCTCACAAGCACAGCCAGCAGCAAGGGGCCTGCCACTGGCCTGTGAAGCACTGAGGCTGCTGTGACCTCACGAGCCCAGGCAGCAGCTGTGGGCCTGCCACTGGCCTATGAGGCACGGAGGCTGCTGTGACCTCAAAAGCACACCAAGCAGCCATTGGCCTCCCACGGGCCTATCACGCACTACGACTGCTGTGACCTCAGAAGCATAGCCAACACCTATGGGCCTGCCACTGGCCTATAGGGAACGGAGGCTGCTGTGACCTCACAAGCACACCCAGCATCTATGGGCTTGCCACTGGCCTATGAGGCACTGAGGCTGCTGTGACCTCACAAGCACAGTCAGCAGCCAGGGGCCTGCTGCTGGCCTATCAGGCTCTAGGAGTGTTGTCACCTGACAAGCACAGCCAGCACTGAAGGGCCTTCCACTGGCCTATCACGCATTGAGGCTGCTGTGACCTCACAAGCACACCAAGCAGCCATTGGCCTCCCACTGCCCGATGAGGCGCTGATGCTGCTGTCAACTCAGAAGCACAGTAAACAGTCAGGGGCCTGCCACTGCCCTCAAGGGCATGGAGGCTGCTGTGACCTCAGAAGCCCAACCAGCAGCTATCGGCCTGCCACTGCCCTGTAGGGCACGGAGGCTCCTCTGACCTCACCAGCACACCAAGCAGCCATTGGCCTCCTTCTGGCCTACAGGAAAAGGAGGCTGATGTGACCTCACAAGCACAGCGAGGAGCCAGAGGCCTGCCATTGCCCTAAGGGCACTGAGGCTTCTCTGACCTCAGAAGCCCACCCAGCAGTCATTGGCCTCGAACTGGCCTATCAGGCACTGAGGCTTCAGTAACCTCACAAGCACAGCCAGCAGCAATGGGCCTGCCACTGGCCTGTGAAGCACTGAGGCTGCTGTGACCTCACAAGCACAGTCAGCAGCCAGGGGCCTGCTGCTGGCCTATCACGCTGTAGGAGTGTTGTGATCTCACAAGCACACCAAGCAGCTATGGGACTCCACTGGCCTATAGGGAACAGAGGCTGCTGTGACCTCACAAGCACAGCCAGCAGCCAGGGGCCTGCTACTGTCCGAACAGGCTCTCAGGCTGCCTTGACCTCACCAGCACACCAAGCAGCCATTGGCCTCCCTCTGGCCTACAGGAAAAGGAGGCTGCTGTGACCTCACAAGCACAGCGAGGAGCCAGAGGCCTGCCATTGCCCTATAAGGTTCAGAGACAAATGTGACCTCAAAAGGCAGCCAGCAGACAGAGGCCTGCCATGGGCCTATCAGGAAATAGGACTGCTGTGACCTTACAAGCACAGCCAGCAGCTACGGGCCTGCCACTGGCCTATGAGGCACGGAGGCTGCTGTGACCTCAAAAGCACACCAAGCAGACATTGGCCTCCCACTGCCCGATGAGGCGCTGACACTGCTGTCAACTCAGAAGCACAGTAAACAGTCAGGGGCCTGCCACTGCCCTCAAGGGCATGGAGGCTGCTCTGACCTCACAAGCCCAGACAGCAGCTATGGGCCTGCCACTGCCCTATAGGGCACTGAGGCTTCTCTGACCTCACAAGCCCACACAGCAGTCATTGGCCTCAAACTGGCCTATGAGGCACTGAGGCTGCTGTAACCTCACAAGCACAGCCAGCAGCAAGGGGCCTGCCACTGGCCTGTGAAGCGCTGAGGCTGCTGTGACCTCACGAGCACAGTCAGCAGCCAGGGGCCTGCTGCTGGCCAATCAGGCTCTAGGAGTGTTGTCACCTGACAAGCACAGCCAGCAGCTAGGGGCCTTCCGCTAGCCTATCACGCATTGAGGCTGCTGTGACCCCACCAGCACACCAAGCAGCCATTGGCCTCCCATGGGCCTATCAGGCAATACGACTGCTGTGACCTCACAAGCACAGCCAGCAGTTATGGGCCTGCCACTGGCCTATAGGAAAAGGAGGCTGCTGTGACCTCACAAGCACAGCCAGCAGTTATGGACCTGCCACTGCCCTATAGGGCACTGAGGCTCCTATGACTTCAGAAGCCCACCCAGCAGTCATTGGCCTCGAACTGGCCTATCAGGCAATGAGGCTTCTGTAACCTCACAAGCACAGCCAGCAGCAAGGGGCCTGTCACTGGCCTGTGAAGCACTGAGGCTGCTGTGACCTCACGAGCCCAGGCAGCAGCTATGGGCCTGCCACTGGCCTGTGAGGCACGGAGGCTGCTGTGACCTCAGAAGCACACTAAACAGCCATTGGTCGCCCACGGGCCTGTCAGGCACTGAGGCTGCTCTGACCTCACAAGCACAGCCAGCAGACAAGGGCGTGCCGCAGGCCTGTGAAGCACTGAGGCTGCTGTGACCTCACAAGCACAGCCAGCAGCCAGGGGCCTGCTGCTGGCCTATCAGGCTGTAGGAGTGTTGTGACCTCACAAGCACAGCCAGCAGCTACGGGTCTCCACTGGCCTATGAGGCACTGAGGCTGCTGTGAGCTCACAAGCACAGTCAGCAGCCAGGGGCCTGCTGCTGGCCTGTCAGGCTGTAGGAGTGCTGTGACCTGACAAGCACAGCCAGCAGCCAGGGGCCTGCCACTGTCCGAACAGCCTCTCAGGCTGCCTTGACCTCACAAGCACAGCCAGCAGCCATTGGCCTCCCTCTGGCCTACAGGAAAAGGAGGCTGATGTGACCTCACAAGCACAGCCAGCAGCCAACGTCCTGCCACAGGCCTATCAGGCAATACGACTGCTGTAACCTCACAAGCACAGCCAGCAGCAATGGGCCTGCCACTGGCCTGTGAAGCACTGAGGCTGCTGTGACCTCACAAGCACACCCAGCAGCCAGGGGCCTGCTGCTGGCCTATCAGACTGTAGGAGTGTTGTGACCTCACAAGCACAGTCAGCAGCCAGGGGCCTGCTGCTGGCCTATCACGCTGTAGGAGTGCTGTGACCTGACAAGCACAGCCAGCAGCCATTGGCCTGCCAATGTCCGAAGAGGCACGTAGGCTCCTCTGACCTCACCAGCACACCAAGCAGCCATTGGCCTCCCACGGGCCTATCAGGCACTGAGGCTGCTGTGACCTCACAAGCATAGCCAGCAGCCAAGGGCCTGCCACAGGGCTATCAGGCAATACAACTGCTGTGACCTGACAAGCACAGGCAGCAGCTATGGGCCTGCCACTGGCCTATAGGAAAAGGAGGCTGCTGTGACTTCACAAGCACAGGCAGCAGCTATGGGCCTGCCACTGGCCTATGAGGCACTGAGGCTGCTGTGAGCTCACAAGCACAGTCAGCAGCCAGGGGCCTGCTGCTGGCCTATCACGCTGTAGGAGTGCTGTGACCTGACAAGCACAGCCAGCAGCCATTGGCCTGCCAATGTCCGAAGAGGCACGTAGGCTCCTCTGACCTCACCAGCACACCAAGCAGCCATTGGCCTCCCACGGGCCTATCAGGCACTGAGGCTGCTGTGACCTCACAAGCATAGCCAGCAGCCAAGGGCCTGCCACAGGGCTATCAGGCAATACAACTGCTGTGACCTGACAAGCACAGGCAGCAGCTATGGGCCTGCCACTGGCCTATAGGAAAAGGAGGCTGCTGTGACTTCACAAGCACAGGCAGCAGCTATGGGCCTGCCACTGGCCTATGAGGCACTGAGGCTGCTGTGAGCTCACAAGCACAGTCAGCAGCCAGGGGCCTGCTGCTGGCCTATCACGCTGTAGGAGTGCTGTGACCTGACAAGCACAGCGAGCAGCCAGGGGCCTCCCACTGCCATATAAGGTAAAGAGACAAATGTGACCTCAAAAGGCAGCCAGCAGACAGAGGCCTGCCACAGGCCTATCAGAAAATAGGACTACTGTGACCTTACAAGCACAGCCAGCAGCCAAGGGCCTGCCACTGGCCTATAGGGCACTGAGGCTGGTGTGACCTCGCAAGCACAGCGAGGAGCCAGAGGCCTGCCATTGCCCTATAAGGTACAGAGACAAATGTGACCTCAAAAGGCAGCCAGCAGACAGAGGCCTGCCACGGGCCTATCAGGCAATAGGACTGCTGTGAGCTTACAAGCACAGCCAGCAGCTATGGGCCTGCCACTGGCCTATGAGGCACTGAGACTGCTGTGACCTCACAAGCACAGTCAGCAGCCAGGGGCCTGCTGCGGGCCTATCAGGCTCTAGGAGTGTTGTCATCTGACAAGCACAGCCAGCAGCTATGGGCCTGCCACTGACCTATAGGGAACAGAGGTTGATGTGACCTCACAAGCACACCAAGCAGCCATTGGCCTCCCTCTGGCCTACAGGAACAGGAGGCTGATGTGACCTCACAAGCACAGCGAGGAGCCAGAGGCCTGCCATTGCCCTACAAGGTAGAGACAAATGTGACCTCAAAAGGCAGCCAGCAGACAGAGGCCTGCCACGGGCCTATCAGGAAATAGGACTGCTGTGACCTTACAAGAACAAACAGCAGCTACGGGCGTCCACTGGCCTATGAGGCACGGAGGCTGCTGTGACCTCAAAAGCACACCAAGCAGCCATTGGCCTCCCACGGGCCTATCAGGCACTGAGGCTGCTGTGACCTTACAAGCACAGCCAGCAGCCAAGGGCCTGCCACAGGCCTATCAGGCTCTAGGAGTGTTCTGACCTGACAAGCACAGCCAGCAGCTATGGGCCTGCTGCTGGCCTATAGGGAACAGAGGCTGATGTGACCTCACAAGAACAGCCAGCAGCCATGGGCCTGCCACTGTCCAAACAGGCACTCAGGCTTCTTTCACCTCACCAGCACACCAAGCAGCCATTGGCCTCCCTCTGGCCTACAGGAAAAGGAGGCTGATGTGACCTGACAAGCACAGCGAGCAGCCAGGGGCCTCCCACTGCCTTATAAGGTACAGAGACAAATGTGACCTCAAAAGGCAGCCAGCAGACAGAGGCCTGCCACAGGCCTATCAGAAAATAGGACTACTGTGACCTTACAAGCACAGCCAGCAGCCAAGGGCCTGCCACTGGCCTATAGGGCACTGAGGCTGCTGTGACCTCGCAAGCACAGCGAGGAGCCAGAGGCCTGCCATTGCCCTATAAGGTACAGAGACAAATGTGACCTCAAAAGGCAGCCAGCAGACAGAGGCCTGCCACGGGCCTATCAGGCAATAGGACTGCTGTGACCTTACAAGCACAGCCAGCAGCTATGGGCCTGCCACTGGCCTATGAGGCACTGAGGCTGCTGTGACCTCACAAGCACAGTCAGCAGCCAGGGGCCTGCTGCGGGCCTATCAGGCTCTAGGAGTGTTGTCATCTGACAAGCACAGGCAGCAGCTATGGGCCTGCCACTGACCTATAGGGAACAGAGGTTGATGTGACCTCACAAGCACACCAAGCAGCCATTGGCCTCCCTCTGGCCTACAGGAACAGGAGACTGATGTGACCTCACAAGCACAGCGAGGAGCCAGAGGCCTGCCATTGCCCTACAAGGTAGAGAGACAAATGTGACCTCAAAAGGCAGCCAGCAGACAGAGGCCAGCCACGGGCCTATCAGGAAATAGGACTGCTGTGACCTTACAAGCACAGCCAGCAGCTACGGGCCTGTTCACTGGCCTATGAGGCACCGAGGCTGCTGTGACCTCACGAGCCCAGGCACCACCAAGGGGCCTGCCACTGGCCTATGAGGCACTGAGGCTGCTGTGACCTCACGAGCACAGCCAGCAGCTATGGGCCTGCCACTGGCCTATGAGGCACGGAGGCTGCTGTGACCTCACAAGCACACCAAGCAGCCATTGGCCTCCCACAGGCCTATGAGGCACTGAGGCTGCTGTGACCTCACAAGCACAGCCAGCAGCCAAGGGCCTGCCACAGGCCTATCAGGCAATACAACTGCTGTGACCTCACAAGCACAGCCAGCATCTATGGGCCTGCCACTGGCCTATAGGAAAAGGAGGCTGCTGTGACCTCACAAGCACAGGCAGCAGCCATTGGCCTCCCACTGCCCGATGAGGCGCTGACACTGCTGTCAACTCAGAAGCACAGTAAACAGTCAGGGGACTGCCACTCCCCTCAAGGGCATGGAGGCTGCTCTGACCTCACAAGCCCACCCAGCACTCATTGGCCTCGAACTGGCCTATCAGGCACTGAGGCTTCTGTAACCTCACAAGCACAGCCAGCAGCAAGGGGCCTGCCACTGGCCTGTGAAGCACTGAGGCTGCTGTGACCTCACGAGCCCAGGCAGCAGCTATGGGCCTGCCACTGGCCTGTGAGGCACGGAGGCTGCTGTGACCTCACGAGCCCAGGCAGCAGCTATGGGCCTGCCACTGGCCTGTGAGGCACGGAGGCTGCTGTGACCTCACAAGCACACCAAACAGCCATTGGCTGCCCATGGGCCTGTCAGGCACTGAGGCTGCTCTGACCTCACAAGCATAGCCAGCAGCCAAGGGCCTGCCACAGGGCTATCAGGCAATACAACTGCTGTGACCTGACAAGCACAGGCAGCAGCTATGGGCCTGCCACTGGCCTATAGGAAAAGGAGGCTGCTGTGACTTCACAAGCACAGGCAGCAGCTATGGGCCTGCCACTGGCCTATGAGGCACTGAGGCTGCTGTGAGCTCACAAGCACAGTCAGCAGCCAGGGGCCTGCTGCTGGCCTATCACGCTGTAGGAGTGCTGTGACCTGACAAGCACAGCCAGCAGCCATTGGCCTGCCAATGTCCGAAGAGGCACGTAGGCTCCTCTGACCTCACCAGCACACCAAGCAGCCATTGGCCTCCCACGGGCCTATCAGGCACTGAGGCTGCTGTGACCTCACAAGCATAGCCAGCAGCCAAGGGCCTGCCACAGGGCTATCAGGCAATACAACTGCTGTGACCTGACAAGCACAGGCAGCAGCTATGGGCCTGCCACTGGCCTATAGGAAAAGGAGGCTGCTGTGACTTCACAAGCACAGGCAGCAGCTATGGGCCTGCCACTGGCCTATGAGGCACTGAGGCTGCTGTGAGCTCACAAGCACAGTCAGCAGCCAGGGGCCTGCTGCTGGCCTATCACGCTGTAGGAGTGCTGTGACCTGACAAGCACAGCGAGCAGCCAGGGGCCTCCCACTGCCATATAAGGTAAAGAGACAAATGTGACCTCAAAAGGCAGCCAGCAGACAGAGGCCTGCCACAGGCCTATCAGAAAATAGGACTACTGTGACCTTACAAGCACAGCCAGCAGCCAAGGGCCTGCCACTGGCCTATAGGGCACTGAGGCTGGTGTGACCTCGCAAGCACAGCGAGGAGCCAGAGGCCTGCCATTGCCCTATAAGGTACAGAGACAAATGTGACCTCAAAAGGCAGCCAGCAGACAGAGGCCTGCCACGGGCCTATCAGGCAATAGGACTGCTGTGAGCTTACAAGCACAGCCAGCAGCTATGGGCCTGCCACTGGCCTATGAGGCACTGAGACTGCTGTGACCTCACAAGCACAGTCAGCAGCCAGGGGCCTGCTGCGGGCCTATCAGGCTCTAGGAGTGTTGTCATCTGACAAGCACAGCCAGCAGCTATGGGCCTGCCACTGACCTATAGGGAACAGAGGTTGATGTGACCTCACAAGCACACCAAGCAGCCATTGGCCTCCCTCTGGCCTACAGGAACAGGAGGCTGATGTGACCTCACAAGCACAGCGAGGAGCCAGAGGCCTGCCATTGCCCTACAAGGTAGAGACAAATGTGACCTCAAAAGGCAGCCAGCAGACAGAGGCCTGCCACGGGCCTATCAGGAAATAGGACTGCTGTGACCTTACAAGAACAAACAGCAGCTACGGGCGTCCACTGGCCTATGAGGCACGGAGGCTGCTGTGACCTCAAAAGCACACCAAGCAGCCATTGGCCTCCCACGGGCCTATCAGGCACTGAGGCTGCTGTGACCTTACAAGCACAGCCAGCAGCCAAGGGCCTGCCACAGGCCTATCAGGCTCTAGGAGTGTTCTGACCTGACAAGCACAGCCAGCAGCTATGGGCCTGCTGCTGGCCTATAGGGAACAGAGGCTGATGTGACCTCACAAGAACAGCCAGCAGCCATGGGCCTGCCACTGTCCAAACAGGCACTCAGGCTTCTTTCACCTCACCAGCACACCAAGCAGCCATTGGCCTCCCTCTGGCCTACAGGAAAAGGAGGCTGATGTGACCTGACAAGCACAGCGAGCAGCCAGGGGCCTCCCACTGCCTTATAAGGTACAGAGACAAATGTGACCTCAAAAGGCAGCCAGCAGACAGAGGCCTGCCACAGGCCTATCAGAAAATAGGACTACTGTGACCTTACAAGCACAGCCAGCAGCCAAGGGCCTGCCACTGGCCTATAGGGCACTGAGGCTGCTGTGACCTCGCAAGCACAGCGAGGAGCCAGAGGCCTGCCATTGCCCTATAAGGTACAGAGACAAATGTGACCTCAAAAGGCAGCCAGCAGACAGAGGCCTGCCACGGGCCTATCAGGCAATAGGACTGCTGTGACCTTACAAGCACAGCCAGCAGCTATGGGCCTGCCACTGGCCTATGAGGCACTGAGGCTGCTGTGACCTCACAAGCACAGTCAGCAGCCAGGGGCCTGCTGCGGGCCTATCAGGCTCTAGGAGTGTTGTCATCTGACAAGCACAGGCAGCAGCTATGGGCCTGCCACTGACCTATAGGGAACAGAGGTTGATGTGACCTCACA
Source organism: Dromaius novaehollandiae (assembly GCF_036370855.1). Classification (NCBI taxonomy): domain Eukaryota; kingdom Metazoa; phylum Chordata; class Aves; order Casuariiformes; family Dromaiidae; genus Dromaius; species Dromaius novaehollandiae. Next base: position 48,842,032 of record NC_088104.1, read on the forward strand.
AGCACACCAAGCAGCCATTGGCCTCCCTCTGGCCTACAGGAACAGGAGACTGATGTGACCTCACAAGCACAGCGAGGAGCCAGAGGCCTGCCATTGCCCTACAAGGTAGAGAGACAAATGTGACCTCAAAAGGCAGCCAGCAGACAGAGGCCAGCCACGGGCCTATCAGGAAATAGGACTGCTGTGACCTTACAAGCACAGCCAGCAGCTACGGGCCTGTTCACTGGCCTATGAGGCACCGAGGCTGCTGTGACCTCACGAGCCCAGGCACCACCAAGGGGCCTGCCACTGGCCTATGAGGCACTGAGGCTGCTGTGACCTCACGAGCACAGCCAGCAGCTATGGGCCTGCCACTGGCCTATGAGGCACGGAGGCTGCTGTGACCTCACAAGCACACCAAGCAGCCATTGGCCTCCCACAGGCCTATGAGGCACTGAGGCTGCTGTGACCTCACAAGCACAGCCAGCAGCCAAGGGCCTGCCACAGGCCTATCAGGCAATACAACTGCTGTGACCTCACAAGCACAGCCAGCATCTATGGGCCTGCCACTGGCCTATAGGAAAAGGAGGCTGCTGTGACCTCACAAGCACAGGCAGCAGCCATTGGCCTCCCACTGCCCGATGAGGCGCTGACACTGCTGTCAACTCAGAAGCACAGTAAACAGTCAGGGGACTGCCACTCCCCTCAAGGGCATGGAGGCTGCTCTGACCTCACAAGCCCACCCAGCACTCATTGGCCTCGAACTGGCCTATCAGGCACTGAGGCTTCTGTAACCTCACAAGCACAGCCAGCAGCAAGGGGCCTGCCACTGGCCTGTGAAGCACTGAGGCTGCTGTGACCTCACGAGCCCAGGCAGCAGCTATGGGCCTGCCACTGGCCTGTGAGGCACGGAGGCTGCTGTGACCTCACGAGCCCAGGCAGCAGCTATGGGCCTGCCACTGGCCTGTGAGGCACGGAGGCTGCTGTGACCTCACAAGCACACCAAACAGCCATTGGCTGCCCATGGGCCTGTCAGGCACTGAGGCTGCTCTGACCTCACAAGCACAGCCAGCAGACAAGGGCGTGCCGCAGGCCTGTGAAGCACTGAGGCTGCTGTGACCTCACAAGCACAGCCAGCAGCCAGGAGCCTGCTGCTGGCCTATCAGGCTGTAGGAGTGTTGTGACCTCACAAGCACAGCCAGCAGCTACGGGTCTCCACTGGCCTATGAGGCACTGAGGCTGCTGTGAGCTCACAAGCACAGACAGCAGCCAGGGGCCTGCTGCTGGCCTGTCAGGTTGTAGGAGTGCGGTGACCTGACAAGCACAGCCAGCAGCCATTGGCCTGCCACTGTCCGCAGAGGCACGTAGGCTCCTCTGACCTCACCAGCACACCAAGCAGCCATTGGCCTCCCACGGGCCTATCAGGCACTGAGGCTGCTGTGACCTCACAAGCATAGCCAGCAGCCAAGGGCCTGCCACAGGGCTATCAGGCAATACAACTGCTGTGACCTGACAAGCACAGGCAGCAGCTATGGGCCTGCCACTGGCCTATAGGAAAAGGAGGCTGCTGTGACTTCACAAGCACAGGCAGCAGCTATGGGCCTGCCACTGGCCTATGAGGCACTGAGGCTGCTGTGAGCTCACAAGCACAGTCAGCAGCCAGGGGCCTGCTGCTGGCCTATCACGCTGTAGGAGTGCTGTGACCTGACAAGCACAGCCAGCAGCCATTGGCCTGCCAATGTCCGAAGAGGCACGTAGGCTCCTCTGACCTCACCAGCACACCAAGCAGCCATTGGCCTCCCTCTGGCCTACAGCAAAAGGAGGCTGATGTGACCTCACAAGCACAGCGAGTAGCCAGGGGCCTCCCACTGCCCTATAAGGTACAGAGACAAATGTGACCTCAAAAGGCAGCCAGCAGACAGAGGCCTGCCACGGGCCTATCAGGCAATAGGACTGCTGTGACCTTACAAGCACAGCCAGCAGCCAGGGGCCTGCTGCTAGACTGTCGGGCTGCAGCAGTGTTGTCACCTGACAAGCACAGCCAGCAGCTATGGGCCTGCCACTGGCCTATGAGGCACGGAGGCTGCTGTGACCTCAAAAGCACACCAAGCAGCCATTGGCCTCCCACGGGCCTATGAGGCACTGAGGCTGCTGTGACCTCACAAGCACAGCCAGCAGCCAAGGGCCTGCCACAGGCCTATCAGGCAACACGACTGCTGTGACCTCACAAGCACAGGCAGCAGCTATGGGCCTGCCACTGGCCTATAGGGAATGGAGGCTGCTGTTACCTCACAAGCACACCCAGCAGCTATGGGCCTGCCACTGGCGTATGAGGCACGGAGGCTGCTGTGACCTCACGAGCCCAGGCAGCACCAAGGGGCCTGCCACTGGCCTGTGAAGCACTGAGGCTGCTGTGACCTCACGAGCACAGCCAGCAGCTATGGGCCTGCCACTGGCCTATGAGGCACTGAGGCTGCTGTGACCTCACAAGCACAGCCAGCAGCCAACCTCCTGCCACAGGCCTATCAGGCAATACGACTGCTGTGACCTCACAAGCACAGCCAGCATCTATGGGCCTGCCATTGGCCTATAGGAAAAGGAGGCTGCTGTGACCTCACAATCACAGGCAGCAGCCATTGGCCTCCCACTGCCCGATGAGGCGCTGACGCTGTTGTCAACTCAGAAGCACAGTAAACAGTCAGGGGCCTGCCACTGCCCTCAAGGGCATGGAGGCTGCTCTGACCTCAGAAGCCCAACCAGCAGCTATCGGCCTGCCACTGCCCCATAGGACACTGAGGCTTCTCTGACCTCACAAGCCCACCCAGCAGTCATCGGCCTCGAACTGGCCTATCAGCCACTGAGGCTTCTGTAACCTCACAAGCACAGCCAGCAGCAAGGGGCCTGCCACTGGCCTGTGAAGCACTGAGGCTGCTGTGACCTCAGAAGCACACCAAACAGCCATTGGCCGCCCACTGGCCTATGAGGCACTGACGCTGCTCTGACCTCACAAGCACAGCCAGCAGCCAAGGGCGTGCCGCAGGCCTGTGAAGCACTGAGGCTGCTGTGACCTCACAAGCACAGCCAGCAGCTACGGGTCTCCACTGGCCTATGAGGCACTGAGGCTGCTGTGACCTCGCAAGCACAGCGAGGAGCCAGAGGCCTGCCATTGCCCTATAAGGTACAGAGACAAATGTGACCTCAAAAGGCAGCCAGCAGGCAGAGGCCTGCCATGGGCCTATCAGGAAATAGGACTGCTGTGAACTTACAAGAACAAACAGCAGCTACGGGCCTCCACTGGCCTATGAGGCACGGAGGCTGCTGTGACCTCAAAAGCACACCAAGCAGCCATTGGCCTCCCAGGGGCCTATCAGGCACTGAGGCTGCTGTGACCTCACAAGCACAGTCAGCAGCCAGCGGCCTGCTGCCGGCCTATCAGGCTCTAGGAGTGTTGTCACCTGACAAGCACAGCCAGCAGCTAGGGGCCTTCCACTGGCCTATCACGCATTGAGGCTGCTGTGACCTCACAAGCACACCAAGCAGCCATTGGCCTCCCACTGCCCGATGAGGCGCTGACGCTGCTGTCAACTCAGAAGCACAGTAAACAGTCAGGGGCCTGCCACTGCCCTCAAGGGCATGGAGGCTGCTGTGACCTCAGAAGCCCAACCTGCAGCTATCGGCCTGCCACTGCCCTATAGGGCACGGAGGCTCCTCTGACCTCACCAGCACACCAAGCAGCCATTGGCCTCCTTCTGGCCTACAGGAAAAGGAGGCTGATGTGACCTCACAAGCACAGCGAGGAGCCAGAGGCCTGCCATTGCCCTAAGGGCACTGAGGCTTCTCTGACCTCAGAAGCCCACCCAGCAGTCATTGGCCTCAAACTGGCCTATCAGGCACGGAGGCTTCAGTAACCTCACAAGCACAGCCAGCAGCAATGGGCCTGCCACTGGCCTGTGAAGCACTGAGGCTGCTGTGACCTCACAAGCACAGTCAGCAGCCAGGGGCCTGCTGCTGGCCTATCACGCTGTAGGAGTGTTGTGACCTCAGAAGCACACCAAGCAGCAATGGGCCTGCCACTGGCCTGTGAAGCACTGAGGCTGATGTGACCTCACAAGCACAGCCAGCAGCCAGGGGCCTGCCACTGTCCGAACAGGCTCTCAGGCTGCCTTGACCTCACCAGCACACCAAGCAGCCATTGGCCTCCCTCTGGCCTACAGGAAAAGGAGGCTGATGTGACCTCACAAGCACAGCGAGGAGCCAGAGGCCTGCCATTGCCCTATAAGGTACAGAGACAAAGGTGACCTCAAAAGGCAGCCAGCAGACAGAGGCCTGCCACGGGCCTATCAGGAAATAGGACTGCTGTGACCTTACAAGCACAGCCAGCAGCTACGGGCCTGCCACTGGCCTATGAGGCACGGAGGCTGCTGTGACCTCAAAAGCACACCAAGCAGCCATTGGCCTCCCACAGGCCTATCAGGCACTGAGGCTGCTGTGACCTCACAAGCACAGTCAGCAGCCAGGGGCCTGCTGCGGGCCTATCAGGCTCTAGGAGTGTTGTCATCTGACAAGCACAGCCAGCAGCTATGGGCCGGCCACTGACCTATAGGGAACAGAGGTTGATGTGACCTCACAAGCACACCAAGCAGCCATTGGCCTCCCTCTGGCCTACAGGAACAGGAGGCTGATGTGACCTCACAAGCACAGCGAGGAGCCAGAGGCCTGCCATTGCCCTACAAGGTAGAGAGACAAATGTGACCTCAAAAGGCAGCCAGCAGACAGAGGCCTGCCACGGGCCTATCAGGAAATAGGACTGCTGTGACCTTACAAGCACAGCCAGCAGCCAAGGGCCTGCCACAGGCCTATCAGGCAATACAACTGCTGTGACCTCACAAGCACAGCCAGCATCTATGGGCCTGCCACTGGCCTATAGGAAAAGGAGGCTGCTGTGACCTCACAAGCACAGGCAGCAGCCATTGGCCTCCCACTGCCCGATGAGGCGCTGACACTGCTGTCAACTCAGAAGCACAGTAAACAGTCAGGGGCCTGCCACTGCCCTCAAGGGCATGGAGGCTGCTCTGACCTCACAAGCACAGCCAGCAGTTATGGGCCTGCCACTGCCCTATAGGGCACTGAGGCTTCTCTGACCTCACAAGCCCACCCAGCACTCATTGGCCTCGAACTGGCCTATCAGGCACTGAGGCTTCTGTAACCTCACAAGCACAGCCAGCAGCAAGGGGCCTGCCACTGGCCTGTGAAGCACTGAGGCTGCTGTGACCTCACGAGCCCAGGCAGCAGCTATGGGCCTGCCACTGGCCTGTGAGGCACGGAGGCTGCTGTGACCTCACGAGCCCAGGCAGCAGCTATGGGCCTGCCACTGGCCTGTGAGGCACGGAGGCTGCTGTGACCTCACAAGCACACCAAACAGCCATTGGCTGCCCATGGGCCTGTCAGGCACTGAGGCTGCTCTGACCTCACAAGCACAGCCAGCAGACAAGGGCGTGCCGCAGGCCTGTGAAGCACTGAGGCTGCTGTGACCTCACAAGCACAGCCAGCAGCCAGGAGCCTGCTGCTGGCCTATCAGGCTGTAGGAGTGTTGTGACCTCACAAGCACAGCCAGCAGCTACGGGTCTCCACTGGCCTATGAGGCACTGAGGCTGCTGTGAGCTCACAAGCACAGACAGCAGCCAGGGGCCTGCTGCTGGCCTGTCAGGTTGTAGGAGTGCGGTGACCTGACAAGCACAGCCAGCAGCCATTGGCCTGCCACTGTCCGCAGAGGCACGTAGGCTCCTCTGACCTCACCAGCACACCAAGCAGCCATTGGCCTCCCACGGGCCTATCAGGCACTGAGGCTGCTGTGACCTCACAAGCATAGCCAGCAGCCAAGGGCCTGCCACAGGGCTATCAGGCAATACAACTGCTGTGACCTGACAAGCACAGGCAGCAGCTATGGGCCTGCCACTGGCCTATAGGAAAAGGAGGCTGCTGTGACTTCACAAGCACAGGCAGCAGCTATGGGCCTGCCACTGGCCTATGAGGCACTGAGGCTGCTGTGAGCTCACAAGCACAGTCAGCAGCCAGGGGCCTGCTGCTGGCCTATCACGCTGTAGGAGTGCTGTGACCTGACAAGCACAGCCAGCAGCCATTGGCCTGCCAATGTCCGAAGAGGCACGTAGGCTCCTCTGACCTCACCAGCACACCAAGCAGCCATTGGCCTCCCACGGGCCTATCAGGCACTGAGGCTGCTGTGACCTCACAAGCATAGCCAGCAGCCAAGGGCCTGCCACAGGGCTATCAGGCAATACAACTGCTGTGACCTGACAAGCACAGGCAGCAGCTATGGGCCTGCCACTGGCCTATAGGAAAAGGAGGCTGCTGTGACTTCACAAGCACAGGCAGCAGCTATGGGCCTGCCACTGGCCTATGAGGCACTGAGGCTGCTCTGAGCTCACAAGCACAGTCAGCAGCCAGGGGCCTGCTGCTGGCCTATCAGGCTCTAGGAGTGTTGTCACCTGACAAGCACAGCCAGCAGCTATGGGCCTTCCACTGGCCTATCACGCATTGAGGCTGCTGTGACCTCACAAGCACACCAAGCAGCCATTGGCCTCCCACTGCCCGATGAGGCGCTGACGCTGCTGTCAACTCAGAAGCACAGTAAACAGTCAGGGGCCTGCCACTGCCCTCAAGGGCATGGAGGCTGCTGTGACCTCAGAAGCCCAACCAGCAGCTATCGGCCTGCCACTGCCCTATAGGGCACGGAGGCTCCTCTGACCTCACCAGCACACCAAGCAGCCATTGGCCTCCTTCTGGCCTACAGGAAAAGGAGGCTGATGTGACCTCACAAGCACAGCGAGGAGCCAGAGGCCTGCCATTGCCCTAAGGGCACTGAGGCTTCTCTGACCTCACAAGCCCACCCAGCAGTCATTGGCCTCAAACTGGCCTATCAGGCACTGAGGCTTCAGTAACCTCACAAGCACAGCCAGCAGCAATGGGCCTGCCACTGGCCTGTGAAGCACTGAGGCTGCTGTGACCTCACAAGCACAGTCAGCAGCCAGGGGCCTGCTGCTGGCCTATCACGCTGTAGGAGTGTTGTGACCTCAGAAGCACACCAAGCAGCAATGGGCCTGCCACTGGCCTGTGAAGCACTGAGGCTGATGTGACCTCACAAGCACAGCCAGCAGCCAGGGGCCTGCCACTGTCCGAACAGGCTCTCAGGCTGCCTTGACCTCACCAGCACACCAAGCAGCCATTGGCCTCCCTCTGGCCTACAGGAAAAGGAGGCTGATGTGACCTCACAAGCACAGCGAGGAGCCAGAGGCCTGCCATTGCCCTATAAGGTACAGAGACAAAGGTGACCTCAAAAGGCAGCCAGCAGACAGAGGCCTGCCACGGGCCTATCAGGAAATAGGACTGCTGTGACCTTACAAGCACAGCCAGCAGCTACGGGCCTGCCACTGGCCTATGAGGCACGGAGGCTGCTGTGACCTCAAAAGCACACCAAGCAGCCATTGGCCTCCCACGGGCCTATCAGGCACTGAGGCTGCTGTGACCTCACAAGCACAGTCAGCAGCCAGGGGCCTGCTGCGGGCCTATCAGGCTCTAGGAGTGTTGTCATCTGACAAGCACAGCCAGCAGCTATGGGCCGGCCACTGACCTATAGGGAACAGAGGTTGATGTGACCTCACAAGCACACCAAGCAGCCATTGGCCTCCCTCTGGCCTACAGGAACAGGAGGCTGATGTGACCTCACAAGCACAGCGAGGAGCCAGAGGCCTGCCATTGCCCTACAAGGTAGAGAGACAAATGTGACCTCAAAAGGCAGCCAGCAGACAGAGGCCTGCCACGGGCCTATCAGGAAATAGGACTGCTGTGACCTTACAAGCACAGCCAGCAGCTACGGGCCTGTTCACTGGCCTATGAGGCACCGAGGCTGCTGTGACCTCACGAGCCCAGGCAGCACCAAGGGGCCTGCCACTGGCCTGTGAAGCACTGAGGCTGCTGTGACCTCACGAGCACACCAAGCAGCCATTGGCCTCCCACAGGCCTATGAGGCACTGAGGCTGCTGTGACCTCACAAGCACAGCCAGCAGCCAAGGGCCTGCCACAGGCCTATCAGGCAATACAACTGCTGTGACCTCACAAGCACAGCCAGCATCTATGGGCCTGCCACTGGCCTATAGGAAAAGGAGGCTGCTGTGACCTCACAAGCACAGACAGCAGCCATTGGCCTCCCACTGCCCGATGAGGCGCTGACACTGCTGTCAACTCAGAAGCACAGTAAACAGTCAGGGGACTGCCACTCCCCTCAAGGGCATGGAGGCTGCTCTGACCTCACAAGCACAGCCAGCAGTTATGGGCCTGCCACTGCCCTATAGGGCACTGAGGCTTCTCTGACCTCACAAGCCCACCCAGCACTCATTGGCCTCGAACTGGCCTATCAGGCACTGAGGCTTCTGTAACCTCATAAGCACAGCCAGCAGCAAGGGGCCTGCCACTGGCCTGTGAAGCACTGAGGCTGCTGTGACCTCACGAGCCCAGGCAGCAGCTATGGGCCTGCCACTGGCCTGTGAGGCACGGAGGCTGCTGTGACCTCACGAGCCCAGGCAGCAGCTATGGGCCTGCCACTGGCCTGTGAGGCACGGAGGCTGCTGTGACCTCACAAGCACACCAAACAGCCATTGGCTGCCCATGGGCCTGTCAGGCACTGAGGCTGCTCTGACCTCACAAGCACAGCCAGCAGACAAGGGCGTGCCGCAGGCCTGTGAAGCACTGAGGCTGCTGTGACCTCACAAGCACAGCCAGCAGCCAGGAGCCTGCTGCTGGCCTATCAGGCTGTAGGAGTGTTGTGACCTCACAAGCACAGCCAGCAGCTACGGGTCTCCACTGGCCTATGAGGCACTGAGGCTGCTGTGAGCTCACAAGCACAGACAGCAGCCAGGGGCCTGCTGCTGGCCTGTCAGGTTGTAGGAGTGCGGTGACCTGACAAGCACAGCCAGCAGCCATTGGCCTGCCACTGTCCGCAGAGGCACGTAGGCTCCTCTGACTTCACCAGCACACCAAGCAGCCATTGGCCTCCCACGGGCCTATCAGGCACTGAGGCTGCTGTGACCTCACAAGCATAGCCAGCAGCCAAGGGCCTGCCACAGGGCTATCAGGCAATACAACTGCTGTGACCTGACAAGCACAGGCAGCAGCTATGGGCCTGCCACTGGCCTATAGGAAAAGGAGGCTGCTGTGACTTCACAAGCACAGGCAGCAGCTATGGGCCTGCCACTGGCCTATGAGGCACTGAGGCTGCTGTGAGCTCACAAGCACAGTCAGCAGCCAGGGGCCTGCTGCTGGCCTATCACGCTGTAGGAGTGCTGTGACCTGACAAGCACAGCCAGCAGCCATTGGCCTGCCAATGTCCGAAGAGGCACGTAGGCTCCTCTGACCTCACCAGCACACCAAGCAGCCATTGGCCTCCCACGGGCCTATCAGGCACTGAGGCTGCTGTGACCTCACAAGCATAGCCAGCAGCCAAGGGCCTGCCACAGGGCTATCAGGCAATACAACTGCTGTGACCTGACAAGCACAGGCAGCAGCTATGGGCCTGCCACTGGCCTATAGGAAAAGGAGGCTGCTGTGACTTCACAAGCACAGGCAGCAGCTATGGGCCTGCCACTGGCCTATGAGGCACTGAGGCTGCTGTGAGCTCACAAGCACAGCCAGCAGCCATTGGCCTGCCAATGTCCGAAGAGGCACGGAGGCTCCTCTGACCTCACCAGCACACCAAGCAGCCATTGGCCTCCCTCTGGCCTACAGCAAAAGGAGGCTGATGTGACCTCACAAGCACAGCGAGTAGCCAGGGGCCTCCCACTGCCCTATAAGGTACAGAGACAAATGTGACCTCAAAAGGCAGCCAGCAGACAGAGGCCTGCCATGGGCCTATCAGAAAATAGGACTGCTGTGACCTTACAAGCACAGCCAGCAGCCAAGGGCCTGCCACTGGCCTATAGGGCACTGAGGCTGCTGTGACCTCGCAAGCACAGCGAGGAGCCAGAGGCCTGCCATTGCCCTATAAGGTACAGAGACAAATGTGACCTCAAAAGGCAGCCAGCAGACAGAGGCCTGCCACGGGCCTATCAGGCAATAGGACTGCTGTGACCTTACAAGCACAGCCAGCAGCCAGGGGCCTGCTGCTAGACTGTCGGGCTGCAGCAGTGTTGTCACCTGACAAGCACAGCCAGCAGCTATGGGCCTGCCACTGACCTATAGGGAACAGAGGCTGATGTGACCTCACAAGCACAGCGAGGAGCCAGAGGCCTGCCATTGCCCTATAAGGTACAGAGACAAATGTGACCTCAAAAGGCAGCCAGCAGACAGAGGCCTGCCACGGGCCTATCAGGCAATAGGACTGCTGTGACCTTACAAGCACAGCCAGCAGCCATTGGCCTGCCACTCTCCAAACAAGCACTGAGGCTGCTTTGACCTCACCAGCACACCAAGCAGCCATTGGCCTCCCTCTGGCCTACAGCAAAAGGAAGCTGATGTGACCTCACAAGCACAGCGAGGAGCCAGGGGCCTCCCACTGCCCTATAAGGTACAGAGACAAATGTGACCTCAAAAGGCAGCCAGCAGACAGAGGCCTGCCATGGGCCTATCAGGAAATAGGACTGCTGTGACCTTACAAGAACAAACAGCAGCTACGGGCCTGCCACTGGCCTGTGAGGCACGGAGGCTGCTGTGACCTCACAAGCACAGGCAGCAGCCATTGGCCTCCCACTGCCCAATGAGGCGCTGACGCTGCTGTCAACTCAGAAGCACAGTAAAGAGTCAGGGGCCTGCCACTGCCCTCAAGGGCATGGAGGCTGCTCTGACCTCACAAGCACAGCCAGCAGTTATGGGCCTGCCACTGCCCTATAGGGCACTGAGGCTTCTCTGACCTCACAAGCCCACCCAGCACTCATTGGCCTCGAACTGGCCTATCAGGCACTGAGGCTTCAGTAACCTCACAAGCACAGCCAGCAGCAAGGGGCCTGCCACTGGCCTGTGAAGCACTGAGGCTGCTGTGACCTCACGAGCCCAGGCAGCAGCTATGGGCCTCAAACTGGCCTATGAGGCACAGAGGCTGCTGTGACCTCAGAAGCACAGTCAGCAGCCAGGGGCCTGCTGCTGGCCAATCAGGCTCTAGGAGTGTTGTGACCTGACAAGCACAGCCAGCAGCTAGGGGCCTGCCACTGGCCTATGAGGCACTGAGGCTGCTGTGACCTCACCAGCACACCAAGCAGCCATTGGCCTCCCACGGGCCTATCAGGCACTGAGGCTGCTGTGACCTCACAAGCACAGCCAGCAGCCAAGGGCCTGCCACAGGCCTATCAGGCAATACGACTGCTGTGACCTGACAAGCACAGCCAGCAGCCATTGGCGTGCCACTGTCCGAAGAGGCACGGAGGCTCCTCTGACCTCACCAGCACACCAAGCAGCCATTGGCCTCCCTCTGGCCTACAGCAAAAGGAGGCTGATGTGACCTGACAAGCACAGCGAGTAGCCAGGGGCCTCCCACTGCCCTATAAGGTACAGAGACAAATGTGACCTCAAAAGGCAGCCAGCAGACAGAGGCCTGCCATGGGCCTATCAGAAAATAGGACTGCAGTGACCTTACAAGCACAGCCAGCAGCCAAGGGCCTGCCACTGGCCTATAGGGCACTGAGGCTGCTGTGACCTCGCAAGCACAGCGAGGAGCCAGAGGCCTGCCATTGCCCTATAAGGTACAGAGACAAATGTGATCTCAAACGGCAGCCAGCAGCCAGGGGCCTGCTGCTAGCCTATCGGGCTGCAGGAGTGTTGTCACCTGACAAGCACAGCCAGCAGCTATGGGCCTGCCACTGGCCTATAGGGAACAGAGGTTGATGTGACCTCACAAGCACAGCCAGCCGCCATTGGCCTGCCACTGTCCGAAGAGGCACGGAGGCTCCTCTGACCTCACCAGCACACCAAGCAGCCATTGGCCTCCCTCTGGCCTACAGGAAAAGGAGGCTGATGTGACCTCACAAGCACAGCGAGGAGCCAGAGGCCTGCCATTGCCCTATAAGGTACAGAGACAAATGTGACCTCAAAAGGCAGCCAGCAAGCAGAGGCCTGCCATGGGCCTATCAGGAAATAGGACTGCTGTGACCTTACAAGAACAAACAGCAGCTACGGGCCTCCACTGGCCTATGAGGCACGGAGGCTGCTGTGACCTCAAAAGCACACCAAGCAGCCATTGGCCTCCCACAGGCCTATCAGGCACTGAGGCTGCTGTGACCTGACAAGCACAGCTAGCAGCCAAGGGCCTGCCACAGGCCTATCAGGCAGTACGACTGCTGTGACCTTACAAGCACACACAGCAGCTATGGGCCTGCCACTGGCCTATGAGGCACTGAGGCTGCTGTGAGCTCACAAGCACAGTCAGCAGCCAGGGGCCTGCTGCTGGCCTATCAGGCTCTAGGAGTGTTGTGACCTGACAAGCACAGCCAGCAGCCATTGGCCTGCCACTGGCCTATAGGGAACAGAGGCTGATGTGACCTCACAAGCACAGCCAGCAGCCAGGGGCCTGCCACTGTCCGAACAGGCTCTCAGGCTGCCTTGACCTCACCAGCACACCAAGCAGCCTTTGGCCTCGAACTGGCCTACAGGAAAAGGAGGCTGCTGTGACCTCACAAGCACAGCGAGGAGCCACGGGCCTCCCATTGCCCTATAAGGTACAGAGACAAATGTGACCTCAAAAGGCAGCCAGCAGACAGGGGCCTGCCACTGGCCTATAGGGAACGGAGGCTGCTGTGACCTCACAAGCACACGCAGCAGCTATGGGCCTGCCACTGCCCTATGAGGCACTGAGGCTGCTGTGACCTGACAAGCACAGTCAGCAGCCAGGGACCTGCTGCTGGCCTACCAGGCTCTAGGAGTGTTGTGACCTGACAAGCACAGGCAGCAGCTATGGGCCTGCCACTGGCCTATAGGGAACGGAGGCTGCTGTTACCTCACAAGCACACCCAGCAGCTATGGGCTTGCCACTGGCCTATGGGAATCAGAGGCTGATGTGACCTCACAAGCACAGCCAGCAGCCATTGGCCTGCCACTGTCCAAACAGGCCCTCAGGCTTCTTTCACCTCACCAGCACACCAAGCAGCCATTGGCCTCCCTCTGGCCTACAGCAAAAGGAGGCTGATGTGACCTCACAAGCACAGCGAGTAGCCAGGGACCTCCCACTGCCCTATAAGGTAGAGAGACAAATGTGACCTCAAAAGGCAGCCAGCAGACAGAGGCCTGCCATGGGCCTATCAGGAAATAGGACTGCTGTGACCTTACAAGCACAGCCAGCAGCTACGGGCCTGTTCACTGGCGTATGAGGCACGGAGGCTGCTGTGACCTCACGAGCCCAGGCAGCACCAAGGGGCCTGCCACTGGCCTGTGAAGCACTGAGGCTGCTGTGACCTCACGAGCACAGTCAGCAGCTATGGGCCTGCCACTGGCCTATGAGGCACTGAGGCTGCTGTGACCTCAAAAGCACACCAAGCAGCCATTGGCCTCCCACGGGCCTATCAGGCACTGAGGCTGCTGTGACCTCACAAGCACAGACAGCAGCCATTAGCCTCCCACTGCCCGATGAGGCGCTGACACTGCTGTCAACTCAGAAGCACAGTAAACAGTCAGGGGCCTGCCACTGCCCTCAAGGACATGGAGGCTGCTCTGACCTCACAAGCCCAGACAGCAGCTATGGGCCTGCCACTGCCCTATAGGGCACTGAGGCTTCTCTGACCTCACAAGCCCACCCAGCACTCATTGGCCTCGAACTGGCCTATCAGGCACTGAGGCTTCAGTAACCTCACAAGCACAGCCAGCAGCAAGGGGCCTGCCACTGGCCTGTGAAGCACTGAGGCTGCTGTGACCTCACGAGCCCAGGCAGCAGCTATGGGCCTCAAACTGGCCTATGAGGCACAGAGGCTGCTGTGACCTCAGAAGCACAGTCAGCAGCCAGGCGCCTGCTGCTGGCCAATCAGGCTCTAGGAGTGTTGTGACCTGACAAGCACAGCCAGCAGCTAGGGGCCTGCCACTGGCCTATGAGGCACTGAGGCTGCTGTGACCTCACCAGCACACCAAGCAGCCATTGGCCTCCCACAGGCCTATCAGGCACTGAGGCTGCTGTGACCTCACAAGCACAGCCAGCAGCCAAGGGCCTGCCACAGGCCTATCAGGCAATACGACTGCTGTGACCTGACAAGCACAGCCAGCAGTGAAGGGCCTGCCACTGGCCTATAGGAAAAGGAGGCTGCTGTGACCTCACAGGCACAGGCAGCAGCCATTGGCCTCCCACTGCCCGATGAGGCGCTGACACTGCTGTCAACTCAGAAGCACAGTAAACAATCAGGGGCCTGCCACTGCCCTCAAGGGCATGGAGGCTGCAGTGACCTCACGAGCACAGCCAGCAGCTATGGGCCTGCCACTGCCCTATACGGCACTGAGGCTCCTCTGACCTCACTAGCCCACCCAGCAGTCATTGGCCTCGAACTGGCCTATCAGGCACTGAGGCTGCTGTGACCTCAAAAGCACAGCCAGCAGCAAGGGGCCTGCCACTGGCCTGTGAAGCACTGAGGCTGCTGTGACCTCACAAGCACACCAAACAGCCATTGGCCGCCCACTGGCCTATGAGGCACTGACGCTGCTCTGACCTCACAAGCACAGCCAGCAGCAATGGGCCTGCCACTGGCCTGTGAAGCACTGAGGCTGCTGTGACCTCACAAGCCCAGTCAGCAGCCATTGGCCTGCTGCTGGCCTATCACGCTGTAGGAGTGTTGTGACCTCACAAGCACAGCCAGCAGCTATGGGCCTGCCACTGGCCTATAGGGAACAGAGGCTGATGTGACCTCACAAGCACAGCCAGCAGCCATTGGCCTGCCACTGTCCGAACAGGCTCTCAGGCTGCCTTCACCTCACCAGCACACCAAGCAGCCATTGGCCTCCCTCTGGCCTACAGGAAAAGGAGGCTGATGTGACCTCACAAGCACAGCGAGGAGCCAGAGGCCACCCACTGCCCTATAAGGTAGAGAGACAAATGTGACCTCAAAAGGCAGCCAGCAGACAGAGGCCTGCCACGGGCCTATCAGGAAATAGGACTGCTGTGACCTTACAAGCACAGCCAGCAGCTACGGGCCTGCCACTGGCCTATGAGGCACGGAGGCTGCTGTGACCTCAAAAGCACACCAAGCAGCCATTGGCCTCCCACGGGCCTATCAGGCACTGAGGCTGCTGTGACCTCACAAGCACAGACAGCAGCCATTAGCCTCCCACTGCCCGATGAGGCGCTGACACTGCTGTCAACTCAGAAGCACAGTAAACAGTCAGGGGCCTGCCACTGCCCTCAAGGGCATGGAGGCTGCTCTGACCTCACAAGCACAGCCAGCAGCTATGGGCCTGCCACTGCCCTATAGGGCACTGAGGCTTCTCTGAACTCACAAGCCCACCCAGCACTCATTGGCCTCGAACTGGCCTATCAGGCACTGAGGCTTCAGTAACCTCACAAGCACAGCCAGCAGCAAGGGGCCTGACCCTTCTGCTGACCGTGGATTCCTGGGTTAGCAGAACTTACTAAGCCTCTGGTGCAGGCAACAAAAAAGGAGGAGATAGAGCCTTTGGCCTGGGGCCCAAGGCCCCAGGGAAAGGGAGAAAGCTTTTACATCTGTGAAAAAAGCGTTGGTTTCAGCCCCTGCTCTCGGGTTACCAGATTATAGCAAACTATTTGAATTATTTGTCCATGAGCGACAGGGAGTAGCAAGTGGGGTACTCACCCAAAAACTAGGCCCTCACCGTAGACCAGTGGCCTGTTACTCCACGCAACTAGATGAGGTAGCTAAAGGCACTCCAGGATGCATCAGAGCAATAGCAGCTACTGCAGCTCTTATTGAAAAAAACACGACCTGTGGTTTTGGGTCATTCATTGACTGTGTATGTGCCACATGAAGTAGAACTGTTAATGAAGCAATATGCGACTCAAGCACTATCCCCACAGAGAGCTCACCGCTATGAACTGATAATACTGCATGCAGATAATGTGACTTTAAAAAGATGCAATATTTTGAATCCAGCAACGCTATTGCCTCAACCGGAGGACAGAGAGCCACATCATTCCTGTGAGCAGGTGGTGGTCAGCTCGAGCAAGCCCCGGGAGGACCTTAAAGAAGAACTTTTGGAGAACCCGGACTTAGTTCTGTTTACAGATGGGTCATCCTATTATTTGGACGGAAGACGTCACTCCAGCTATGCTGTCACTAACGTCTTTGAGGTGCTCGAGGCCAATCCTTTGTCTCCATCAGTAAGTGCTCAAGGAGCAGAATTAATAGCATTGCCCCAAGCAGCAAAATATAGGTAAGAGCTTGCGGGTAAATATCTATACCGACTCTAAATATGCATTTGGAGTGTGTCATGCAACAGGGATGTTATGGAAAGAACAAGGATTCTTTTCATCATCAGGAAAGAAATTAGCTAATGGAGAAGAAATACGTAATTTGCTGGAAGCAGTTCAACTGCCCAAAGAAATTGCGGTAATACACTGCCCAGCCCATACTAAAGACACTACAGAAATTAGCAGAGGAAATGCTCTAGCCAACGCTGCTGCGAGGGCTGCAGCTCAACAACCTCTGAGAGAATGTATGGGGGCAGTTCCAAGGATGGACCAGAGTGAGTGGCCAAACTTAATAGACCCCAAAACTATGTATGAAAAAGAGTGCTCAGTGGAAGAGAAAAAACAATGGGAACAGTGGGAAGCAAAACAAAATGATGATGGAATATGGACAATTGGGGAAAAACCAATTCTACCAAAAAAATATTTAATTACTATAGCTAGGTGGTTTCACGATAAAGCTCATGGGGGAGCCGAGGCAATAGCTAAACAGCTACAGAAAGTATGGGCTGCTCCAGGAATTTATGCAGCTGCTGCAAGAATAACGAATAGCTGCCCGACCTGCCTGAAGTTTTCAAATAACAAGCCAAGCTCAGATTTGGGGGGGGCGACCATGGGCTTTCTTCCCTTTCCAGAAGCTGCAAATAGATTATGCAGATATGCCATCTGTCTATGGATACAAACACTTGTTAGTGATAGTAGATCAGTTATCAGGCTGGATAGAAGCTTTCCCAACAAGAAAGGCTGACACAGGGGGAGTGGTAAAAACCTTACTGAAGGAAATCATACCCAGGTATGGGGTCCCAGAAGCCATTGATTCAGACAGGGGTGCCCATTTTACAGCAAGCATAATCAATCAGTTATACAAATCGTTAGGAATAAAAAGAAACCTACATGCTCCTTATCACCCACAATCTTCAGGACAAGTAGAAAGAATGAATAGAGCATTAAAAGAGAAAACAGCAAGAATATGCACACATGCTAGCCTAAAATGGCCAGAGGCATTAAACTTAGCTCTATGGGATGTTTGAAATTCTCCACGGCAACCCATAGGACTAACACCAGCAGAAATTCTTTTTGGGAGACATTTAGCGATACCAGGGACTTATATCCCTGCTAAGACCAGCCTATTAGATGGAGATGAATGAGTGACACAATATGTACTAGCCTTACAAGAACAGTTTAAGGCCTTGCAAAATCAGGCTCAGTGGTTTCAGCCGGTGCCATCAGACATTCAGGCACATGATATACAGCCTGGAGATAAAGTGCTGAAAAAGGTATTCTCGCGAAAAACAAAACTAGAACCAAAATGGGAAGGACCCTATACTGTATTGTTAAGTTCTTACTACGCTGTTAAAATTCTAGGAAAAGAGAATTGGATTCACCACTCTCACGTGAAACGAGTGACAGTCCAAGAAGCAAACACAGCAGAGCTTGCAGCAGAACAATGAAGACAACCATGGGATACACGACTTCCCCAGGGTAATCTGTTGGGACTCGCCTCACTAACACAAATCTCTTTGCCTTTACTGCACCCTGCAGGATGGCAGGCAGAAGTGCCGTGCTCATGTTGCTGTTTCAAACCCTGGCAATGCTACTTTCCCTAAGCTGTGGTCAAAGAACCTTAGAGTGGCCATGGTCCCAGGCCCGTGTTAAGTATACCGGAAGTATGGGATTAAATTCTGATAAAAACTTAAACCTCTCAACCCTGGTCATGCATGGAACTGAAGTATACTCAGAAAATGAATGGAGCTGGGATAATACTAACCAACTTCCCCAACTCCTGGGAGGGACAGGAAAGGAAATAAAGAGGGTGTCGAGTGATCAGCGGGTCCACCCATGAGAAGGCGACTCAAATCTCTCTCACTAAAATCAAATCAAATGAAAAAGAAAGGAAAATTTGTGCCAGTGAAAACCTGGATTGTTGGTACAATTTTACCTTAGAACAGCCTGTTTTTATAGTTTGCCTGTGGTCTCACCACAATGTGGGACTATCATTTAAATTTAAAATAGACATTATTGAGCCCAGTACAGCAATACCTACCCTGACTACAATTATTTTCACCAATATAAATAACTCTGTTACCATGAAGAGTAAGAAAACCTTATCCCCACAAATCTTTGAAATTGGACCGTATGTGATTAGAAATACAGGCCAACAACGAGTGTTATTTAATCCATCATGGTCTCTCAGTCGAGTAGAGCTATTAATGCAAATTATATCTCTACAGTCAAACCGACCTGTTCACCATTCTTAGGTACGTCCTATGTGGGATGGACGGCGTGGTTACATAGGCGAACCCTCACCTCTCCAAAACGAACAAGGAGAGATGTGACCGGTATCATAGGAACAGGATTGGGAGTCCTAAACAGTATAGATGCTGAAGTACTCGTAAATAAACTGAGCACAACAAGAAGTGACTTATACAGATTAAAACATCCACTGAGGTCTTCTCTATTAGCATTAGGAACTAACCAATGGCTTTCATCTGAGATATTACCTCAATGGGAAGAAATGACTGAAAAAGATCACCACTTGATAGTGGATGCACTTGGGGAAACCCAAATTAATATTTCCCTGGCCCCCAGTTGCATCCAAGCTCAACTGTGGATGCAATCTATGGTAGCAGCGATTATAAGGGAAGGGGAAGAGGGCACTTTACCCACTGAAATTCGAAAGGTAATTTGGGATAATGCGACCGAATTTGAAAAGGAATTCCAATCCTGGTGGTATCTGGTCAATTTTACTTATGATCCTATCAACACTAAGGCCACAGCCTTTGTTTCAACAATACGTAATGCTTCAACATATACAATATATCCAATCATTGCGTTAGGATTAAATCACAATGGAGCTATACTCTATCCATTGGAACATAGAGTATGGGCCCAACGAAATGGAAATAAATGGCAAACTGTGGACGTTAGCGCATGCATTGTACGGGAACAGCAAGGGTTTATTTGTGAAAGTAATACTATCAAAGCCCAAGACATTTGTCTTGACACTGAGCAAAATGTTTGTCATTTTGAAATACACCCTGATGAAACACCTGAAACTATACTTGTATATATTGGGAGAGGATGCGTATGTATGAGAACCTTTTGTAGTTATAGATGGCATTGTAGTAGATATGAGTAATCATTGAAATATTTGTATTTGTAGCTTTACCAAAATCATGGGATGTGATTTTAATTATTCAGCTCCTATCACGTCTTATCAATTGTTACAATCTAATTATACATTAATTCAAAATTTACTACCTACCCCCATTGGGATGAATCTCACCCTGGTAAGGAAACTACTACAACATGATGATTTGCATCGACTGTTAGAGCGCATCCAGAACAGTGGACAGAAAACTCTAATCACTGTTCCCCATGATGCAAAAGAGATACATCATATCTTGGAAAGGGTAAAAAGGGACGGACAACATCATGGCTGGGAAACTCTTGTAGGGTGGTCACCAACTGCAACAGGGATTTATAATCATGTATTGCACCCGGTAGTAGCTGTGTTCAGTTTAACTGTGTTATGCCTATTGCTTACGATCATATTATACATAAGATTAGGGAAAGTGATAGTATGCCTCGAAAGGCTTCGAGAACTCTGTTTAAAATATTAGCAGGGATGCTTCATAAAAACAAAGGGGGGAAACTGTTAAAGAATAGTGAATTGAAACTGTCTAGAAATGGCTGCTTAGCACAACTTACATAAAACTTGCTTAGCATGAGTGGCTAGATTTGCTGAAGCCTTAGGCCGAGCGTGGGAAAAGTAACGAATCTTTACTTATTTTAATAAAAAATAGTGCCTCAGAGCTCGTTCAGGCTGGGAAGATAAGGGAGCCACACACAGTCGGCGCACCTGTGTCACCGACTCCGAGAGGGAAGACGCCAAAACAATGGGGAAAAATAAGACCTTGGGAAACAGCCGCCAGACCCAACAAAAACAGAAGTACAACCGTCATCAGAGACTGCAAAAAACAAAAATGAGGAGAAAAAACAACTTGCCTCAGAAAGACGATGAGACCCAATGAGGAGCAGGAGACCCCAGACCAAAAAAAATTACTATTGGTCTAACTATCGCGTGAGGGGTGGGAAGTGGAAGTCGAAAAGACTATAATTACCCAGGATTTGTTTATGTTAGGGTCCCTCTTCGGAGGCACCCAGCTCAAGCTCTAATTACGGCACGCATGTGATTAAATTTTAATTTGTTTTGATTTGGCTCTGAACTTTACTTGGGGGAACCTAGGGTCGAACTCTGTTATGGTGGCCGACAAGCCTAATTTCCATAACAGGCTGATGAGGCTGCAAAAAGGGCAGCATTCTCCGTGTCAATGGCAGCATTAGTTCCAGAGAGAATGTTAAAAATGGAAATCCCAGTATACACTGAAAAAGAAAATAAATTAGCAGAAATACTGAAATGCATAAAAACTCCTGAAGGATGGTGGGTGACATCTACTGGACAGTGTGTGGTAACTTTGCTGATAATGAAGAAGCTGATGAAGCAAATACATGATAGTACCCACATGGGAGCTGAGGCATTGGTTGAAACAGTTAAAAGATTTGCTGTGGGAGTTAGTATGTTAATAATTGCAAAGGGTATTACACAAAAATGTGAAATCTGTCTTAGAAATAATCCCAAGATTCAGAAGAAGCCTCCCCCAGGGGAAGTAAAAAGGGGCTTCATGCCCGGGGATTACTGGCAAATTGATTTTTCTGAATTACCAAGATGTAATGGATATAAATATTTGTTGGTAATTGTTGACACCTTTTCAGGATGGCCTGAGGCTTTCCCGTGTCGTACCACAAAAGCAAGGGAGGTAGTGAAAATGTTATTAAAAGAAATCTACCAAGATTTAGGGTACCAGAAGGGTTTTCTTCAGATAGGGGACCTCATTTTATAGCAGAAATAGTACAGCAAATCTCAAAAATACTACAAATTAAATGGGACTTACATACCCCCTGGAGGCCACAATCCAGTGGAAAAGTGGAAAGAATGAATCAAACAATTAAGAGATGAGACAGGTAGGAAAATTGTGTCAGGAGACTCAGATGAAATGGACTGATGTTTTACCTCTGGCATTATTAAGAACCAGAATAACCCCAAGGGTTAGGGAGAAAGTTAGTCCATTTGAGATTCTGTATGGTAAACCTTACACTGTAAATTTAACTGGAAATGAAATTCAAATGCACGTTAAGGGTGATCAAATTTTAAGTGATTATCTCTTGTCTATGGCAAAGGTTCTTCTCTCTGTAGGTACATCCAGTTATACTTTTAGGTTACACCCAAGTGAAAGCAGTACCTCGAGAGACGTGGAAAGCTGAACAAGTTCAACCTCTAAAGTTAAAAATATATAAAGATATATGAGTTGTATTAGAAGCGAATCGGTTTTAAATTTAGATTGTATTCAGGGAAAAAAAATGCTTTAATCTGTTTGTTAGGAATAGGGTTAATATTGTTGTTATGGTATCTGTGTAAAAATGATGTTCTCCTTAACAACCAGGGGAGAAATGTGGTGGTTAGTTTTTCTAGGTTACCTGAGCCAAACAATTAAAGGGAATCAGGAAGGATTTTGGAGTCACAATCTCCATTTGGAAGTAATTACGAAATCTATGAAGATAGTTAACCAGAGGGATTGCTGGGTGTGTACCCATTTCCCTGAACATTCCAACAAGGGCTTCCCACTAATTGGAGTGCCTATGAAACAACCAAACAGGAATGGGAAGTCCAGAGTGTGACAGGAGATTATTATCAATGTATCCAAAGATGTAAGAATAGTAATAAATGGTGGGAGAAAACTATACTTCATGGAAAGCAACCGATCAACTGTACTGGAGCCATTAAGGTAGGAGGTTATAAAGATTGCTCTCGGATAGCTGAATAGGTTTATAAGTGGCCAAGTAAGGAACTAAATGGGTGGCGTGTTCCAAAAGGTAGTGGATGGTATTGGTTGTGTGGAAACAAGGCACGAAAAGTGCTACCTCCTAATTGGTCAGGGACATGTACTTTAGGGGCAATAATCCCTAATGTTACTCTAAGAAAAGAATTGAGTAATAAATACCAAAAATCCTGGCTAAGAACATTCATAAGGAGACAAAAGAGGGTCAATAATCCTTTAATAGATCGACCTACTAGGTTGCAGTCATTCGTAAGGTGGCTGTTTCCACAACTGGGAGTGAGTGAACTTGAAAAAGCAATAGTAAATATTTCAGCAGTTATTGAAAAAAATAGGGAATAAAACCTCTGATGCCATTGCAGCTTTACAAGAGGAGGTTTCAGAAACTGCTAAAATAAGTACCCAAAACAGGATGGCTCTAGAGATGTTATTGGCATCTCAGGGAGGAGTATGTACAATAATAAATACTAGTTGCTGTGTATATGTGGATCAAAGCGGGAGAATTTCTACCGATCTAAATGAAATCTGGAAGCAGACTGAAATCTTACATGGGGTTCAGAAAGAGGATACCTCTTTTGGATTTGAAGAAACATGGAAATGGTTGACTTCCTGGTTCCCTGATGTGAGCTCATGGGTTAAAAAGTGTTTAACAATTTTGGGAATGGTGTTAGTAGTTTTTGTATGCGTTTATGTAGTGATTCAATGCATTTCTAGATGTTGTACAAAATTAATATGGGAAAGATTTTAAAAGAGTGAGACTAATATGAAAATGATCATATAAGTCTCAAAGGGGGGGAATTGTTACAAGACAACCCTGGGAAGCTCAGAAAGAATGTTTGAACTAGGTAGATTAGGATAACTTCTAACATTAAGTCTGAAGTGGTCTAGAGGTAGCCACTTAGATAAAACTTGCTTCATGAGTAGCTAAATTTGCTGATGCCTTAGGCCGCACTCCTAGTTCAGTAAGAAAGGGCCCCAGAGCTGGTGCAGGCTGGAAAGATAAGGGAGTTACAAGCAGGCTGCATTCCTGTGCCCCACACTCCGAAAGGGAGGATGTCAAGGCTTTGAAATAAGGCCTGCTTGGGCACCAGGACCTTGGGGAGCAAAACCTCCTCTCATTGCTGAAACAAAGTTTATTAAGGGGTCTGGACTATCTCCCCCTTGTCAGGACTTTGGGAGATAACACCTACTGTCCCTGCTGGGCAGTGTTAAATGATCTCCCCTCAGTAGGACCTTGAGAGACAGGGGTGGGACCCGGGGAATGAAGAAATCACTGACCAATCAGTGTAAAAGGGAAAACTGCAAATCTGGCAATTTGTTTGTATAAATGCTACTTGAAAAGTTGGGGTGGGGGGAGTGTGCTTGATTTGTGGGAAACCACCGAGCACCCAGGCTTGCGCAACTCTGAAATAAATAAGCAAATGTCTCTCCTGAGTGTGTAATTATTGGCTTATTGCACACCGGGCAACGAATCCGCTTTTCGGACAATAACAGCAGCCTCAGTGCCTGATAGGCTAGTGGCAGGCCCTTAGCTGCTGGCTGTGCTTGTGAGGTAACAGCATCCTCAGTGCTTCACAGGCCAGTGGCAGGCCCCTGGCTGCTGGCTGTGCTTGTGAGGTCACAGCAGCCTCTGTGCCCTATAGGGCAGTGGCAGGCCCCTGGCTGTTTGCTGTGCTTGTGAGGTCACAGCAGTCTGAGTGCCTGATAGCCAGTGGGAGGTCCATACCTGCTGGCTGTGCTTGTGAGGTCACAGCAGTCCTATTGCCTGATAGGCCAGTGGCAGGCCTCTGCGTGCTGGCTGCCTTTTGAGGTCACCTTTGTCTCAGTGCCTCATCAGGCAGTGGGATGCCCATGGCTGCTGACTCTGCTTGTGACCTCACAGAAGTACCAGTGCCTGATAGGCCACTGGCAGGCCCCTGGCGTCTTCCTGTCCTTGTGAGGTCTCATCAGCCTCTGTGTCTGATAGGGCAGTGGAAGATGTTGTAGAGGCCTCCAAGTGCCTTTTTTGTGGTGCAGGGGCCTCCAAGTGCCTTTTTTCGCGTTGTAGCAGCCCCGGAGTTCCTTTTTTTGTGGTGTGTGGGCCACCGAGTGCCTTTCTTTCCAGTGTACAGGCCTGCAAGTGCCTCTTTTTCCAGTGCAGGGCCTCCAAGTGCCTTTATTTCCAGTGTACAGGCCTGCAAGTGCCTCTTTTCCCAGTGCAGGAGCCTCCAAGTGCCTCTTTTGGTGGTGCCGGGCCCTCCGAGTGCCTTGTTCCACATTGTAGCAGCCCCCAAGTGCCTTTTTTTGCAGTGTGGCGGCCTCCGAGTACCTTTTTTTTTCCAGTGTAGGGGCAGCCTTTTGCCTTTTTTTGTGGTGCAGGGGCCTCCAAGTGCCTTTGTTTGAGGTGCACTGCTGTCTGAGTGCCTTTTTTTGCAGTGAAGGGGCATCTAAGTGCCTTTTTTCCTGTCTAGTGGCCTCCAAGTGCCTATTCTTGCGATGCAGGCTCCCAAAGTGCCTTTTTTTCCAGTATACTGCCTTTTTTTCCAGTATAGTGTCCTCCATGGGCATATTTTTGCAGTGCATGGCCTCCTAGTGCCCTTTTTTCCCAGTACTCATGCCTCCAAGTGCCTTTTTTCTGTTATGGTCCTTCAACGTTCTGTGATATCACTTTACCCTCTGCCTGAAATGATATTGTCAGGTCCACCACTGCTGGATGAGATAGTCATGTCACTTCTGCCTCACGGCCTGGTAGGCCAGTCAGGCCCATCAGTCCTTGTTCTGCTTGTGAGGTTGCTTCTGCCTCTGTGCTTGATAGGGCAGTGGCAGGGCCATGCCTCCTGACTGGGCTTGTGAGGATACTTGTGTCTCCATGCCAAAAAGGGCAGTGGCAGGCCCATGGTTGCTGGTTGCGTCTTATGATGTCACTTTGACCTGCATGCCATTGCATGCATGGCATGCATGGCATTCACTGCCACGCCCATGGCTGCTGGTCTGCTTGGGTGTTCCCTTCTTTCTCCGTGCTTGATGCGCCATGGCAGGCCCTTCACTGCTGGCTGTGCTTGTGAGGTCCCTTTGACCTAAGTGCCTGATGAGGCACTCAGAGCGCCAGGAGTCCTGCCTGTGCTTCTGAGCTCACTTCTGCCTCAGTGCCTGATTGGCAAGTGGCAGGCCACTGGCTGCTTGCTGAGGTAGTGAGGTCATTTTTACCAGCAGCCCTAAACTTAGCACTACGGGAGGTTCAGAATCCTCCGTGACAGCCTCTAAGACTATTGCCAGTGGAAATTCTTTTGGGGAGACCTTTAGCCACAGTGGGCAACTCAGGCTAAAAGCAACCGCTTGGGTGGAGATGAGCGAATTACACTTACAAAAGGCAGGGGAAAAGCTCAGTGGGCCCACTCAGTACCAGGTGGCGTGCAAGCACACGCTATCCAGCCTGGACGTAAGGGGTTGGTACAGATAGTCACCTGAAAGTCCGAAGTGCAACCAAATCGCGGGAGGCCCCCTACACTGTACTGTGGAGTTCTTATTTCACTGTTAAACTTCCAGGGAAAGAAAATTGGCTCCAATCAGTCAGATGTAAAGCGGCTGAGTGGACCGGAAGCTCTTGGAAGCACCACATGAGCTAAGCCGTCCGGGACATTAAATGTTACAAAGTGTGGCGTGTAACGCTTGTGCTGTTAGTTGTTGTCGTGACCTTTGTGCTTGCACTGGAGTATTGTTTAACCGCCCTAGCAAAAAACCAACCTGGGGGTAAAATGTGTTGTAGCCAAAATCGAGGAGAAGCAATTTGGGAAGCAAATGAGGAATGCTCTTGTTCCTACTTGTATCAAATAGCGCATCCACAGAGTTGACAGCATGTTGCAGTACTGGCCTGCCACGTTGAAGGTGAGGCAAAAGCCCTGGAGGAGCATCCCATACGGATAGAAATGGGACCAAGACATTACCCAAACTGAGAAGTCCAGTGTGTCACTAACTACAAATTGTAGTGACTCTCGCCTGGTGCCGGAGAGACGATTGCACTGAGAACTTCCGCCTTCCATTGCCCGGGTCCCGGCAGACCCCGGTGATGTGTTCTAACGAATGCTCTTGTAATGGGAGTGTAACTTGTAAGTCTACTCCATTAGTTCTACCCTGCACTCTCAGGAAGGGGCTTTCAACACTCTCTCCTGCTTTAACCACTTCCCCAATGCTCTCCATTTTAACTTTCCCTGCAGTCACTGCAGGAACAGCCCGGCCATCTCCGCAGAGCTCCCACGCAGTTAAATCAACCGGAACACAAAAGTTACTGTTGAACCCTTTGTGGTCTCTAAAACCTGTAGCGTTACTCAGGCAAGAGAACATGTCTATGATTAAACCATCCTGTCTGCCATTTTTAAATATAGCTTACACCGCATGGCTGGAATGGTTACGCAAGCGGACCTGACACACCAAATGGCGAGAAAGAAAGGATGTCAGTGGTGTTACAGGGCCAGGATTAGGAGTTCTAAATAGCATCGATGCTGAGGCATTAGTGAATAAGTAAGTGCCACAAACAGAGATGTGGCTACATTAGCAAAGCCAAGCCATTACGATCATCTCTGTTACCTCTTGGACGTAATCAACGGTGCTCCTCTCAGATTTCTACCTCAGTGGGAGCTCAAAGAAGGAAAGCTCATCAGCTTCCTTAGTTGCATCAGGAGGAGCTGAAACTAATGTTTCTTTGGTGGTCCATTGTATCCAAGCCAAATGGACACAATCTGGACCAGTTGCAACAACTCGGGCAGGTGAGAAAGGGCTCCTACCCAGTGAAATTCGCAAAGCAGGACTCCTTCCAAAGGAGTTCAATATTAAGGAATCTTGGACTGCCACCATCTAGAGTTAATCAGAGTCAGGCCCGGGCAGCCCCATGACATTGCCTCCCGTGCCTCACTTACACCACGTCCACTCACAGCTGCCTCCTAAGACTGCCCGCCTGCTCAGCTGCCTGTCTGAACAGCCCACGCTGACAGGCAAGAGCTGTTGCCAAGCAAGCTTGACCTGCATGCGCAGGGCAGCCCCACAGCACTTTCACAGCTGCCTTCCTTGCCGGTTGACACTTACAGCAGGGCTATTCCCCCCGAACGCCTAGGAGTGCCACACTGCTCCAACGCCTCCACTGACAGTCAGGGCTCACAGGCAGGAGCTAGTCCCAGCCAAGCTTGCCCTGCATGCCTAAGGCAGTCCCACAACAGGATAACGGCTTGCCTTCCTTTCCCGTTGACATTAATAGCACCGCTACTCCTGCCTTCCTCCTAGCAATGCCACGTTGCTCAAATGCCTGTCCAACGAGCAAGGGCTGCTAGGCAAGAGCGCGGGTATGCGAAACTAGCCTTGGGCAGCCCCACAAGAGGTATCCATCTCGCCTTCCTCCCCCGTCAACAATTACAGCAGGTGTACTCACAGCTTCCTCCTAAGAATGCCCAGCTGCTCAGACGCCTGTCCGAACAGCAAGGGCCGCTAGGCAAGAGCTCTGGGCATGCCAAGCTTGCCTCGGGCAGCCCACAGCATATTCCCTGCTCTCTTTCTAGGTGAGGGCCTTTTGGCCTTTACCCCCTGGCTACTCCCAACTTAGTCCTAAGAATGCCAAAATGCTCAGATGCCTTTGTGAGCAAGCAGGGCTCAAAAGCAAGAGCTCGTCCCCACCACACAAGACCTGCTAAGCCACAGCAGGCCCAGTACACCTTCACAGTTGCCTTCCTCTCCTGGCCACACTTAAAGGCTGCGTACTCACGCCTTACTCAGAGGAGTGCCACATTGCGCAAACGCCTCTCTCTCCTTTGTCAGTCCTCACAGGCAAGAATTCTGGACACAAGTTGGAAAAGAGCTTCTGGCAGCCGCACGATATGCGCAGCTCACCGTTCACTTGTGTTGCCGATCACACCAGGCATATTCAGCGCTTCCTCCAATGAATGCCAGAATAGTCAGTGGCGCGTCCGAGCAGCCAGGGCTTACAGACAAGAGCCTTCATCCCTGAGGCCACCGCACAGTATGTTCCTGAGTGGCCATCCTCGCCTGGCAAAACAGAGGGGCTTGCTCGCTCTAAGTGTGGAGGGAAGAGGTGGGCAAGCTGCGAACCTGTTGTAGAGCTGCCTTAGCTATGCAGCTCAAGCCTGTGAGCGCTGGCTGTTCGGACAGCCGTCGGAGCAGTCTGTCGGGCTTAGGAAGAAGCTGTGAGTACGCCTGGTGTAACTGTCGACAAGGGAGGCTGGTGAGCCCGGCTCGTTTTGTGGCCCTGCCAGAGACAATCTTCTCCTGCCCAGATCTCTTGCCTATGAGTGCCGGCTCTCCGGAGAAGCCTCTGAGCAGCCGAGCCCTCTTAAGAGTAAGTATGGTGTAATTGTTGATGGGGGAGGATGGCGAAATGTGACTTCCTGTGGGGATGGCCAGAGACAAGCTTGTTGTGCCAAGAACGCTCGCCTGTGAGTAATGACAGGGGAGAAAGGCATTTGAGCAGTGTGCCACTCCTAGCAGTAGGTTGGAATCGGCGCGCTGTAACTGTCAGCAGGCGAAGAAGGCAAGTCGTGAACGTGTTGTGGAGCTGCCCTAAGCATGCGGTGCAAGCTTGCTGGGGCAACTCTTTTGCCTGTGAGCTCTGGCTGTTCGGACAGTCGTCTGAGCAGTCTGGCATTCTTAGGCAGAAGCTGTGAGTACGCCTGGTGTAATTGTCGATGGGAGGAGGATGGCGAGACGGGCTCATTTTGCTGTGCTCCCAGAGA
Organism: Dromaius novaehollandiae; assembly: GCF_036370855.1. NCBI lineage: Eukaryota > Metazoa > Chordata > Aves > Casuariiformes > Dromaiidae > Dromaius > Dromaius novaehollandiae. The sequence continues at coordinate 48,871,032 of NC_088104.1, forward strand.
CAAGCTTGTCGTGCCCAGCGCTCTTGCCCGTGAGCTTTCTAAAGCGTAAGCCTGGTGTAATTGGTGACAGCTCTCACAGGCAAGAGTGGTGGACTCTCCCCCCCCCGTCCCAGGATTGCTCTGCATGCTTAGGGCAGCCCGACAACACATTCACGGCTCGCCTTCTCTGCCGGTCGACTCTTACGAGCTTTCTTAAGAGTAAGCATGGTAGTCGGCAGGGGGCACAGGCAGGAAAGCTAGCCAACCAAGCTTCCTTTTCATGCTTAGGGCAGCCCCGCAACACATTGACAGCTGCCTTCCTCGCCGGTCAACACTTACAGCGGGGGTATTCCTCCTGAATGCCTAGGCGTGCCACACCGCTCAAGCGCCACCGACAGTCAGGGCTCACAGGCAGGAGCTAGTCCCAGCCAAGCTTGCCCTGCATGCCTACGGCAGTCCCACAACAGGATAACGGCTTGCCTTCTTCTCCTGTCGACATTAAAAGCACGTCGGCTCCCACCTTCCTCCTAGCAATGCCACATTGCTCAAATGCCTGTCCAACGAGCAAGGGCTGCTGGGCATGCCAAGCTTGCCTCGGGCAGCCCCACAAGACGTATCCGTCTCACTTTCCTCCCCTGTCAACAAACACACCATGCATACTGACAGCTTCCTCCTAAGAATGCCAGAGTGCTCAGATGCCTGAGCGAACGACAAGTGCAGAGCGGTAATAGCTCTGGGCATGCCAAGCTTCCCTTTGGCAGCCCACAAAATATTCCCTTGCTCTCTTCCTAACTGCGCGCCTTTTGGCCCTTTACACCACGGCTACTCACAAGCCTTACTCCTGAGAATGCCGGCCGGCTCCGACACCCGTCGTGGCAGAAGTGGATTCAGAGGGAGAGCTCTGGGCACTACAGGCTTGCCTCGGGCAGCCTCACAAAAAAATCCATGGCTCGCTTTCCTTCCTGTGGACACTTACAGCTGGACTCTTCCCACCTCACTCCTGGGAGAGGCACAGGTATCACACGCCTCTCCCACTAGTCAGCACTCACAGGCAAGAGTTCTAGTCACACCAAACTGGCTTCCGGCAGTCTCGCAAAAAGCCCCCCCTCTCGCCATCCTCCCCCTTGATAAGAAGACCAGGCCAACTCAAAGCTTCCTCCTAAGAATGCCAGAAGACTCAGATACAGCCAAGGCTCACAGGCAAGAGCTCTTCCCAAGCAAGCTGGCCCTTCATCCCTAAGTCCACTGCACAGCATGTTCACGAGCCGGGGGTGGCCTTCGTATGCTGGCGACACATACAGCGGGGTTTGCTTGCTCTGTGGCGAGGAGAGAAGAGGTAGGCAAAGTGCACATCTGTTGTAGAGCCGCCTTAGATATGCAGCTCAGGTCTGTGAGCTCTGGCTATTCGGAAAGGTGTCAGAGCAGTCTGGCACTCTCAGGAGGAAGTTGTGACTATGCCTGGTGTAATTGTCGACGGGGAGGATGGCGAGACGGGCTCATCTGATGGTGCTGTGCAAGACAAGCTTGTCATGCCCAGATCTCATGCCTGTGCATTCTGACAGGTGGAGAGGCGTTTAAGCAGTGTAGCACAAATAGGCGTAAGGTGGGAAAAGGCCTTTTGTTATCGTCGACAGGCGAATAAGGCGAGACTGGGAATTTTGGTGACAATGCCCGAAGAAAGCTGTCCTTCCCCAGAGCGCTTGCCTGTGAGCCTTTGCTTTTCAGACAGGTGTCTGAGTATTTTAGCATTCTTCAGAATAAGGTGCGAGCAGAAGTGGTGTGTCGACCAGGTCGTTGTGGGGGGGTGGTAGTCAAGGGCACGTTCCGCAGGGCTGCCTGAGGAAAGCTTGGCATGCCCAGAGCTCTTTCCTATGAAAGCTTGCTGGTCTCAGACCCCTGTCCCAGCAGCCAGGGCTCACAAGGCAAGAGCTCTTCCCAAGCACGCTTGACTTTCATCCCTAAGGCAGCCGCACAACACAACCAGGCGTGGCCGTCCTCTCCTGGCGACACTTACAGAGGGACTTGCTTGCTCTGTGCTGGGAGAAGAGGCAGGCAAACTGCGAAACTGTTGGAGAGCTGGCTGAGATGTGCAGCTCGGGTCTGTGCGCTCTGGCTGTTTGGACAGGCAGATGAGCAGTCTGGCATTCTAAGTTGGAAGCTATGAGGACACCTGGTGTAATTGTCGATGGGGAGGATGGCGAGGCGGGCTCGTCTTGTGGAGCGTCGCGATACAAGCTTGCCATTTCCAGAGCGCTCGCCTGTGAGCACTGACGAGGAGAGAAGCGTTTGAGCAGTGTGGCACTCCTAGCAGTAAGGCGGGAATAGGCTGCTGCATGTGTTGACGGGCAAAGAAGGGGAGCCGGGAATGTGTTGTTGGGCTGCCCTGAGCATGAGAAGCAAGCTTGGAGGGAGGGGCAGCTCTTTTGCCTGTGAGCGCAGTCGACAACTACACCAGGCTGACTCCTAAGAAAGTAAGCTTGCTGGGACGCCTGTCCGGAGAGCCGGCACTCATGGGCAAGAGCTCTGGACACAACAAGCTTGTCTCGGGACGGCCCATGGGCAAGCCTGATTCTCCATCTTCCCTCGTCGACAATTGCACCAGGCGTTCTCACAGCTTCCTCCTAAGAATGCCAGCCTGCTCAGCTGCCTGTCTGAACAGCCAGAGCTCACAGGCTTGAGCTGCATATCTAAGGCGGCTCTACAACAGTTTCGCTCTTTGCCTACCTCCACACAGCATAAGCAAGCCCCGCTGTAAGTGTCGCCAGGAGAGGAAAGGCCCCCCCCCGTGAAGGGCTGTGCGGCTGCCTTAGGGCTAAAAGTCAAGCGTGCTTGGGAAGAGCTCTTGCCTGTGAACGCTGGCTGTTCGGGCAGGCGTCTGAGCATTTTGGCATTCATAGGAGGAAGCTTTGAGTTGGCCTGGTGTTATAATCGAGGGGAGGATGGCGAGAAAGGGGCGTTTCGCAAGGCTGCCGGAAGCACAATTGGCTTGCCCAGAGCTCTTGCCTCTGAACCCCTTCCAGATGGAAGCTTGTCCTGCCCAGAGGTCTTGCCTGTGAGCGCTGGCTGTTCGTACAGGCAGCAGAGCAGGCGGGCATTCTTTGGAGGAAGCTGTGAGTGGATGTGGTGTAAGTGTCCACGGGGAGGATGGCGAGATGGGCAGAGCCTCGAGAGACAAGCTTGTCGTGTCCAGAGCGCTTGACTGTGAGTACTGACAGGGGCGAGATACACGTTTGAGCAGAGTTGCACTCCCAGCAGTACGATGCAACTGCAGTGTCGACAGCGCCTGCGAGGCCTGGGTGTTCGGACAGTTGTCTGAGAAGTCTGGCATTCTTAGGAGGAGGCTTTGAATACGCCTGCTGTAAGTGTCGACGGAGAGCCGGGTCATCTCGCAGGGCTGCCAGAGACAAGCTTGGCGTGCCCAGACCTCTTGCCCATGAGTGGCGGCTCTCTGGACAGGTGTCCGAGCAGGATGGCTTTCTTAGGAGTCAGCCTGGTGTAGTTGTCGACTGCACTCACAGGCAAGAGAGCTGCCCCACCAAGCTTGCTCCTCATGCTTAGCCCAGCCCAACAACACGTTCCCGGCTCGCGTTCTTTGCCCGTAGACACATACAGCAGGCATATTCCCGCCTTACTGCTAGGAGTGCCACACTGCTCAAACACCTCTCTCCTCACCAGTACACACAGGCAAGCGCTCTAGGCACGAAAAGGTTGTCCCTTGAAGTCCCCATCTCGCCCGTCGACAATTGCAACAGTGCACGCACAGCTTCTGCCTAAGAATGCCAGGCTGCTCTGATGCCTCTTGGACCAGCAGGAGTTCACAGGCAAGTGCTCTGGGCACGGCCAGCTTGCTTCGAGCAGTCTCGCAAAAAGTTCCCCGTCTCGCCTTTCTCCTGTGTTGGCAATGTTCTCCTGTGTGGGCTATGCCCACCTTACTGCTAGGAGTGTCACATTGTTTAAACGTCTCTCCCTTGTCTTTTCCCACAGGCATGAGCTCTGGGCATGCCAAGCTTGTCTCGGGCAGCCCTACAAGACAAGTCCTTCTCGCCATCCTCCCCATCGATAATAAGACCAGGCATACTCAAAGCTTCCGCCTAAGAATGCCAGACGGCTGTCCGAACAACCAGAGCTCACGACGTTGCTCTGCGGCTCTCCAACAGGTTGGCAGTTTGCCTACCTCTTCTCGCCACACTTAGAACAAGCAAGCCCCGCTTTACGTGCTGCCAGGAGAGAACGGCCACTCGGGAACGTGCTGTGCGGTGGCCAGAGCCCAGGCTGTTCGGACAGGTGTCTGAGCAGTCTGGCATTTTTAGGAGGAAGCTCTGAGTATGCCTGGTGTAATTGCCGACGGGGAGGAAGGCGAGATGTGGACTTCCAGTGGGACTGCCAGAAAGAAGCTTGATGTGTCCAGAGCGCTTGCCTGTGACTGCCGCCTGTCCAGAGAGGCATCTGAGCAGGCTTGCTTTCTGAAGATTCAGCCTGCTGTAATTGTCGACTGCGCTCACAAGCAAGAGCACTGCCCCAGCAAGCTTGCTCCGCATGCTCAGGGCAGCCCAACAACACGTTCCCGGCTCCCTTCCTTTGCCTGTCGGCACGTACAGCAGGCCTATTCCACCTTACTGCTAGGAGTGCCACACTGCTCAAACGGCTCTCTCCTCGTCAGTACGCACAGGCAAGCGCACCGGACATGACAAGCTTGTCTCTCGAAGCTCACAAGAAACCTCATCTCGCCCTCCTCCCCTTCGACAATTGCAACAGACATACTCACAACTTCCTCCTTAGAATGCCAGACTGCTCTGACACCTTCCCGAATAGCCAGAGCTGAGAGCCCTGAGCTGCGTATCTAAGGCGGCTCTACAACAGATGTGCACTTTGCCTACCTCTTCTCGCCACACTTAGAGCAAACAAGCCCCGCTGTAAGTGGCTCCAGGAGAGGAAGGCCACTTGCGAACGTGCTGTGCAGTGGCCTTTGGGATGAAGGGCCAGCTTGCTTGGGAAGAGCTCTTGCCTGTGAGCCTTGGCTGTATCTGAGTCTTCTGGCATTCTTAGGAGGAAGCTTTGAGTTGGCCTGGTCTTCTTATCAAGGGAGAGGATGGCGAGAGGGGGCTTTTTGCGAGACTGCCGGAAGCCAGTTTGGTGTGACTAGAACTCTTGCCTGTGAGTGCTGACTAGTGGGAGAGGCGTGTGATACCTGTGCCTCTCCCAGGAGTGAGGTGGGAAGAGTCCAGCTGTAAGTGTCCACAGGAAGGAAAGCGAGCCATGGATTTTTTTGTGAGGCTGCCCGAGGCAAGCCTGTAGTGCCCAGAGCTCTCCCTCTGAATCCACTTCTGCCACGACGGGTGTCGGAGCCGGCCGGCATTCTCAGGAGTATGGCTTGTGAGTAGCCGTGGTGTAAAGGGCCAAAAGGCGCGCAGTTAGGAAGAGAGCAAGGGAATATTTTGTGGGCTGCCAAAGGGAAGCTTGGCATGCCCAGAGCTATTACCGCTCTGCACTTGTCGTTCGCTCAGGCATCTGAGCACTCTGGCATTCTTAGGAGGAAGCTGTCAGTATGCATGGTGTGTTTGTTGACAGGGGAGGAAAGTCAGACGGATACGTCTTGTGGGCTGCCCGAGGCAAGCTTGGCATGCCCAGCAGCCCTTGCTCGTTGGACAGGCATTTGAGCAATGTGGCATTGCTAGGAGGAAGGTGGGAGCCGACGTGCTTTTAATGCCGACAGGAGAAGAAGGCAAGCCGTTATCCTGTTGTGGGACTGCCTTAGGCATGCAGGGCAAGCTTGGCTGGGACTAGCTCCTGCCTGTGAGCCCTGACTGTCAGTGGAGGCGTTGGAGACGTGTGGCACTCCTAGGCGTTCGGGGGGGATAGCCCTGCTGTAAGAGTCGACCGGCAGAGAAGGCGAGCCGTGAATGTGTTGTCGGGCTGCCCTAAGCATGCAGAGCAATCCTGGGGCAGGGGGGGAGTCCATCACTCTTGCCTGTGAGACCTGTCGACAATTACACCAGGCTTATGTATGTGTCCACAGGGACAGAAAGCGAGACCTTTTTTTTTTCTGAGGCTGCCCGAACCAAGCCTGTCGTGCCAGCACATTCGCCTCTGAACCCATTTCTGCTCTTTGGACAGGCGTCTGAGCAGGCTGGCATTCTTAGGAGAAAGCCTTGTGTAATTGTTGATTGGGGAGGATGGTGCGATGGTATGTCTTCTGGAGCTGCCAGAAGCTCTTTTCCAGCTGGTGTCCAGAATTCTTCCTTGTGCGTACTGACGCGGAGAGAAGCATTGGAGCAGTGTGGCACTCCGAGCAGTAAGGTGGGAGTAGGCCTGCTGTAAGTGTTGAGAGGCAAAGAAGGCGAGACGTGGACGCAGAAGAACTCAAGAACTCTTCCCTGTGAGTGCTGACAAGTGGGAGAAGCATGTGATACCTGTGCCTATCTCAGGAGTGAGGTGGGAAGAGTCCTGCTGTAATGTCCACAGGGAAGGAAAGCGAGACCTGGACTTTTTTTGTGAGGCTGCCCGAGGCAAGCCTGTAGCGCCCAGAGCTCTCCCTCTGAAACCACTTCTGCCACGACGGGTGTCGGAGCCAGCCGGCATTCTCGGGAATAAGGCTTGTGAGTAGCCATGGTGTAAAGGGCCAAAAGGCGCGTACTTAGGAAGAGAGCAAGGGAATATTTTGTGGGCTACCAAAGGGAAGTTTGGCATGCCCAGCAGCCCTTGCTCTTTGGACAGGCATTTGAGCAATGTGGCATTGCTAGGAGGAAGGTGGGAGCTGACGTGCTTTTAATGTCAACAGGAGAAGAAGGCAAGCCGTTATCCTGTTGTGGGACTGCCGTAGGCATGCAGGGCAAGCTTGGCTGGGACTAGCTCCCGCCTGTGAGCCCTGACTGTCGGTGGCGCTTGAGCGGTGTGGCACGCCTAGGCATTCAGGAGGAATACCCTTGCTGTAAGTGTTGACCGGCGAGGAAGGCAGCTGTGAATGTGTTGCGGGGCTGCCCTAAGCATGAAAAGGAAGCTTGGTTGGCTAGCTTTCCTGCCTGTGCCCCCTGCCGACTACCATGCTTACTCTTAAGAAAGCTCGTAAGAGTCGACCGGCAGAGAAGGCGAGCCGTGAATGTGTTGTCGGGCTGCCCTAAGCATGCAGAGCAATCCTGGGGCGGGGGGGAGTCCATCACTCTTGCCTGTGAGACCTGTCGACAATTACACCAGGCTTACGCTTTAGAAAGCTCACGGGCAAGAGCGCTGGGCACGACAAGCTTGTCTCTGGGAGCACAGCAAAATGAGCCGGTCTCGCCATCCTCCCCCCCATCGACAATTACACCAGGCGTACTCACACCTTCTGCCCAAAAGGCCCTCACCTAGAAAGAGAGCAGGGAATATGCTGTGGGCTGCCCGAGGCAAGCTTGGCATGCCCAGAGCTCTTGCCTAGCGGCCCTTGCTGTTCGGACAGGCGTCTGAGCAGTTGGGCATTCTTAGGAGGAAGCTGTGAGTACGCCTGCTGTAATTGTTGACGGGGGAGGAAGGCGAGATGGGTACCTCTTGTGGGGCTGCAAAAGGCTAGTTTCGCATACCCCCGCTCTTGCCTAGCAGCCCTTGCTCGTTGGACAGGCATTTGAGCAACGTGGCATTGCTAGGAGGAAGGTGGGAGTAGCGGTGCTATTAATGTCAACGGGAAAGGAAGGCAAGCCGTTATCCTGTTGTGGGACTGCCTTAGGCATGCAGGGCAAGCTTGGCTGGGACTCGCTCCTGCCTGTGAGCCCTGACTGTCAGTGGAGGCGTTGGAGCAGTGTGGCACTCCTAGGCGTTCGGGGGGAATAGCCCTGCTGTAAGTGTCAACCGACGAGGAAGGCAGCTGTGAAAGTGCTGTGGGGCTGCCCTACGCATGCAGGTCAAGCTTGCTTGGCAACAGCTCTTGCCGGTCAGCGTTGGCTGTTCAGACAGGCAGCTGAGCAGGCGGGCAGTCTTAGGAGGCAGCTGTGAGTGGACGTGGTGTAAGTGAGGCACGGGAGGCAATGTCATGGGGCTGCCCGGGCCTGACTCTGATTAACTCTAGATGGTGGCAGTCCAAGATTCCTTAACACTGAACTCCTTTGGAAGGAGTCCTGCTTTGCGAATTTCACTGGGTAGGAGCCCTTTCTCACCTGCCCGAGTTGTTGCAACTGGTCCCGATTGTGTCCATTTGGCTTGGATACAATGGACCGCCAAAGAAACATTAGTTTCAGCTCCTCCTGATGCAACTAAGGAAGCTGATGAGCTTGCCTTCTTTGAGCTCCCACTGAGGTAGAAATCTGAGAGGACCACCGTTGATTACGTCCAAGAGGTAACAGAGATGATCGTAATGGCTTTGCTTTGTCTAATCTGGACACATCTCTGTTTGTGGCACTTACTTATTCACTAATGCCTCAGCATCGATGCTATTTAGAACTCCTAATCCTGGCCCTGTAACACCACTGACATCCTTTCTTTCTCGCCATTTGGCGCTTCAGGTCCGCTTGCGTAACCATTCCAGCCATGCGGTGTAAGCTATATTTAAAAATGGCAGACAGGATGGTTTAATCATAGACATGTTCTCTTGCCTGAGTAACGCTACAGGTTTTAGAGACCACAAAGGGTTCAACAGTAACTTTTGTGTTCCGGTTGATTTAACTGCGTGGGAGCTCTGCGGAGATGGCCGGGCTGTTCCTGCAGTGACCGCAGGGAAAGTTAAAATGGAGAGCATTGGGGAAGTGGTTAAAGCAGGAGAGAGTGTTGAAAGCCCCTTCCTGAGAGTGCAGGGTAGAACTAATGGAGTAGACTTACAAGTTACACTCCCATTACAAGAGCGTTCATTAGAACACATCACCGGGGCCTGCCGGGACCCGGGCAATGGAAGGCGGAAGTTCTCAGTGCAATCGTCTCTCCGGCACCAGGCGAGAGTCACTACAATTTGTAGTTAGTGACACACTGGACTTCTCAGTTTGGGTAATGTCTTGGTCCCATTTCTATCCGTATGGGATGCTCCTCCAGGGCTTTTGCCTCACCTTCAACGTGGCAGGCCAGTACTGCAACATGCTGTCAACTCTGTGGATGCGCTATTTGATACAAGTAGGAACAAGAGCATTCCTCATTTGCTTCCCAAATTGCTTCTCCTCGATTTTGGCTACAACACATTTTACCCCCAGGTTGGTTTTTTGCTAGGGCGGTTAAACAATACTCCAGTGCAAGCACAAAGGTCACGACAACAACTAACAGCACAAGCGTTACACGCCACACTTTGTATCATTTAATGTCCCGGACGGCTTAGCTCATGTGGTGCTTCCAAGAGCTTCCGGTCCACTCAGCCGCTTTACATCTGACTGATTGGAGCCAATTTTCTTTCCCTGGAAGTTTAACAGTGAAATAAGAACTCCACAGTACAGTGTAGGGGCCTCCCGCGATTTGGTTGCACTTCGGACTTTCAGGTGACTATCTGTACCAACCCCTTACGTCCAGGCTGGATAGCGTGTGCTTGCACGCCACCTGGTACTGAGTGGGCCCACTGAGCTTTTCCCCTGCCTTTTGTAAGTGTAATTCGCTCATCTCCACCCAAGCGGTTGCTTTTAGCCTGAGTTGCCCACTGTGGCTAAAGGTCTCCCCAAAAGAATTTCCACTGGCAATAGTCTTAGAGGCTGTCACGGAGGATTCTGAACCTCCCGTAGCGCTAAGTTTAGGGCTGCTGGTAAAAATGACCTCACTACCTCAGCAAGCAGCCAGTGGCCTGCCACTTGCCAATCAGGCACTGAGGCAGAAGTGAGCTCAGAAGCACAGGCAGGACTCATGGCGCTCTGAGTGCCTCATCAGGCACTTAGGTCAAAGGGACCTCACAAGCACAGCCAGCAGCTCTGGGCCTGCCATGGCACATCAAGCACGGAGAAAGAAGGGAACACCCAAGCAGACCAGCAGCCATGGGCCTGCCACTGCCCTTTTTGGCATGCAGACACAAGTATCCTCACAAGCCCAGCCAGGAGGCATGGCCCTGCTACTGCCCTATCAAGCACAGAGGCAGAAGCAACCTCACAAGCAGAACAAGGACTGATGGGCCTGACTGGCCTACCAGGCCGTGAGGCAGAAGTGACATGACTATCTCATCCAGCAGTGGTGGGCCTGACAATATCATTTCAGGCAAAGGATAAAGTGATATCACAGAACACTGAAGGACCATAAGAGAAAAAAAGGCACTTGGAGGCATGAGCACTGGGAAAAAAGGGCACTAGGAAGCCATGCACTGCAAAAATATGCCCATGGAGGACACTATACTGGAAAAAAGGGCACTTTGGGAGTCTGCATCACAAAAATAGGCACTTGGAGGTGGCTAGACCGGAAAAAAGGCACTTAGATGCCCCTTCACTGCAAAAAAAGGCACTCAGACAGCAGTGCACCTCAAACAAAGGCACTCGGAGGCCCCTGCACTGCAGAAAAAAGGCACCCGGAGAAGAGTGAACCACAAGAAAAGGCACTCGGAGGCCGCTACACTGCAAAAAAAAGGCACTTGGAGGCCTCTATGCTGCAAAAAGAGCACGCGGAGGACCATGCACCGCAAAAAAAGGCACTTGGTGGCCCCTACAGCACAAGAAAAGGCACTCGGGGTCTGCTACAATGCAAAAAAAGGCACTCGGAGGGCTCTTCACCGCAAAAAAAGGCACTTGGTGGCCTCTGAAACACAAGAAAAGGCACTCGGGGCCACCACACTGCAAAGAAAAAGGTACATGGAGGCTACTACCCCAAAATAACAGCACTCGGAGGCCCCTGAACCACAAGCAGAGGCACTCGGTGGCACCTACACTGAAAAAAAGGCACTCGGGGGCTGCTATAATGTGAAACATGGCACGTGGAGGGCCCTGCACTGGAAAAAGAGGCACTTGCAGGCCTGTACACTGCAAATAAAGGCACTCGGAGGCTCCTGCACCACAAAAGAAGGCACTTGGAGGCCCCTACATTACAAAGAAAGGCACTCGGAAGCACCTACATTGCAAAAAATGGCACGTGGAGGCTACTACACTGCAAAAATTGCACCCTGAGGCCCCTGCACCGCAAAAAAAGGCACTCGGTGGCCCCGAACGACAAGAAAAGGCACTCGGGGGCTGCTACAATGTGAAACAAGGCACTCGGAGGGCCATGCACCACCAGAAAACGCACTCGGAGGCTCCTGCAGCACAAAAGAAGGCACTCGGAGGCCCCTACATTGCAAAAAAAGGCACTTGGAGACTACTACACTGCAAAAAAAGGCACCCTGAGGCCCATGCACAGCAAAAAAAGGCACCCTGAGGCACATGCACAGCAAAAAAAGGCACTCGGTGGCCCCTACACCACAAAAAAAAGGCACTCGGCTGCCCCTACACTGGAAAAAAAAAAAGGTACTTGGAGGCCCGTACAACACAGAAAAAGGCACTCAGGGGCTGCTAGAATGCAAAAAAAAGGCACTCGGTGGCCCCTACACTGGAAAGAAAGGCATTCAGAGGCCAGTGCACCACAAAAACAGGCACTTGGAGGCCGCTACATCGCAGAGAAAGGCACTCGGAGGCACCTGCAACGGAAAAAAATGCACTCGGAGGCCCCTACACCACAAAAAAAAGGCACTCGGAGGCAGCTACAATACAAAGAAAGGTACTCGGAGGCCCCTACACTGGAAAAAAAGGTACTCGGAGGCCAGTGCACCGCAAGAAAAGGCATTCGGTGGCCCCTGCACTGCCAAAAAAGTCAATCACAGCCCCCTGAACTGCAAAAAAAGGCACTCGGAGGCCGCTACACCACAAAAAAAAGGCACTTGGAGGACGACACCACAAAAAAAGGTACAGGGTGGCCCCGACAGCACAAACAAATGCACTTGGGGGCTGCTGCAATGTGAAACAAGGCACTCGGAGGGCCCGGCACCACCAAGAAAGGCACTCGGAAGCCCCTACATTGCAAAAAAAGGCACTTGGTGGCCCCTACACCACAAAAAAAGGCACTCGGGGCTGCTACAATGCGAAAAGAAAGGCACTCGGAGGATGCTGCAACACAAAGAAAGGCACTCGGAGGGCCCTTCACCGCAAAAAAAGGCACTCGGAGGCCAGTGTACTGAAAAACAGGGCACTTGGAGGCCAGTGCACCGGAAAAAAAAAAAGCACTCAGAGACCTCCACACCACAGAAAAAGGCACTCGGAGGACCACACCACAAAAGAAAGGCACTTGGCTGCCCCTACACTGAAAAAAAGGCACTCGGAGGCCCCTACAGCACAATTTTTTTCCTATTTTTCCCCTATTTTTTTCAATAACTGCTGAAATATTTACTATTGCTTTTTTCAAGTTCACTCACTCCCAGTTGTGGAAACAGCCACCTTACGAATGACTGCAACCTAGTAGGTCGATCTATTAAAGGATTATTGACCCTCTTTTGTCTCCTTATGAATGTTCTTAGCCAGGATTTTTGGTATTATTACTCAATTCTTTTCTTAGAGTAACATTAGGGATTATTGCCCCTAAAGTACATGTCCCTGACCAATTAGGAGGTAGCACTTTTCGTGCCTTGTTTCCACACAACCAATACCATCCACTACCTTTTGGAACACGCCACCCATTTAGTTCCTTACTTGGCCACTTATAAACCTATTCAGCTATCCGAGAGCAATCTTTATAACCTCCTACCTTAATGGCTCCAGTACAGTTGATCGGTTGCTTTCCATAAAGTATAGTTTTCTCCCACCATTTATTACTATTATTACATCTTTGGATACATTGATAATAATCTCCTGTCACACTCTGGACTTCCCATTCCTGTTTGGTTGTTTCATAGGCACTCCAATTAGTGGGAAGCCCTTGTTGGAATGTTCAGGGAAGTGGGTACACACCCAGCAATCCCTCTGGTTAACTATCTTCATAGATTTCGTAATTACTTCCAAATGGAGATTGTGACTCCAAAATCCTTCCTGATTCCCTTTAATTGTTTGGCTCAGGTAACCTAGAAAAACTAACCACCACATTTCTCCCCTGGTTGTTAAGGAGAACATCATTTTTACACAGATACCGTAACAACAATATTAACCCTATTCCTAACAAACAGATTAAAGCATTTTTTTTTCCCTGAATACAATCTAAATTTAAAACCGATTCGCTTCTAATACAACTCATATAGCTTTATATATTTTTAACTTTAGAGGTTGAACTTGTTCAGCTTTCCACATCTCTCGAGATACTGCTTTCACTCGGGTGTAACCTAAAAGTATAACTGGATGTACCTACGGAGAGAAGAACCTTTGCAATAGACAAGAGATAATCACTTAAAATTTGATCACCCTTAACGTGCATTTGAATTTCATTTCCAGTTAAATTTACAGTGTAAGGTTTACCATACAGAATCTCAAATGGACTAACTTTCTCCCTAACCCTTGGGGTTATTCTGGTTCTTAATAATGCCAGAGGTAAAACATCAGTCCATTTCATCTGAGTCTCCTGACACAATTTTCCTACCTGTCTCGTCTCTTAATTGTTTGATTCACTCTTTCCACTTTTCCACTGGATTGTGGCCTCCAGGGGGTATGTAAGTCCCATTTAATTTGTAGTATTTTTGAGATTTGCTGTACTATTTCTGCTATAAAATGAGGTCCCCTATCTGAAGAAAACCCTTCTGGTACCCTAAATCTTGGTAGATTTCTTTTAATAACATTTTCACTACCTCCCTTGCTTTAGTGGTACGACACGGGAAAGCCTCAGGCCATCCTGAAAAGGTGTCAACAATTACCAACAAATATTTATATCCATTACATCTTGGTAATTCAGAAAAATCAATTTGCCAGTAATCCCCAGGCATGAAGCCCCTTTTTACTTCCCCTGGGGGGCTTCTTCTGAATCTTGGGATTATTTCTAAGACAGATTTCACATTTTTGTGTAATACCCTTTGCAATTATTAACATACTAACTCCTACAGCAAATCTTTTAACTGTTTCAACCAATGCCTCAGCTCCCATGTGGGTACTATCATGTATTTGCTTCATCAGCTTCTTCATTATCAGCAAAGTTACCACACACTGTCCAGTAGATGTCACCCACCATCCTTCAGGAGTTTTTATGCATTTCAGTATTTCTGCTAATTTATTTTCTTTTTCAGTGTATACTGGAATTTCCATTTTTAACATTCTCTCTGGAACTAATGCTGCCACTGACACAGACAATGCTGCCCTTTTTGCAGCCTCATCGGCCTGTTATGGAAATTAAACTTGTCGGCCACCATAACAGAGTTCGACCCTAGGTTCCCCCAAGTAAAGTTCAGAGCCAAATCAAAACAAACTAAATTTTAATCACACGCGTGCCGTAATTACAGCTCGAGCTGGGTGCCTCTAAAGAGGGACCCTAACATAAACAAATCCTGGGTAATTATAGTCTTTTCGACTTCCACTTCCCACCCCTCACGCGATAGTTAGACCAATAGTAATTTTTTGGTCTGGGGGTCTCCTGCTCCTCATTGGGTCTCATCGTCTTTCTGAGGCAAGCTGTTTTTCTCCTTATTCTTGTTTTTTTGCAGTCTCTGATGATGGTTGTACCTCTGTTTTTGTTGGGTCTGGCGGTTGCCTCCCAAGGTCTTATCTTCCCAGTTGTTTTGGCGTCTTCCCTCTCGGAGTCGGTGACACAGGTGCGCCGACTGCGTGTGGCGCCCTTATCTTCCCAGCCTGAACGAGCTCTGAGGCACTATTTTTTATTAAAATAAGTAAAGATTCGTTACTTTTCCCACGCTCGGCCTAAGGCTTCAGCAAATCTAGCCACTCATGCTAAGCAAGTTTTATGTAAGTTGTGCTAAGCAGCCATTTCTAGACAGTTTCAATTCACTATTCTTTAACAGTTTCCCCCCTTTGTTTTTATGAAGCATCCCTGCTAATATTTTAAACAGAGTTCTCGAAGCCTTTCGAGGCGTACTATCACTTTCCCTAATCTTATGTATAATATGATCGTAAGCAATAGGCATAACACAGTTAAACTGAATACAACTACTACCGGGTGCAATACATGATTATAAATCCCTGTTGCAGTTGGTGACCACCCTACAAGAGTTTCCCAGCCATGATGTTCTCCGTCCCTTTTTACCCTTTCTAAGATATGATGTATCTCTTTTGCATCATGGGGAACAGTGATTAGAGTTTTCTGTCCACTGTTCTGGATGCGCTCTAGCAGTCGATGCAAATCATCATGTTGTAGTAGTTTCCTTACCAGGGTGAGATTCATCCCAATGGGGGTAGGTAGTAAATTTTGAATTAATGTATAATTAGATTGTAACAATTGATAAGACGTGATAGGAGCTGAATAATTAAAATCACATCCCATGATTTTGGTAAAGCTACAAATACAAATATTTCAATGATTACTTATATCTACTACAATGCCATCTATAACTACAAGACTACAAAAGGTTCTCATACATACGCATCCTCTCCCAATATATACAAGTATAGTTTCAGGTGTTTCATCAGGGTGTATTTCAAAATGACAAACATTTTGCTCAGCATCAAGACAAATGTCTTGGGCTTTGATAGTATTACTTTCACAAATAAACCCTTGCTGTTCCTGTACAATACATGCGCTAACGTCCACAGTTTGCCATTTATTTCCATTTCGTTGGGCCCATACTCTATGTTCCAATGGATAGAGTATAGCTCCATTGTGATTTAATCCTAACGCAATGATTGGATATATTGTATATGTTGAAGCATTACGTATTGTTGAAACAAAGGCTGTGGCCTTAGTGTTGATAGGATCATAAGTAAAATTGACCAGATACCACCAGGATTGGAATTCCTTTTCAAATTCGGTCGCATTATCCCAAATTACCTTTCGAATTTCAGTGGGTAAGGTGCCCTCTTCCCCTTCCCTTATAATCGTTGCTACCATAGATTGCATCCACAGTTGAGCTTGGATGCAACTGAGGGCCAGGGAAATATTAATTTGGGTTTCCCCAAGTGCATCCACTATCAAGTGGTGATCTTTTTCATTCATTTTTTCCCATTGAGGTAATATCTCGGATGAAAGCCATTGGTTAGTTCCTAATGCTAATAAAGAAGCCCTCAATGGATGTTTTAATCTGCATAAGTCACTTCTTGTTGTGCTCAGTTTATTTACGAGTACTTCAGCATCTATACTGTTTAGGACTCCCAATCCTGTTCCTATGATACCGGTCACATCTCTCCTTGTTCGTTTTGGAGAGGTGAGGGTTTGCCTATGTAACCACGCCGTCCATCCCACATAGGACGTACCTAAGAATGGTGAACAGGTCGGTTTGATTGTAGAGATATAATTTGCATTAACAGCTCTACTCGATTGAGAGACCATGATGGATTAAATAACACTCGTTGTTGGCCTGTATTTCTAATCACATACGGTCCAATTTCAAAGATTTGTGGGGATAAGGTTTTCTTACTCTTCATGGTAACAGAGTTATTTATATTGGTGGAAATAATTGTAGTCAGGGTAGGTATTGCTGTACTGGGCTCAATAATGTCTATTTTAAATTTAAATGATAGTCCCACATTGTGGTGAGCCCACAGACAAACTATTAAAACAGGCTGTTCTAAGGTAAAATTGTACCAGCAATCCAGGTTTTCACTGGCACAAATTTTCCTTTCTTTTTCATTTGATTTGATTTTAGTGAGAGAGATTTGAGTCGCCTTCTCATGGGTGGACCCGCCGATCACTCGACACCCTCTTTATTTCCTTTCCTGTCCCTCCCAGGAGTTGGGGAAGTTGGTTAGTATTATCCCAGCTCCATTCATTTTCTGAGTATACTTCAGTTCCATGCATGATTTTTATCCATGATAATTTTAATCACGCGCGTGCAGTAATTACAGCTCGAGCTGGGTGCCTCCGAAGAGGGACCCTAACATAAACAAATCCTGGGTAATTATAGTCTTTTCGACTTCCAGTTCCCACCCTTCACGCGATAGTTAGACCAATAGCAATTTTTTGGTCTGGGGTCTCCTGCTCCTCATTGGGTCTCATCGTCTTTCTGAGGCAAGCTGTTTTTCTCCTTATTCTTGTTTGGCTGCTGGCTGTACTTGTGATGTCTCAGCAGCCTCAGTGTCTCATAGGCCAGTTGCAGGCCCATGGCTGCTGGCTGCATTTTGAGGTCAGCTTTGTCTCAGTGCCTCATACTCCAGTGGGATGCCCATGGCTGCTGGCTGTACTTTTGAGGTCACAGAAGGACCCTTTCCTGATAGCTCAGTGGCAGGCCCCCGGCTGCTGGCTGTCCTTGTGAGATCACAGCAGCCTCAGTGCTTCACAGGCCAGTGGCAGGCCAATGGCTGCTGACTGTACTTGTAAGGTCACATAAGCCTCCGTGCCATATAGGGCAGTGGAAGGCCCACAGCTGCTGTCTGTGCTTGTGAGGTCACAGAAGTACCAGTGCATGATAGGCCAGTGGCAGGCCTCTGGGTGCTGGCTGTGCTTGTTAGGTCACAGCAGCCTCCGTTCCCTATAGGCCAGTGGCAGGACCCTGGCTGCTGGCTGTGCTTGTGAGGTCACAGCAGTCCCATTGCATGATAGGCCAGGGGCAGGCCCCTGGGTGCTGGCTGTTTTTGTGAGGTCACAGCAGCCTCAGTGCCGCATAGGCCAGTGGGATGCCCTGGCTGCTGGCTGCTGGCTGTGCTTGTGAGGTCAGAGAAGCCTCAGTGCCCTATAGGGCAGTGGCAGGCCCATAGCTGCTGGCTCGGCTTGTGAGGTCACAGGAGCCTCAGTGCCTCACAGGCCTGTGGGAGGCCCGTAGCTGCTGGCTGTGCTTGTAAGGTCATAGCAGTCCTATTTCCTGATAGGCCCATGGCAGGCCCCTGTCTGCTGGCTGCCTTTTGAGGTCCCATTTGTCTCTGTACCTTATAGGGCAGTGGGAGGCCCCTGGCTGCTTGCTGTGCTTGTGAGGTCACAGCAGCCTCCTTTTGCTGTAGGCCAGTGGCAGACCCATAGCTGCTGGCTGTGCTTGTGAGGTCACAGCAGTCCTATTTCCTGATAGGCCCGTGGAAGGCCCCGTCTGCTGGCTGCCTTTTGAGGTCACATTTGTCTCTGTACCTTATAGGGCAATGGCAGGCCTCTGGCTCCTCGCTGTGCTTGTCAGGTCACAGCAGCCTCAGTGCCCTATAGGGCAGTGGCAGGCCCATAGCTGCTGCCTGGGCTCGTGAGGTCATAGCAGCCTCAGTGCTTCACAGGCCAGTGGCAGGCCCCTGGCTGCTGGCTGTGCTTGTGAGGTTACAGAAGCCTCCCTGCCCTTGAGGGCAGTGGCAGGCCCATACCTCCTGCTGCTGTGCTTGTCAGGTCACAACACTCCTACAGCCTGGTAGGCCAGTGGCAGACCCACAGCTGCTGGCTTTGCTTGTTACGTCACAGCAGCCTCAGTGTCTCATAGGGCAGTGGCAGGCCCCTGGCTGCTCGCTGTGCTTGTGAGGTCACAGCAGCCTCCTTTTCCTATAGGCCAGAGGGAGGCCCACAGCTGCTGGCTGTGCTTGTGAGGTCACAGCAGTCGTATTGCCTGATAGGCCTGTGGCAGGCCCTTGGCTGCTGGCTGTGCTTGTGAGGTCACAGCAGCCTCAGTGCCTGATAGGCCTGTGGGAGGCCAATGGCTGCTTGGTGTGCTTGTGAGGTCACAGCAGCCTCCGTGCCTCATAGGCCAGTGGCAGGCCCCTTGGTGCTGCCTGGGCTCGTGAGGTCACAGCAGCCTCCGTGCCTCATAGGCCAGTGGCAGGCCCGTAGCTGCTGGCTGTGCTTGTAAGGTCACAGCAGTCCTATTTTCTGATAGGCCCATGGCAGGCCTCTGTCTGCTGGCTGCCTTTTGAGGTCACATTTGTCTCTGTACCTTATAGGGCAGTGGGAGGTCCCTGGCTACTCGCTGTGCTTGTGAGGTCACAGCAGCCTCAGTGGTTAAATTTAAATCAGTTAAATTTAAATTTAAATGATAGTCCCATTTTGTGGTGAGACCACAGGCAAACTATTAAAACAGGTTGTTCTAAGGTAAATTTGTACCAGCAATCCAGGTTTTCACTGGCACAAATTTTCCTTTCTTTTTCATTTGATTTGATTTTAGTGAGAGAGATTTGAGTCGCCTTCTCATGGGTGGACCCGCTGATCACTCGACACCCTCTTTATTTCCTTTCCTGTCCCTCCCAGGAGTTGGGGAAGTTGGTTAGTATTATCCCAGCTCCATTCATTTTCTGAGTATACTTCAGTTCCATGCATGACCAGGGTTGAGAGGTTTAAGTTTTTATCAGAATTTAATCCCATACTTCCGGTATACTTAACACGGGCCTGGGACCATGGCCACTCTAAGGTTCTTTGACCACAGCTTAGGGAAAGTAGCATTGCCAGGGTTTGAAACAGCAACATGAGCACGGCACTTCTGCCTGCCATCCTGCAGGGTGCAGTAAAGGCAAAGAGATTTGTGTTAGTGAGGCGAGTCCCAACAGATTACCCTGGGGAAGTCGTGTATCCCATGGTTGTCTTCATTGTTCTGCTGCAAGCTCTGCTGTGTTTGCTTCTTGGACTGTCACTCGTTTCACGTGAGAGTGGTGAATCCAATTCTCTTTTCCTAGAATTTTAACAGCGTAGTAAGAACTTAACAATACAGTATAGGGTCCTTCCCATTTTGGTTCTAGTTTTGTTTTTCGCGAGAATACCTTTTTCAGCACTTTATCTCCAGGCTGTATATCATGTGCCTGAATGTCTGATGGCACCGGCTAAAACCACTGAGCCTGATTTTGCAAGGCCTTAAACTGTTCTTGTAAGGCTAGTACATATTGTGTCACTCATTCATCTCCGTCTAATAGGCTGGTCTTAGCAGGGATATAAGTCCCTGGTATCGCTAAATGTCTCCCAAAAAGAATTTCTGCTGGTGTTAGTCCTATGGGTTGCCGTGGAGAATTTCAAACATCCCATAGAGCTAAGTTTAATGCCTCTGGCCATTTTAGGCTAGCATGTGTGCATATTCTTGCTGTTTTCTCTTTTAATGCTCTATTCATTCTTTCTACTTGTCCTGAAGATTGTGGGTGATAAGGAGCATGTAGGTTTCTTTTTATTCCTAACGATTTGTATAACTGATTGATTATGCTTGCTGTAAAATGGGCACCCCTGTCTGAATCAATGGCTTCTGGGACCCCATACCTGGGTATGATTTCCTTCAGTAAGGTTTTTACCACTCCCCCTGTGTCAGCCTTTCTTGTTGGGAAAGCTTCTATCCAGCCTGATAACTGATCTACTATCACTAACAAGTGTTTGTATCCATAGACAGATGGCATATCTGCATAATCTATTTGCAGCTTCTGGAAAGGGAAGAAAGCCCATGGTCGCCCCCCCCAAATCTGAGCTTGGCTTGTTATTTGAAAACTTCAGGCAGGTCGGGCAGCTATTCGTTATTCTTGCAGCAGCTGCATAAATTCCTGGAGCAGCCCATACTTTCTGTACCTGTTTAGCTATTGCCTCGGCTCCCCCATGAGCTTTATCGTGAAACCACCTAGCTATAGTAATTAAATATTTTTTTGGTAGAATTGGTTTTTCCCCAATTGTCCATATTCCATCATCATTTTGTTTTGCTTCCCACTGTTCCCATTGTTTTTTCTCTTCCACTGAGCACTCTTTTTCATACATAGTTTTGGGGTCTATTAAGTTTGGCCACTCACTCTGGTCCATCCTTGGAACTGCCCCCATACATTCTCTCAGAGGTTGTTGAGCTGCAGCCCTCGCAGCAGCGTTGGCTAGAGCATTTCCTCTGCTAATTTCTGTAGTGTCTTTAGTATGGGCTGGGCAGTGTATTACCGCAATTTCTTTGGGCAGTTGAACTGCTTCCAGCAAATTACGTATTTCTTCTCCATTAGCTAATTTCTTTCCTGATGATGAAAAGAATCCTTGTTCTTTCCATAACATCCCTGTTGCATGACACACTCCAAATGCATATTTAGAGTCGGTATAGATATTTACCCGCAAGCTCTTACCTATATTTTGCTGCTTGGGGCAATGCTATTAATTCTGCTCCTTGAGCACTTACTGATGGAGACAAAGGATTGGCCTCGAGCACCTCAAAGACGTTAGTGACAGCATAGCTGGAGTGACGTCTTCCGTCCAAATAATAGGATGACCCATCTGTAAACAGAACTAAGTCCGGGTTCTCCAAAAGTTCTTCTTTAAGGTCCTCCTGGGGCTTGCTCGAGCTGACCACCACCTGCTCACAGGAATGATGTGGCTCTCTGTCCTCCGGTTGAGGCAATAGCGTTGCTGGATTCAAAATATTGCATCTTTTTAAAGTCACATTATCTGCATGCAGTATTATCAGTTCATAGCGGTGAGCTCTCTGTGGGGATAGTGCTTGAGTCGCATATTGCTTCATTAACAGTTCTACTTCATGTGGCACATACACAGTCAATGAATGACCCAAAACCACAGGTCGTGTTTTTTTCAATAAGAGCTGCAGTAGCTGCTATTGCTCTGATGCATCCTGGAGTGCCTTTAGCTACCTCATCTAGTTGCGTGGAGTAACAGGCCACTGGTCTACGGTGAGGGCCTAGTTTTTGGGTGAGTACCCCACTTGCTACTCCCTGTCGCTCATGGACAAATAATTCAAATAGTTTGCTATAATCTGGTAACCCGAGAGCAGGGGCTGAAACCAACGCTTTTTTCACAGATGTAAAAGCTTTCTCCCTTTCCCTGGGGCCTTGGGCCCCAGGCCAAAGGCTCTATCTCCTCCTTTTTTGTTGCCTGCACCAGAGGCTTAGTAAGTTCTGCTAACCCAGGAATCCACGGTCAGCAGAAGGGTCAGGCCCCTTGCTGCTGGCTGTGCTTGTGAGGTTACTGAAGCCTCAGTGCCTGATAGGCCAGTTCGAGGCCAATGAGTGCTGGGTGGGCTTGTGAGGTCAGAGAAGCCTCAGTGCCCTATAGGGCAGTGGCAGGCCCATAGCTGCTGGCTGTGCTTGTGAGGTCAGAGCAGCCTCCATGCCCTTGAGGGCAGTGGCAGGCCCCTGACTGTTTACTGTGCTTCTGAGTTGACAGCAGTGTCAGCGCCTCATCGGGCAGTGGGAGGCTAATGGCTGCTGTCTGTGCTTGTGAGGTCACAGCAGCCTCACTGCCTGATAGGCCCCTGGGAGGCCAATGGCTGCTTGGTGTGCTTTTGAGGTCACAGCAGCCTCCGTGCCTCATAGGCCAGTGGCAGGCCCGTAGCTGCTGGCTGTGCTTGTAAGGTCACAGCAGTCCTATTTCCTGATAGGCCCGTGGCAGGCCTCTGTCTGCTGGCTGCCTTTTGAGGTCACATTTGTCTCTGTACCTTATAGGGCAGTGGGTGGCCTCTGGCTCCTCGCTGTGCTTGTGAGGTCACATCAGCCTCCTTTTCCTGTAGGCCAGAGGGAGGCCAATGGCTGCTTGGTGTGCTGGTGAGGTGAAGGCAGCCTGAGAGCCTGTTCGGACAGTGGCAGGCCAATGGCTGCTGGCTGTGCTTGTGAGGTCACATCAGCATCTGTTCCCTATAGGCCAGTGGCAGGCCCATAGCTGCTGGCTGTGCTTGTGAGGTCACAACACTCCTACAGCGTGATAGGCCAGCAGCAGGCCAATGGCTGCTGACTGGGCTTGTGAGGTCACAGCAGCCTCAGTGCTTCACAGGCCAGTGGCAGGCCCATTGCTGCTGGCTGTGCTTGTGAGGTCAGAGCAGCCTCAGTGCCTCATAGGCCAGTGGGCGGCCAATGGCTGTTTGGTGTGCTTGTGAGGTCACAGCAGCCTCAGTGCTTCACAGGCCAGTGGCAGGCCCCTTGCTGCTGGCTGTGCTTGTGAGGTCACAGCAGCCTCAGTGCCTGATAGGCCAGTTCGAGGCCAATGACTGCTGGGTGGGCTAGTGAGGTCAGAGGAGCCTCAGTGCCCTATAGGGCAGTGGCAGGCCCATAGCTGCTGGCTGTGCTCGTGAGGTCACTGCAGCCTCCATGCCCTTGAGGGCAGTGGCAGGCCCCTGATTGTTTACTGTGCTTCTGAGTTGACAGCAGTGTCAGCGCCTCATCGGGCAGTGGGAGGCCAATGGCTGCTGCCTGTGCCTGTGAGGTCACAGCAGCCTCCTTTTCCTATAGGCCAGTGGCAGGCCCTTCACTGCTGGCTGTGCTTGTCAGGTCACAGCAGTCGTATTGCCTGATAGGCCTGTGGCAGGCCCTTGGCTGCTGGCTGTGCTTGTGAGGTCACAGCAGCCTCAGTGCCTGATAGGCCTGTGGGAGGCCAATGGCTGCTTGGTGTGCTGGTGAGGTCACAGCAGCCTCAGTGCCTCATAGGCCAGTGGCAGGCCCCTAGCTGCTGGCTGTGCTTGTCAGGTCACAACACTCCTAGAGCCTGATTGGCCAGCAGCAGGCGCCTGGCTGCTGACTGTGCTTCTGAGGTCACAGCAGCCTCCGTGCCTCATAGGCCAGTTTGAGGCCCATAGCTGCTGCCTGGGCTCGTGAGGTCACAGCAGCCTCAGTGCTTCACAGGCCAGTGGCAGGCCCCTTGCTGCTGGCTGTGCTTGTGAGGTTACTGAAGCCTCAGTGCCTGATAGGCCAGTTCGAGGCCAATGAGTGCTGGGTGGGCTTGTGAGGTCAGAGAAGCCTCAGTGCCCTATAGGGCAGTGGCAGGCCCATAGCTGCTGTCTGGGCTTGTGAGGTCAGAGCAGCCTCCATGTCCTTGAGGGCAGTGGCAGGCCCCTGACTGTTTACTGTGCTTCTGAGTTGACAGCAGTGTCAGCGCCTCATCGGGCAGTGGGAGGCTAATGGCTGCTGTCTGTGCTTGTGAGGTCACAGCAGCCTCAGTGCCTGATAGGCCCGTGGGAGGCCAATGGCTGCTTGGTGTGCTTTTGAGGTCACAGCAGCCTCAGTGCCTCATAGGCCAGTGGCAGGCCCATAGCTGCTGACTGTGCTCGTGAGGTCACAGCAGCCTCAGTGCTTCACAGGCCAGTGGCAGGCCCCTTGGTGCTGCCTGGGCTCGTGAGGTCACAGCAGCCTCCGTGCCTCATACGCCAGTGAACAGGCCCGTAGCTGCTGGCTGTGCTTGTAAGGTCACAGCAGTCCTATTTCCTGATAGGCCCATGGCAGGCCTCTGTCTGCTGGCTGCCTTTTGAGGTCACATTTGTCTCTGTACCTTATAGGGCAGTGGGAGGTCCCTGGCTACTCGCTGTGCTTGTGAGGTCACATCAGCCTCCTTTTGCTGTAGGCCAGAGGGAGGCCAATGGCTGCTTGGTGTGCTGGTGAGGTGAAAGAAGCCTGAGGGCCTGTTTGGACAGTGGCAGGCCAATGGCTGCTGGCTGTGCTTGTGAGGTCACATCAGCCTCTGATTCCCATAGGCCAGTGGCAAGCCCATAGCTGCTGGGTGTGCTTGTGAGGTAACAGCAGCCTCCGTTCCCTATAGGCCAGTGGCAGGCCCATAGCTGCTGCCTGTGCTTGTCAGGTCACAACACTCCTAGAGCCTGGTAGGCCAGCAGCAGGTCCCTGGCTGCTGACTGTGCTTGTCAGGTCACAGCAGCCTCAGTGCCTCATAGGGCAGTGGCAGGCCCATAGCTGCTGGGTGTGCTTGTGAGGTCACAGCAGCCTCCGTTCCCTATAGGCCAGTGGCAGGCCCCTGTCTGCTGGCTGCCTTTTGAGGTCACATTTGTCTCTGTACCTTATAGGGCAATGGGAGGCCCGTGGCTCCTCGCCGTGCTTGTGAGGTCACAGCAGCCTCCTTTTCCTGTAGGCCAGTTCGAGGCCAAAGGCTGCTTGGTGTGCTGGTGAGGTCAAGGCAGCCTGAGAGCCTGTTCGGACAGTGGCAGGCCCCTGGCTGCTGGCTGTGCTTGTGAGGTCACATCAGCCTCTGTTCCCTATAGGCCAGTGGCAGGCCCATAGCTGCTGGCTGTGCTTGTAAGGTCACAACACTCCTAGAGCCTGATAGGCCAGCAGCAGGCCCCTGGCTGCTGACTGTGCTTGTGAGGTCACAGCAGCCTCAGTGCCTCATAGGCCAGTGGCAGGCCCATAGCTGCTGGGTGTGCTTGTAAGGTCACAGCAGTCGTACTGCCTGATAGGCCTGTGGCAGGCCCTTGGCTGCTAGCTGTGCTTGTCAGGTCACAGCAGCCTCAGTGCCTGATAGGCCTGTGGGAGGCCAATGGCTGCTTGGTGTGCTTTTGAGGTCACAGCAGCCTCCGTGCCTCATAGGCCAGTGGAGGCCCGTAGCTGCTGTTTGTTCTTGTAAGGTCACAGCAGTCCTATTTCCTGATAGGCCCATGGCAGGCCTCTGCTTGCTGGCTGCCTTTTGAGGTCACATTTGTCTCTGTACCTTATAGGGCAATGGCAGGCCTCTGGCTCCTCGCTGTGCTTGTGAGGTCACATCAGCCTCCTTTTGCTGTAGGCCAGAGGGAGGCCAATGGCTGCTTGGTGTGCTGGTGAGGTCAGAGGAGCCTCCGTGCCTCTTCGGACAGTGGCAGGCCAATGGCTGCTGGCTGTGCTTGTGAGGTCACAGCAGCCTCAGTGCCCTATAGGCCAGTGGCAGGCCCTTGGCTGCTGGCTGTGCTTGTAAGGTCACAGCAGTCCTATTTTCTGATAGGCCCATGGCAGGCCTCTGTCTGCTGGCTGCCTTTTGAGGTCACATTTGTCTCTGTACCTTATAGGGCAGTGGGAGGCCCCTGGCTACTCGCTGTGCTTGTCAGGTCACATCAGCCTCCTTTTGCTGTAGGCCAGAGGGAGGCCAATGGCTGCTTGGTGTGCTGGTGAGGTCAGAGGAGCCTCCGTGCCTCTTCGGACAGTGGCACGCCAATGGCTGCTGGCTGTGCTTGTCAGATCACAGCAGTCGTATTGCCTGATAGGCCTGTGGCAGGCCCTTGGCTGCTGGGTGTGCTTGTGAGGTCACAGCAGCCTCAGTGCCTGATAGGCCCGTGGGAGGCCAATGGCTGCTTGGTGTGCTGGTGAGGTCACAGCAGCCTCAGTGCCTCATAGGCCAGTGGCAGGCCCCTAGCTGCTGGCTGTGCTTGTCAGGTCACAACACTCCTAGAGCCTGATTGGCCAGCAGCAGGCCCCTGGCTGCTGGCTGTGCTTCTGAGGTCACAGCAGCCTCCGTGCCTCATAGGCCAGTTTGAGGCCCATAGCTGCTGCCTGGGCTCGTGAGGTCACAGCAGCCTCAGTGCTTCACAGGCCAGTGGCAGGCCCCTTGCTGCTGGCTGTGCTTGTGAGGTTACTGAAGCCTCAGTGCCTGATAGGCCAGTTTGAGGCCAATGAGTGCTGGGTGGGCTTGTGAGGTCAGAGAAGCCTCAGTGCCCTATAGGGCAGTGGCAGGCCCATAGCTGCTGTCTGTGCTTGTGAGGTCACAGCAGCCTCAATGCGTGATAGGCCCGTGGGAGGCCAATGGCTGCTTGGTGTGCTTTTGAGGTCACAGCAGCCTCAGTGCCTGATAGGCCCGTGGGAGGCCAATGGCTGCTTGGTGTGCTGGTGAGGTCACAGCAGCCTCCGTGCCTCATAGGCCAGTAGCAGGCCCATAGCTGCTGGCTGTGCTTGTGAGGTCACAACACTCCTAGAGCCTGATTGGCCAGCAGTAGGCCCCTGGCTGCTGACTGTGCTCGTGAGGTCACAGCAGCCTCAGTGCTTCACAGGCCAGTGGCAGGCCCCTTGCTGCTGGCTGTGCTTGTGAGGTTACAGAAGCCTCAGTGCCTGATAGGCCAGTTTGAGGCGAATGACTGCTGGGTGGGCTTGTGAGGTCAGAGGAGCCTCAGTGCCCTATAGGGCAGTGGCAGGCCCATAGCTGCTGTCTGGGCTTCTGAGGTCAGAGCAGCCTCCATGCCCTTGAGGGCAGTGGCAGGCCCCTGACTGTTTACTGTGCTTCTGAGTTGACAGCAGCGTCAGCGCCTCATCGGGCAGTGGGAGGCCAATGGCTGCTGCCTGTGCTTGTGAGGTCACAGCAGCCTCCTTTTCCTATAGGCCAGAGGGAGGCCCATAGCTGCTGGCTGTGCTTGTGAGGTCACAGCAGTCGTATTGCCTGATAGGCCTGTGGCAGGCCCTTGGCTGCTGGCTGTGCTTGTGAGGTCACAGCAGCCTCAGTGCCTGATAGGCCTGTGGGAGGCCAATGGCTGCTTGGTGTGCTTCTGAGGTCAGAGCAGCCTCCATGCCCTTGAGGGCAGTGGCAGGCCCCTGACTGTTCACTGTGCTTCTCAGTTGACAGCAGTGTCAGCGCCTCATCGGGCAGTGGGAGGCCAATGGCTGCTCGCTGTGCTTGTGAGGTCCCAGCAGCCTCCGTGCCTCATAGGCCAGTGGCAGGCCCATAGCTGCTGGCTGTGCTTGTCAGGTCACAACACTCCTAGAGCCTGGTAGGCCAGCAGCAGGTCCCTGGCTGCTGACTGTGCTTGTGAGGTCACAGCAGCCTCAGTGCCTCATAGGGCAGTGGCAGGCCCATAGCTGCTGGGTGTGCTTGTGAGGTCACAGCAGCCTCCGTTCCCTATAAGCCAGTGGCAGGCCCATAGCTGCTGGCTGTGCTTGTCAGGTCACAGCACTCCTACAGCGTGATAGGCCAGCAGCAGGTCCCTGGCTGCTGACTGTGCTTCTGAGGTCACAGCAGCCTCAGTGCCTCATAGGCCAGTGGCAGGCCCATAGCTGCTGGGTGTGCTTGTGAGGTCACAGCAGCCTCCGTTCCCTATAAGCCAGTGGCAGGCCCAGAGCTGCTGGCTGTGCTTGTAAGGTCACAGCAGTCCCATTGCCTGATAGGCCTGTGGCAGGCCCTTGGCTGCTGGTTCTGCTTGTCAGGTCACAGCAGTCGTATTGCCTGATAGGCCTGTGGCAGGCCCTTGGCTGCTGGCTGTGCTTGTGAGGTCACAACAGCCTCAGTGCCTCATAGGCCCGTGGGAGGCATCTGTCTGCTGGTTGCCTTTTGAGGTCACATTTGTCTCTGTACCTTATAGGGCAATGGCAGGCCTCTGGCTCCTCCCTGTGCTTGCGAGGTCACAGCAGCCTCAGTGCCTCAAAGGCCAGTGGCAGGCCCTTGGCTGCTGGCTGTGCTTGTAAGGTCACAGCAGTCCTATTGCCTGATAGGCCCGTGGCAGGCCTCTGTCTGCTGGCTGCCTTTTGAGGTCACATTTGTCTCTGTACCTTATAGGGCAATGGCAGGCCTCTGGCTCCTCGCTGTGCTTGCGAGGCCACAACAGCCTCAGTGCCCTATAGGCCAGTGGCAGGCCCATAGCTGCTGGCTGTGCTTGTAAGGTCACAGTAGTCCTATTTTCTGATAGGCCCATGGCAGGCCTCTCTCTGCTGGCTGCCTTTTGAGGTCAGATTGGTCTCTGTACCTTATATGGCAGTGGGAGGCCCCTGGCTACTCGCTGTGCTTGTCAGGTCACATCAGCCTCCTTTTCTTGTAGGCCAGAGGGAGGCCAATGGCTGCTTGGTGTGCTGGTGAGGTCACAGCAGCCTCAGTGCCTCATAGGCCAGTGGCAGGCCCCTAGCTGCTGGCTGTGCTTGTCAGGTCACAACACTCCTAGAGCCTGATTGGCCAGCAGCAGGCCCCTGGCTGCTGACTGTGCTTCTGAGGTCACAGCAGCCTCCGTGCCTCATAGGCCAGTTTGAGGCCCATAGCTGCTGCCTGGGCTCGTGAGGTCACAGCAGCCTCAGTACTTCACAGGCCAGTGGCAGGCCCCTTGCTGCTGGCTGTGCTTGTGAGGTTACTGAAGCCTCAGTGCCTGATAGGCCAGTTCGAGGCCAATGAGTGCTGGGTGGGCTTGTGAGGTCAGAGAAGCCTCAGTGCCCTATAGGGCAGTGGCAGGCCCATAGCTGCTGGCTGTGCTTGTGAGGTCAGAGAAGCCTCCATGTCCTTGAGGACAGTGGCAGGCCCCTGACTGTTTACTGTGCTTCTGTGTTGACAGCAGTGTCAGCGCCTCATCGGGCAGTGGGAGGCTAATGGCTGCTGTCTGTGCTTGTGAGGTCAGAGCAGCCTCAGTGCCTGATAGGCCCGTGGGAGGCCAATGGCTGCTTGGTGTGCTTTTGAGGTCACAGCGGCCTCAGTGCCTCATAGGCCAGTGGCAGGCCCCTTGGTGCTGCCTGGGCTCGTGAGGTCACAGCAGCCTCCGTGCCTCATACGCCAGTGAACAGGCCCGTAGCTGCTGGCTGTGCTTGTAAGGTCACAGCAGTCCTATTTCCTGATATGGCCCATGGCAGGCCTCTGTCTGCTGGCTGCCTTTTGAGGTCACATTTGTCTCTCTACCTTATAGGGCAGTGGGAGGTCCCTGGCTACTCGCTGTGCTTCTGAGGTCACATTAGCCTCCTTTTGCTGTAGGCCAGGGGGAGGCCAATGGCTGCTTGGTGTGCTGGTGAGGTGAAAGAAGCCTGAGTGCCTGTTTGGACAGTGGCAGGCCAATGGCTGCTGGCTGTGCTTGTGAGGTCACATCAACCTCTGTTCCCTATAGGCCAGTGGCAGGCCCATAGCTGCTGGGTGTGCTTGTGAGGTCACAGCAGCCTCAGTGCCTCATAGGCCCGTGGGAGGCCAATGGCTGCTTGGTGTGCTTTTGAGGTCACAGCAGCCTCAGTGCCTGATAGGCCCGTGGGAGGCCAATGGCTGCTTGGTGTGCTTTTGAGGTCACAGCCGCCTCAGTGCCTCACAGGCCAGTGGCAGGCCCATAGCTGCTGACTGTGCTTGTAAGGTCACAGCAGTCCTATTGCCTGATAGGCCTGTGGCAGGCCTCTGTCTGCTGGCTGCCTTTTGAGGTCACATTTGTCTCTGTACCTTATAGGGCAATGGCAGGCCTCTGGCTCCTCGCTGTGCTTGCGAGGTCACAGCAGCCTCAGTGCCTCAAAGGCCAGTGGCAGGCCCTTGGCTGCTGGCTGTGCTTGTAAGGTCACAGTAGTCCTATTTTCTGATAGGCCCATGGCAGGCCTCTGTCTGCTGGCTGCCTTTTGAGGTCACATTTGTCTCTGTACCTTATAGGGCAGTGGGAGGCCCCTGGCTACTCGCTGTGCTTGTCAGGTCACATCAGCCTCCTTTTGCTGTAGGCCAGAGTGAGGCCAATGGCTGCTTGGTGTGCTGGTGAGGTCAGAGGAGCCTGCGTGCCTCTTCGGACAGTGGCAGGCCCAATGGCTGCTGGCTGTGCTTGTCAGGTCACAGCACTCCTACAGCGTGATAGGCCAGCAGCAGGTCCCTGGCTGCTGACTGTGCTTGTGAGGTCACAGCAGCCTCAGTGCCTCATAGGCCAGTGGAGACCCGTAGCTGCTGCCTGTGCTTGTGAGGTCACAGCAGGCTCAGTGCTTCACAGGCCTGCGGCACGCCCTTGGCTGCTGGCTGTGCTTGTGAGGTCAGAGCAGCGTCAGTGCCTCATAGGCCAGTGGGCGGCCAATGGCTGCTTGGTATGCTTTTGAGGTCACAGCAGCCTCAATGCGTGATAGGCCAGTGGAAGGCCCCTAGCTGCTGGCTGTGCTTGTCAGGTGACAACACTCCTAGAGCCTGATTGGCCAGCAGCAGGCCCCTGGCTGCTGACTGTGCTTGTGAGGTCAGAGCAGCCTCAGTGCCTCATAGGCCAGTGGCAAGCCCATAGCTGCTGCCTGTGCTTGTGAGGTAACAGCAGCCTCCGTTCCCTATAGGGCAGTGGCAGGCCCATAGCTGCTGCCTGTGCTTGTGAGGTTACAGCAGTCGTATTGCCTGATAGGCCTGTGGCAGGCCCTTGGCTGCTGGCTGTGCTTGTGAGGTCACAGCAGCCTCAGTGCCTGATAGGCCCGTGGGAGGCCAATGGCTGCTTGGTGTGCTTTTGAGGTCACAGCAGCCTCCGTGCCTCATAGGCCAGTGGCAGGCCCATAGCTGCTGCCTGGGCTCGTGAGGTCACAGCAGCCTCAGTGCTTCACAGGCCAGTGGCAGGCCCCTTGCTGCTGGCTCTGCTTGTGAGGTTACAGAAGCCTCAGTGCCTGATAGGCCAGTTTGAGGCCAATGACTGCTGGGTGGGCTTGTGAGGTCAGAGGAGCCTCAGTGCCCTATAGGGCAGTGGCAGGCCAATGGCTGCTGTCTGGGCTTGTGAGGTCAGAGCAGCCTCCATGTCCTTGAGGGCAGTGGCAGGCCCCTGACTGTTTACTGTGCTTCTGAGTTGACAGCAGCGTCAGCGCCTCATCGGGCAGTGGGAGGCCAATGGCTGCTGCCTGTGCTTGTGAGGTCACAGCAGCCTCCTTTTCCTATAGGCCAGAGGGAGGCCCATAGCTGCTGGCTGTGCTTGTGAGGTCACAGCAGTCGTATTGCCTGATAGGCCTGTGGCAGGCCCTTGGCTGCTGGCTGTGCTTGTGAGGTCACAGCAGCCTCAGTGCCTGATAGGCCTGTGGGAGGCCAATGGCTGCTTGGTGTGCTTGTGAGGTCACAGCAGCCTCCATGCCCTTGAGGGCAGTGGCAGGCCCCTGACTGTTCACTGTGCTTCTCAGTTGACAGCAGCGTCAGCGCCTCATCGGGCAGTGGGAGGCCAATGGCTGCTCGCTGTGCTTGTGAGGTCCCAGCAGCCTCCGTGCCTCATAGGCCAGTGGCAGGCCCATAGCTGCTGGCTGTGCTTGTCAGGTCACAACACTCCTAGAGCCTGGTAGGCCAGCAGCAGGCCCCTGGCTGCTGACTGTGCTTGTGAGGTCACAGCAGCCTCAGTGCCTCATAGGGCAGTGGCAGGCCCATAGCTGCTGGGTGTGCTTGTGAGGTCACAGCAGCCTCCGTTCCCTATAAGCCAGTGGCAGGCCCATAGCTGCTGGCTGTGCTTGTAAGGTCACAGCAGTCCTATTGCCTGATAGGCCTGTGGCAGGCCCTTGGCTGCTGGTTCTGCTTGTCAGGTCACAACAGCCTCAGTGCCTCATAGGCCCGTGGGAGGCCAATGGCTGCTTGGTGTGCTTTTGAGGTCACATTTGTCTCTGTACCTTATAGGGCAATGGCAGGCCTCTGGCTCCTCGCTGTGCTTGCGAGGTCACAACAGCCTCAGTGCCCTATAGGCCAGTGGCAGGGCCTTGGCTGCTGGCTGTGCTTGTAAGGTCACAGTAGTCCTATTTTCTGATAGGCCCATGGCAGGCCTCTCTCTGCTGGCTGCCTTTTGAGGTCACATTTGTCTCTGTACCTTATATGGCAGTGGGAGGCCCCTGGCTACTCGCTGTGCTTGTCAGGTCACATCAGCCTCCTTTTCCTGTAGGCCAGAGGGAGGCCAATGGCTGCTTGGTGTGCTGGTGAGGTCACAGCAGCCTCAGTGCCTCATAGGCCAGTGGCAGGCCCCTAGCTGCTGGCTGTGCTTGTCAGGTCACAACACTCCTAGAGCCTGATTGGCCAGCAGCAGGCCCCTGGCTGCTGACTGTGCTTGTGAGGTCACAGCAGCCTCCGTGCCTCATAGGCCAGTTTTAGGCCCATAGCTGCTGCCTGGGCTCGTGAGGTCACAGCAGCCTCAGTGCTTCACAGGCCAGTGGCAGGCCCCTTGCTGCTGGCTGTGCTTGTGAGGTTACTGAAGCCTCAGTGCCTGATAGGCCAGTTCGAGGCCAATGAGTGCTGGGTGGGCTTGTGAGGTCAGAGAAGCCTCAGTGCCCTATAGGGCAGTGGCAGGCCCATAGCTGCTGGCTGTGCTTGTAAGGTCACAGCCGTCCTATTTTCTGATAGGCCCATGGCAGGCCCTTGGCTGCTGGCTGTGCTTGTGAGGTCACAGCAGCCTCCGTTCCCTATAGGCCAGTGGCAGGCCCCTGTCTGCTGGCTGCCTTTTGAGGTCACATTTGTCTCTGTACCTTATAGGGCAGTGGGAGGCCCCTGGCTACTCGCTGTGCTTGTCAGGTCACATCAGTCTCCTTTTCCTGTAGGCCAGAGGGAGGCCAATGGCTGCTTGGTGTGCTGGTGAGGTCAGAGGAGACTCCGTGCCTCTTCGGACAGTGGCAGGCCCATAGCTGCTGCCTGTGCTTGTGAAGTCACAGCAGCCTCCTTTTCCTATAGGCCAGTGGCAGGCCCATAGCTGCTGCTTGTGATTGTCAGGTTACAGCAGTCGTATTGCCTGATAGGCCTGTGGTAGGCCCTTGGCTGCTGGCTGTGCTTGTCAGGTCACAGCAGCCTCAGTGCCTGATAGGCCCCTGGGAGGCCAATGGCTGCTTGGTGTGCTTGTGAGGTCACAGCAGCCTCAGTGCCTCATAGGCCAGTGGAGGCCCGTAGCTGCTGTTTGTTCTTGTAAGGTCACAGCAGTCCCATTTCCTGATAGGCCCATGGCAGGCCTCTGTCTGCTGGCTGCCTTTTGAGGTCACATTTGTCTCTGTACCTTATAGGGCAATGGCAGGCCTCTGGCTCCTCGCTGTGCTTGTGAGGTCACATCAGCCTCCTTTTGCTGTAGGCCAGAGGGAGGCCAATGGCTGCTTGGTGTGCTGGTGAGGTCACATCAACCTCTGTTCCCTATAGGTCAGTGGCAGGCCCATAGCTGCTGGCTGTGCTTGTAAGGTCACAGCAGTCCTATTTTCTGATAGGCCCATGGCAGGCCCTTGGCTGCTGGCTGTGCTTGTCAGGTCACAGCAGTCGTATTGCCTGATAGGCCTGTGGCAGGCCCTTGGCTGCTGGCTGTGCTTGTGAGGTCACAGCAGCCTCAGTGCCTGATAGGCCCGTGGGAGGCCAATGGCTGCTTGGTGTGCTTTTGAGGTCACAGCAGCCTCCGTGCCTCATGGCCTGTGGGAGGCCCGTAGCAGCTGCCTGGGCTCGTGAGGTCACAGCAGCCTCAGTGCTTCACAGGCCAGTGGCAGGCCCTTTGCTGCTGGCTGTGCTTGTGAGGTTACAGCAGCCTCAGTGCCTGATAGGCCAGTTTGAGGCGCATAGCTGCTGGGTGGGCTTGTGAGGTCAGAGGAGCCTCAGTGCCCTATAGGGCAGTGGCAGGCCCATAGCTGCTGTCTGGGCTTGTGAGGTCAGAGCAGCCTCCATGCCCTTGAGGGCAGTGGCAGGCCCCTGACTGTTTACTGTGCTTCTGAGTTGACAGCAGCGTCAGCGCCTCATCGGGCAGTGGGAGGCCAATGGCTGCTCGCTGTGCTTGTGAGATCCCAGCAGCCTCTGTGCCTCATAGGCCAGTGGCAGGCCCATAGCTGCTGGCTGTGCTTCTCAGGTCACAACACTCCTAGAGCCTGATAGGCCAGCAGCAGGCCCCTGGCTGCTGGCTGTGCTTGTGAGGTCACAGCAGCCTCAGTGCCTCATAGGCCAGTGGCAGGCCCATAGCTGCTGGGTGTGCTTGTGAGGTAACAGCAGCCTCCGTTCCCTATAAGCCAGTGGCAGGCCCATAGCTGCTGGCTGTGCTTGTAAGGTCACAGCAGTCCTATTGCCTGATAGGCCTGTGGCAAGCCCTTGGCTGCTGGCTGTGCTTGTGAGGTCACAGCAGTCGTATTGCCTGATAGGCCAGTGGCAGGCCCCTGTCTGCTGGCTGCCTTTTGAGGTCACATTTGTCTCTGTACCTTATAGGGCAGTGGGAGGCCCGTGGCTCCTCGCTGTGCTTGTGAGGTCACAGCAGCCTCCTTTTGCTGTAGGCCAGAGGGAGGCCAAAGGCTGCTTGGTGTGCTGGTGAGGTCAAGGCAGCCTGAGAGCCTGTTCGGACAGTGGCAGGCCCCTGGCTGCTGGCTGTGCTTGTGAGGTCACATCAGCCTCTGTTCCCTATAGGCCAGTGGCAGGCCCATAGCTGCTGGCTGTGCTTGTCAGGTCACAACACTCCTAGAGCCTGATAGGCCAGCAGCAGGCCCCTGGCTGCTGACTGTGCTTGTGAGGTCACAGCAGCCTCAGTGCCTCATAGGCCAGTGGCAGGCCCATAGCTGCTGACTGTGCTTGTGAGGTCACAGCAGCCTCCGTTCCCTATAAGCTAGTGGCAGGCCCATAGCTGCTCGCTGTGCTTGTAAGGTCACAGCAGTCGTATTGCCTGATAGGCCTGTGGCCGGCCCTTGGCTGCTAGCTGTGCTTGTGAGGTCACAGCAGCCTCAGTGCCTGATAGGCCTGTGGGAGGCCAATGGCTGCTTGGTGTGCTTTTGAGGTCACAGCAGCCTCCGTGCCTCATAGGCCAGTGGCAGGCCCCTAGCTGCTGGCTGTGCTTGTCAGGTCACAACACTCCTAGAGCCTGATTGGCCAGCAGCAGGCCCCTGGCTGCTGACTGTGCTTCTGAGGTCACAGCAGCCTCCGTGCCTCATAGGCCAGTTTGAGGCCCATAGCTGCTGCCTGGGCTCGTGAGGTCACAGCAGCCTCAGTGCTTCACAGGCCAGTGGCAGGCCCCTTGCTGCTGGCTGTGCTTGTGAGGTTACTGAAGCCTCAGTGCCTGATAGGCCAGTTCGAGGCCAATGAGTGCTGGGTGGGCTTGTGAGGTCAGAGAAGCCTCAGTGCCCTATAGGGCAGTGGCAGGCCCATAGCTGCTGGCTGTGCTTGTGAGGTCAGAGCAGCCTCCATGTCCTTGAGGGCAGTGGCAGGCCCCTGACTGTTTACTGTGCTTCTGAGTTGACAGCAGTGTCAGCGCCTCATCGGGCAGTGGGAGGCTAATGGCTGCTGTCTGTGCTTGTGAGGTCAGAGCAGCCTCAGTGCCTGATAGGCCCGTGGGAGGCCAATGGCTGCTTGGTGTGCTTTTGAGGTCACAGCAGCCTCAGTGCCTCATAGGCCAGTGGCAGGCCCATAGCTGCTGACTGTGCTCGTGAGGTCACAGCAGCCTCAGTGCTTCACAGGCCAGTGGCAGGCCCCTTGGTGCTGCCTGGGCTCGTGAGGTCACAGCAGCCTCCGTGCCTCATACGCCAGTGAACAGGCCTGTAGCTGCTGGCTGTGCTTGTAAGGTCACAGCAGTCCCATTTCCTGATAGGCCCGTGGCAGGCCTCTGTCTGCTGGCTGCCTTTTGAGGTCACATTTGTCTCTGTACCTTATAGGGCAATGGCAGGCCTCTGGCTCCTCGCTGTGCTTGTGAGGTCACATCAGCCTCCTTTTGCTGTAGGCCAGAGGGAGGCCAATGGCTGCTTGGTGTGCTGGTGAGGTCAGAGGAGCCTCCGTGCCTCTTCGGACAGTGGCAGGCCAATGGCGGCTGGCTGTGCTTGTGAGGTCACATCAGCCTCTGTTCCCTATAGGCCAGTGGCAGGCCCATAGCTGCTGGCTGTGCTTGTCAGGTGACAACACTCCTGCAGCCCGATAGGCTAGCAGCAGGCCCCTGGCTGCTGGCTGCCGTTTGAGATCACATTTGTCTCTGTACCTTATAGGGCAATGGCAGGCCTCTGGCTCCTCGCTGTGCTTGCGAGGTCACAGCAGCCTCAGTGCCCTATAGGCCAGTGGCAGGCCCTTGGCTGCTGGCTGTGCTTGTAAGGTCACAGCAGTCCTATTTTCTGATAGGCCCATGGCAGGCCTCTGTCTGCTGGCTGCCTTTTGAGGTCACATTTGTCTCTGTACCTTATAGGGCAGTGGGAGGTCCCTGGCTACTCGCTGTGCTTGTGAGGTCACAGCAGCCTCAGTGGTTAAATTTAAATCAGTTAAATTTAAATTTAAATGATAGTCCCACATTGTGGTGAGACCACAGGCAAACTATTAAAACAGGCTGTTCTAAGGTAAAATTGTACCAACAATCCAGGTTTTCACTGGCACAAATTTTCCTTTCTTTTTCATTTGATTTGATTTTAGTGAGAGAGATTTGAGTTGCCTTCTCATGGGTGGACCCGCTGATCACTCGACACCCTCTTTATTTCCTTTCCTGTCCCTCCCAGGAGTTGGGGAAGTTGGTTAGTATTATCCCAGCTCCATTCATTTTCTGAGTATACTTCAGTTCCATGCATGACCAGGGTTGAGAGGTTTAAGTTTTTATCAGAATTTAATCCCATACTTCCGGTATACTTAACACGGGCCTGGGACCATGGCCACTCTAAGGTTCTTTGACCACAGCTTAGGGAAAGTAGCGTTGCCAGGGTTTGAAACAGCAACATGAGCACGGCACTTCTGCCTGCCATCCTGCAGGGTGCAGTAAAGGCAAAGAGATTTGTGTTAGTGAGGCGAGTCCCAACAGATTACCCTGGGGAAGTCGTGTATCCCATCGAGCTTTACGTGGTTGTCTTCATTGTTCTGCTGCAAGCTCTGCTGTGTTTGCTTCTTGGACTGTCACTCGTTTCACGTGAGAGTGGTGAATCCAATTCTCTTTTCCTAGAATTTTAACAGCGTAGTAAGAACTTAACAATACAGTATAGGGTCCTTCCCATTTTGGTTCTAGTTTTGTTTTTCGCGAGAATACCTTTTTCAGCACTTTATCTCCAGGCTGTATATCATGTGCCTGAATGTCTGATGGCACCGGCTGAAACCACTGAGCCTGATTTTGCAAGGCCTTAAACTGTTCTTGTAAGGCTAGTACATATTGTGTCACTCATTCATCTCCGTCTAATAGGCTGGTCTTAGCAGGGATATAAGTCCCTGGTATCGCTAAAGGTCTCCCAAAAAGAATTTCTGCTGGTGTTAGTCCTATGGGTTGCCGTGGAGAATTTCGAACATCCCATAGAGCTAAGTTTAATGCCTCTGGCCATTTTAGGCTAGCATGTGTGCATATTCTTGCTATTTTCTCTTTTAATGCTCTATTCATTCTTTCTACTTGTCCTGAAGATTGTGGGTGATAAGGAGCATGTAGGTTTCTTTTTATTCCTAACGATTTGTATAACTGATTGATTATGCTTGCTGTAAAATGGGCACCCCTGTCTGAATCAATGGCTTCTGGGACCCCATACCTGGGTATGATTTCCTTCAGTAAGGTTTTTACCACTCCCCCTGTGTCAGCCTTTCTTGTTGGGAAAGCTTCTATCCAGCCTGATAACTGATCTACTATCACTAACAAGTGTTTGTATCCATAGACAGATGGCATATCTGCATAATCTATTTGCAGCTTCTGGAAAGGGAAGAAAGCCCATGGTCGCCCCCCCCAAATCTGAGCTTGGCTTGTTATTTGAAAACTTCAGGCAGGTCGGGCAGCTATTCGTTATTCTTGCAGCAGCTGCATAAATTCCTGGAGCAGCCCATACTTTCTGTACCTGTTTAGCTATTGCCTCGGCTCCCCCATGAGCTTTATCGTGAAACCACCTAGCTATAGTAATTAAATATTTTTTTGGTAGAATTGGTTTTTCCCCAATTGTCCATATTCCATCATCATTTTGTTTTGCTTCCCACTGTTCCCATTGTTTTTTCTCTTCCACTGAGCACTCTTTTTCATACATAGTTTTGGGGTCTATTAAGTTTGGCCACTCACTCTGGTCCATCCTTGGAACTGCCCCCATACATTCTCTCAGAGGTTGTTGAGCTGCAGCCCTCGCAGCAGCGTTGGCTAGAGCATTTCCTCTGCTAATTTCTGTAGTGTCTTTAGTATGGGCTGGGCAGTGTATTACCGCAATTTCTTTGGGCAGTTGAACTGCTTCCAGCAAATTACGTATTTCTTCTCCATTAGCTAATTTCTTTCCTGATGATGAAAAGAATCCTTGTTCTTTCCATAACATCCCTGTTGCATGACACACTC
This sequence comes from Dromaius novaehollandiae, assembly GCF_036370855.1. Lineage (NCBI taxonomy): Eukaryota > Metazoa > Chordata > Aves > Casuariiformes > Dromaiidae > Dromaius > Dromaius novaehollandiae. The sequence continues at coordinate 48,909,376 of NC_088104.1, forward strand.
CAAATGCATATTTAGAGTCGGTATAGATATTTACCCGCAAGCTCTTACCTATATTTTGCTGCTTGGGGCAATGCTATTAATTCTGCTCCTTGAGCACTTACTGATGGAGACAAAGGATTGGCCTCGAGCACCTCAAAGACGTTAGTGACAGCATAGCTGGAGTGACGTCTTCCGTCCAAATAATAGGATGACCCATCTGTAAACAGAACTAAGTCCGGGTTCTCCAAAGGTTCTTCTTTAAGGTCCTCCCGGGGCTTGCTCGAGCTGACCACCACCTGCTCACAGGAATGATGTGGCTCTCTGTCCTCCGGTTGAGGCAATAGCGTTGCTGGATTCAAAATATTGCATCTTTTTAAAGTCACATTATCTGCATGCAGTATTATCAGTTCATAGCGGTGAGCTCTCTGTGGGGATAGTGCTTGAGTCGCATATTGCTTCATTAACAGTTCTACTTCATGTGGCACATACACAGTCAATGAATGACCCAAAACCACAGGTCGTGTTTTTTTCAATAAGAGCTGCAGTAGCTGCTATTGCTCTGATGCATCCTGGAGTGCCTTTAGCTACCTCATCTAGTTGCGTGGAGTAACAGGCCACTGGTCTACGGTGAGGGCCTAGTTTTTGGGTGAGTACCCCACTTGCTACTCCCTGTCGCTCATGGACAAATAATTCAAATAGTTTGCTATAATCTGGTAACCCGAGAGCAGGGGCTGAAACCAACGCTTTTTTCACAGATGTAAAAGCTTTCTCCCTTTCCCTGGGGCCTTGGGCCCCAGGCCAAAGGCTCTATCTCCTCCTTTTTTGTTGCCTGCACCAGAGGCTTAGTAAGTTCTGCTAACCCAGGAATCCACGGTCAGCAGAAGGGTCAGGCCCCTTGCTGCTGGCTGTGCTTGTGAGGTTACTGAAGCCTCAGTGCCTGATAGGCCAGTTCGAGGCCAATGAGTGCTGGGTGGGCTTGTGAGGTCAGAGAAGCCTCAGTGCCCTATAGGGCAGTGGCAGGCCCATAGCTGCTGGCTGTGCTTGTGAGGTCACTGCAGCCTCCATGCCCTTGAGGGCAGTGGCAGGCCCCTGACTGTTTACTGTGCTTCTGAGTTGACAGCAGTGTCAGCGCCTCATCGGGCAGTGGGAGGCTAATGGCTGCTGTCTGTGCTTGTGAGGTCAGAGCAGCCTCAGTGCCTGATAGGCCCGTGGGAGGCCAATGGCTGCTTGGTGTGCTTTTGAGGTCACAGCAGCCTCAGTGCCTCATAGGCCAGTGGCAGGCCCGTAGCTGCTGGCTGTGCTTGTAAGGTCACAGCAGTCCTATTTCCTGATAGGCCCGTGGCAGGCCTCTGTCTGCTGGCTGCCTTTTGAGGTCACATTTGTCTCTGTACCTTATAGGGCAGTGGGTGGCCTCTGGCTCCTCGCTGTGCTTGTGAGGTCACATCAGCCTCCTTTTCCTGTAGGCCAGAGGGAGGCCAATGGCTGCTTGGTGTGCTGGTGAGGTGAAGGCAGCCTGAGAGCCTGTTCGGACAGTGGCAGGCCAATGGCTGCTGGCTGTGCTTGTGAGGTCACATCAGCCTCTGTTCCCTATAGGCCAGTGGCAGGCCCATAGCTGCTGGCTGTGCTTGTGAGGTCACAACACTCCTACAGCGTGATAGGCCAGCAGCAGGCCAATGGCTGCTGACTGGGCTTGTGAGGTCAGAGCAGCCTCAGTGCTTCACAGGCCAGTGGCAGGCCCATTGCTGCTGGCTGTGCTTGTGAGGTCAGAGCAGCGTCAGTGCCTCATAGGCCAGTGGGCGGCCAATGGCTGTTTGGTGTGCTTGTGAGGTCACAGCAGCCTCAGTGCTTCACAGGCCAGTGGCAGGCCCCTTGCTGCTGGCTGTGCTTGTGAGGTCACAGCAGCCTCAGTGCCTGATAGGCCAGTTCGAGGCCAATGACTGCTGGGTGGGCTAGTGAGGTCAGAGGAGCCTCAGTGCCCTATAGGGCAGTGGCAGGCCCATAGCTGCTGGCTGTGCTCGTGAGGTCACTGCAGCCTCCATGCCCTTGAGGGCAGTGGCAGGCCCATGACTGTTTACTGTGCTTCTGAGTTGACAGCAGTGTCAGCGCCTCATCGGGCAGTGGGAGGCCAATGGCTGCTGCCTGTGCCTGTGAGGTCACAGCAGCCTCCTTTTCCTATAGGCCAGTGGCAGGCCCTTCACTGCTGGCTGTGCTTGTCAGGTCACAGCAGTCGTATTGCCTGATAGGCCTGTGGCAGGCCCTTGGCTGCTGGCTGTGCTTGTGAGGTCACAGCAGCCTCAGTGCCTGATAGGCCCGTGGGAGGCCAATGGCTGCTTGGTGTGCTGGTGAGGTCACAGCAGCCTCCGTGCCTCATAGTACAGTGGCAGGCCCCTAGCTGCTGGCTGTGCTTGTCAGGTCACAACACTCCTAGAGCCTGATTGGCCAGCAGCAGGCCCCTGGCTGCTGACTGTGCTTCTGAGGTCACAGCAGCCTCCGTGCCTCATAGGCCAGTTTGAGGCCCATAGCTGCTGCCTGGGCTCGTGAGGTCACAGCAGCCTCAGTGCTTCACAGGCCAGTGGCAGGCCCCTTGCTGCTGGCTGTGCTTGTGAGGTTACTGAAGCCTCAGTGCCTGATAGGCCAGTTCGAGGCCAATGAGTGCTGGGTGGGCTTGTGAGGTCAGAGAAGCCTCAGTGCCCTATAGGGCAGTGGCAGGCCCATAGCTGCTGGCTGTGCTTGTGAGGTCAGAGCAGCCTCCATGTCCTTGAGGGCAGTGGCAGGCCCCTGACTGTTTACTGTGCTTCTCAGTTGACAGCAGTGTCAGCGCCTCATCGGGCAGTGGGAGGCTAATGGCTGCTGTCTGTGCTTGTGAGGTCAGAGCAGCCTCAGTGCCTGATAGGCCCGTGGGAGGCCAATGGCTGCTTGGTGTGCTTTTGAGGTCACAGCAGCCTCAGTGCCTCATAGGCCAGTGGCAGGCCCATAGCTGCTGACTGTGCTTGTGAGGTCACAGCAGCCTCAGTGCTTCACAGGCCAGTGGCAGGCCCCTTGGTGCTGCCTGGGCTCGTGAGGTCACAGCAGCCTCCGTGCCTCATAGGCCAGTGAACAGGCCCGTAGCTGCTGGCTGTGCTTGTAAGGTCACAGCAGTCCCATTTCCTGATAGGCCCGTGGCAGGCCTCTGTCTGCTGGCTGCCTTTTGAGGTCACATTTGTCTCTCTACCTTATAGGGCAATGGCAGGCCTCTGGCTCCTCGCTGTGCTTGTGAGGTCACATCAGCCTCCTTTTGCTGTAGGCCAGAGGGAGGCCAATGGCTGCTTGGTGTGCTGGTGAAGTCAGAGGAGCCTCCGTGCCTCTTCGGACAGTGGCAGGCCAATGGCGGCTGGCTGTGCTTGTGAGGTCACATCAACCTCTGTTCCCTATAGGCCAGTGGCAGGCCCATAGCTGCTGGCTGTGCTTGTCAGGTGACAACACTCCTGCAGCCCGATAGGCTAGCAGCAGGCCCCTGGCTGCTGGCTGCCGTTTGAGATCACATTTGTCTCTGTACCTTATAGGGCAATGGCAGGCCTCTGGCTCCTCGCTGTGCTTGCGAGGTCACAGCAGCCTCAGTGCCCTATAGGCCAGTGGCAGGCCCTTGGCTGCTGGCTGTGCTTGTAAGGTCACAGCAGTCCTATTTTCTGATAGGCCCATGGCAGGCCTCTGTCTGCTGGCTGCCTTTTGAGGTCACATTTGTCTCTGTACCTTATAGGGCAGTGGGAGGCCCCTGGCTACTTGCTGTGCTTGTCAGGTCACATCAGCCTCCTTTTGCTGTAGGCCAGAGGGAGGCCAATGGCTGCTTGGTGTGCTGGTGAGGTCAGAGGAGCCTCCGTGCCTCTTCGGACAGTGGCACGCCAATGGCTGCTGGCTGTGCTTGTCAGGTCACAGCACTCCTACAGCGTGGTAGGCCACCAGCAGGCCCCTGGCTGCTGACTGTGCTTGTGAGCTCACAGCAGCCTCAGTGCCTCATAGGCCAGTGGCAGGCCCATAGCTGCTGCCTGTGCTTGTGAAGTCACAGCAGCCTCCTTTTCCTATAGGCCAGTGGCAGGCCCATAGCTGCTGCCTGTGCTTGTCAGGTCACAGCAGTCATATTGCCTGATAGGCCTGTGGTAGGCCCTTGGCTGCTGGCTGTGCTTGTGAGGTCAGAGCAGCCTCAGTGCCTGATAGGCCCCTGGGAGGCCAATGGCTGCTTGGTGTGCTTTTGAGGTCACAGCAGCCTCAGTGCCTCATAGGCCAGTGGAGGCCCGTAGCTGCTGTTTGTTCTTGTAAGGTCACAGCAGTCCCATTTCCTGATAGGCCCGTGGCAGGCCTCTGTCTGCTGGCTGCCTTTTGAGGTCACATTTGTCTCTGTACCTTATAGGGCAATGGCAGGCCTCTGGCTCCTCGCTGTGCTTGTGAGGTCACATCAGCCTCCTTTTGCTGTAGGCCAGAGGGAGGCCAATGGCTGCTTGGTGTGCTGGTGAGGTCACATCAACCTCTGTTCCCTATAGGTCAGGGGCAGGCCCATAGCTGCTGGCTGTGCTTGTAAGGTCACAGCAGTCCTATTACCTGATAGGCCTGTGGCAAGCCCTTGGCTGCTGGCTGTGCTTGTGAGGTCACAGCAGTCGTATTGCCTGATAGGCCTGTGGCAGGCCCTTGGCTGCTGGCTGTGCTTGTGAGGTCACAGCAGCCGCAGTGCCTGATAGGCCCCTGGGAGGCCAATGGCTGCTTGGTGTGCTTTTGAGGTCACAGCAGCCTCCGTGCCTCATAGTCCAGTGGCAGGCCCATAGCTGCTGGCTGTGCTTGTAAGGTCACAGCAGTCCTATTGCCTGATAGGCCCGTGGCAGGCCTCTGTCTGCTGGCTGCCTTTTGAGGTCACATTTGTCTCTGTACCTTATAGGGCAATGGCAGGCCTCTGGCTCCTTGCTGTGCTTGCGAGGTCACAGCAGCCTCAGTGCCCTATAGGCCAGTGGCAGGCCCTTGGCTGCTGGCTGTGCTTGTAAGGTCACAGCAGTCCTATTTCCTGATAGGCCCATGGCAGGCCTCTGTCTGCTGGCTGCCTTTTGAGGTCACATTTGTCTCTGTACCTTACAGGGCAGTGGGAGGCCCCTGGCTACTCGCTGTGCTTGTCAGGTCACATCAGCCTCCTTTTGCTGTAGGCCAGAGGGAGGCCAATGGCTGCTTGGTGTGCTGGTGAGGTGAAAGAAGCCTGAGTGCCTGTTTGGACAGTGGCAGGCCAATGGCTGCTGGCTGTGCTTGTAAGGTCACATCAGCCTCTGTTCCCTATAGGCCAGTGGCAGGCCCATAGCTGCTGGCTGTGCTTGTCAGGTCACAACACTCCTAGAGCCTGATAGGCCAGCAGCAGGCCCCTGGCTGCTGACTGTGCTTGTGAGGTCACAGCAGCCTCAGTGCCTCATAGGCCAGTGGCAGGCCCCTTGCTGCTGGCTGTGCTTGTGAGGTAACAGCAGCCTCCGTTCCCTATAAGCTAGTGGCAGGCCCATAGCTGCTCGCTGTGCTTGTAAGGTCACAGCAGTCGTATTGCCTGATAGGCCTGTGGCAGGCCCTTGGCTGCTAGCTGTGCTTGTCAGGTCACAGCAGCCTCAGTGCCTGATAGGCCTGTGGGAGGCCAATGGCTGCTTGGTGTGCTTTTGAGGTCACAGCAGCCTCCGTGCCTCATAGGCCAGTGGAGGCCCATAGGGGCTGTTTGATCTTGTAAGGTCACAGCAGTCCTATTTCCTGATAGGCCCATGGCAGGCCTTCTCCTGCTGGCTGCCTTTTGAGGTCACATTTGTCTCTGTACCTTATAGGGCAATGGCAGGCCTCTGGCTCCTCGCTGTGCTTGTGAGGTCACATCAGCCTCCTTTTGCTGTAGGCCAGAGGGAGGCCAATGGCTGCTTGGTGTGCTGGTGAGGTCAGAGGAGCCTCCGTGCCTCTTCGGACAGTGGCAGGCCAATGGCGGCTGGCTGTGCTTGTGAGGTCACATCAACCTCTGTTCCCTATAGGCCAGTGGCAGGCCCATAGCTGCTGGCTGTGCTTGTCAGGTGACAACACTCCTGCAGCCCGATAGGCTAGCAGCAGGCCCCTGGCTGCTGGCTGCCGTTTGAGATCACATTTGTCTCTGTATCTTATAGGGCAATGGCAGGCCTCTGGCTCCTCGCTGTGCTTGCGAGGTCACAGCAGCCTCAGTGCCCTATAGGCCAGTGGCAGGCCCTTGGCTGCTGGCTGTGCTTGTAAGGTCACAGCAGTCCTATTTTCTGATAGGCCCATGGCAGGCCTCTGTCTGCTGGCTGCCTTTTGAGGTCACATTTGTCTCTGTACCTTATAGGGCAGTGGGAGGCCCCTGGCTACTCGCTGTGCTTGTCAGGTCACATCAGCCTCCTTTTGCTGTAGGCCAGAGGGAGGCCAATGGCTGCTTCGTGTGCTGGTGAGGTCAGAGGAGCCTCCGTGCCTCTTCGGACAGTGGCACGCCAATGGCTGCTGGCTGTGCTTGTCAGGTCACAGCACTCCTACAGCGTGATAGGCCAGCAGGAGGCCCCTGGCTGCTGACTGTGCTTGTGAGCTCACAGCAGCCTCAGTGCCTCATAGGCCAGTGGCAGGCCCATAGCTGCTGCCTGTGCTTGTGAAGTCACAGCAGCCTCCTTTTCCTATAGGCCAGTGGCAGGCCCATAGCTGCTGCCTGTGCTTGTCAGGTCACAGCAGTCATATTGCCTGATAGGCCTGTGGTAGGCCCTTGGCTGCTGGCTGTGCTTGTCAGGTCACAGCAGCCTCAGTGCCTGATAGGCCCCTGGGAGGCCAATGGCTGCTTGGTGTGCTTGTGAGGTCACAGCAGCCTCAGTGCCTCATAGGCCAGTGGAGGCCCGTAGCTGCTGTTTGTTCTTGTAAGGTCACAGCAGTCCCATTTCCTGATAGGCCCATGGCAGGCCTCTGTCTGCTGGCTGCCTTTTGAGGTCACATTTGTCTCTCTACCTTATAGGGCAATGGCAGGCCTCTGGCTCCTCGCTGTGCTTGTGAGGTCACATCAGCCTCCTTTTGCTGTAGGCCAGAGGGAGGCCAATGGCTGCTTGGTGTGCTGGTGAGGTCACATCAACCTCTGTTCCCTATAGGTCAGTGGCAGGCCCATAGCTGCTGGCTGTGCTTGTAAGGTCACAGCAGTCCTATTTTCTGATAGGCCCATGGCAGGCCCTTGGCTGCTGGCTGTGCTTGTCAGGTCACAGCAGTCGTATTGCCTGATAGGCCTGTGGCAGGCCCTTGGCTGCTGGCTGTGCTTGTGAGGTCACAGCAGCCTCAGTGCCTGATAGGCCCGTGGGAGGCCAATGGCTGCTTGGTGTGCTTTTGAGGTCACAGCAGCCTCTGTGCCTCATGGCCTGTGGGAGGCCCGTAGCAGCTGCCTGGGCTCGTGAGGTCACAGCAGCCTCAGTGCTTCACAGGCCAGTGGCAGGCCCCTTGCTGCTGGCTGTGCTTGTGAGGTTACAGCAGCCTCAGTGCCTGATAGGCCAGTTTGAGGCGCATAGCTGCTGGGTGGGCTTGTGAGGTCAGAGGAGCCTCAGTGCCCTATAGGGCAGTGGTAGGCCCATAGCTGCTGTCTGGGCTTGTGAGGTCAGAGCAGCCTCCATGCCCTTGAGGGCAGTGGCAGGCCCCTGACTGTTTACTGTGCTTCTGAGTTGACAGCAGCGTCAGCGCCTCATCGGGCAGTGGGAGGCCAATGGCTGCTCGCTGTGCTTGTGAGATCCCAGCAGCCTCTGTGCCTCATAGGCCAGTGGCAGGCCCATAGCTGCTGGCTGTGCTTGTCAGGTCACAACACTCCTAGAGCCTGATAGGCCAGCAGCAGGCCCCTGGCTGCTGACTGTGCTTGTGAGGTCACAGCAGCCTCAGTGCCTCATAGGCCAGTGGCAGGCCCATAGCTGCTGACTGTGCTTGTGAGGTAACAGCAGCCTCCGTTCCCTATAAGCCAGGGGCAGGCCCATAGCTGCTGGCTGTGCTTGTAAGGTCACAGCAGTCCTATTGCCTGATAGGCCTGTGGCAAGCCCTTGGCTGCTGGCTGTGCTTGTGAGGTCACAGCAGTCGTATTGCCTGATAGGCCTGTGGCAGGCCCTTGGCTGCTGGCTGTGCTTGTGAGGTCACAGCAGCCGCAGTGCCTGATAGGCCCCTGGGAGGCCAATGGCTGCTTGGTGTGCTTTTGAGGTCACAGCAGCCTCCGTGCCTCATAGGCCAGTGGCAGGCCCATAGCTGCTGGCTGTGCTTGTAAGGTCACAGCAGTCCTATTGCCTGATAGGCCCCTGGCAGGCCTCTGTCTGCTGGCTGCCTTTTGAGGTCACATTTGTCTCTGTACCTTATAGGGCAATGGCAGGCCTCTGGCTCCTTGCTGTGCTTGCGAGGTCACAGCAGCCTCAGTGCCCTATAGGCCAGTGGCAGGCCCTTGGCTGCTGGCTGTGCTTGTAAGGTCACAGCAGTCCTATTTTCTGATAGGCCCATGGCAGGCCTCTGTCTGCTGGCTGCCTTTTGAGGTCACATTTGTCTCTGTACCTTACAGGGCAGTGGGAGGCCCCTGGCTACTCGCTGTGCTTGTGAGGTCACATCAGCCTCCTTTTGCTGTAGGCCAGAGGGAGGCCAATGGCTGCTTGGTGTGCTGGTGAGGTGAAAGAAGCCTGAGTGCCTGTTTGGACAGTGGCAGGCCAATGGCTGCTGGCTGTGCTTGTAATGTCACATCAGCCTCTGTTCCCTATAGGCCAGTGGCAGGCCCATAGCTGCTGGCTGTGCTTGTCAGGTGACAACACTCCTAGAGCCTGATAGGCCAGCAGCAGGCCCCTGGCTGCTGACTGTGCTTGTGAGGTCACAGCAGCCTCAGTGCCTCATAGGCCAGTGGCAGGCCCATAGCTGCTGGCTGTGCTTGTAAGGTCACAGCAGTCCTATTTCCTGATAGGCCCGTGGCAGGCCTCTGTCTGCTGGCTGCCTTTTGAGGTCACATTTGTCTCTGTACCTTATAGGGCAATGGCAGGCCTCTGGCTCCTCGCTGTGCTTGTAAGGTCACAGCAGTCCTATTTTCTGATAGGCCCATGGCAGGCCTCTGTCTGCTGGCTGCCTTTTGAGGTCACATTTGTCTCTGTACCTTATAGGGCAGTGGGAGGTCCCTGGCTACTCGCTGTGCTTGTGAGGTCACAGCAGCCTCAGTGGTTAAATTTAAATCAGTTAAATTTAAATTTAAATGATAGTCCCACATTGTGGTGAGACCACAGGCAAACTATTAAAACAGGCTGTTCTAAGGTAAAATTGTACCAACAATCCAGGTTTTCACTGGCACAAATTTTCCTTTCTTTTTCATTTGATTTGATTTTAGTGAGAGAGATTTGAGTTGCCTTCTCATGGGTGGACCCGCTGATCACTCGACACCCTCTTTATTTCCTTTCCTGTCCCTCCCAGGAGTTGGGGAAGTTGGTTAGTATTATCCCAGCTCCATTCATTTTCTGAGTATACTTCAGTTCCATGCATGACCAGGGTTGAGAGGTTTAAGTTTTTATCAGAATTTAATCCCATACTTCCGGTATACTTAACACGGGCCTGGGACCATGGCCACTCTAAGGTTCTTTGACCACAGCTTAGGGAAAGTAGCATTGCCAGGGTTTGAAACAGCAACATGAGCACGGCACTTCTGCCTGCCATCCTGCAGGGTGCAGTAAAGGCAAAGAGATTTGTGTTAGTGAGGCGAGTCCCAACAGATTACCCTGGGGAAGTCGTGTATCCCATCGAGCTTTACGTGGTTGTCTTCATTGTTCTGCTGCAAGCTCTGCTGTGTTTGCTTCTTGGACTGTCACTCGTTTCACGTGAGAGTGGTGAATCCAATTCTCTTTTCCTAGAATTTTAACAGCGTAGTAAGAACTTAACAATACAGTATAGGGTCCTTCCCATTTTGGTTCTAGTTTTGTTTTTCGCGAGAATACCTTTTTCAGCACTTTATCTCCAGGCTGTATATCATGTGCCTGAATGTCTGATGGCACCGGCTGAAACCACTGAGCCTGATTTTGCAAGGCCTTAAACTGTTCTTGTAAGGCTAGTACATATTGTGTCACTCATTCATCTCCGTCTAATAGGCTGGTCTTAGCAGGGATATAAGTCCCTGGTATCGCTAAAGGTCTCCCAAAAAGAATTTCTGCTGGTGTTAGTCCTATGGGTTGCCGTGGAGAATTTCGAACTTCCCATAGAGCTAAGTTTAATGCCTCTGGCCATTTTAGGCTAGCATGTGTGCATATTCTTGCTATTTTCTCTTTTAATGCTCTATTCATTCTTTCTACTTGTCCTGAAGATTGTGGGTGATAAGGAGCATGTAGGTTTCTTTTTATTCCTAACGATTTGTATAACTGATTGATTATGCTTGCTGTAAAATGGGCACCCCTGTCTGAATCAATGGCTTCTGGGACCCCATACCTGGGTATGATTTCCTTCAGTAAGGCTTTTACCACTCCCCCTGTGTCAGCCTTTCTTGTTGGGAAAGCTTCTATCCAGCCTGATAACTGATCTACTATCACTAACAAGTGTTTGTATCCATAGACAGATGGCATATCTGCATAATCTATTTGCAGCTTCTGGAAAGGGAAGAAAGCCCATGGTCGCCCCCCCCAAATCTGAGCTTGGCTTGTTATTTGAAAACTTCAGGCAGGTCGGGCAGCTATTCGTTATTCTTGCAGCAGCTGCATAAATTCCTGGAGCAGCCCATACTTTCTGTACCTGTTTAGCTATTGCCTCGGCTCCCCCATGAGCTTTATCGTGAAACCACCTAGCTATAGTAATTAAATATTTTTTTGGTAGAATTGGTTTTTCCCCAATTGTCCATATTCCATCATCATTTTGTTTTGCTTCCCACTGTTCCCATTGTTTTTTCTCTTCCACTGAGCACTCTTTTTCATACATAGTTTTGGGGTCTATTAAGTTTGGCCACTCACTCTGGTCCATCCTTGGAACTGCCCCCATACATTCTCTCAGAGGTTGTTGAGCTGCAGCCCTCGCAGCAGCGTTGGCTAGAGCATTTCCTCTGCTAATTTCTGTAGTGTCTTTAGTATGGGCTGGGCAGTGTATTACCGCAATTTCTTTGGGCAGTTGAACTGCTTCCAGCAAATTACGTATTTCTTCTCCATTAGCTAATTTCTTTCCTGATGATGAAAAGAATCCTTGTTCTTTCCATAACATCCCTGTTGCATGACACACTCCAAATGCATATTTAGAGTCGGTATAGATATTTACCCGCAAGCTCTTACCTATATTTTGCTGCTTGGGGCAATGCTATTAATTCTGCTCCTTGAGCACTTACTGATGGAGACAAAGGATTGGCCTCGAGCACCTCAAAGACGTTAGTGACAGCATAGCTGGAGTGACGTCTTCCGTCCAAATAATAGGATGACCCATCTGTAAACAGAACTAAGTCCGGGTTCTCCAAAGGTTCTTCTTTAAGGTCCTCCCGGGGCTTGCTCGAGCTGACCACCACCTGCTCACAGGAATGATGTGGCTCTCTGTCCTCCGGTTGAGGCAATAGCGTTGCTGGATTCAAAATATTGCATCTTTTTAAAGTCACATTATCTGCATGCAGTATTATCAGTTCATAGCGGTGAGCTCTCTGTGGGGATAGTGCTTGAGTCGCATATTGCTTCATTAACAGTTCTACTTCATGTGGCACATACACAGTCAATGAATGACCCAAAACCACAGGTCGTGTTTTTTTCAATAAGAGCTGCAGTAGCTGCTATTGCTCTGATGCATCCTGGAGTGCCTTTAGCTACCTCATCTAGTTGCGTGGAGTAACAGGCCACTGGTCTACGGTGAGGGCCTAGTTTTTGGGTGAGTACCCCACTTGCTACTCCCTGTCGCTCATGGACAAATAATTCAAATAGTTTGCTATAATCTGGTAACCCGAGAGCAGGGGCTGAAACCAACGCTTTTTTCACAGATGTAAAAGCTTTCTCCCTTTCCCTGGGGCCTTGGGCCCCAGGCCAAAGGCTCTATCTCCTCCTTTTTTGTTGCCTGCACCAGAGGCTTAGTAAGTTCTGCTAACCCAGGAATCCACGGTCAGCAGAAGGGTCAGGCCCCTTGCTGCTGGCTGTGCTTGTGAGGTTACTGAAGCCTCAGTGCCTGATAGGCCAGTTCGAGGCCAATGAGTGCTGGGTGGGCTTGTGAGGTCAGAGGAGCCTCAGTGCCCTATAGGGCAGTGGCAGGCCCATAGCTGCTGGCTGTGCTTGTGAGGTCAGAGCAGCCTCCATGCCCTTGAGGGCAGTGGCAGGCCCCTGACTGTTTACTGTGCTTCTGAGTTGACAGCAGTGTCAGCGCCTCATCGGGCAGTGGGAGGCTAATGGCTGCTGTCTGTGCTTGTGAGGTCACAGCAGCCTCAGTGCCTGATAGGCCCCTGGGAGGCCAATGGCTGCTTGGTGTGCTTTTGAGGTCACAGCAGCCTCCGTGCCTCATAGGCCAGTGGCAGGCCCGTAGCTGCTGGCTGTGCTTGTAAGGTCACAGCAGTCCTATTTCCTGATAGGCCCGTGGCAGGCCTCTGTCTGCTGGCTGCCTTTTGAGGTCACATTTGTCTCTGTACCTTATAGGGCAGTGGGTGGCCTCTGGCTCCTCGCTGTGCTTGTGAGGTCACATCAGCCTCCTTTTCCTGTAGGCCAGAGGGAGGCCAATGGCTGCTTGGTGTGCTGGTGAGGTGAAGGCAGCCTGAGAGCCTGTTCGGACAGTGGCAGGCCAATGGCTGCTGGCTGTGCTTGTGAGGTCACATCAGCCTCTGTTCCCTATAGGCCAGTGGCAGGCCCATAGCTGCTGGCTGTGCTTGTGAGGTCACAACACTCCTACAGCGTGATAGGCCAGCAGCAGGCCAATGGCTGCTGACTGGGCTTGTGAGGTCACAGCAGCCTCAGTGCTTCACAGGCCAGTGGCAGGCCCATTGCTGCTGGCTGTGCTTGTGAGGTCAGAGCAGCGTCAGTGCCTCATAGGCCAGTGGGCGGCCAATGGCTGTTTGGTGTGCTTGTGAGGTCACAGCAGCCTCAGTGCTTCACAGGCCAGTGGCAGGCCCCTTGCTGCTGGCTGTGCTTGTGAGGTCACAGCAGCCTCAGTGCCTGATAGGCCAGTTTGAGGCCAATGACTGCTGGGTGGGCTAGTGAGGTCAGAGGAGCCTCAGTGCCCTATAGGGCAGTGGCAGGCCCATAGCTGCTGCCTGGGCTCGTGAGGTCACTGCAGCCTCCATGCCCTTGAGGGCAGTGGCAGGCCCCTGACTGTTTACTGTGCTTCTGAGTTGACAGCAGTGTCAGCGCCTCATCGGGCAGTGGGAGGCCAATGGCTGCTGCCTGTGCCTGTGAGGTCACAGCAGCCTCCTTTTCCTATAGGCCAGTGGCAGGCCCTTCACTGCTGGCTGTGCTTGTCAGGTCACAGCAGTCGTATTGCCTGATAGGCCTGTGGCAGGCCCTTGGCTGCTGGCTGTGCTTGTGAGGTCACAGCAGCCTCAGTGCCTGATAGGCCCGTGGGAGGCCAATGGCTGCTTGGTGTGCTGGTGAGGTCACAGCAGCCTCCGTGCCTCATAGTCCAGTGGCAGGCCCCTAGCTGCTGGCTGTGCTTGTCAGGTCACAACACTCCTAGAGCCTGATTGGCCAGCAGCAGGCCCCTGGCTGCTGACTGTGCTTCTGAGGTCACAGCAGCCTCCGTGCCTCATAGGCCAGTTTGAGGCCCATAGCTGCTGCCTGGGCTCGTGAGGTCACAGCAGCCTCAGTGCTTCACAGGCCAGTGGCAGGCCCCTTGCTGCTGGCTGTGCTTGTGAGGTTACTGAAGCCTCAGTGCCTGATAGGCCAGTTCGAGGCCAATGAGTGCTGGGTGGGCTTGTGAGGTCAGAGAAGCCTCAGTGCCCTATAGGGCAGTGGCAGGCCCCTGACTGTTTACTGTGCTTCTGAGTTGACAGCAGTGTCAGCGCCTCATCGGGCAGTGGGAGGCTAATGGCTGCTGTCTGTGCTTGTGAGGTCAGAGCAGCCTCAGTGCCTGATAGGCCAGAGGGAGGCCAATGGCTGCTTGGTGTGCTTTTGAGGTCACAGCAGCCTCAGTGCCTCATAGGCCAGTGGCAGGCCCATAGCTGCTGACTGTGCTCGTGAGGTCACAGCAGCCTCAGTGCTTCACAGGCCAGTGGCAGGCCCCTTGGTGCTGCCTGGGCTCGTGAGGTCACAGCAGCCTCCGTGCCTCATACGCCAGTGAACAGGCCCGTAGCTGCTGGCTGTGCTTGTAAGGTCACAGCAGTCCCATTTCCTGATAGGCCCGTGGCAGGCCTCTGTCTGCTGGCTGCCTTTTGAGGTCACATTTGTCTCTCTACCTTATAGGGCAATGGCAGGCCTCTGGCTCCTCGCTGTGCTTGTGAGGTCACATCAGCCTCCTTTTGCTGTAGGCCAGAGGGAGGCCAATGGCTGCTTGGTGTGCTGGTGAGGTCAGAGGAGCCTCCGTGCCTCTTCGGACAGTGGCAGGCCAATGGCGGCTGGCTGTGCTTGTGAGGTCACATCAACCTCTGTTCCCTATAGGCCAGTGGCAGGCCCATAGCTGCTGGCTGTGCTTGTCAGGTGACAACACTCCTGCAGCCCGATAGGCTAGCAGCAGGCCCCTGGCTGCTGGCTGCCGTTTGAGATCACATTTGTCTCTGTATCTTATAGGGCAATGGCAGGCCTCTGGCTCCTCGCTGTGCTTGCGAGGTCACAGCAGCCTCAGTGCCCTATAGGCCAGTGGCAGGCCCTTGGCTGCTGGCTGTGCTTGTGAGGTCACATCAACCTCTGTTCCCTATAGGCCAGTGGCAGGCCCATAGCTGCTGGCTGTGCTTGTCAGGTGACAACACTCCTGCAGCCCGATAGGCTAGCAGCAGGCCCCTGGCTGCTGGCTGCCGTTTGAGATCACATTTGTCTCTGTATCTTATAGGGTAATGGCAGGCCTCTGGCTCCTCGCTGTGCTTGCGAGGTCACAGCAGCCTCAGTGCCCTATAGGCCAGTGGCAGGCCCTTGGCTGCTGGCTGTGCTTGTAAGGTCACAGCAGTCCTATTTTCTGATAGGCCCATGGCAGGCCTCTGTCTGCTGGCTGCCTTTTGAGGTCACATTTGTCTCTGTACCTTATAGGGCAGTGGGAGGCCCCTGGCTACTCGCTGTGCTTGTCAGGTCACATCAGCCTCCTTTTGCTGTAGGCCAGAGGGAGGCCAATGGCTGCTTGGTGTGCTGGTGAGGTCAGAGGAGCCTCCGTGCCTCTTCGGACAGTGGCACGCCAATGGCTGCTGGCTGTGCTTGTCAGGTCACAGCACTCCTACAGCGTGATAGGCCAGCAGGAGGCCCCTGGCTGCTGACTGTGCTTGTGAGCTCACAGCAGCCTCAGTGCCTCATAGGCCAGTGGGAGGCCCATAGCTGCTGCCTGTGCTTGTGAAGTCACAGCAGCCTCCTTTTCCTATAGGCCAGTGGCAGGCCCATAGCTGCTGCCTGTGCTTGTCAGGTCACAGCAGTCATATTGCCTGATAGGCCTGTGGTAGGCCCTTGGCTGCTGACTGTGCTTGTGAGGTCACAGCAGCCTCAGTGCATGATAGGCCCCTGGGAGGCCAATGGCTGCTTGGTGTGCTTGTGAGGTCACAGCAGCCTCAGTGCCTCATAGGCCAGTGGAGGCCCGTAGCTGCTGTTTGTTCTTGTAAGGTCACAGCAGTCCCATTTCCTGATAGGCCCGTGGCAGGCCTCTGTCTGCTGGCTGCCTTTTGAGGTCACATTTGTCTCTGTACCTTATAGGGCAATGGCAGGCCTCTGGCTCCTCGCTGTGCTTGTGAGGTCACATCAGCCTCCTTTTGCTGTAGGCCAGAGGGAGGCCAATGGCTGCTTGGTGTGCTGGTGAGGTCACATCAACCTCTGTTCCCTATAGGTCAGGGGCAGGCCCATAGCTGCTGGCTGTGCTTGTAAGGTCACAGCAGCCTCAGTGCCTGATAGGCCTGTGGCAAGCCCTTGGCTGCTGGCTGTGCTTGTGAGGTCACAGCAGTCGTATTGCCTGATAGGCCTGTGGCAGGCCCTTGGCTGCTGGCTGTGCTTGTGAGGTCACAGCAGCCGCAGTGCCTGATAGGCCCCTGGGAGGCCAATGGCTGCTTGGTGTGCTTTTGAGGTCACAGCAGCCTCCGTGCCTCATAGTCCAGTGGCAGGCCCATAGCTGCTGGCTGTGCTTGTAAGGTCACAGCAGTCCTATTGCCTGATAGGCCCGTGGCAGGCCTCTGTCTGCTGGCTGCCTTTTGAGGTCACATTTGTCTCTGTACCTTATAGGGCAGTGGGAGGCCCCTGGCTACTCGCTGTGCTTGTGAGGTCACAGCAGCCTCAGTGGTTAAATTTAAATCAGTTAAATTTAAATCAGTTAAATTTAAATTTAAATGATAGTCCCACATTGTGGTGAGACCACAGGCAAACTATTAAAACAGGCTGTTCTAAGGTAAAATTGTACCAACAATCCAGGTTTTCACTGGCACAAATTTTCCTTTCTTTTTCATTTGATTTGATTTTAGTGAGAGAGATTTGAGTTGCCTTCTCATGGGTGGACCCGCTGATCACTCGACACCCTCTTTATTTCCTTTCCTGTCCCTCCCAGGAGTTGGGGAAGTTGGTTAGTATTATCCCAGCTCCATTCATTTTCTGAGTATACTTCAGTTCCATGCATGACCAGGGTTGAGAGGTTTAAGTTTTTATCAGAATTTAATCCCATACTTCCGGTATACTTAACACGGGCCTGGGACCATGGCCACTCTAAGGTTCTTTGACCACAGCTTAGGGAAAGTAGCATTGCCAGGGTTTGAAACAGCAACATGAGCACGGCACTTCTGCCTGCCATCCTGCAGGGTGCAGTAAAGGCAAAGAGATTTGTGTTAGTGAGGCGAGTCCCAACAGATTACCCTGGGGAAGTCGTGTATCCCATCGAGCTTTACGTGGTTGTCTTCATTGTTCTGCTGCAAGCTCTGCTGTGTTTGCTTCTTGGACTGTCACTCGTTTCATGTGAGAGTGGTGAATCCAATTCTCTTTTCCTAGAATTTTAACAGCGTAGTAAGAACTTAACAATACAGTATAGGGTCCTTCCCATTTTGGTTCTAGTTTTGTTTTTCGCGAGAATACCTTTTTCAGCACTTTATCTCCAGGCTGTATATCATGTGCCTGAATGTCTGATGGCACCGGCTGAAACCACTGAGCCTGATTTTGCAAGGCCTTAAACTGTTCTTGTAAGGCTAGTACATATTGTGTCACTCATTCATCTCCGTCTAATAGGCTGGTCTTAGCAGGGATATAAGTCCCTGGTATCGCTAAAGGTCTCCCAAAAAGAATTTCTGCTGGTGTTAGTCCTATGGGTTGCCGTGGAGAATTTCAAACATCCCATAGAGCTAAGTTTAATGCCTCTGGCCATTTTAGGCTAGCATGTGTGCATATTCTTGCTGTTTTCTCTTTTAATGCTCTATTCATTCTTTCTACTTGTCCTGAAGATTGTGGGTGATAAGGAGCATGTAGGTTTCTTTTTATTCCTAACGATTTGTATAACTGATTGATTATGCTTGCTGTAAAATGGGCACCCCTGTCTGAATCAATGGCTTCTGGGACCCCATACCTGGGTATGATTTCCTTCAGTAAGGTTTTTACCACTCCCCCTGTGTCAGCCTTTCTTGTTGGGAAAGCTTCTATCCAGCCTGATAACTGATCTACTATCACTAACAAGTGTTTGTATCCATAGACAGATGGCATATCTGCATAATCTATTTGCAGCTTCTGGAAAGGGAAGAAAGCCCATGGTCGCCCCCCCCAAATCTGAGCTTGGCTTGTTATTTGAAAACTTCAGGCAGGTCGGGCAGCTATTCGTTATTCTTGCAGCAGCTGCATAAATTCCTGGAGCAGCCCATACTTTCTGTACCTGTTTAGCTATTGCCTCGGCTCCCCCATGAGCTTTATCGTGAAACCACCTAGCTATAGTAATTAAATATTTTTTTGGTAGAATTGGTTTTTCCCCAATTGTCCATATTCCATCATCATTTTGTTTTGCTTCCCACTGTTCCCATTGTTTTTTCTCTTCCACTGAGCAGTCTTTTTCATACATAGTTTTGGGGTCTGTTAAGTTTGGCCACTCACTCTGGTCCATCCTTGGAACTGCCCCCATACATTCTCTCAGAGGTTGTCGAGCTGCAGCCCTCGCAGCAGCGTTGGCTAGAGCATTTCCTCTGCTAATTTCTGTAGTGTCTTTAGTATGGGCTGGGCAGTGTATTACCGCAATTTCTTTGGGCAGTTGAACTGCTTCCAGCAAATTACGTATTTCTTCTCCATTAGCTAATTTCTTTCCTGATGACGAAAAGAATCCTCGTTCTTTCCATAACATCCCTGTTGCATGACACACTCCAAATGCATATTTAGAGTCGGTATAGATATTTACCCGCAAGCTCTTACCTATATTTTGCTGCTTGGGGCAATGCTATTAATTCTGCTCCTTGAGCACTTACTGATGGAGACAAAGGATTGGCCTCGAGCACCTCAAAGACGTTAGTGACAGCATAGCTGGAGTGACGTCTTCCGTCCAAATAATAGGATGACCCATCTGTAAACAGAACTAAGTCCGGGTTCTCCAAAGGTTCTTCTTTAAGGTCCTCCCGGGGCTTGCTCGAGCTGACCACCACCTGCTCACAGGAATGATGTGGCTCTCTGTCCTCCGGTTGAGGCAATAGCGTTGCTGGATTCAAAATATTGCATCTTTTTAAAGTCACATTATCTGCATGCAGTATTATCAGTTCATAGCGGTGAGCTCTCTGTGGGGATAGTGCTTGAGTCGCATATTGCTTCATTAACAGTTCTACTTCATGTGGCACATACACAGTCAATGAATGACCCAAAACCACAGGTCGTGTTTTTTTCAATAAGAGCTGCAGTAGCTGCTATTGCTCTGATGCATCCTGGAGTGCCTTTAGCTACCTCATCTAGTTGCGTGGAGTAACAGGCCACTGGTCTACGGTGAGGGCCTAGTTTTTGGGTGAGTACCCCACTTGCTACTCCCTGTCGCTCATGGACAAATAATTCAAATAGTTTGCTATAATCTGGTAACCCGAGAGCAGGGGCTGAAACCAACGCTTTTTTCACAGATGTAAAAGCTTTCTCCCTTTCCCTGGGGCCTTGGGCCCCAGGCCAAAGGCTCTATCTCCTCCTTTTTTGTTGCCTGCACCAGAGGCTTAGTAAGTTCTGCTAACCCAGGAATCCACGGTCAGCAGAAGGGTCAGGCCCCTTGCTGCTGGCTGTGCTTGTGAGGTTACTGAAGCCTCAGTGCCTGATAGGCCAGTTCGAGGCCAATGAGTGCTGGGTGGGCTTGTGAGGTCAGAGAAGCCTCAGTGCCCTATAGGGCAGTGGCAGGCACATAGCTGCTGGCTGTGCTTGTGAGGTCAGAGCAGCCTCCATGCCCTTGAGGGCAGTGGCAGGCCCCTGACTGTTTACTGTGCTTCTGAGTTGACAGCAGTGTCAGCGCCTCATCGGGCAGTGGGAGGCTAATGGCTGCTGTCTGTGCTTGTGAGGTCACAGCAGCCTCAGTGCCTGATAGGCCCCTGGGAGGCCAATGGCTGCTTGGTGTGCTTTTGAGGTCACAGCAGCCTCCGTGCCTCATAGGCCAGTGGCAGGCCCGTAGCTGCTGGCTGTGCTTGTAAGGTCACAGCAGTCCTATTTCCTGATAGGCCCGTGGCAGGCCTCTGTCTGCTGGCTGCCTTTTGAGGTCACATTTGTCTCTGTACCTTATAGGGCAGTGGGTGGCCTCTGGCTCCTCGCTGTGCTTGTGAGGTCACATCAGCCTCCTTTTCCTGTAGGCCAGAGGGAGGCCAATGGCTGCTTGGTGTGCTGGTGAGGTGAAGGCAGCCTGAGAGCCTGTTCGGACAGTGGCAGGCCAATGGCTGCTGGCTGTGCTTGTGAGGTCACATCAGCCTCTGTTCCCTATAGGCCAGTGGCAGGACCATAGCTGCTGGCTGTGCTTGTGAGGTCACAACACTCCTACAGCGTGATAGGCCAGCAGCAGGCCAATGGCTGCTGACTGGGCTTGTGAGGTCAGAGCAGCCTCAGTGCTTCACAGGCCAGTGGCAGGCCCATTGCTGCTGGCTGTGCTTGTGAGGTCAGAGCAGCGTCAGTGCCTCATAGGCCAGTGGGCGGCCAATGGCTGTTTGGTGTGCTTGTGAGGTCACAGCAGCCTCAGTGCTTCACAGGCCAGTGGCAGGCCCCTTGCTGCTGGCTGTGCTTGTGAGGTCACAGCAGCCTCAGTGCCTGATAGGCCAGTTCGAGGCCAATGACTGCTGGGTGGGCTAGTGAGGTCAGAGGAGCCTCAGTGCCCTATAGGGCAGTGGCAGGCCCATAGCTGCTGCCTGGGCTCGTGAGGTCACTGCAGCCTCCATGCCCTTGAGGGCAGTGGCAGGCCCCTGACTGTTTACTGTGCTTCTGAGTTGACAGCAGTGTCAGCGCCTCATCGGGCAGTGGGAGGCCAATGGCTGCTGCCTGTGCCTGTGAGGTCACAGCAGCCTCCTTTTCCTATAGGCCAGTGGCAGGCCCTTCACTGCTGGCTGTGCTTGTCAGGTCACAGCAGTCGTATTGCCTGATAGGCCTGTGGCAGGCCCTTGGCTGCTGGCTGTGCTTGTGAGGTCACAGCAGCCTCAGTGCCTGATAGGCCCGTGGGAGGCCAATGGCTGCTTGGTGTGCTGGTGAGGTCACAGCAGCCTCATTGCCTCATAGGCCAGTGGCAGGCCCCTAGCTGCTGGCTGTGCTTGTCAGGTCACAACACTCCTAGAGCCTGATTGGCCAGCAGCAGGCCCCTGGCTGCTGACTGTGCTTCTGAGGTCACAGCAGCCTCCGTGCCTCATAGGCCAGTTTGAGGCCCATAGCTGCTGCCTGGGCTCGTGAGGTCACAGCAGCCTCAGTGCTTCACAGGCCAGTGGCAGGCCCCTTGCTGCTGGCTGTGCTTGTGAGGTTACTGAAGCCTCAGTGCCTGATAGGCCAGTTCGAGGCCAATGAGTGCTGGGTGGGCTTGTGAGGTCAGAGAAGCCTCAGTGCCCTATAGGGCAGTGGCAGGCCCATAGCTGCTGGCTGTGCTTGTGAGGTCAGAGCAGCCTCCATGTCCTTGAGGGCAGTGGCAGGCCCCTGACTGTTTACTGTGCTTCTGAGTTGACAGCAGTGTCAGCGCCTCATCGGGCAGTGGGAGGCTAATGGCTGCTGTCTGTGCTTGTGAGGTCACAGCAGCCTCAGTGCCTGATAGGCCCGTGGGAGGCCAATGGCTGCTTGGTGTGCTTGCGAGGTCACAGCAGCCTCAGTGCCTCATAGGCCAGTGGCAGGCCCACAGCTGCTGACTGTGCTCGTGAGGTCACAGCAGCCTCAGTGATTCACAGGCCAGTGGCAGGCCCCTTGGTGCTGCCTGGGCTCGTGAGGTCACAGCAGCCTCCGTGCCTCATACGCCAGTGAACAGGCCCGTAGCTGCTGGCTGTGCTTGTAAGGTCACAGCAGTCCCATTTCCTGATAGGCCCGTGGCAGGCCTCTGTCTGCTGGCTGCCTTTTGAGGTCACATTTGTCTCTGTACCTTATAGGGCAATGGCAGGCCTCTGGCTCCTCGCTGTGCTTGCGAGGTCACAGCAGCCTCAGTGCCCTATAGGCCAGTGGCAGGCCCTTGGCTGCTGGCTGTGCTTGTAAGGTCACAGCAGTCCTATTTCCTGATAGGCCCATGGCAGGCCTCTGTCTGCTGGCTGCCTTTTGAGGTCACATTTGTCTCTGTACCTTACAGGGCAGTGGGAGGCCCCTGGCTACTCGCTGTGCTTGTCAGGTCACATCAGCCTCCTTTTGCTGTAGGCCAGAGGGAGGCCAATGGCTTCTTGTTGTGCTGGTGAGGTGAAAGAAGCCTGAGTGCCTGTTTGGACAGTGGCAGGCCAATGGCTGCTGGCTGTGCTTGTAAGGTCACATCAGCCTCTGTTCCCTATAGGCCAGTGGCAGGCCCATAGCTGCTGGCTGTGCTTGTCAGGTGACAACACTCCTAGAGTCTGATAGGCCAGCAGCAGGCCCCTGGCTGCTGACTGTGCTTGTGAGGTCACAGCAGCCTCAGTGCCTCATAGGCCAGTGGCAGGCCCGTAGCTGCTGGCTGTGCTTGTAAGGTCACAGCAGTCCTATTTCCTGATAGGCCCGTGGCAGGCCTCTGTCTGCTGGCTGCCTTTTGAGGTCACATTTGTCTCTGTACCTTATAGGGCAGTGGGTGGCCTCTGGCTCCTCGCTGTGCTTGTGAGGTCACATCAGCCTCCTTTTCCTGTAGGCCAGAGGGAGGCCAATGGCTGCTTGGTGTGCTGGTGAGGTGAAGGCAGCCTGAGAGCCTGTTCGGACAGTGGCAGGCCAATGGCTGCTGGCTGTGCTTGTGAGGTCACATCAGCCTCTGTTCCCTATAGGCCAGTGGCAGGACCATAGCTGCTGGCTGTGCTTGTGAGGTCACAACACTCCTACAGCGTGATAGGCCAGCAGCAGGCCAATGGCTGCTGACTGGGCTTGTGAGGTCACAGCAGCCTCAGTGCTTCACAGGCCAGTGGCAGGCCCATTGCTGCTGGCTGTGCTTGTGAGGTCAGAGCAGCGTCAGTGCCTCATAGGCCAGTGGGCGGCCAATGGCTGTTTGGTGTGCTTGTGAGGTCACAGCAGCCTCAGTGCTTCACAGGCCAGTGGCAGGCCCCTTGCTGCTGGCTGTGCTTGTGAGGTCACAGCAGCCTCAGTGCCTGATAGGCCAGTTCGAGGCCAATGACTGCTGGGTGGGCTAGTGAGGTCAGAGGAGCCTCAGTGCCCTATAGGGCAGTGGCAGGCCCATAGCTGCTGCCTGGGCTCGTGAGGTCACTGCAGCCTCCATGCCCTTGAGGGCAGTGGCAGGCCCCTGACTGTTTACTGTGCTTCTGAGTTGACAGCAGTGTCAGCGCCTCATCGGGCAGTGGGAGGCCAATGGCTGCTGCCTGTGCCTGTGAGGTCACAGCAGCCTCCTTTTCCTATAGGCCAGTGGCAGGCCCTTCACTGCTGGCTGTGCTTGTCAGGTCACAGCAGTCGTATTGCCTGATAGGCCTGTGGCAGGCCCTTGGCTGCTGGCTGTGCTTGTGAGGTCACAGCAGCCTCAGTGCCTGATAGGCCCGTGGGAGGCCAATGGCTGCTTGGTGTGCTGGTGAGGTCACAGCAGCCTCATTGCCTCATAGGCCAGTGGCA
Source organism: Dromaius novaehollandiae (assembly GCF_036370855.1). Lineage (NCBI taxonomy): Eukaryota > Metazoa > Chordata > Aves > Casuariiformes > Dromaiidae > Dromaius > Dromaius novaehollandiae. Next base: position 48,932,562 of record NC_088104.1, read on the forward strand.
GGCCCCTAGCTGCTGGCTGTGCTTGTCAGGTCACAACACTCCTAGAGCCTGATTGGCCAGCAGCAGGCCCCTGGCTGCTGACTGTGCTTCTGAGGTCACAGCAGCCTCCGTGCCTCATAGGCCAGTTTGAGGCCCATAGCTGCTGCCTGGGCTCGTGAGGTCACAGCAGCCTCAGTGCTTCACAGGCCAGTGGCAGGCCCCTTGCTGCTGGCTGTGCTTGTGAGGTTACTGAAGCCTCAGTGCCTGATAGGCCAGTTCGAGGCCAATGAGTGCTGGGTGGGCTTGTGAGGTCAGAGAAGCCTCAGTGCCCTATAGGGCAGTGGCAGGCCCATAGCTGCTGGCTGTGCTTGTGAGGTCAGAGCAGCCTCCATGTCCTTGAGGGCAATGGCAGGCCTCTGGCTCCTCGCTGTGCTTGTAAGGTCACAGCAGTCCTATTTTCTGATAGGCCCATGGCAGGCCTCTGTCTGCTGGCTGCCTTTTGAGGTCACATTTGTCTCTGTACCTTATAGGGCAGTGGGAGGTCCCTGGCTACTCGCTGTGCTTGTGAGGTCACAGCAGCCTCAGTGGTTAAATTTAAATCAGTTAAATTTAAATTTAAATGATAGTCCCACATTGTGGTGAGACCACAGGCAAACTATTAAAACAGGCTGTTCTAAGGTAAAATTGTACCAACAATCCAGGTTTTCACTGGCACAAATTTTCCTTTCTTTTTCATTTGATTTGATTTTAGTGAGAGAGATTTGAGTTGCCTTCTCATGGGTGGACCCGCTGATCACTCGACACCCTCTTTATTTCCTTTCCTGTCCCTCCCAGGAGTTGGGGAAGTTGGTTAGTATTATCCCAGCTCCATTCATTTTCTGAGTATACTTCAGTTCCATGCATGACCAGGGTTGAGAGGTTTAAGTTTTTATCAGAATTTAATCCCATACTTCCGGTATACTTAACACGGGCCTGGGACCATGGCCACTCTAAGGTTCTTTGACCACAGCTTAGGGAAAGTAGCATTGCCAGGGTTTGAAACAGCAACATGAGCACGGCACTTCTGCCTGCCATCCTGCAGGGTGCAGTAAAGGCAAAGAGATTTGTGTTAGTGAGGCGAGTCCCAACAGATTACCCTGGGGAAGTCGTGTATCCCATCGAGCTTTACGTGGTTGTCTTCATTGTTCTGCTGCAAGCTCTGCTGTGTTTGCTTCTTGGACTGTCACTCGTTTCACGTGAGAGTGGTGAATCCAATTCTCTTTTCCTAGAATTTTAACAGCGTAGTAAGAACTTAACAATACAGTATAGGGTCCTTCCCATTTTGGTTCTAGTTTTGTTTTTCGCGAGAATACCTTTTTCAGCACTTTATCTCCAGGCTGTATATCATGTGCCTGAATGTCTGATGGCACCGGCTGAAACCACTGAGCCTGATTTTGCAAGGCCTTAAACTGTTCTTGTAAGGCTAGTACATATTGTGTCACTCATTCATCTCCGTCTAATAGGCTGGTCTTAGCAGGGATATAAGTCCCTGGTATCGCTAAAGGTCTCCCAAAAAGAATTTCTGCTGGTGTTAGTCCTATGGGTTGCCGTGGAGAATTTCGAACTTCCCATAGAGCTAAGTTTAATGCCTCTGGCCATTTTAGGCTAGCATGTGTGCATATTCTTGCTATTTTCTCTTTTAATGCTCTATTCATTCTTTCTACTTGTCCTGAAGATTGTGGGTGATAAGGAGCATGTAGGTTTCTTTTTATTCCTAACGATTTGTATAACTGATTGATTATGCTTGCTGTAAAATGGGCACCCCTGTCTGAATCAATGGCTTCTGGGACCCCATACCTGGGTATGATTTCCTTCAGTAAGGCTTTTACCACTCCCCCTGTGTCAGCCTTTCTTGTTGGGAAAGCTTCTATCCAGCCTGATAACTGATCTACTATCACTAACAAGTGTTTGTATCCATAGACAGATGGCATATCTGCATAATCTATTTGCAGCTTCTGGAAAGGGAAGAAAGCCCATGGTCGCCCCCCCCAAATCTGAGCTTGGCTTGTTATTTGAAAACTTCAGGCAGGTCGGGCAGCTATTCGTTATTCTTGCAGCAGCTGCATAAATTCCTGGAGCAGCCCATACTTTCTGTACCTGTTTAGCTATTGCCTCGGCTCCCCCATGAGCTTTATCGTGAAACCACCTAGCTATAGTAATTAAATATTTTTTTGGTAGAATTGGTTTTTCCCCAATTGTCCATATTCCATCATCATTTTGTTTTGCTTCCCACTGTTCCCATTGTTTTTTCTCTTCCACTGAGCACTCTTTTTCATACATAGTTTTGGGGTCTGTTAAGTTTGGCCACTCACTCTGGTCCATCCTTGGAACTGCCCCCATACATTCTCTCAGAGGTTGTCGAGCTGCAGCCCTCGCAGCAGCGTTGGCTAGAGCATTTCCTCTGCTAATTTCTGTAGTGTCTTTAGTATGGGCTGGGCAGTGTATTACCGCAATTTCTTTGGGCAGTTGAACTGCTTCCAGCAAATTACGTATTTCTTCTCCATTAGCTAATTTCTTTCCTGATGACGAAAAGAATCCTCGTTCTTTCCATAACATCCCTGTTGCATGACACACTCCAAATGCATATTTAGAGTCGGTATAGATATTTACCCGCAAGCTCTTACCTATATTTTGCTGCTTGGGGCAATGCTATTAATTCTGCTCCTTGAGCACTTACTGATGGAGACAAAGGATTGGCCTCGAGCACCTCAAAGACGTTAGTGACAGCATAGCTGGAGTGACGTCTTCCGTCCAAATAATAGGATGACCCATCTGTAAACAGAACTAAGTCCGGGTTCTCCAAAGGTTCTTCTTTAAGGTCCTCCCGGGGCTTGCTCGAGCTGACCACCACCTGCTCACAGGAATGATGTGGCTCTCTGTCCTCCGGTTGAGGCAATAGCGTTGCTGGATTCAAAATATTGCATCTTTTGAAAGTCACATTATCTGCATGCAGTATTATCAGTTCATAGCGGTGAGCTCTCTGTGGGGATAGTGCTTGAGTCGCATATTGCTTCATTAACAGTTCTACTTCATGTGGCACATACACAGTCAATGAATGACCCAAAACCACAGGTCGTGTTTTTTTCAATAAGAGCTGCAGTAGCTGCTATTGCTCTGATGCATCCTGGAGTGCCTTTAGCTACCTCATCTAGTTGCGTGGAGTAACAGGCCACTGGTCTACGGTGAGGGCCTAGTTTTTGGGTGAGTACCCCACTTGCTACTCCCTGTCGCTCATGGACAAATAATTCAAATAGTTTGCTATAATCTGGTAACCCGAGAGCAGGGGCTGAAACCAACGCTTTTTTCACAGATGTAAAAGCTTTCTCCCTTTCCCTGGGGCCTTGGGCCCCAGGCCAAAGGCTCTATCTCCTCCTTTTTTGTTGCCTGTACCAGAGGCTTAGTAAGTTCTGCTAACCCAGGAATCCACGGTTGGCAGAATCCTACAGCTCCTAAAAATCCCCTAAGCTGTTTTTTTGTTACAGGACGAGGCATATCAAGAATTGTCTTTACTCATTCTGGATCAACTAACCTGTGTCCTTCTCTTAAGATAAAACCCAAATATTTTACCTCTCTTTGACACAGCTGGAGTTTAGACAGAGATGCTCGATGCCCTTTTTCTGCAAGAGCGTTACATAGAGAAACAGTATCTTTCAAACATGTCTCATAATCTTTACTTGCTAATAACAAATCATCTACATATTGTATTAATACAGAATGTCCTGGAAGTTCGATATCTGAGAGGTCATTTTTAAGTATACGCGAAAAAATAGTCGGAGACCCAGTAAATCCCTGTGGCAGCCTTGTCCAAGTTAATTGTTGTCCCTTCCAAGTGAAAGCAAAGAGATCTTGGCTATCTTCAGCTATTGGTATACTAAAAAAGGCTGCTGTTAGGTCAATCACAGTAAAATAAGTTGCCCAATGGGGTATCTGTAGTAAAATGGTTGATGGGTCGGGGACTACTGGATGTGGAGCAACTACATGTTCGTTTATAGCCCTTAAGTCTTGTACAAAGCGATACTCTGGATCACCATCAGCATCTTGCCTGTTCTTTTTAGCTGGCAGAATTGGGGTGTTATATGGGGATTCACAGACTCTAAGGATACCCATTTTCAGATAATGATCAATTTGTTTTTGGATACTCTTCTCTGCTTCCTTCGGGATAGGATATTGTTTAACTGCAGGAGGCAATCCCCCCTTTGTTTTTATCGAGACTAGACTGGCTGATTTCAGTAGTCCCACATCCATTCCTGAAGAGCTCCATAATTTTTTAGAAACTGATCCTAAACCTGTTGGAATTTGCAGACTAGTTGACTCTGGTTCTGGTGTCTTAGCCAGAACACACGAACCCATAATTATTAGATTTATCCCTTCCGGCTGTAAGCAGATCTGAGTATCCAAGGCTTGCAGGAGATCCCTCCCCAAAAGGCATATAGGTGCGTCTGTGGAAATTATAAAACGTCCCCACACTGTTTTACCCCCAATAGTGAGTAATAAGGGCTTAGATAACTTCGTTTGCCCTTTCCCATCACTCCTTGCATCACTATTTTATCTGATGATTTGCATCCTTTAGGCTCAAAATTTAAAAGGGAAAGGGTGGCTCCAGTATCCACTAGAAAGGGAACTTCTAAACCTTCTGTATTGCCATTACGTGACCCTCAAAATCCAAATCTACATCCCATAAATTTACTCCAATTTCCACAGTATTTTCTGAGTCTCCTGTTTCCTCTCATTGTGGATTGACTGGGAATCGCCTGGTCTCCTCCTTAGTGTTTGATTGTCTCATGCCGGTTCCTCTGTTCCTAACTACATGGGGCCTCACTGGGCACTCCCGCTGCCAGTGTCCTTGTTCCCCACAATTATAACAAACATCATTAACTCCTGACTGTACAGCACATTCACTTTGACTCCATCTATCTCTCCTGGCTCTTTCACGTCCCCTCCCCCTGGGTCCTCTAAATCCATCTCTTAACACAGCTGCTAACACACTAACTTCCTCTCTTTTTTGCTGTCTCTTTTCTTTTGCCCTCTCCTCCTCTCGACTGTTATACACAAATGTGGCTAAACGTAATATTTCATCCATTCGCTTTCCTGGCCAGTCAGGGACATGTTTGGAAAACTACTTTTTAATGTCCGGGGCTGCTTGGTCTACAAATGTGGAAATCATTAGCGGCCTGTTAGCCTCAGCTTCTGGGTCTAGTCCTCCCCCATACATTCTGACTTGCTTAATTAGCCTAGCAAAGTAAGCCGAGGGGTGTTCCTCTGCCTGTTGCTGACACTCCCTTACTTTAGACCAATTTGCAGTCTTTTGTCCTGCCAAAGGTATAGCTTCTTCTAAGCCCTCTCTGGCTAATTGCAACTGCCTGTAATCTGCATCTACATTATGATTCCATCCGGGGTCCACAGCTGGCCAGGCTGTTTGAGCAGTCCCGACACCCCCCTTTGCTGCCCAACGGCAGTTTGCATCCAAAATTGAGCACCTTTCATCTGGAGTGAACACAGATTCAAGGCGTGTTTGTACATCTCCCCAGGTAGGGCCATACGCCCGCATAATTCCCCTTATGATTTGTAACACTCTTTCTGGATCATCCCCAAGTCTGGGGAGCCGTTGACTCCATATAATTAAATCTTGGGGTCTCCAGGGTCGGTAAACTCGTGTAGTGGCGACCCGAGGTACCCCTTCCAGATCGGGTGGGGGCACTCCTGGCACAGGAAGGCCTTCCAGAGGAGCTTGAAAGGCGGGGGCGGAAGGCAAGCGGGGGTATAGGGAAGCTGAAGCAGAGGGTAGCGCATAGGGTGGAATAGTTTCCACAAGTGTTTCAGCAGCTGCGGTACTTACAGCATTCTGAGGAAAGATTCTCTCTTTCCTAGGCGCCTCTTTTCGTCTAGCAAATGCCCAGTTGTCCCATAGATACCAGTAATCCATTTGTCTGGGGAACCTGTTCTCCAAATGATGACGCAGGAAAGTTAGTTCCTGGTAACCGAAGGTCCCCTGGGGCGGCCATCGCTCTGCCAGATTACCTTCCTTAGTCAGGAACGGCCAATCCTCCTGACATAGTTGGACTAACCTTTTTCTCCCTAAAGTTTTGGTACCATCAATCTTACTCCAGTTTACCAAAATTTCGGCTAAGGGCATCCCCTTTTCTATGCCGAAATTATTTCCCATATTGAGTTCCTGAAAAGTGCGTCTTAAGCAAATCAGGCAGTGCACTTCCTTACCGGTAACACCAGATGCTGTAGCTGGTGTGATCACACGCACTATTTCTCTCTTTCTCTTTCTCTCGCTCCCTGGGAACCACACTCACACCACCCGAGTCTTTAACTGCTAGGACTGCTGTCCCTTCGCAGCGGGCGGCTTCTCAGTCGACGGGTGCCCCAATCGGTTCCCAGGCTACACGCACTCACACACACACACGCAAACACACAGTACTGTTTACACTCACACCAGTCACAGTGACTCTAGATTTCGGTCTTATAGTTTTGCAGTGCGCCTTATGCTGATCAGGCTGCACACCCCTCCTCCGGCCGAACCGAGCTGGGACTTAAAACCCACTCTAACCCTGGGGATGGGACTCCTACCTGTCCCCCTGGTATGCCTTACAGTGACCAGCCCGCGTACACCCCCCCCACACACACACACCTGGTACGCCTTACGGTGATCAGCCCGCGTACCCCTTCAGTGCACTGTTACCAGACTAGATTTTAGAATTTAGGCGGGAGTTTAAGACTCACCTTCTCGGTGCCTCTCGTTGCCAAAGATCCCAGGTGAACTCACCCGATGGCGCCAGATGATTGTTTGGAGATGAGAGGCCCCGACAGTGGTCGCCTAGGGTCCCATCTGGGGTGCCAAACTGTTATGGAAAATAGGCTTGTCGGCCACCATAACAGGGCTCGACCCTAGGTTCCCGCAAGTAAAGTTCAGAGTCAAATCAAAACAAATTAGATAATTTTAATCACGCGTGTGCAGTAATTACAGCTCGAGCTGGGTGCCTCCGAAGAGGGACCCTAACATAAACAAATCCTGGGTAATTATAGTCTTTTCGACTTCCAGTTCCCACCCTTCACGCGATAGTTAGACCAATAGCAATTTTTTGGTCTGGGGTCTCCTGCTCCTCATTGGGTCTCATCGTCTTTCTGAGGCAAGCTGTTTTTCTCCTTATTCTTGTTTGGCTGCTGGCTGTACTTGTGATGTCTCAGCAGCCTCAGTGTCTCATAGGCCAGTTGCAGGCCCATGGCTGCTGGCTGCATTTTGAGGTCAGCTTTGTCTCAGTGCCTCATACTCCAGTGGGATGCCCATGGCTGCTGGCTGTACTTTTGAGGTCACAGAAGGACCCTTTCCTGATAGCTCAGTGGCAGGCCCCCGGCTGCTGGCTGTCCTTGTGAGATCACAGCAGCCTCAGTGCTTCACAGGCCAGTGGCAGGCCAATGGCTGCTGACTGTACTTGTAAGGTCACATAAGCCTCCGTGCCATATAGGGCAGTGGAAGGACCATAGCTGCTGTCTGTGCTTGTGAGGTCACAGAAGTACCAGTGCCGCATAGGCCAGTGGCAGGCCTCTGGGTGCTGGCTGTGCTTGTTAGGTCACAGCAGCCTCCGTTCCCTATAGGCCAGTGGCAGGACACTGGCTGCTGGGTGTGCTTCTGAGGTCACAGCAGTCCCATTGCATGATAGGCCAGGGGCAGGCCCCTGGGTGCTGGCTGTTTTTGTGAGGTCACAGCAGCCTCAGTGCCGCATAGGCCAGTGGGATGCCCTGGCTGCTGGCTGCTGGCTGTGCTTGTGAGGTCAGAGAAGCCTCAGTGCCCTATAGGGCAGTGGCAGGCCCATAGCTGCTGGCTCGGCTTGTGAGGTCACAGCAGCCTCCGTGCTGTATAGGCTAGTGGCAGGCCCTTGGCTGCTGGCTGTGCTTGTGAGGTCACAGGAGCCTCAGTGCCTCACAGGCCTGTGGGAGGCCCGTAGCTGCTGGCTGTGCTTGTAAGGTCATAGCAGTCCTATTTCCTGATAGGCCCGTGGCAGGCCCCTGTCTGCTGGCTGCCTTTTGAGGTCACATTTGTCTCTGTACCTTATAGGGCAGTGGGAGGCCCCTGGCTGCTTGCTGTGCTTGTGAGGTCACAGCAGCCTCCTTTTGCTGTAGGCCAGTGGCAGACCCATAGCTGCTGGCTGTGCTTGTGAGGTCACAGCAGTCCTATTTCCTGATAGGCCCGTGGCAGGCCTCTGTCTGCTGGCTGCCTTTTGAGGTCACATTTGTCTCTGTACCTTATAGGGCAATGGCAGGCCTCTGGCTCCTCGCTGTGCTTGTCAGGTCACAGCAGCCTCAGTGCCCTATAGGGCAGTGGCAGGCCCATAGCTGCTGCCTGGGCTCGTGAGGTCATAGCAGCCTCAGTGCTTCACAGGGCAGTGGCAGGCCCATAGCTGCTGCCTGGGCTCGTGAGGTCATAGCAGCCTCAGTGCTTCACAGGCCAGTGGCAGGCCCCTGGCTGCTGGCTGTGCTTGTGAGGTTACAGAAGCCTCCCTGCCCTTGAGGGCAGTGGCAGGCCCATTCCTCCTGCTGCTGTGCTTGTCAGGTCAGAACACTCCTACAGCCTGGTAGGCCAGTGGCAGACCCACAGCTGCTGGCTTTGCTTGTTACGTCACAGCAGCCTCAGTGTCTCATAGGGCAGTGGCAGGCCCCTGGCTGCTGGCTGTGCTTGTGAGGTCACAGCAGCCTCAGTGCTTCACAGGCCAGTGTCAGGCCCCTGGCTGCTGGCTGTGCTTGTCAGGTCACAGCAGCTTCCGTGCCCTTTATGGCAGTGGCAGGCCCGTGACAGTGTGCTGTGCTTGTGAGGTCAGAGCAGTGTCAGCGCCTCATCGGGCAGTGGAAGGCCAATGGCTGCTGGCTGTGTTTGTGAGGTAACATCAGCCTCCGTTCCCTATAGGCCAGTGGCAGGCCCTTCACTGCTGGCTGTGCTTGTGAGGTCACAGCAGCCTCAGTGCCTGATAGGCCAGTGGCAGGCCAATGGCTGTTTGCTGTGCTTGTGAGATCACAGCAGCCTCCCTGCCTGACAGGCCAGTGGCAGACCCACAGCTGCTGGCTTTGCTTGTGACATCACAGCAGCCTCAGTGCCGCATAGGCCAGTGGAATGCCCTGGCTGCTGGCTGTGCTTGTGAGGTCACAGCAGTCCTGTTGCCTGATAGGCCAGTGGCAGGCCAATGGCTGCTGACTGTGCTTGTGAGGTCAGAGAAGCCTCAGTGCCCTATAGGGCAGTGTCAGGCCCATAGCTGCTGGCTCAGCTTGTGAGGTCAGAGCAGTCCTATTTCCTGATAGGCCCGTGGCAGGCCTCTGTCTGCTGGCTGCCTTTTGAGGTCACATTTGTCTCTGTACCTTATAGGGCAGTGGGAGCCCCCTCGTTTTTCTCCTTATTTTTGTTTTTTTGCAGTCTCTGATGACGGTTGTACCTCTGTTTTTGTTGGGTCTGGCGGCTGTTTCCCAAGGTCTTATTTTTCCCCATTGTTTTGGCGTCTTCCCTCTCGGAGTCGGTGACACAGGAGCGCAGACTGCGTGTGGCTCCCTTATTTTCCCAGCCTGAACGAGCTCTGAGGCACTATTTTTTATTAAACTAGGTAAAGATTCGTTACTTTTCCCATGCTTGGCCTAAGGCTTCAGCAAATCTAGCCACTCATGCTAAGCAAGTTTTATGTAAGTTGTGCTAAGCAGCTATTTCTAGACAGTTTCTATTCACTATTCTTTAACACTCACAAACACAGCCAGCAGCCAGGGGCCTCTCTCTGGCCTATGAGGCACTGAGGCTTCTCTGACCTCACAAGCACAACCAGCAGCTATGGACCTCACACTGGCTATCAGGCACTCATAGTGCTGTGACCTCACAAGCACAGCCAGCAGCCATGGGCCTGCCCCGGTGTATGAGGAACTGGGACTCCTGTGCCTTCACAAGCACAGGCAGCAGCTGTGGGCCTGCCACTGAACTGTGAAGCACGGAGACGAACATGGCCTCACAAGCACAGCCAGCAGCCGGGGCATCCCACTGGCCTATGAGGCACTGAGACAAAGGCGACCTCAAAACACAGCCAGGAGCCAGGGGCCTGCCACTGCCCTATGAGACACTGAGGCTGCTGTGACCTCACAAGCAAAGCCAGCAGCCAGGGGACTCCCTTTGGCCTATGAGGCACTGAGGCTGCTATGACCTCACAAGGACAGCCAACAGCCAGGAGCCATCCCACTGGCCTATGAGGCTATAGGACTGCTGTGACCTCACAAGCACAGCCAGCAGCTATGGGCCTGCCAGTGACCTATCAGACACGTGTCACGGCCCGAAAGGAGTCATTCAGGACGACCTCCCTCCCCTTAGGACCAATGACCAAGTTCGTGATGCCCTTGGACTGATTTAAGGTGAAAACGACACCAGCCAACCAGTTTAAGATTTATTAAGGCAAAATGGAATCAACTAACCAGACACATCCCGCATGACATGTTTAGGGAAAAAGACAGGAAAAGGGGAAGAGAGAGAGAGAGAGAGAGAGAGAGAGAGAGAAAGATATCACCACCCGTGGATCCAGCGGCGTCCCGTTGGTCCTCTTCTTTTGGGAGTCTTGGCGGCGGGGGGGGCAGAGGGGGGAAGCTTCCGTCTGGTTCTGCTGACTCCGCTCGAGTTCTTCAGTCGTCGCAAGCAAGCCCCCCCATTCACACAGGCTGCAGTTTTTATAGGTTCTTGCCCGGCCTCTGGGAGGTGCTTCCTCGCTTCCCATGCAGATTAACGGTCATGTGCAGTCCGCCCTCTCGGAACCTCCAGAAACGGGCTGGGGCATCTGGGGCTCTCCTGCTCATGTGCAGATGGCAAATGAGTACGTGCGGTTCGTGCCCTAGAGACGACCTTCGGCCCTTTTCGCACCTTTTTTACACCGTGCAGGTGCACGAGGTTGTTTACTTCGCGGACGGCTCCCGGGGGCGCCAGCGTGGCATTACCTGACGCACCTTGGTAGCGGCGGCTTTGCAGCACCAGCAGAAATGTCGAGACAAAACCGCATTTAGCACCGGTCCTCTACAACACGGAGGCTGCTGTGACCTCACAAGCACAGCCGGCAGCCATTGGCCTCTCACTGGCCTCTCAGGTATTAAGGCTGCTGTTACCTAACAAGGAAAGCTAACAGCCAGGAGCCATCCCACTGGCCTATCACGCTATAGGACTGCTGTGACCTCACAAGCACAGCCAGGAGCTATGGGGCTGCCACTGGCCTATAGCAAACGGAGGCTGATGTGACCTGAGAAGCACAGCCAGCAGCCATCGGCCTCCCACTGGCCTATGAGGCGCTGACCCTGCTGTGACCTCACAAGCACAGCCAGCAGCCAAGGGCCTGCCAGTGACCTATCAGACACGGAGGCTGCTGTGACCTCACAAGCACACCAAGAAGCCAGAGGCCTGCCGCTCGCGTATCAGGCAATGGGAGTGCTGTGACCTCACAAGCACAGGCAGCAGCTATGGGCCTGCCACTGGCCTATGAGGCCCCGAGACAAACGTGATCTCACAACGCAGCCAGCAGGCATGGGCCTGCCACTGGCCTATAGGGAATCAAGGCTTCTGTGACCTCGCAAGCACAGCCAGCAGCCATTGGTCTCCCACGGGCCTATCAGGTAGTAAGGCTGCTGTGACCTCACAAGCACAGCCAGCAGACAGGGGCCTACCACTGGCCTATGAGGCAATTGGACTGCTGTGACCTCACAGGCACAGCCAGCAGCTATGGATCTGCCACTGGCCTATAGGAAACCCAGGCTGATGTAACCTGACAAACACAGCCAGCAGCCTTTGGCCTCCCAATGGCCTATCAGGCACTGAGACTGCTGTGACCTCACAAGCACAGCCAGCAGACAGGGGCCTGCCACTGGCTTATAAGGCAATTGGACTGCTGTTCTTGTCCGAAAAGCGGATTCGTTGCCCGGTGTGCAATGAGCCAATAATTACACACTCAGGAGAGACATTTATTTATTTATTTCAGAGTTGCGCAAGCCTGGGTGCTCGGTGGTCTCCCACAAATCGAGCACACCCCCCCAACTTTTCAGGTAGCATTTATACAAACAAATTGCCAGATTTGCGACTTTCCCTTGTACACTGATTGGTTAGTGATTTCTTCATTCCCTGGGTCCCACCCCTGCTTCTCAAGGTCCTGATCAATTAACACTGCCCCAGCTAGGTCAGTAGACGTTATCTCCCAAGGTCCTGACGAAGAGGACATAATCCAGACCCCTTAATTAACACTGTTTCAACAGTGAGAGGAGGCTTTGCTTCCCAAGGTCCTGGCACCCAAACAGGCCTTATTTCTCAGCCTTGGCATCCTCCCTTCTGGAGAGTGGGGCACAGGAATGCAGACTGCTTGTAACTCCCTTATCTTTCCAGCCTGCACCAGCTCTGAGGCCTTTTCTTAACGAACTAGGAGCACGGCCTAAGGCTTCAGCAAATTTAGCTACTTATGCTAAGCAAGTGTGCGGCTACTCATGCTAAATAAATTCTGTCTAAGATAGAAGTTATCCAAATCTACCTACTTCAAACATTCTTTCTGAGCTTCTCAGGGTTGTCTTGTAACAACCTCACAAGCACAGCCAGCAGCCAGGGGCCTGCCACTGCCCTATAAGACACTGAGGCTGCTGTGACCTCACAAGCAAAGCCAGCAGCTGTGGCTCTGCCACTGGCCTATCAGCCTGTAGGAGTGTTGTGACCTGACAAGCACAGCCAGCAGCCAGGGGCCTGCCACTGGCCTGTGAAGCACTGAGGCTGCTGTGACCTCACAAGCACAGCCAGCAGCTATGGGCCTGCCACTGGCCTATGAGGCACTGAGGCTGCTGTGACCTCACAAGCACAGCGAGGAGCCAGAGGCCTGCCATTGCCCTATAAGGTACAGAGACAAATGTGACCTCAAAAGGCAGCCAGTAGACAGAGGCCTTCCACGGGCCTATCAGGAAATAGGACTGCTGTGACCTGACAAGCAAAGCCAGCAGCTATGGGCCTGCCACTGGCCTATAGGAAACGGACGCTGCTGTGACCTCGCAAGCATATCCAGCAGCTGTGCGCTTGCAACTGGCCTATCAGGCACGGAGGCTGCTGTGACCTCACCAGCACAGCCAGCAGCCATTGGCCTCCCACTGGCCTATCAGGTCCTGACGCTGCTGTGACCTCACAAGCACAGCCAGCAGTGAAGGGCCTGCCATGGCGCATCAAGCACGGAGAAAGAAGGGAACACCCAAGCAGACCAGCAGCCATGGGCGTGGCAGTGCATGCCATGCATGCCATGCATGCAATGGCATGCAGGTCAAAGTGACATCATAAGACACAACCAGCAACCATGGGCCTGCCACTGCCCTTTTTGGCATGGAGACACAAGTATCCTCACAAGCCCAGTCAGGAGGCATGGCCCTGCCACTGCCCTATCAAGCACAGAGGCAGAAGCAACCTCACAAGCAGAGCAAGGACTGATGGGCCTGACTGGCCTACCAGGCCGTGAGGCAGAAGTGACATGACTATCTCATCCAGCAGTGGTGGACCTGACAATATCATTTCAGGCAGAGGGTAAAGTGATATCACAGAACACTGAAGGACCATAACAGAACAAAAGGCACTTGGAGGCATGAGCACTGGGAAAAAAGGGCACTAGGAGGCGATGCACTGCAAAAATATGCACATGGAGGACACTATACTGGGAAAAAGGGCACTTTGGGAGCCTGCATCACAAAAATAGGCACTTGGAGGCCGCTAGGCCGGAGAAAAAGGCACTTAGATGCCCCTTCACTGCAAAAAAAAGGCACTCAGACAGCAGTGCACCTCAAACAAAGGCACTCGGTGGCCCCTGAACCACAAGGAAAGGCACTCGGTGGCTCCTACAGCACAAAAAAAGGCACTCGGGGGCTGCTGCAATGTGAAAAAAGGCACTCAGAGGCCCCTGAACCACAAGAAAAGGCACTCGGTGGCCTCTGAACCACAAGAAAAGGCACTTGGTGGACCCTACAGCACAATAAAAGGCACTTGGGGGCTGCTACAATGTGAAACAAGGCACTCACAGGGCCCAGCACCACCACAAAAAGCACTCGGAGGCTCCTGCACCACCAAAAAAGGCACTCGGAGGCTCCTGCACTGGAAATAAAGGCACTTGGAGGCCCCTGCACCACAAGAAAAGTCACTCGGAAGCCCCTACATTGCAAAAAAAGGCACTTGGAGGCTACTACACTGCAAAAAAATGCACCCTGAGGCCCCTGCACCGCAAAAAAAGGCACTTGGAGGCCCCTGCACCACAAAAAAAAGGCACATGGAGGCCCCTACAGTGGAAAAAAAGGCACTCGGAGGCCCCTACACCACAAAAAAAGGCACTTCAGGGCTGCTACACTGGAAAAAAGGCACTCGGAGGCCCCTTCACCAGAAACAAAGGCACTTGGAGGGCCCTGCACCACAAAAGAAGGCACTCGGAGGCCCCTGACCCACAAGAAAAGGCACTCGGAGGCCGCTGCATCACAAAAAAAGGCACTTGGAGGCTACTACACTGCAAAAAAATGCACCCTGAGGCCCATGCTCAGCAAAAAAAGGCACTCGGTAGCCCCTGCATTGCAAAAAAAGGCACTCGGAGGCCTCCACACCGCAAAAAAAGGCACTTGGAGGCCGCTACACTGCAAAAAAAAAAATGCACCCAGAGGCCTCGACACCACAAAAGAAAGGCACTCGGAGGACCACACCACAAAAAAAGGCACTCGGCTGCCCCTACACTGGAAAAAAAGGCACTCGGCTGCCCCTACACCACAAGAAAAGGCACTCAGTGGCCCCTACAGCACAAAAAAAGGCACTTGGTGGATGCTAAAATGCAAAAAAAGGCACTCGGAGGCTGCTACAACGCGGAAAAAGGCACTCAGAGGGCCCTGCACCACAAAAAAAAGCACTCGGAGGCTCCTGCACTGGGAAAAGAGGCACTAGCAGGCCTATACACCGGATATAAAGGCACTTGGAGGCCCCTGCACCACATAAGAAGGCACTTGGAGGCCCCTACACTGCAAAAAAAAAGGCACTCGGAGGCCCCTACACCACAAAAAAAGGCACTCGGCTGCCCCTACAGTGGAAAAAAAGGCACTCGGAGGCCCCTACACAACAAAAAAAGGCACTTGGAGGCTGCTACAATGCAAAAAATGGCACTTGGAGGCCCCTGCACCAGAAACAAAGGCACTTGGAGGGCCCTGCACCACAAAAGAAGGCACTCGGAGGCCCCTGACCCACAAGAAAAGGCACTCGGTGGCCCCTACAGCACAATAAAAGGCACTCGGGGGCTGCTACAATGTGAAACAAGGCACTCGGAGGGCCCAGCACCACCAAAAAAGGCACTCGGAGGCCCCTGCACTGGGAAAAGAGCCACTTGCAGGCCTGTACACTGGAAATAAAGGCACTTGGAGGCCCCAGCACCACAAAAAAAGGCACTCGGAAGCCCCCACATTGCAAAAAAAGGCACTCGGTGGCCCCTGCACCGCAAAAAAAGGCACTCGGTGGCCCCTGCACCGCAAAAAAAGGCACTTGGAGGCCTCTACAACACCTTCCACTGCCCTATCAGACACAGAGGCTCATGTGACCTCACAAGGAAAGGAAGCCGCCAGGGGCCTGCCACTGGCCTGTCAGGCACTGGTACTTCTGTGAGCTCACAAGCAGAGTCAGCAGCCATGAGCATCCCACTGCCTGATGAGGCACTGAGACAAAGGTGACCTCAAAATGCAGCCAGCACGCAGAGGCCTGCCACTGGCCTATCAGGCAATAGGACTGCCGTGACCTCAAAAGGACAGCCAGCAGCCAATGGCCTCGCACGGGCCTATCAGGCAATAGGACTGCTGTGACCTCACGAGCACAGCCAGCAGCTATGGGCCTCCCACTGGCTATCAGGCACTCAGACTGCTGTGACCTCACAAGCACAGCAAACAGCCAGGGGCCTGCCACTGCCCTATAGGGCACAGAGGCTGCTGTGACCTCACAAGCACAGCCAGCAGTGAAGGGCCTGCCACTGGCCTATAGGGAACGGAGGCTGATGTTACCTCACAAACACAGCCAGCAGCCATTGGCCTTCCACTGCCCAATGAGGCGCTGACACTGCTCTGACCTCACAAGCACAGCACACTGTCACGGGCCTGCCACTGCCATAAACGGCACGGAGGCTGCTGTGACCTGACAAGCACAGCCAGCAGCCAGGGGCCTGACACTGGCCTGTGAAGCACTGAGGCTGCTGTGACCTCACAAGCACAGCCAGCAGCCAGGGGCCTGCCACTGCCCGATAAGACACTGAGGCTGCTGTGACGTAACAAGCAAAGCCAGCAGCTGTGGGTCTGCCACTGGCCTACCAGGCTGTAGGAGTGTTGTGACCTGACAAGCACAGCCAGCAGCTATGGGCCTGCCACTGCCCTCAAGGGCAGGGAGGCTTCTGTAACCTCACAAGCACAGCCAGCAGCCAGGGGCCTGCCACTGGCCTGTGAAGCACTGAGGCTGCTATGACCTCACGAGCCCAGGCAGCAGCTATGGGCCTACCACTGCCCTATAGGGCAGGGAGGCTGTGTGACCTGACAAGCACAGCGAGGAGCCAGAGGCCTGCCATTGCCCTATAAGGTACAGAGACAAATGTGACCTCAAAAGGCAGCCAGCAGACGGGGCCTTCCACGGGCCTATCAGGAAATAGGACTGCTGTGACCTCACAAGCACAGCCAGCAGCTATGGGCCTGCCACTGCCCTATAGGGCACTGAGGCTTCTCTGACCTCACAAGCCCACCCAGCAGTCATTGGCCTCAGACTGGCCTATCAGGCACTGAGGCTTCTGTAACCTCACAAGCAGAGCCAGCAGCAAGGGGCCTGCCACTGGCCTGTGAAGCACTGAGGCTGCTGTGACCTCACGAGCCCAGGCAGCAGCTATGGGCCTCCCACAGGCCTATGAGGCACGGAGGCTGCTGTGACCTCACAAGCACACCAAGCAGCCATTGGCCTCCCACGGGCCTATCAGGCACTGAGGCTGCTGTGACCTCACAAGCACAGCCAGCAGCCAGCAGCCTGCCACAGGCCTATCAGGCAATACGACTGCTGTGACCTCACAAGCACAGCCAGCAGCTGTGGGTCTGCCACTGGCCTATCAGGCACGGAGGCTGCTGTGACCTAACAAGCACAGCCAGCAGCCATTGGCCTCCCACTGGCCTATGAGGCAATGAGGCTGCTGTGACCTAACAAGCAAAGCCAGCAGCCATTGGCCTGCCACTGGCCTATGAGGCAATGAGGCTGCTGTGACCTCACAAGCACAGCCAGCAGCCATTGGCCTCCCACTGGCCTATGAGGCACTGAGGCTGCTGTGACCTCACAAGCAAAGCCAGCAGCTGTGGGTCTGCCACTGGCCTACCAGGCTGTAGGAGTGTTGTGACCTGACAAGCACAGCCAGCAGCTATGGGCCTGCCACTGCCCTCAAGGGCAGGGAGGCTTCTGTAACCTCACAAGCACAGCCAGCAGCCAGGGGCCTGCCACTGCCCTATGAGGTACAGAGACAAATGTGACCTCAAAACGCGGCCAGCAGCAAGGGGCCTGCCACTGGCCTGTGAAGCACTGAGGCTGCTGTGACCTCACGAGCCCAGGCAGCAGCTATGGGCCTCCCACTGGCCTATGAGGCACGGAGGCTGCTGTGACCTCACAAGCACAGCCAGCAGCCATTGGCCTCCCACGGGCCTATCAGGCACTGAGGCTGCTGTGACCTCACAAGCACAGCCAGCAGCCAAGGGCATGCCACAGGCCTATCAGGCAATACGACTGCTGTGACCTCACAAGCACAGGCAGCAGCTATGGGCCTGCCACTGGCCTATAGGAAAAGGAGGCTGCTGTGACTTCACAAGCACAGGCAGCAGCTATGGGCCTGCCACTGGCCTATGAGGCCCCGAGACAAACGTGATCTCACAACGCAGCTAGCAGGCATGGGCCTGCCACTGGCCTATAGGGAACCAAGGCTTCTGTGACCTCGCAAGCACAGCCAGCAGCCATTGGTCTCCCACAGGCCTATCAGGTAATAAGGGTGCTGTGACCTCACAAGCACAGCCAGTAGACAAGGGCCTACCACTGGCCTATGAGGCAATTGGACTGCTGTGACCTCACAGGCACAGCCAGCAGCTATGGATCTGCCACTGGCCTATAGGAAACCCAGGCTGATGTAACCTGACAAACACAGCCAGCAGCCATTCGCCTACCACTGCCCGATGAGGCGCTGACGCTGCTGTCAACTGAGAAGCACAGTAACAGTCGATGCCTGCCACTGCACTAAAGGGCATAGAGGCTGCTGTGACCTCAGAAGCCCAGCGAGCAGCTATGGGCCTGCCACTGCCCTATAGGGCACTGAGGCTTCTCTGACCTCAGAAGCCCACCCAGCAGTGGAACTGGCCTCGAACTGGCCTATCAGGCACGGAGGCTGCTGTGACCTCACAAGTACAACCAGCAGCCATGGGCATCCCACTGGCCAATGAGGCACTAAGACAAAGGTGACCTCAAAATGCAGCCAGCAGCCATGGGCCTCCCACTGGCCTATCAGGCAACAGGACTGCTGTGACCTCACCAGCACAGCCAGCAGCCAGGGCATCGCACTGGCCTATGAGGCACTGAGGCTGCTGTCACCTCACAAAAACAGCCAGCACCCAGAGGCCTGCCACTTGCCTATCAGTAACTCAGACTGCTGTGAACTCAAAAGGACAGCCAGCAGCCAGGGGCCTGCCACTGACCTATCAGGCAATAGGACTGCTGTGACCTCACAAGCACAGCCAGCAGCCAGGGGCCTGCCACTGCCCTATGAGGTACAGAGACAAATGTGACCTCAAAATGCGGCCAGCAGCCAGGGCCCTGCCACTGCCCTACAAGATACTGAAGCTGATTTCACCGAACAAGTAAAGCCAGCAGCTGTGGGTATGCCACTGGCCTATGAGGCACGGAGGCTGCTGTGACCTAACAAGCACAGAAAGCAGCCAGTGGCCTGCCCTTGGCCTAGGAGGCACTGAGGCTGCTCTGACCTCACAAGCACAGCCAGCAGCCATGAGCCTGCCACTAGCCTAGGAGGCACTGAGACTGCTGTGACCGCACAAGCACGGCCAGCGGCCATTAGTCTGCCACTGGCCTAGGAGGCATGGAGGGTGCTATGACCTCACAAGCACAGCCAGCAGCCAGAAGCCTCCCACTGCCCTTTGAGGCACTGAGGGTGCTGTGACCTCACAAGCACAGCCAGCAGCCATGAGCCTGCCACTGGCCTAGGAGGCACGGTGGCTGCTGTTACTTCACAAGCACAGCCAGCAGCTACGAGCCTGCCACTGCCCTGTGTGGCACTGAGGCTGCTGTGACCTGACAAGCACAGCCAGCCGCTATGGGCCTCCACTGGCCTATGAGGCACGGAGGCTACTGTGACCTCACAAGCACAGTCAGCAGCCAAGGGCCTGCCACTGTCCTATTAGATACAGAGACAAATGTGACCTCAAAACGCGGCAAGCTGCCAGGGGCCTGCCACTGCCCTATAAGACACTGAGGCTGCTGTGACCTCACAAGCACAGCCAGCAGTGAAGGGCCTGCCACTGGCCTATGAGGCACGGAGGCTGCTATGACCTGACAAGCACAGCCAGCAGCCATTGGCCTCCAACTTCCCGATCAGGTGCTGATGCTGCTGTCAACTCAGAAGCACAGTAAACAGTCAGGGGCCTGCCACTGCCCTAAAGGGCATGGAGGCTGCTGTGATATCACAAGCCCAGCCAGCAGCTATGGGCCTGCCACTGGCCTATAGGACACTGAGGCTTCTCTGACCTCACAAGCCCACCCAGCAGTCATTGGCCTCGAACTGGCCTATGAGGCAACAGGACTGCTGTGACCTCACAAGCATGGCCAGCAGGCATGGGCATCCAACTGCCCTATGAGGCCCGAGGCAAACATGACCTCATAACACAGCCAGCAGGCATGGAGCTGTCACTGGCCTATCAGGCAACAGGACTGCTGTGACCTCACAAGCACAGCCAGCAGCCAGCAGCCATGGCATCCAACCTGCCGATGAGCCACTGAGGCTGCTGTCACCTCACAAAAACAGCCAGCACCCAGAGGCCTGCCACTGGCCTATGAGGCAATGTGACTGCTGTGACCTCAGAAGGACAGCCAGCAGCCATTGGCCTGCCACTGACCTATCAGGGAATAGGACTGCTCTGACCTCACAAGCACAGCCAGCAGCCATTGGCCTCCCACTGGCTATCAGGCACTCAGACTGCTGTGACCTGACAAGCACAGCCAGCAGACAGGGGCCTGCCACCACCCTCAAGGGCAGGGAGGCTTCTGTAACATCACAAGCACAGCCAGCAGCCAGAGGCCTGCCACTGGCCTGTGAAGCACTGAGGCTGCTGTGACCTCACAAGCACAGACAGCAGCTATGGGCCTGCCACTGCCCTATAGGGCACTGAGGCTGCTGTGACCTCACAAGCACAGCGAGGAGCCAGAGGCCTCCCACTGCCCTATAAGGTACAGAGACAAATGTGACCTCAAAAGGCAGCCAGTAGACAGGGGCCTTCCACGGGCCTATCAGGCACTGAGGCTGCTGTGACCTGACAAGCACAGCCAGCAGCTATGGGCCTGCCATTGTCCTACAGGGAATGGAGGCTGATGTGACCTCAGATGCACAGCCAGCAGCCAAGGGCCTGCCACTGTACGATCAAGCACTGAGGCTGCTGTGACCTCACCAGCACACCAAGCAGCCTTTGGCCTCCCTCTGGCCTACAGGAAAAGGAGGCTGCTGTGACCTCACAAGCACAGCGAGGAGCCACGGGCCTCCCACTGCCCTATAAGGTACAGAGACAAATGTGACCTCAAAAGGCAGCCAGCAGACAGGGGCCTGCCACAGGCCTATCAGGAAATACGACTGCTGTGACCTGAGAAGCACAGCCAGAAGCTACAGGCCTGCCCCTGGCCTATGAGGCACAGAGGCTGCTGTGACGTCACAAGCAAAGCCAGCAGCTGTGGGTCTGCCACTGGCCTATCAGGCACGGAGGCTGCTGTGACCTAACAAGCACAGCCAGCAGCCATTGGCCTCCCACTGGCCTATGAGGCAATGAGGCTGCTGTGACCTAACAAGCAAAGCCAGCAGCCATTGGCCTCCCACTGGCCTATGAGGCACTGAGGCTGCTGTGACCTCACAAGCACAGCCAGCATCCATTGGCCTTCCACTGCCCAATGAGGCGCTGACACTGCTCTGACCTCACAAGCACAGCACACTGTCACGGGCCTGCCACTGCCATAAATGGCACGGAGGCTGCTGTGACCTCACAAGCACAGCCAGCAGCCATTGGCCTCCCACTGGCCTGTGAAGCACTGAGGCTGCTGTGACCTCACAAGCACAGCCAGCAGCCAGGGGCCTGCCACTGCCCGATAAGACACTGAGGCTGCTGTGACGTAACAAGCAAAGCCAGCAGCTGTGGGTCTGCCACTGGCCTACCAGGCTGTAGGAGTGTTGTGACCTGACAAGCACAGCCAGCAGCCATTGGGACTGCCACCACCCTCAAGGGCAGGGAGGCTTCTCTGACCTCACAAGCACAGCCAGCAGCTATGGGCCTGCCACTGCCCTATGAGGTACAGAGACAAATGTGACCTCAAAACGCGGCCAGCAGCCAGGGGCCTGCCACTGCCCTGTAAGACACTGAGGCTTCTCTGACCTGACAAGCACAGCCAGCAGCTGTGGGTCTGCCACTGGCCTATGAGGCACGGAGGCTGCTGTGACCTCACAAGCACAGCCAGCAGCCATTGGCCTCCCACTGGCCTATCAGGTCCTGACGCTGCTGTGACCTCACAAGCACAGCCAAGCAGACAGGGGCCTGCCACTGGCCTATCAGGCACTGAGGCTGCTGTGACCTCACAAGCACAGCCAGCAGTGAAGGGCCTGCCATGGCGCATCAAGCACGGAGAAAGAAGGGAACACCCAAGCAGACCAGCAGCCATGGGTGTGGCAGTGCATGCCATGCATGCCATGCATGCAATGGCATGCAGGTCAAAGTGACATCATAAGACACAACCAGCAACCATGGGCCTGCCACTGCCCTTTTTGGCATGGAGACACAAGTATCCTCACAAGCCCAGTCAGGAGGCCCTGCCTCTGCAATAGCTGCCACTGGCCCTGCCACTGCCCTATCAAGCACAGAGGCAGAAGCAACCTCACAAGCAGAGCAAGGACTGATGGGCCTGACTGGCCTACCAGGCCGTGAGGCAGAAGTGACATGACTATCTCATCCAGCAGTGGTGGACCTGACAATATCATTTCAGGCAGAGGGTAAAGTGATATCACAGAACACTGAAGGACCATAACAGAAAAAAAGGCACTTGGAGGCACGAGCACTGGGAAAAAAGGGCACTAGGAGGCGATGCACTGCAAAAATATGCACATGGAGGACACTATACTGGAAAAAAGGGCACTTTGGGAGCCTGCATCACAAAAATAGGCACTTGGAGGCCGCTAGGCCAGAGAAAAAGGCACTTAGATGCCCCTTCACTGCAAAAAAAAGGCACTCAGACAGCAGTGCACCTCAAACAAAGGCACTCGGTGGCCCCTGAACCACAAGGAAAGGCACTCGGTGGCTCCTACAGCACAAAAAAAGGCACTCGGGGGCTGCTGCAATGTGAAAAAAGGCACTCAGAGGCCCCTGAACCACAAGAAAAGGCACTCGGTGGCCTCTGAACCACAAGAAAAGGCACTTGGTGGACCCTACAGCACAATAAAAGGCACTTGGGGGCTGCTACAATGTGAAACAAGGCACTCACAGGGCCCAGCACCACCACAAAAAGCACTCGGAGGCTCCTGCACCACCAAAAAAGGCACTCGGAGGCTCCTGAACTGGAAATAAAGGCACTTGGAGGCCCCTGCACCACAAGAAAAGTCACTCGGAAGCCCCTACATTGCAAAAAAAGGCACTTGGAGGCTACTACACTGCAAAAAAATGCACCCTGAGGCCCCTGCACCGCAAAAAAAGGCACTTGGAGGCCCCTGCACCACAAAAAAAAGGCACATGGAGGCCCCTACAGTGGAAAAAAAGGCACTCGGAGGCCCCTACACCACAAAAAAAGGCACTTCAGGGCTGCTACACTGGAAAAAAGGCACTCGGAGGCCCCTTCACCAGAAACAAAGGCACTTGGAGGGCCCTGCACCACAAAAGAAGGCACTCGGAGGCCCCTGACCCACAAGAAAAGGCACTCGGAGGCCGCTGCATCACAAAAAAAGGCACTTGGAGGCTAATACACTGCAAAAAAGGCACTCGGAGGACCATGCACGGCAAAAAAAGGCACTCGGTGGTCCCGACACCACAAAAAAAGGTCCTCGGGGGCTGCTACAATGCGAAAACAGGCACTCCGATGCCCCTACACCAGAAAGAAAGGCACTCAGAGGGCCCTGCAGCAGAAAAAAAGGCACTCGGCTGCCCTTACACTGGAAAAACAGGCACTCGGAGGCCTCTACACCCCAGAAAAAGGCACTCAGTGGCCCCTACACTGCAAAAAAAGGCACTCGGGGGCTACTACAATGTGAAACAAGGCACTCGGAGGGCCCTGCACCACCAAAAGAAGCACTCAGAGGCTCCTGCACTGGAAAAAGAGGCACTTGCAGGCCTGTACACCGGAAAAAAAGGCACTTGGAGGCCGCTACACCACAGAGAAAGGCACTCGGAGGCACCGGCAACGGAAAAAAATGCACTCGGAGGCCCCTACACCACAAAAAAAGGCACTTGGAGGCCCCTACACTGGAAAAAAAGGCACTCGGAGGCCCCTACACCACAAAAAAAGGCACTTGGGGGCTGCTACAATGCAAAAAAAGGCACTTGGAGGCCCCTGAACCACAAGAAAAGGCTCTCGGGGCCACTACACCGCAAAAAAAGGTACATGGAGGACCACACACCCAAAAATAACAGCACTCGGTGGCCCCTGAACCACAAGGAAAGGCACTCGGTGGCTCCTACAGCACAAAAAAAGGCACTCGGGGGCTGCTACAATGTGAAAAAAGGCACTCAGAGGCCCCTGAACCACAAGAAAAGGCACTCGGTGGCCTCTGAACCACAAGAAAAGGCACTTGGTGGACCCTACAGTACAATAAAAGGCACTCGGGGGCTGCTGCAACGTGAAACAAGGCACTCAGAGGGCCCAGCACCACCACAAAAAGCACTCGGAAGCTCCTGCACCACAAAAGAAGGCACTCAGAGGCCCCTACACCACCAAGAAAGGCACTCGGTGGCCCCCACATTGCAAAAAAAGGCACTTGGAGGCTACTACACTGCAAAAAAATGCACCCTGAGGCCCATGCTCAGCAAAAAAAGGCACTCAGTAGCCCCTGCATTGCAAAAAAAGGCACTCGGAGGCCTCCACACCGCAAAAAAAGGCACTTGGAGGCCGCTACACTGCAAAAAAAAAAAATGCACCCAGAGGCCTCGAAACCACAAAAGAAAGGCACTCGGAGGACCACACCACAAAAAAAGGCACTCGGCTGCCCCTACACTGGAAAAAAAGGCACTCGGCTGCCCCTACACCACAAGAAAAGGCACTCAGTGGCCCCTACAGCACAAAAAAAGGCACTTGGTGGATGCTAAAATGCAAAAAAAGGCACTCGGAGGCTGCTACAACGCGGAAAAAGGCACTCAGAGGGCCCTGCACCACAAAAAAAAGCACTCGGAGGCTCCTGCACTGGGAAAAGAGGCACTAGCAGGCCTATACACCGGATATAAAGGCACTTGGAGGCCCCTGCACCACATAAGAAGGCACTTGGAGGCCCCTACACTGCAAAAAAAAAGGCACTCGGAGGCCCCTACACCACAAAAAAAGGCACTCGGCTGCCCCTACAGTGGAAAAAAAGGCACTCGGAGGCCCCTACACCACAAAAAAAGGCACTTGGAGGCTGCTACAATGCAAAAAATGGCACTTGGAGGCCCCTGCACCAGAAACAAAGGCACTTGGAGGGCCCTGCACCACAAAAGAAGGCACTCGGAGGCCCCTGACCCACAAGAAAAGGCACTCGGTGGCCCCTACAGCACAATAAAAGGCACTCGGGGGCTGCTACAATGTGAAACAAGGCACTCGGAGGGCCCAGCACCACCAAAAAAGGCACTCGGAGGCCCCTGCACTGGGAAAAGAGCCACTTGCAGGCCTGTACACTGGAAATAAAGGCACTTGGAGGCCCCAGCACCACAAAAAAAGGCACTCGGAAGCCCCCACATTGCAAAAAAAGGCACTCGGTGGCCCCTGCACCGCAAAAAAAGGCACTCGGTGGCCCCTGCACCGCAAAAAAAGGCACTTGGAGGCCTCTACAACACCTTCCACTGCCCTATCAGACACAGAGGCTCATGTGACCTCACAAGGAAAGGAAGCCGCCAGGGGCCTGCCACTGGCCTGTCAGGCACTGGTACTTCTGTGAGCTCACAAGCAGAGTCAGCAGCCATGAGCATCCCACTGCCTGATGAGGCACTGAGACAAAGGTGACCTCAAAATGCAGCCAGCACGCAGAGGCCTGCCACTGGCCTATCAGGCAATAGGACTGCCGTGACCTCAAAAGGACAGCCAGCAGCCAATGGCCTCGCACTGGCCTATCAGGCAATAGGACTGCTGTGACCTCACAAGCACAGCAAACAGCCAGGGGCCTGCCACTGCCCTATAGGGCACAGAGGCTGCTGTGACCTCACAAGCACAGCCAGCAGTGAAGGGCCTGCCACTGGCCTGTGAAGCACTGAGGCTGCTGTGACCTCACAAGCACAGACAGCAGCTATGGGCCTGCCACTGCCCTATAGGGCACAGAGGCTGCTGTGACCTCACAAGCACAGCGAGGAGCCAGAGGCCTGCCATTGCCCTATAAGGTACAGAGACAAATGTGACCTCAAAAGGCAGCCAGTAGACAGGGGCCTTCCACGGGCCTATCAGGCACTGAGGCTGCTGTGACCTGACAAGCACAGCCAGCAGCTATGGGCCTGCCATTGTCCTACAGGGAATGGAGGCTGATGTGACCTCAGATGCACAGCCAGCAGCTATGGGCCTGCCACTGTACGATCAAGCACTGCGGCTGCTGTGACCTCACCAGCGCACCAAGCAGCCTTTGGCCTCCCTCTGGCCTACAGGAAAAGGAGGCTGCTGTGACCTCACAAGCACAGCGAGGAGCCACGGGCCTCCCACTGCCCTATAAGGTACAGAGACAAATGTGACCTCAAAAGGCAGCCAGCAGACAGGGGCCTGCCACAGGCCTATCAGGAAATACGACTGCTGTGACCTGAGAAGCACAGCCAGCAGCTACAGGCCTGCCCCTGGCCTATGAGGCACAGAGGCTGCTGTGACGTCACAAGCACAGCCAGCAGCTGTGGGTCTGCCACTGGCCTATCAGGCACGGAGGCTGCTGTGACCTAACAAGCACAGCCAGCAGCCATTGGCCTCCCACTGGCCTATGAGGCAATGAGGCTGCTGTGACCTCACAAGCACAGCCAGCAGCCATTGGCCTCCCACTGGCCTATGAGGCACTGAGGCTGCTGTGACGTCACAAGCAAAGCCAGCAGCTGTGGGTCTGCCACTGGCCTATCAGGCTGTAGGAGTGTTGTGACCTGACAAGCACAGCCAGCAGCCATTGGGCCTGCCACCACCCTCAAGGGCAGGGAGGCTTCTCTGACCTCACAAGCACAGCCAGCAGCCAGGGGCCTGCCACTGACCTATCAGGCAATAGGACTGCTCTGACCTCACAAGCACAGCCAGCAGCTATGGGCCTGCCACTGCCCTATGAGGTACAGAGACAAATGTGACCTCAAAACGCGGCCAGCAGCCAGGGGCCTGCCACTGCCCTGTAAGACACTGAGGCTTCTCTGACCTGACAAGCACAGCCAGCAGCTGTGGGTCTGCCACTGGCCTATGAGGCACGGAGGCTGCTGTGACCTCACAAGCACAGCCAGCAGCCATTGGCCTCCCACTGGCCTATCAGGTCCTGACGCTGCTGTGACCTCGCAAGCACAGCCAAGCAGACAGGGGCCTGCCACTGGCCTATCAGGCACTGAGGCTGCTGTGACCTCACAAGCACAGCCAGCAGTGAAGGGCCTGCCATGGCGCGTCAAGCACGGAGAAAGAAGGGAACACCCAAGCAGACCAGCAGCCATGGGCGTGGCAGTGCATGCCATGCATGCCATGCATGCAATGGCATGCAGGTCAAAGTGACATCATAAGACACAACCAGCAACCATGGGCCTGCCACTGCCCTTTTTGGCATGGAGACACAAGTATCCTCACAAGCCCAGTCAGGAGGCATGGCCCTGCCACTGCCCTATCAAGCACAGAGGCAGAAGCAACCTCACAAGCAGAGCAAGGACTGATGGGCCTGACTGGCCTACCAGGCCGTGAGGCAGAAGTGACATGACTATCTCATCCAGCAGTGGTGGACCTGACAATATCATTTCAGGCAGAGGGTAAAGTGATATCACAGAACACTGAAGGACCATAACAGAAAAAAAGGCACTTGGAGGCACGAGCACTGGGAAAAAAGGGCACTAGGAGGCGATGCACTGCAAAAATATGCACATGGAGGACACTATACTGGAAAAAAGGGCACTTTGGGAGCCTGCATCACAAAAATAGGCACTTGGAGGCCGCTAGGCCAGAGAAAAAGGCACTTAGATGCCCCTTCACTGCAAAAAAAAGGCACTCAGACAGCAGTGCACCTCAAACAAAGGCACTCGGTGGCCCCTGAACCACAAGGAAAGGCACTCGGTGGCTCCTACAGCACAAAAAAAGGCACTCGGGGGCTGCTGCAATGTGAAAAAAGGCACTCAGAGGCCCCTGAACCACAAGAAAAGGCACTCGGTGGCCTCTGAACCACAAGAAAAGGCACTTGGTGGACCCTACAGCACAATAAAAGGCACTTGGGGGCTGCTACAATGTGAAACAGTGCACCGGAGGGCCCAGCACCACCAAAAAAGGCACTCGGAGGCTCCTGCACTGGAAATAAAGGCACTTGGAGGCCCCTGCACCACAAGAAAAGTCACTCGGAAGCCCCTACATTGCAAAAAAAGGCACTTGGAGGCTACTACACTGCAAAAAAATGCACCCTGAGGCCCCTGCACCGCAAAAAAAGGCACTTGGAGGCCCCTGCACCACAAAAAAAAAGGCACATGGAGGCCCCTACACCACAAAAAAAGGCACTCGGCTGCCCCTACAGTGGAAAAAAAGGCACTCGGAGGCCCCTACACCACAAAAAAAGGCACTTCGGGGCTGCTACACTGGAAAAAAGGCACTCGGAGGCCCCTGCACCAGAAACAAAGGCACTTGGAGGGCCCTGCACCACAAAAGAAGGCACTCGGAGGCCCCTACACCACAAGAAAAGGCACTCGGAGGCCGCTGCATCACAAAAAAAGGCACTTGGAGGCTAATACACTGCAAAAAAGGCACTCAGAGGACCATGCACGGCAAAAAAAGGCACTCGGTGGCCCCGACACCACAAAAAAAGGTACTCGGGGGCTGCTACAATGCGAAAACAGGCACTCCGATGCCCCTACACCAGAAAGAAAGGCACTCAGAGGGCCCTGCAGCACAAAAAAAGGCACTCAGCTGCCCTTACACTGGAAAAACAGGCACTCGGAGGCCTCTACACCCCAGAAAAAGGCACTCAGTGGCCCCTACACTGCAAAAAAAGGCACTCGGGGGCTACTACAATGTGAAACAAGGCACTCGGAGGGCCCTGCACCACCAAAAGAAGCACTCAGAGGCTCCTGCACTGGAAAAAGAGGCACTTGCAGGCCTGTACACCGGAAAAAAAGGCACTTGGAGGCCGCTACACCACAGAGAAAGGCACTCGGAGGCACCGGCAACGGAAAAAAATGCACTCGGAGGCCCCTACACCACAAAAAAAGGCACTTGGAGGCCCCTACACTGGAAAAAAAGGCACTCGGAGGCCCCTACACCACAAAAAAAGGCACTTGGGGGCTGCTACAATGCAAAAAAAGGCACTTGGAGGCCCCTGAACCACAAGAAAAGGCTCTCGGGGCCACTACACCGCAAAAAAAAGGTACATGGAGGACCACACACCCAAAAATAACAGCACTCGGTGGCCCCTGAACCACAAGGAAAGGCACTCGGTGGCTCCTACAGCACAAAAAAAGGCACTCGGGGGCTGCTACAATGTGAAAAAAGGCACTCAGAGGCCCCTGAACCACAAGAAAAGGCACTCGGTGGCCTCTGAACCACAAGAAAAGGCACTTGGTGGACCCTACAGTACAATAAAAGGCACTCGGGGGCTGCTACAACGTGAAACAAGGCACTCAGAGGGCCCAGCACCACCACAAAAAGCACTCGGAGGCTCCTGCACCACAAAAGAAGGCACTCAGAGGCCCCTACACCACCAAGAAAGGCACTCGGTGGCCCCCACATTGCAAAAAAAGGCACTTGGAGGCTACTACACTGCAAAAAAATGCACCCTGAGGCCCATGCTCAGCAAAAAAAGGCACTCAGTAGCCCCTGCATTGCAAAAAAAGGCACTCAGAGGCCTCCACACCGCAAAAAAAGGCACTCGGAGGCCTCCACACCGCAAGAAAAGGCACTTGGAGGCCGCTACACTGCAAAAAAAAAATGCACCCAGAGGCCTCGACACCACAAAAGAAAGGCACTCGGAGGACCACACCACAAAAAAAGGCACTCGGCTGCCCCTACACTGGAAAAAAAGGCACTCGGCTGCCCCTACACCACAAGAAAAGGCACTCAGTGGCCCCTACAGCACAAAAAAAGGCACTTGGTGGCTGCTAAAATGCAAAAAAAGGCACTCGGAGGCTGCTACAACGCGGAAAAAGGCACTCAGAGGGCCCTGCACCACAAAAAAAAGCACTCGGAGGCTCCTGCACTGGGAAAAGAGGCACTTGCAGGCCTGTACACCGGATATAAAGGCACTTGGAGGCCCCTGCACCAGAAACAAAGGCACTTGGAGGGCCCTGCACCACAAAAGAAGGCACTCGGAGGCCCCTACACCACAAAAAAAGGCACTCGGCTGCCCCTACACTGGAAAAAAAGGCACTCGGAGGCCCCTACACCACAAAAAAAGGCACTTGGAGGCTGCTACAATGCAAAAAATGGCACTTGGAGGCCCCTGCACCAGAAACAAAGGCACTTGGAGGGCCCTGCACCACAAAAGAAGGCACTCGGAGGCCCCTGACCCACAAGAAAAGGCACTCGGTGGCCCCTACAGCACAATAAAAGGCACTCGGGGGCTGCTACAATGTGAAACAAGGCACTCGGAGGGCCCAGCACCACCAAAAAAGGCACTCGGAGGCCCCTGCACTGGGAAAAGAGCCACTTGCAGGCCTGTACACTGGAAATAAAGGCACTTGGAGGCCCCAGCACCACAAAAAAAGGCACTCGGAAGCCCCCACATTGCAAAAAAAGGCACTCGGTGGCCCCTGCACCGCAAAAAAAGGCACTCGGTGGCCCCTGCACCGCAAAAAAAGGCACTTGGAGGCCTCTACAACACCTTCCACTGCCCTATCAGACACAGAGGCTCATGTGACCTCACAAGGAAAGGAAGCCGCCAGGGGCCTGCCACTGGCCTGTCAGGCACTGGTACTTCTGTGAGCTCACAAGCAGAGTCAGCAGCCATGAGCATCCCACTGCCTGATGAGGCACTGAGACAAAGGTGACCTCAAAATGCAGCCAGCACGCAGAGGCCTGCCACTGGCCTATCAGGCAATAGGACTGCCGTGACCTCAAAAGGACAGCCAGCAGCCAATGGCCTCGCACGGGCCTATCAGGCAATAGGACTGCTGTGACCTCACGAGCACAGCCAGCAGCTATGGGCCTCCCACTGGCTATCAGGCACTCAGACTGCTGTGACCTCACAAGCACAGCAAACAGCCAGGGGCCTGCCACTGCCCTATAGGGCACAGAGGCTGCTGTGACCTCACAAGCACAGCCAGCAGTGAAGGGCCTGCCACTGGCCTGTGAAGCACTGAGGCTGCTGTGACCTCACAAGCACAGACAGCAGCTATGGGCCTGCCACTGCCCTATAGGGCACAGAGGCTGCTGTGACCTCACAAGCACAGCGAGGAGCCAGAGGCCTGCCATTGCCCTATAAGGTACAGAGACAAATGTGACCTCAAAAGGCAGCCAGCAGACAGGGGCCTTCCACGGGCCTATCAGGCACTGAGGCTGCTGTGACCTGACAAGCACAGCCAGCAGCTATGGGCCTGCCATTGTCCTACAGGGAATGGAGGCTGATGTGACCTCAGATGCACAGCCAGCAGCTATGGGCCTGCCACTGTACGATCAAGCACTGAGGCTGCTGTGACCTCACCAGCACACCAAGCAGCCTTTGGCCTCCCTCTGGCCTACAGGAAAAGGAGGCTGCTGTGACCTCACAAGCACAGCGAGGAGCCACAGGCCTCCCACTGCCCTATAAGGTACAGAGACAAATGTGACCTCAAAAGGCAGCCAGCAGACAGGGGCCTGCCACAGGCCTATCAGGAAATACGACTGCTGTGACCTGAGAAGCACAGCCAGCAGCTACAGGCCTGCCCCTGGCCTATGAGGCACAGAGGCTGCTGTGACGTCACAAGCACAGCCAGCAGCTGTGGGTCTGCCACTGGCCTATGAGGCACGGAGGCTGCTGTGACCTAACAAGCACAGCCAGCAGCCATTGGCCTCCCACTGGCCTATGAGGCAATGAGGCTGCTGTGACCTAACAAGCAAAGCCAGCAGCCATTGGCCTCCCACTGGCCTATGAGGCACTGAGGCTGCTGTGACCTCACAAGCACAGCCAGCAGCCATTGGCCTCCCACTGGCCTATGAGGCACTGAGGCTGCTGTGACGTCACAAGCAAAGCCAGCAGCTGTGGGTCTGCCACTGGCCTATCAGGCTGTAGGAGTGTTGTGACCTGACAAGCACAGCCAGCAGCCACTGGGACTGCCACCACCCTCAAGGGCAGGGAGGCTTCTGTAACCTCACAAGCACAGCCAGCAGCCAGGGGCCTGCCACTGACCTATCAGGCAATAGGACTGCTCTGACCTCACAAGCACAGCCAGCAGCTATGGGCCTGCCACTGCCCTATGAGGTACAGAGACAAATGTGACCTCAAAACGCGGCCAGCAGCCAGGGGCCTGCCACTGCCCTGTAAGACACTGAGGCTTCTCTGACCTGACAAGCACAGCCAGCAGCTATGGGCCTCCCACTGGCTATCAGGCACTCAGACTGCTGTGACCTCACAAGCACAGCAAACAGCCAGGGGCCTGCCACTGCCCTATAGGGCACAGAGGCTGCTGTGACCTCACAAGCACAGCCAGCAGTGAAGGGCCTGCCACTGGCCTGTGAAGCACTGAGGCTGCTGTGACCTCACAAGCACAGACAGCAGCTATGGGCCTGCCACTGCCCTATAGGGCACTGAGGCTGCTGTGACCTCACAAGCACAGCGAGGAGCCAGAGGCCTGCCATTGCCCTATAAGGTACAGAGACAAATGTGACCTCAAAAGGCAGCCAGCAGACAGGGGCCTTCCACGGGCCTATCAGGCACGGAGGCTGCTGTGACCTAACAAGCACAGCCAGCAGCCATTGGCCTCCCACAGGCCTATGAGGCAATGAGGCTGCTGTGACCTAACAAGCAAAGCCAGCAGCCATTGGCCTCCCACTGGCCTATGAGGCACTGAGGCTGCTGTGACCTCACAAGCACAGCCAGCAGCCATTGGCCTCCCACTGGCCTATGAGGCACTGAGGCTGCTGTGACCTCACAAGCACAGCCAAGCAGACAGGGGCCTCCCACTGGCCTATCAGTAACTCAGACTGCTGTGAACTCAAAAAGACAGCCAGCAGCCAGGGGCCTGCCACTGACCTATCAGGCAATAGGACTGCTGTGACCTCACAAGCACAGCCAGCAGCCAGGGGCCTGCCACTGCCCTATGAGGTACAGAGACAAATGTGACCTCAAAATGCGGCCAGCAGCCAGGGCCCTGCCACTGCCCTACAAGATACTGAAGCTGATTTCACCTAACAAGTAAAGCCAGCAGCTGTGGGTATGCCACTGGCCTATGAGGCACGGAGGCTGCTGTGACCTAACAAGCACAGAAAGCAGCCAGTGGCCTGCCCTTGGCCTAGGAGGCACTGAGGCTGCTCTGACCTCACAAGCACAGCCAGCAGCCATGAGCCTGCCACTAGCCTAGGAGGCACTGAGACTGCTGTGACCGCACAAGCACAGCCAGCAGTGAAGGGCCTGCCACTGGCCTGTGAAGCACTGAGGCTGCTGTGACCTCACAAGCACAGCGAGGAGCCAGAGGCCTGCCACTGCCCTATAAGGTACAGAGACAAATGTGACCTCAAAAGGCAGCGAGCAGACAGGGGCCTGCCACAGGCCTATCAGGAAATACGACTGCTGTGACCTGAGAAGCACAGCCAGCAGCTACAGGCCTGCCCCTGGCCTATGAGGCACAGAGGCTGCTGTGACGTCACAAGCACAGCCAGCAGCTGTGGGTCTGCCACTGGCCTATGAGGCACGGAGGCTGCTGTGACCTAACAAGCACAGCCAGCAGCTATGGGCCTCCCACTGGCTATCAGGCACTCAGACTGCTGTGACCTCACAAGCACAGCAAACAGCCAGGGGCCTGCCACTGCCCTATAGGGCACAGAGGCTGCTGTGACCTCACAAGCACAGCCAGCAGTGAAGGGCCTGCCACTGGCCTGTGAAGCACTGAGGCTGCTGTGACCTCACAAGCACAGACAGCAGCTATGGGCCTGCCACTGCCCTATAGGGCACTGAGGCTGCTGTGACCTCACAAGCACAGCGACGAGCCAGAGGACTGCCATTGCCCTATAAGGTACAGAGACAAATGTGACCTCAAAAGGCAGCCAGCAGACAGGGGCCTTCCACGGGCCTATCAGGCACTGAGGCTGCTGTGACCTGACAAGCACAGCCAGCAGCTATGGGCCTGCCATTGTCCTACAGGGAATGGAGGCTCTGATGTGACCTCAGATGCACAGCCAGCAGCTATGGGCCTGCCACTGTACGATCAAGCACTGAGGCTGCTGTGACCTCACCAGCACACCAAGCAGCCTTTGGCCTCCCTCTGGCCTACAGGAAAAGGAGGCTGCTGTGACCTCACAAGCACAGCGAGGAGCCACAGGCCTCCCACTGCCCTATAAGGTACAGAGACAAATGTGACCTCAAAAGGCAGCCAGCAGACAGGGGCCTGCCACAGGCCTATCAGGAAATACGACTGCTGTGACCTGAGAAGCACAGCCAGCAGCTACAGGCCTGCCCCTGGCCTATGAGGCACAGAGGCTGCTGTGACGTCACAAGCACAGCCAGCAGCTGTGGGTCTGCCACTGGCCTATGAGGCACGGAGGCTGCTGTGACCTAACAAGCACAGCCAGCAGCCATTGGCCTCCCACTGGCCTATGAGGCAATGAGGCTGCTGTGACCTAACAAGCAAAGCCAGCAGCCATTGGCCTCCCACTGGCCTATGAGGCACTGAGGCTGCTGTGACCTCACAAGCACAGCCAGCAGCCATTGGCCTCCCACTGGCCTATGAGGCACTGAGGCTGCTGTGACGTCACAAGCAAAGCCAGCAGCTGTGGGTCTGCCACTGGCCTATCAGGCTGTAGGAGTGTTGTGACCTGACAAGCACAGCCAGCAGCCACTGGGACTGCCACCACCCTCAAGGGCAGGGAGGCTTCTGTAACCTCACAAGCACAGCCAGCAGCCAGGGGCCTGCCACTGACCTATCAGGCAATAGGACTGCTCTGACCTCACAAGCACAGCCAGCAGCTATGGGCCTGCCACTGCCCTATGAGGTACAGAGACAAATGTGACCTCAAAACGCGGCCAGCAGCCAGGGGCCTGCCACTGCCCTGTAAGACACTGAGGCTTCTCTGACCTGACAAGCACAGCCAGCAGCTATGGGCCTCCCACTGGCTATCAGGCACTCAGACTGCTGTGACCTCACAAGCACAGCAAACAGCCAGGGGCCTGCCACTGCCCTATAGGGCACAGAGGCTGCTGTGACCTCACAAGCACAGCCAGCAGTGAAGGGCCTGCCACTGGCCTGTGAAGCACTGAGGCTGCTGTGACCTCACAAGCACAGACAGCAGCTATGGGCCTGCCACTGCCCTATAGGGCACTGAGGCTGCTGTGACCTCACAAGCACAGCGAGGAGCCAGAGGCCTGCCATTGCCCTATAAGGTACAGAGACAAATGTGACCTCAAAAGGCAGCCAGCAGACAGGGGCCTTCCACGGGCCTATCAGGCACGGAGGCTGCTGTGACCTAACAAGCACAGCCAGCAGCCATTGGCCTCCCACAGGCCTATGAGGCAATGAGGCTGCTGTGACCTAACAAGCAAAGCCAGCAGCCATTGGCCTCCCACTGGCCTATGAGGCACTGAGGCTGCTGTGACCTCACAAGCACAGCCAGCAGCCATTGGCCTCCCACTGGCCTATGAGGCACTGAGGCTGCTGTGACCTCACAAGCACAGCCAAGCAGACAGGGGCCTCCCACTGGCCTATCAGTAACTCAGACTGCTGTGAACTCAAAAAGACAGCCAGCAGCCAGGGGCCTGCCACTGACCTATCAGGCAATAGGACTGCTGTGACCTCACAAGCACAGCCAGCAGCCAGGGGCCTGCCACTGCCCTATGAGGTACAGAGACAAATGTGACCTCAAAATGCGGCCAGCAGCCAGGGCCCTGCCACTGCCCTACAAGATACTGAAGCTGATTTCACCTAACAAGTAAAGCCAGCAGCTGTGGGTATGCCACTGGCCTATGAGGCACGGAGGCTGCTGTGACCTAACAAGCACAGAAAGCAGCCAGTGGCCTGCCCTTGGCCTAGGAGGCACTGAGGCTGCTCTGACCTCACAAGCACAGCCAGCAGCCATGAGCCTGCCACTAGCCTAGGAGGCACTGAGACTGCTGTGACCGCACAAGCACAGCCAGCAGTGAAGGGCCTGCCACTGGCCTGTGAAGCACTGAGGCTGCTGTGACCTCACAAGCACAGCGAGGAGCCAGAGGCCTGCCACTGCCCTATAAGGTACAGAGACAAATGTGACCTCAAAAGGCAGCCAGTAGACAGGGGCCTTCCACAGGCCTATCAGGAAATACGACTGCTGTGACCTGAGAAGCACAGCCAGCAGCTATGGGCCTGCCATTGTCCTACAGGGAATGGAGGCTGATGTGACCTCAGATGCACAGCCAGCAGCTATGGGCCTGCCACTGTACGATCAAGCACTGCGGCTGCTGTGACCTCACCAGCGCACCAAGCAGCCTTTGGCCTCCCTCTGGCCTACAGGAAAAGGAGGCTGCTGTGACCTCACAAGCACAGCGAGGTGCCACGGGCCTCCCACTGCCCTATAAGGTACAGAGACAAATGTGACCTCAAAAGGCAGCCAGCAGACAGGGGCCTGCCACAGGCCTATCAGGAAATACGACTGCTGTGACCTGAGAAGCACAGCCAGCAGCTACAGGCCTGCCCCTGGCCTATGAGGCACAGAGGCTGCTGTGACGTCACAAGCACAGCCAGCAGCTGTGGGTCTGCCACTGGCCTATGAGGCACGGAGGCTGCTGTGACCTAACAAGCACAGCCAGCAGCCATTGGCCTCCCACTGGCCTATGAGGCAATGAGGCTGCTGTGACCTCACAAGCAAAGCCAGCAGCCATTGGCCTCCCACTGGCCTATGAGGCACTGAGGCTGCTGTGACGTCACAAGCAAAGCCAGCAGCTGTGGGTCTGCCACTGGCCTATCAGGCTGTAGGAGTGTTGTGACCTGACAAGCACAGCCAGCAGCCATTGGGACTGCCACCACCCTCAAGGGCAGGGAGGCTTCTCTGACCTCACAAGCACAGCCAGCAGCCAGGGGCCTGCCACTGACCTATCAGGCAATAGGACTGCTCTGACCTCACAAGCACAGCCAGCAGCTATGGGCCTGCCACTGCCCTATGAGGTACAGAGACAAATGTGACCTCAAAACACGGCCAGCAGCCAGGGGCCTGCCACTGCCCTGTAAGACACTGAGGCTTCTCTGACCTGACAAGCACAGCCAGCAGCTGTGGGTCTGCCACTGGCCTATGAGGCACGGAGGCTGCTGTGACCTCACAAGCACAGCCAGCAGCCATTGGCCTCCCACTGGCCTATCAGGTCCTGACGCTGCTGTGACCTCACAAGCACAGCCAAGCAGACAGGGGCCTGCCACTGGCCTATCAGGCACTGAGGCTGCTGTGACCTCACAAGCACAGCCAGCAGTGAAGGGCCTGCCATGGCGCGTCAAGCACGGAGAAAGAAGGGAACACCCAAGCAGACCAGCAGCCATGGGCGTGGCAGTGCATGCCATGCATGCCATGCATGCAATGGCATGCAGGTCAAAGTGACATCATAAGACACAACCAGCAACCATGGGCCTGCCACTGCCCTTTTTGGCATGGAGACACAAGTATCCTCACAAGCCCAGTCAGGAGGCATGGCCCTGCCACTGCCCTATCAAGCACAGAGGCAGAAGCAACCTCACAAGCAGAGCAAGGACTGATGGGCCTGACTGGCCTACCAGGCCGTGAGGCAGAAGTGACATGACTATCTCATCCAGCAGTGGTGGACCTGACAATATCATTTCAGGCAGAGGGTAAAGTGATATCACAGAACACTGAAGGACCATAACAGAACAAAAGGCACTTGGAGGCATGAGCACTGGGAAAAAAGGGCACTAGGAGGCGATGCACTGCAAAAATATGCACATGGAGGACACTATACTGGGAAAAAGGGCACTTTGGGAGCCTGCATCACAAAAATAGGCACTTGGAGGCCGCTAGGCCGGAGAAAAAGGCACTTAGATGCCCCTTCACTGCAAAAAAAAGGCACTCAGACAGCAGTGCACCTCAAACAAAGGCACTCGGTGGCCCCTGAACCACAAGGAAAGGCACTCGGTGGCTCCTACAGCACAAAAAAAGGCACTCGGGGGCTGCTGCAATGTGAAAAAAGGCACTCAGAGGCCCCTGAACCACAAGAAAAGGCACTCGGTGGCCTCTGAACCACAAGAAAAGGCACTTGGTGGACCCTACAGCACAATAAAAGGCACTTGGGGGCTGCTACAATGTGAAACAAGGCACTCACAGGGCCCAGCACCACCACAAAAAGCACTCGGAGGCTCCTGCACTGGAAATAAAGGCACTTGGAGGCCCCTGCACCACAAAAAAAGTCACTCGGAAGCCCCTACATTGCAAAAAAAGGCACTTGGAGGCTACTACACTGCAAAAAAATGCACCCTGAGGCCCCTGCACCGCAAAAAAAGGCACTTGGAGGCCCCTGCACTGCAAAAAAAAGGCACATGGAGGCCCCTACACCACAAAAAAAGGCACTCGGAGGCCCCTACACCACAAAAAAAGGCACTTCGGGGCTGCTACACTGGAAAAAAGGCACTCGGAGGCCCCTGCACCAGAAACCCCTTCACCAGAAACAAAGGCACTTGGAGGGCCCTGCACCACAAAAGAAGGCACTCGGAGGCCCCTACACCACAAGAAAAGGCACTCGGAGGCCGCTGCATCACAAAAAAAGGCACTTGGAGGCTAATACACTGCAAAAAAGGCACTCGGAGGACCATGCACGGCAAAAAAAGGCACTCGGTGGCCCCGACACCACAAAAAAAGGTCCTCGGGGGCTGCTACAATGCGAAAACAGGCACTCCGATGCCCCTACACCAGAAAGAAAGGCACTCAGAGGGCCCTGCAGCACAAAAAAAGGCACTCAGCTGCCCTTACACTGGAAAAACAGGCACTCGGAGGCCTCTACACCCCAGAAAAAGGCACTCAGTGGCCCCTACACTGCAAAAAAAGGCACTCGGGGGCTACTACAATGTGAAACAAGGCACTCGGAGGGCCCTGCACCACCAAAAGAAGCACTCAGAGGCTCCTGCACTGGAAAAAGAGGCACTTGCAGGCCTGTACACCGGAAAAAAAGGCACTTGGAGGCCGCTACACCACAGAGAAAGGCACTCGGAGGCACCGGCAACGGAAAAAAATGCACTCGGAGGCCCCTACACCACAAAAAAAGGCACTTGGGGGCTGCTACAATGCAAAAAAAGGCACTTGGAGGCCCCTGAACCACAAGAAAAGGCTCTCGGGGCCACTACACCGCAAAAAAAAGGTACATGGAGGACCACACACCCAAAAATAACAGCACTCGGTGGCCCCTGAACCACAAGGAAAGGCACTCGGTGGCTCCTACAGCACAAAAAAAGGCACTCGGGGGCTGCTACAATGTGAAAAAAGGCACTCAGAGGCCCCTGAACCACAAGAAAAGGCACTTGGTGGCCTCTGAACCACAAGAAAAGGCACTTGGTGGACCCTACAGTACAATAAAAGGCACTCGGGGGCTGCTACAACGTGAAACAAGGCACTCAGAGGTCCCAGCACCACCAAAAAAAGCACTCGGAAGCTCCTGCACCACAAAAGAAGGCACTCAGAGGCCCCTACACCACCAAGAAAGGCACTCGGTGGCCCCCACATTGCAAAAAAAGGCACTTGGAGGCTAATACACTGCAAAAAAGGCACTCGGAGGACCATGCACGGCAAAAAAAGGCACTCGGTGGCCCCGACACCACAAAAAAAGGTACTCGGGGGCTGCTACAATGTGAAAACAGGCACTCCGATGCCCCTACACCAGAAAGAAAGGCACTCAGAGGGCCCTGCAGCACAAAAAAAGGCACTTCGGGGCTGCTACACTGGAAAAAAGGCACTCGGAGGCCCCTGCACCAGAAACCCCTTCACCAGAAACAAAGGCACTTGGAGGGCCCTGCACCACAAAAGAAGGCACTCGGAGGCCCCTACACCACAAGAAAAGGCACTCGGAGGCCGCTGCATCACAAAAAAAGGCACTTGGAGGCTAATACACTGCAAAAAAGGCACTCGGAGGACCATGCACGGCAAAAAAAGGCACTCGGTGGCCCCGACACCACAAAAAAAGGTCCTCGGGGGCTGCTACAATGCGAAAACAGGCACTCCGATGCCCCTACACCAGAAAGAAAGGCACTCAGAGGGCCCTGCAGCACAAAAAAAGGCACTCAGCTGCCCTTACACTGGAAAAACAGGCACTCGGAGGCCTCTACACCCCAGAAAAAGGCACTCAGTGGCCCCTACACTGCAAAAAAAGGCACTCGGGGGCTACTACAATGTGAAACAAGGCACTCGGAGGGCCCTGCACCACCAAAAGAAGCACTCAGAGGCTCCTGCACTGGAAAAAGAGGCACTTGCAGGCCTGTACACCGGAAAAAAAGGCACTTGGAGGCCGCTACACCACAGAGAAAGGCACTCGGAGGCACCGGCAACGGAAAAAAATGCACTCGGAGGCCCCTACACCACAAAAAAAGGCACTTGGGGGCTGCTACAATGCAAAAAAAGGCACTTGGAGGCCCCTGAACCACAAGAAAAGGCTCTCGGGGCCACTACACCGCAAAAAAAAGGTACATGGAGGACCACACACCCAAAAATAACAGCACTCGGTGGCCCCTGAACCACAAGGAAAGGCACTCGGTGGCTCCTACAGCACAAAAAAAGGCACTCGGGGGCTGCTACAATGTGAAAAAAGGCACTCAGAGGCCCCTGAACCACAAGAAAAGGCACTTGGTGGCCTCTGAACCACAAGAAAAGGCACTTGGTGGACCCTACAGTACAATAAAAGGCACTCGGGGGCTGCTACAACGTGAAACAAGGCACTCAGAGGTCCCAGCACCACCAAAAAAAGCACTCGGAAGCTCCTGCACCACAAAAGAAGGCACTCAGAGGCCCCTACACCACCAAGAAAGGCACTCGGTGGCCCCCACATTGCAAAAAAAGGCACTTGGAGGCTAATACACTGCAAAAAAGGCACTCGGAGGACCATGCACGGCAAAAAAAGGCACTCGGTGGCCCCGACACCACAAAAAAAGGTACTCGGGGGCTGCTACAATGTGAAAACAGGCACTCCGATGCCCCTACACCAGAAAGAAAGGCACTCAGAGGGCCCTGCAGCACAAAAAAAGGCACTCAGCTGCCCTTACACTGGAAAAACAGGCACT
The DNA here is from genome assembly GCF_036370855.1 of Dromaius novaehollandiae. NCBI lineage: Eukaryota > Metazoa > Chordata > Aves > Casuariiformes > Dromaiidae > Dromaius > Dromaius novaehollandiae. The sequence continues at coordinate 48,973,593 of NC_088104.1, forward strand.
CGGAGGCCTCTACACCCCAGAAAAAGGCACTCAGTGGCCCCTACACTGCAAAAAAAGGCACTCGGGGGCTACTACAATGTGAAACAAGGCACTCGGAGGGCCCTGCACCACCAAAAGAAGCACTCAGAGGCTCCTGCACTGGAAAAAGAGGCACTTGCAGGCCTGTACACCGGAAAAAAAGGCACTTGGAGGCCGCTACACCACAGAGAAAGGCACTCGGAGGCACCGGCAACGGAAAAAAATGCACTCGGAGGCCCCTACACCACAAAAAAAGGCACTTGGAGGCCCCTACACTGGAAAAAAAGGCACTCGGAGGCCCCTACACCACAAAAAAAGGCACTTGGGGGCTGCTACAATGCAAAAAATGGCACTTGGAGGCCCCTGAACCACAAGAAAAGGCTCTCGGGGCCACTACACCGCAAAAAAAAGGTACATGGAGGACCACACACCCAAAAATAACAGCACTCGGTGGCCCCTGAACCACAAGGAAAGGCACTCGGTGGCTCCTACAGCACAAAAAAAGGCACTCGGGGGCTGCTACAATGTGAAAAAAGGCACTCAGAGGCCCCTGAACCACAAGAAAAGGCACTTGGTGGCCTCTGAACCACAAGAAAAGGCACTTGGTGGACCCTACAGTACAATAAAAGGCACTCGGGGGCTGCTACAACGTGAAACAAGGCACTCAGAGGGCCCAGCACCACCAAAAAAAGCACTCGGAAGCTCCTGCACCACAAAAGAAGGCACTCAGAGGCCCCTACACCACCAAGAAAGGCACTCGGTGGCCCCCACATTGCAAAAAAAGGCACTTGGAGGCTAATACACTGCAAAAAAGGCACTCGGAGGACCATGCACGGCAAAAAAAGGCACTCGGTGGCCCCGACACCACAAAAAAAGGTACTCGGGGGCTGCTACAATGTGAAAACAGGCACTCCGATGCCCCTACACCAGAAAGAAAGGCACTCAGAGGGCCCTGCAGCACAAAAAAAGGCACTTCGGGGCTGCTACACTGGAAAAAAGGCACTCGGAGGCCCCTGCACCAGAAACCCCTTCACCAGAAACAAAGGCACTTGGAGGGCCCTGCACCACAAAAGAAGGCACTCGGAGGCCCCTACACCACAAGAAAAGGCACTCGGAGGCCGCTGCATCACAAAAAAAGGCACTTGGAGGCTAATACACTGCAAAAAAGGCACTCGGAGGACCATGCACGGCAAAAAAAGGCACTCGGTGGCCCCGACACCACAAAAAAAGGTCCTCGGGGGCTGCTACAATGCGAAAACAGGCACTCCGATGCCCCTACACCAGAAAGAAAGGCACTCAGAGGGCCCTGCAGCACAAAAAAAGGCACTCAGCTGCCCTTACACTGGAAAAACAGGCACTCGGAGGCCTCTACACCCCAGAAAAAGGCACTCAGTGGCCCCTACACTGCAAAAAAAGGCACTCGGGGGCTACTACAATGTGAAACAAGGCACTCGGAGGGCCCTGCACCACCAAAAGAAGCACTCAGAGGCTCCTGCACTGGAAAAAGAGGCACTTGCAGGCCTGTACACCGGAAAAAAAGGCACTTGGAGGCCGCTACACCACAGAGAAAGGCACTCGGAGGCACCGGCAACGGAAAAAAATGCACTCGGAGGCCCCTACACCACAAAAAAAGGCACTTGGGGGCTGCTACAATGCAAAAAAAGGCACTTGGAGGCCCCTGAACCACAAGAAAAGGCTCTCGGGGCCACTACACCGCAAAAAAAAGGTACATGGAGGACCACACACCCAAAAATAACAGCACTCGGTGGCCCCTGAACCACAAGGAAAGGCACTCGGTGGCTCCTACAGCACAAAAAAAGGCACTCGGGGGCTGCTACAATGTGAAAAAAGGCACTCAGAGGCCCCTGAACCACAAGAAAAGGCACTTGGTGGCCTCTGAACCACAAGAAAAGGCACTTGGTGGACCCTACAGTACAATAAAAGGCACTCGGGGGCTGCTACAACGTGAAACAAGGCACTCAGAGGTCCCAGCACCACCAAAAAAAGCACTCGGAAGCTCCTGCACCACAAAAGAAGGCACTCAGAGGCCCCTACACCACCAAGAAAGGCACTCGGTGGCCCCCACATTGCAAAAAAAGGCACTTGGAGGCTAATACACTGCAAAAAAGGCACTCGGAGGACCATGCACGGCAAAAAAAGGCACTCGGTGGCCCCGACACCACAAAAAAAGGTACTCGGGGGCTGCTACAATGTGAAAACAGGCACTCCGATGCCCCTACACCAGAAAGAAAGGCACTCAGAGGGCCCTGCAGCACAAAAAAAGGCACTCAGCTGCCCTTACACTGGAAAAACAGGCACTCGGAGGCCTCTACACCCCAGAAAAAGGCACTCAGTGGCCCCTACACTGCAAAAAAAGGCACTCGGGGGCTACTACAATGTGAAACAAGGCACTCGGAGGGCCCTGCACCACCAAAAGAAGCACTCAGAGGCTCCTGCACTGGAAAAAGAGGCACTTGCAGGCCTGTACACCGGAAAAAAAGGCACTTGGAGGCCGCTACACCACAGAGAAAGGCACTCGGAGGCACCGGCAACGGAAAAAAATGCACTCGGAGGCCCCTACACCACAAAAAAAGGCACTTGGAGGCCCCTACACCACAAAAAAAGGCACTTGGAGGCCCCTACACCACAAAAAAAGGCACTTGGGGGCTGCTACAATGCAAAAAATGGCACTTGGAGGCCCCTGAACCACAAGAAAAGGCTCTCGGGGCCACTACACCGCAAAAAAAAGGTACATGGAGGACCACACACCCAAAAATAACAGCACTCGGTGGCCCCTGAACCACAAGGAAAGGCACTCGGTGGCTCCTACAGCACAAAAAAAGGCACTCGGGGGCTGCTACAATGTGAAAAAAGGCACTCAGAGGCCCCTGAACCACAAGAAAAGGCACTTGGTGGCCTCTGAACCACAAGAAAAGGCACTTGGTGGACCCTACAGTACAATAAAAGGCACTCGGGGGCTGCTACAACGTGAAACAAGGCACTCAGAGGGCCCAGCACCACCAAAAAAAGCACTCGGAAGCTCCTGCACCACAAAAGAAGGCACTCAGAGGCCCCTACACCACCAAGAAAGGCACTCAGTGGCCCCCACATTGCAAAAAAAGGCACTTGGAGGCTACTACACTGCAAAAAAATGCACCCTGAGGCCCCTGCACCGCAAAAAAAGGCACTTGGAGGCCCCTGCACTGCAAAAAAAAGGCACATGGAGGCCCCTGCACTGCAAAAAAAAGGCACATGGAGGCCCCTACACCACAAAAAAAGGCACTCGGAGGCCTCCACACCGCAAAAAAAGGCACTTGGAGGCCGCTACACTGCAAAAAAAAAAATGCACCCAGAGGCCTCGAAACCACAAAAGAAAGGCACTCGGAGGACCACACCACAAAAAAAGGCACTCGGCTGCCCCTACACTGGAAAAAAAGGCACTCGGCTGCCCCTACACCACAAGAAAAGGCACTCAGTGGCCCCTACAGCACAAAAAAAGGCACTTGGTGGATGCTAAAATGCAAAAAAAGGCACTCGGAGGCTGCTACAACGCGGAAAAAGGCACTCAGAGGGCCCTGCACCACAAAAAAAAGCACTCGGAGGCTCCTGCACTGGGAAAAGAGGCACTAGCAGGCCTGTACACCGGATATAAAGGCACTTGGAGGCCCCTGAACCACATAAGAAGGCACTCGGAGGCCCCTACACTGCAAAAAAAAGGCACTCGGAGGCCCCTACACCACAAAAAAAGGCACTCGGCTGCCCCTACAGTGGAAAAAAAGGCACTCGGAGGCCCCTACACCACAAAAAAAGGCACTTGGAGGCTGCTACAATGCAAAAAATGGCACTTGGAGGCCCCTGCACCAGAAACAAAGGCACTTGGAGGGCCCTGCACCACAAAAGAAGGCACTCGGAGGCCCCTGACCCACAAGAAAAGGCACTCGGTGGCTCCTACAGCACAATAAAAGGCACTCGGGGGCTGCTACAATGTGAAACAAGGCACTCGGAGGGCCCAGCACCACCAAAAAAGGCACTCGGAGGCCCCTGCACTGGGAAAAGAGCCACTTGCAGGCCTGTACACTGGAAATAAAGGCACTCGGAAGCCCCCACATTGCAAAAAAAGGCACTCGGAAGCCCCCACATTGCAAAAAAAGGCACTCGGTGGCCCCTGCACCGCAAAAAAAGGCACTCGGTGGCCCCTGCACCGCAAAAAAAGGCACTTGGAGGCCTCTACAACACCTTCCACTGCCCTATCAGACACAGAGGCTCATGTGACCTCACAAGGAAAGGAAGCCGCCAGGGGCCGGCCACTGGCCTGTCAGGCACTGGTACTTCTGTGAGCTCACAAGCAGAGTCAGCAGCCATGAGCATCCCACTGCCTGATGAGGCACTGAGACAAAGGTGACCTCAAAATGCAGCCAGCACGCAGAGGCCTGCCACTGGCCTATCAGGCAATAGGACTGCCGTGACCTCAAAAGGACAGCCAGCAGCCAATGGCCTCGCACTGGCCTATCAGGCAATAGGACTGCTGTGACCTCACGAGCACAGCCAGCAGCTATGGGCCTCCCACTGGCTATCAGGCACTCAGACTGCTGTGACCTCACAAGCACAGCAAACAGCCAGGGGCCTGCCACTGCCCTATAGGGCACAGAGGCTGCTGTGACCTCACAAGCACAGCCAGCAGTGAAGGGCCTGCCACTGGCCTGTGAAGCACTGAGGCTGCTGTGACCTCACAAGCACAGCGAGGAGCCAGAGGCCTGCCATTCCCCTATAAGGTACAGAGACAAATGTGACCTCAAAAGGCAGCCAGCAGACAGGGGCCTTCCACGGGCCTATCAGGCACTGAGGCTGCTGTGACCTGACAAGCACAGCCAGCAGCTATGGGCCTGCCATTGTCCTACAGGGAATGGAGGCTGATGTGACCTCAGATGCACAGCCAGCAGCCAAGGGCCTGCCACTGTACGATCAAGCACTGCGGCTGCTGTGACCTCACCAGCACACCAAGCAGCCTTTGGCCTCCCTCTGGCCTACAGGAAAAGGAGGCTGCTGTGACCTCACAAGCACAGCGAGGAGCCACGGGCCTCCCACTGCCCTGTAAGGTACAGAGACAAATGTGACCTCAAAAGGCAGCCAGCAGACAGGGGCCTGCCACAGGCCTATCAGGAAATACGACTGCTGTGACCTGAGAAGCACAGCCAGCAGCTACAGGCCTGCCCCTGGCCTATGAGGCACAGAGGCTGCTGTGACGTCACAAGCACAGCCAGCAGCTGTGGGTCTGCCACTGGCCTATGAGGCACGGAGGCTGCTGTGACCTAACAAGCACAGCCAGTAGCCATTGGCCTCCCACAGGCCTATGAGGCAATGAGGCTGCTGTGACCTAACAAGCAAAGCCAGCAGCCATTGGCCTCCCACTGGCCTATGAGGCACTGAGGCTGCTGTGACCTCACAAGCACAGCCAGCAGCCATTGGCCTCCCACTGGCCTATGAGGCACTGAGGCTGCTGTGACCTCACAAGCACAGCCAAGCAGACAGGGGCCTGCCACTGGCCTATCAGGCTGTAGGAGTGTTGTGACCTCACAAGCACAGCCAGCAGTGAAGGGCCTGGCATGGCGCATCAAGCACGGAGAAAGAAGGGAACACCCAAGCAGACCAGCAGCCATGGGCGTGGCAGTGCATGCCATGCATGCCATGCATGCAATGGCATGCAGGTCAAAGTGACATCATAAGACACAACCAGCAACCATGGGCCTGCCACTGCCCTTTTTGGCATGGAGACACAAGTATCCTCACAAGCCCAGTCAGGAGGCATGGCCCTGCCACTGCCCTATCAAGCACAGAGGCAGAAGCAACCTCACAAGCAGAGCAAGGACTGATGGGCCTGACTGGCCTACCAGGCCGTGAGGCAGAAGTGACATGACTATCTCATCCAGCAGTGGTGGACCTGACAATATCATTTCAGGCAGAGGGTAAAGTGATATCACAGAACACTGAAGGACCATAACAGAAAAAAAGGCACTTGGAGGCACGAGCACTGGGAAAAAAGGGCACTAGGAGGCGATGCACTGCAAAAATATGCACATGGAGGACACTATACTGGAAAAAAGGGCACTTTGGGAGCCTGCATCACAAAAATAGGCACTTGGAGGCCGCTAGGCACTTAGATGCCCCTTCACTGCAAAAAAAAGGCACTCAGACAGCAGTGCACCTCAAACAAAGGCACTCGGTGGCCCCTGAACCACAAGGAAAGGCACTCGGTGGCTCCTACAGCACAAAAAAAGGCACTCGGGGGCTGCTGCAATGTGAAAAAAGGCACTCAGAGGCCCCTGAACCACAAGAAAAGGCACTCGGTGGCCTCTGAACCACAAGAAAAGGCACTTGGTGGACCCTACAGCACAATAAAAGGCACTTGGGGGCTGCTACAATGTGAAACAAGGCACTCACAGGGCCCAGCACCACCACAAAAAGTCACTCGGAAGCCCCTACATTGCAAAAAAAGGCACTTGGAGGCCCCTGCACCACAAAAAAAGTCACTCGGAAGCCCCTACATTGCAAAAAAAGGCACTTGGAGGCTACTACACTGCAAAAAAATGCACCCTGAGGCCCCTGCACCGCAAAAAAAGGCACTTGGAGGCCCCTGCACCACAAAAAAAAGGCACATGGAGGCCCCTACACCACAAAAAAAGGCACTCGGAGGCCCCTACACCACAAAAAAAGGCACTTCGGGGCTGCTACACTGGAAAAAAGGCACTCGGAGGCCCCTGCACCAGAAACCCCTTCACCAGAAACAAAGGCACTTGGAGGGCCCTGCACCACAAAAGAAGGCACTCGGAGGCCCCTACACCACAAGAAAAGGCACTCGGAGGCCGCTGCATCACAAAAAAAGGCACTTGGAGGCTAATACACTGCAAAAAAGGCACTCGGAGGACCATGCACGGCAAAAAAAGGCACTCGGTGGCCCCGACACCACAAAAAAAGGTCCTCGGGGGCTGCTACAATGCGAAAACAGGCACTCCGATGCCCCTACACCAGAAAGAAAGGCACTCAGAGGGCCCTGCAGCACAAAAAAAGGCACTCAGCTGCCCTTACACTGGAAAAACAGGCACTCGGAGGCCTCTACACCCCAGAAAAAGGCACTCAGTGGCCCCTACACTGCAAAAAAAGGCACTCGGGGGCTACTACAATGTGAAACAAGGCACTCGGAGGGCCCTGCACCACCAAAAGAAGCACTCAGAGGCTCCTGCACTGGAAAAAGAGGCACTTGCAGGCCTGTACACCGGAAAAAAAGGCACTTGGAGGCCGCTACACCACAGAGAAAGGCACTCGGAGGCACCGGCAACGGAAAAAAATGCACTCGGAGGCCCCTACACCACAAAAAAAGGCACTTGGGGGCTGCTACAATGCAAAAAAAGGCACTTGGAGGCCCCTGAACCACAAGAAAAGGCTCTCGGGGCCACTACACCGCAAAAAAAAGGTACATGGAGGACCACACACCCAAAAATAACAGCACTCGGTGGCCCCTGAACCACAAGGAAAGGCACTCGGTGGCTCCTACAGCACAAAAAAAGGCACTCGGGGGCTGCTACAATGTGAAAAAAGGCACTCAGAGGCCCCTGAACCACAAGAAAAGGCACTTGGTGGCCTCTGAACCACAAGAAAAGGCACTTGGTGGACCCTACAGTACAATAAAAGGCACTCGGGGGCTGCTACAACGTGAAACAAGGCACTCAGAGGGCCCAGCACCACCACAAAAAGCACTCGGAAGCTCCTGCACCACAAAAGAAGGCACTCAGAGGCCCCTACACCACCAAGAAAGGCACTCGGTGGCCCCCACATTGCAAAAAAAGGCACTTGGAGGCTAATACACTGCAAAAAAGGCACTCGGAGGACCATGCACGGCAAAAAAAGGCACTCGGTGGCCCCGACACCACAAAAAAAGGTACTCGGGGGCTGCTACAATGTGAAAACAGGCACTCCGATGCCCCTACACCAGAAAGAAAGGCACTCAGAGGGCCCTGCAGCACAAAAAAAGGCACTCAGCTGCCCTTACACTGGAAAAACAGGCACTCGGAGGCCTCTACACCCCAGAAAAAGGCACTCAGTGGCCCCTACACTGCAAAAAAAGGCACTCGGGGGCTACTACAATGTGAAACAAGGCACTCGGAGGGCCCTGCACCACCAAAAGAAGCACTCAGAGGCTCCTGCACTGGAAAAAGAGGCACTTGCAGGCCTGTACACCGGAAAAAAAGGCACTTGGAGGCCGCTACACCACACAGAAAGGCACTCGGAGGCACCGGCAACGGAAAAAAATGCACTCGGAGGCCCCTACACCACAAAAAAAGGCACTTGGAGGCCCCTACACCACAAAAAAAGGCACTTGGAGGCCCCTACACCACAAAAAAAGGCACTTGGGGGCTGCTACAATGCAAAAAATGGCACTTGGAGGCCCCTGAACCACAAGAAAAGGCTCTCGGGGCCACTACACCGCAAAAAAAAGGTACATGGAGGACCACACACCCAAAAATAACAGCACTCGGTGGCCCCTGAACCACAAGGAAAGGCACTCGGTGGCTCCTACAGCACAAAAAAAGGCACTCGGGGGCTGCTACAATGTGAAAAAAGGCACTCAGAGGCCCCTGAACCACAAGAAAAGGCACTTGGTGGCCTCTGAACCACAAGAAAAGGCACTTGGTGGACCCTACAGTACAATAAAAGGCACTCGGGGGCTGCTACAACGTGAAACAAGGCACTCAGAGGGCCCAGCACCACCACAAAAAGCACTCGGAGGCTCCTGCACCACAAAAGAAGGCACTCAGAGGCCCCTACACCACCAAGAAAGGCACTCGGTGGCCCCCACATTGCAAAAAAAGGCACTTGGAGGCTACTACACTGCAAAAAAATGCACCCTGAGGCCCATGCTCAGCAAAAAAAGGCACTCAGTAGCCCCTGCATTGCAAAAAAAGGCACTCAGAGGCCTCCACACCGCAAAAAAAGGCACTCGGAGGCCTCCACACCGCAAAAAAAGGCACTTGGAGGCCGCTACACTGCAAAAAAAAAAATGCACCCAGAGGCCTCGAAACCACAAAAGAAAGGCACTCGGAGGACCACACCACAAAAAAAGGCACTCGGCTGCCCCTACACTGGAAAAAAAGGCACTCGGCTGCCCCTACACCACAAGAAAAGGCACTCAGTGGCCCCTACAGCACAAAAAAAGGCACTTGGTGGATGCTAAAATGCAAAAAAAGGCACTCGGAGGCTGCTACAACGCGGAAAAAGGCACTCAGAGGGCCCTGCACCACAAAAAAAAGCACTCGGAGGCTCCTGCACTGGGAAAAGAGGCACTAGCAGGCCTGTACACCGGATATAAAGGCACTTGGAGGCCCCTGAACCACATAAGAAGGCACTCGGAGGCCCCTACACTGCAAAAAAAAGGCACTCGGAGGCCCCTACACCACAAAAAAAGGCACTTGGAGGCCCCTACACCACAAAAAAAGGCACTTGGAGGCTGCTACAATGCAAAAAATGGCACTTGGAGGCCCCTGCACCAGAAACAAAGGCACTTGGAGGGCCCTGCACCACAAAAGAAGGCACTCGGAGGCCCCTGACCCACAAGAAAAGGCACTCGGTGGCCCCTACAGCACAATAAAAGGCACTCGGGGGCTGCTACAATGTGAAACAAGGCACTCGGAGGGCCCAGCACCACCAAAAAAGGCACTCGGAGGCCCCTGCACTGGGAAAAGAGCCACTTGCAGGCCTGTACACTGGAAATAAAGGCACTCGGAAGCCCCCACATTGCAAAAAAAGGCACTCGGAAGCCCCCACATTGCAAAAAAAGGCACTCGGTGGCCCCTGCACCGCAAAAAAAGGCACTCGGTGGCCCCTGCACCGCAAAAAAAGGCACTTGGAGGCCTCTACAACACCTTCCACTGCCCTATCAGACACAGAGGCTCATGTGACCTCACAAGGAAAGGAAGCCGCCAGGGGCCGGCCACTGGCCTGTCAGGCACTGGTACTTCTGTGAGCTCACAAGCAGAGTCAGCAGCCATGGGCATCCCACTGCCTGATGAGGCACTGAGACAAAGGTGACCTCAAAATGCAGCCAGCACGCAGAGGCCTGCCACTGGCCTATCAGGCAATAGGACTGCCGTGACCTCAAAAGGACAGCCAGCAGCCAATGGCCTCGCACTGGCCTATCAGGCAATAGGACTGCTGTGACCTCACGAGCACAGCCAGCAGCTATGGGCCTCCCACTGGCTATCAGGCACACAGACTGCTGTGACCTCACAAGCACAGCAAACAGCCAGGGGCCTGCCACTGCCCTATAGGGCACAGAGGCTGCTGTGACCTCACAAGCACAGCCAGCAGTGAAGGGCCTGCCACTGGCCTGTGAAGCACTGAGGCTGCTGTGACCTCACAAGCACAGCGAGGAGCCAGAGGCCTGCCATTCCCCTATAAGGTACAGAGACAAATGTGACCTCAAAAGGCAGCCAGCAGACAGGGGCCTTCCACGGGCCTATCAGGCACTGAGGCTGCTGTGACCTGACAAGCACAGCCAGCAGCTATGGGCCTGCCATTGTCCTACAGGGAATGGAGGCTGATGTGACCTCAGATGCACAGCCAGCAGCCAAGGGCCTGCCACTGTACGATCAAGCACTGCGGCTGCTGTGACCTCACCAGCACACCAAGCAGCCTTTGGCCTCCCTCTGGCCTACAGGAAAAGGAGGCTGCTGTGACCTCACAAGCACAGCGAGGAGCCACGGGCCTCCCACTGCCCTGTAAGGTACAGAGACAAATGTGACCTCAAAAGGCAGCCAGCAGACAGGGGCCTGCCACAGGCCTATCAGGAAATACGACTGCTGTGACCTGAGAAGCACAGCCAGCAGCTACAGGCCTGCCCCTGGCCTATGAGGCACAGAGGCTGCTGTGACGTCACAAGCACAGCCAGCAGCTGTGGGTCTGCCACTGGCCTATCAGGCACGGAGGCTGCTGTGACCTAACAAGCACAGCCAGTAGCCATTGGCCTCCCACAGGCCTATGAGGCAATGAGGCTGCTGTGACCTAACAAGCAAAGCCAGCAGCCATTGGCCTCCCACTGGCCTATGAGGCACTGAGGCTGCTGTGACCTCACAAGCACAGCCAGCAGCCATTGGCCTCCCACTGGCCTATGAGGCACTGAGGCTGCTGTGACCTCACAAGCACAGCCAAGCAGACAGGGGCCTGCCACTGGCCTATCAGGCTGTAGGAGTGTTGTGACCTCACAAGCACAGCCAGCAGTGAAGGGCCTGGCATGGCGCATCAAGCACGGAGAAAGAAGGGAACACCCAAGCAGACCAGCAGCCATGGGCGTGGCAGTGCATGCCATGCATGCCATGCATGCAATGGCATGCAGGTCAAAGTGACATCATAAGACACAACCAGCAACCATGGGCCTGCCACTGCCCTTTTTGGCATGGAGACACAAGTATCCTCACAAGCCCAGTCAGGAGGCATGGCCCTGCCACTGCCCTATCAAGCACAGAGGCAGAAGCAACCTCACAAGCAGAGCAAGGACTGATGGGCCTGACTGGCCTACCAGGCCGTGAGGCAGAAGTGACATGACTATCTCATCCAGCAGTGGTGGACCTGACAATATCATTTCAGGCAGAGGGTAAAGTGATATCACAGAACACTGAAGGACCATAACAGAACAAAAGGCACTTGGAGGCATGAGCACTGGGAAAAAAGGGCACTAGGAGGCGATGCACTGCAAAAATATGCACATGGAGGACACTATACTGGGAAAAAGGGCACTTTGGGAGCCTGCATCACAAAAATAGGCACTTGGAGGCCGCTAGGCACTTAGATGCCCCTTCACTGCAAAAAAAAGGCACTCAGACAGCAGTGCACCTCAAACAAAGGCACTCGGTGGCCCCTGAACCACAAGGAAAGGCACTCGGTGGCTCCTACAGCACAAAAAAAGGCACTCGGGGGCTGCTGCAATGTGAAAAAAGGCACTCAGAGGCCCCTGAACCACAAGAAAAGGCACTCGGTGGCCTCTGAACCACAAGAAAAGGCACTTGGTGGACCCTACAGCACAATAAAAGGCACTTGGGGGCTGCTACAATGTGAAACAAGGCACTCACAGGGCCCAGCACCACCACAAAAAGCACTCGGAGGCTCCTGCACTGGAAATAAAGGCACTTGGAGGCCCCAGCACCACAAAAAAAGTCACTCGGAAGCCCCTACATTGCAAAAAAAGGCACTTGGAGGCTACTACACTGCAAAAAAATGCACCCTGAGGCCCCTGCACCGCAAAAAAAGGCACTTGGAGGCCCCTGCACTGCAAAAAAAAGGCACATGGAGGCCCCTACACCACAAAAAAAGGCACTCGGAGGCCCCTACACCACAAAAAAAGGCACTTCGGGGCTGCTACACTGGAAAAAAGGCACTCGGAGGCCCCTGCACCAGAAACCCCTTCACCAGAAACAAAGGCACTTGGAGGGCCCTGCACCACAAAAGAAGGCACTCGGAGGCCCCTACACCACAAGAAAAGGCACTCGGAGGCCGCTGCATCACAAAAAAAGGCACTTGGAGGCTAATACACTGCAAAAAAGGCACTCGGAGGACCATGCACGGCAAAAAAAGGCACTCGGTGGCCCCGACACCACAAAAAAAGGTCCTCGGGGGCTGCTACAATGCGAAAACAGGCACTCCGATGCCCCTACACCAGAAAGAAAGGCACTCAGAGGGCCCTGCAGCACAAAAAAAGGCACTCAGCTGCCCTTACACTGGAAAAACAGGCACTCGGAGGCCTCTACACCCCAGAAAAAGGCACTCAGTGGCCCCTACACTGCAAAAAAAGGCACTCGGGGGCTACTACAATGTGAAACAAGGCACTCGGAGGGCCCTGCACCACCAAAAGAAGCACTCAGAGGCTCCTGCACTGGAAAAAGAGGCACTTGCAGGCCTGTACACCGGAAAAAAAGGCACTTGGAGGCCGCTACACCACAGAGAAAGGCACTCGGAGGCACCGGCAACGGAAAAAAAATGCACTCGGAGGCCCCTACACCACAAAAAAAGGCACTTGGAGGCCCCTACACTGGAAAAAAAGGCACTCGGAGGCCCCTACACCACAAAAAAAGGCACTTGGGGGCTGCTACAATGCAAAAAAAGGCACTTGGAGGCCCCTGAACCACAAGAAAAGGCTCTCGGGGCCACTACACCGCAAAAAAAAGGTACATGGAGGACCACACACCCAAAAATAACAGCACTCGGTGGCCCCTGAACCACAAGGAAAGGCACTCGGTGGCCTCTGAACCACAAGAAAAGGCACTTGGTGGACCGTACAGTACAATAAAAGGCACTCGGGGGCTGCTACAACGTGAAACAAGGCACTCAGAGGGCCCAGCACCACCACAAAAAGCACTCGGAGGCTCCTGCACCACAAAAGAAGGCACTCAGAGGCCCCTACACCACCAAGAAAGGCACTCGGTGGCCCCCACATTGCAAAAAAAGGCACTTGGAGGCTACTACACTGCAAAAAAATGCACCCTGAGGCCCATGCTCAGCAAAAAAAGGCACTCAGTAGCCCCTGCGTTGCAAAAAAAGGCACTCAGAGGCCTCCACACCGCAAAAAAAGGCACTCGGAGGCCTCCACACCGCAAAAAAAGGCACTTGGAGGCCGCTACACTGCAAAAAAAAAATGCACCCAGAGGCCTCGACACCACAAAAGAAAGGCACTCGGAGGACCACACCACAAAAAAAGGCACTCGGCTGCCCCTACACTGGAAAAAAAGGCACTCGGCTGCCCCTACACCACAAGAAAAGGCACTCAGTGGCCCCTACAGCACAAAAAAAGGCACTTGGTGGATGCTAAAATGCAAAAAAAGGCACTCGGAGGCTGCTACAACGCGGAAAAAGGCACTCAGAGGGCCCTGCACCACAAAAAAAAGCACTCGGAGGCTCCTGCACTGGGAAAAGAGGCACTCGCAGGCCTGTACACCGGATATAAAGGCACTTGGAGGCCCCTGAACCACATAAGAAGGCACTCGGAGGCCCCTACACTGCAAAAAAAGAAGCACTCGGAGGCCCCTACACCACAAAAAAAGGCACTCGGCTGCCCCTACACTGGAAAAAAAGGCACTCGGAGGCCCCTACACCACAAAAAAAGGCACTTGGAGGCTGCTACAATGCAAAAAATGGCACTTGGAGGCCCCTGCACCAGAAACAAAGGCACTTGGAGGGCCCTGCACCACAAAAGAAGGCACTCGGAGGCCCCTGACCCACAAGAAAAGGCACTCGGTGGCCCCTACAGCACAATAAAAGGCACTCGGGGGCTGCTACAATGTGAAACAAGGCACTCGGAGGGCCCAGCACCACCAAAAAAGGCACTCAGAGGCCCCTGCACTGGGAAAAGAGCCACTTGCAGGCCTGTACACTGGAAATAAAGGCACTTGGAGGCCCCAGCACCACAAAAAAAGGCACTCGGAAGCCCCCACATTGCAAAAAAAGGCACTCGGTGGCCCCTGCACCGCAAAAAAAGGCACTCGGTGGCCCCTGCACCGCAAAAAAAGGCACTTGGAGGCCTCTACAACACCTTCCACTGCCCTATCAGACACAGAGGCTCATGTGACCTCACAAGGAAAGGAAGCCGCCAGGGGCCTGCCACTGGCCTGTCAGGCACTGGTACTTCTGTGAGCTCACAAGCAGAGTCAGCAGCCATGAGCATCCCACTGCCTGATGAGGCACTGAGACAAAGGTGACCTCAAAATGCAGCCAGCACGCAGAGGCCTGCCACTGGCCTATCAGGCAATAGGACTGCCGTGACCTCAAAAGGACAGCCAGCAGCCAATGGCCTCGCACTGGCCTATCAGGCAATAGGACTGCTGTGACCTCACGAGCACAGCCAGCAGCTATGGGCCTCCCACTGGCTATCAGGCACTCAGACTGCTGTGACCTCACAAGCACAGCAAACAGCCAGGGGCCTGCCACTGCCCTATAGGGCACAGAGGCTGCTGTGACCTCACAAGCACAGCCAGCAGTGAAGGGCCTGCCACTGGCCTGTGAAGCACTGAGGCTGCTGTGACCTCACAAGCACAGCCAGCAGCTATGGGCCTGCCACTGCCCTATAGGGCACTGAGGCTGCTGTGACCTCACAAGCACAGCGAGGAGCCAGAGGCCTGCCATTGCCCTATAAGGTACAGAGACAAATGTGACCTCAAAAGGCAGCCAGTAGACAGGGGCCTTCCACGGGCCTATCAGGCACTGAGGCTGCTGTGACCTGACAAGCACAGCCAGCAGCTATGGGCCTGCCATTGTCCTACAGGGAATGGAGGCTGATGTGACCTCAGATGCACAGCCAGCAGCCAAGGGCCTGCCACTGTACGATCAAGCACTGCGGCTGCTGTGACCTCACCAGCACACCAAGCAGCCTTTGGCCTCCCTCTGGCCTACAGGAAAAGGAGGCTGCTGTGACCTCACAAGCACAGCGAGGAGCCACGGGCCTCCCACTGCCCTATAAGGTACAGAGACAAATGTGACCTCAAAAGGCAGCCGGCAGACAGGGGCCTGCCACAGGCCTATCAGGAAATACGACTGCTGTGACCTGAGAAGCACAGCCAGCAGCTACAGGCCTGCCCCTGGCCTATGAGGCACAGAGGCTGCTGTGACGTCACAAGCACAGCCAGCAGCTGTGGGTCTGCCACTGGCCTATGAGGCACGGAGGCTGCTGTGACCTAACAAGCACAGCCAGCAGCCATTGGCCTCCCACTGGCCTATGAGGCAATGAGGCTGCTGTGACCTCACAAGCACAGCCAGCAGCCATTGGCCTCCCACTGGCCTATGAGGCACTGAGGCTGCTGTGACGTCACAAGCACAGCCAGCAGCTGTGGGTCTGCCACTGGCCTATCAGGCTGTAGGAGTGTTGTGACCTGACAAGCACAGCCAGCAGCCATTGGGACTGCCACCACCCTCAAGGGCAGGGAGGCTTCTCTGACCTCACAAGCACAGCCAGCAGCCAGGGGCCTGCCACTGACCTATCAGGCAATAGGACTGCTCTGACCTCACAAGCACAGCCAGCAGCTATGGGCCTGCCACTGCCCTATGAGGTACAGAGACAAATGTGACCTCAAAACGCGGCCAGCAGCCAGGGGCCTGCCACTGCCCTGTAAGACACTGAGGCTTCTCTGACCTGACAAGCACAGCCAGCAGCTGTGGGTCTGCCACTGGCCTATGAGGCACGGAGGCTGCTGTGACCTCACAAGCACAGCCAGCAGCCATTGGCCTCCCACTGGCCTATCAGGTCCTGACGCTGCTGTGACCTCACAAGCACAGCCAAGCAGACAGGGGCCTGCCACTGGCCTATCAGGCACTGAGGCTGCTGTGACCTCACAAGCACAGCCAGCAGTGAAGGGCCTGCCATGGCGCGTCAAGCACGGAGAAAGAAGGGAACACCCAAGCAGACCAGCAGCCATGGGCGTGGCAGTGCATGCCATGCATGCCATGCATGCAATGGCATGCAGGTCAAAGTGACATCATAAGACACAACCAGCAACCATGGGCCTGCCACTGCCCTTTTTGGCATGGAGACACAAGTATCCTCACAAGCCCAGTCAGGAGGCATGGCCCTGCCACTGCCCTATCAAGCACAGAGGCAGAAGCAACCTCACAAGCAGAGCAAGGACTGATGGGCCTGACTGGCCTACCAGGCCGTGAGGCAGAAGTGACATGACTATCTCATCCAGCAGTGGTGGACCTGACAATATCATTTCAGGCAGAGGGTAAAGTGATATCACAGAACACTGAAGGACCATAACAGAACAAAAGGCACTTGGAGGCATGAGCACTGGGAAAAAAGGGCACTAGGAGGCGATGCACTGCAAAAATATGCACATGGAGGACACTATACTGGGAAAAAGGGCACTTTGGGAGCCTGCATCACAAAAATAGGCACTTGGAGGCCGCTAGGCCGGAGAAAAAGGCACTTAGATGCCCCTTCACTGCAAAAAAAAGGCACTCAGACAGCAGTGCACCTCAAACAAAGGCACTCGGTGGCCCCTGAACCACAAGGAAAGGCACTCGGTGGCTCCTACAGCACAAAAAAAGGCACTCGGGGGCTGCTGCAATGTGAAAAAAGGCACTCAGAGGCCCCTGAACCACAAGAAAAGGCACTTGGTGGACCCTACAGCACAATAAAAGGCACTTGGGGGCTGCTACAATGTGAAACAGTGCACCGGAGGGCCCAGCACCACCAAAAAAGGCACTCGGAGGCTCCTGCACTGGAAATAAAGGCACTTGGAGGCCCCTGCACCACAAAAAAAGTCACTCGGAAGCCCCTACATTGCAAAAAAAGGCACTTGGAGGCTACTACACTGCAAAAAAATGCACCCTGAGGCCCCTGCACCACAAAAAAAGGCACTTGGAGGCCCCTGCACCACAAAAAAAAGGCACATGGAGGCCCCTACACCACAAAAAAAGGCACTCGGCTGCCCCTACAGTGGAAAAAAAGGCACTCGGAGGCCCCTACACCACAAAAAAAGGCACTTCGGGGCTGCTACACTGGAAAAAAGGCACTCGGAGGCCCCTTCACCAGAAACAAAGGCACTTGGAGGGCCCTGCACCACAAAAGAAGGCACTCGGAGGCCCCTACACCACAAGAAAAGGCACTCGGAGGCCGCTGCATCACAAAAAAAGGCACTTGGAGGCTAATACACTGCAAAAAAGGCACTCGGAGGACCATGCACGGCAAAAAAAGGCACTCGGTGGCCCCGACACCACAAAAAAAGGTACTCGGGGGCTGCTACAATGCGAAAACAGGCACTCCGATGCCCCTACACCAGAAAGAAAGGCACTCAGAGGGCCCTGCAGCAGAAAAAAAGGCACTCGGCTGCCCTTACACTGGAAAAACAGGCACTCGGAGGCCTCTACACCCCAGAAAAAGGCACTCAGTGGCCCCTACACTGCAAAAAAAGGCACTCGGGGGCTACTACAATGTGAAACAAGGCACTCGGAGGGCCCTGCACCACCAAAAGAAGCACTCAGAGGCTCCTGCACTGGAAAAAGAGGCACTTGCAGGCCTGTACACCGGAAAAAAAGGCACTTGGAGGCCGCTACACCACAGAGAAAGGCACTCGGAGGCACCGGCAACGGAAAAAAATGCACTCGGAGGCCCCTACACCACAAAAAAAGGCACTTGGAGGCCCCTACACTGGAAAAAAAGGCACTCGGAGGCCCCTACACCACAAAAAAAGGCACTTGGGGGCTGCTACAATGCAAAAAAAGGCACTTGGAGGCCCCTGAACCACAAGAAAAGGCTCTCGGGGCCACTACACCGCAAAAAAAAAGGTACATGGAGGACCACACACCCAAAAATAACAGCACTCGGTGGCCCCTGAACCACAAGGAAAGGCACTCGGTGGCTCCTACAGCACAAAAAAAGGCACTCGGGGGCTGCTACAATGTGAAAAAAGGCACTCAGAGGCCCCTGAACCACAAGAAAAGGCACTTGGTGGCCTCTGAACCACAAGAAAAGGCACTTGGTGGACCCTACAGTACAATAAAAGGCACTCGGGGGCTGCTACAACGTGAAACAAGGCACTCAGAGGGCCCAGCACCACCACAAAAAGCACTCGGAAGCTCCTGCACCACAAAAGAAGGCACTCAGAGGCCCCTACACCACCAAGAAAGGCACTCGGTGGCCCCCACATTGCAAAAAAAGGCACTTGGAGGCTACTACACTGCAAAAAAATGCACCCTGAGGCCCATGCTCAGCAAAAAAAGGCACTCAGTAGCCCCTGCGTTGCAAAAAAAGGCACTCAGAGGCCTCCACACCGCAAAAAAAGGCACTCGGAGGCCTCCACACCGCAAAAAAAGGCACTTGGAGGCCGCTACACTGCAAAAAAAAAATGCACCCAGAGGCCTCGACACCACAAAAGAAAGGCACTCGGAGGACCACACCACAAAAAAAGGCACTCGGCTGCCCCTACACTGGAAAAAAAGGCACTCGGCTGCCCCTACACCACAAGAAAAGGCACTCAGTGGCCCCTACAGCACAAAAAAAGGCACTTGGTGGATGCTAAAATGCAAAAAAAGGCACTCGGAGGCTGCTACAACGCGGAAAAAGGCACGCAGAGGGCCCTGCACCACAAAAAAAAGCACTCGGAGGCTCCTGCACTGGGAAAAGAGGCACTCGCAGGCCTGTACACCGGATATAAAGGCACTTGGAGGCCCCTGCACCACATAAGAAGGCACTCGGAGGCCCCTACACTGCAAAAAAAAGGCACTCGGAGGCCCCTACACCACAAAAACAGGCACTCGGCTGCCCCTACACTGGAAAAAAAGGCACTCGGAGGCCCCTACACCACAAAAAAAGGCACTTCGAGGCTGCTACAATGCAAAAAATGGCACTTGGAGGCCCCTGCACCAGAAACAAAGGCACTTGGAGGGCCCTGCACCACAAAAGAAGGCACTCGGAGGCCCCTGACCCACAAGAAAAGGCACTCGGTGGCCCCTACAGCACAATAAAAGGCACTCGGGGGCTGCTACAATGTGAAACAAGGCACTCGGAGGGCCCAGCACCACCAAAAAAGGCACTCGGAGGCCCCTGCACTGGGAAAAGAGCCACTTGCAGGCCTGTACACTGGAAATAAAGGCACTTGGAGGCCCCAGCACCACAAAAAAAGGCACTCAGAAGCCCCCACATTGCAAAAAAAGGCACTCGGTGGCCCCTGCACCGCAAAAAAAGGCACTCGGTGGCCCCTGCACCGCAAAAAAAGGCACTTGGAGGCCTCTACAACACCTTCCACTGCCCTATCAGACACAGAGGCTCATGTGACCTCACAAGGAAAGGAAGCCGCCAGGGACCTGCCACTGGCCTGTCAGGCACTGGTACTTCTGTGAGCTCACAAGCAGAGTCAGCAGCCATGGGCATCCCACTGCCTGATGAGGCACTGAGACAAAGGTGACCTCAAAATGCAGCCAGCACGCAGAGGCCTGCCACTGGCCTATCAGGCAATAGGACTGCCATGACCTCAAAAGGACAGCCAGCAGCCAATGGCCTCGCACTGGCCTATCAGGCAATAGGACTGCTGTGACCTCACAAGCACAGCCAGCAGCAAGGGGCCTGCCACTGGCCTGTGAAGCACTGAGGCTGCTGTGACCTCACGAACCCAGGCAGCAGCTATGGGCCTCCCACAGGCCTATGAGGCACGGAGGCTGCTGTGACCTCACAAGCACACCAAGCAGCCATTGGCCTCCCACGGGCCTATCAGGCACTGAGGCTGCTGTGACCTCACAAGCACAGCCAGCAGCCAAGGGCCTGCCACAGGCCTATCAGGCAATACGACTGCTGTGACCTCACAAGCACAGGCAGCAGCTATGGGCCTGCCACTGGCCTATAGGAAAAGGAGGCTGCTGTGACTTCACAAGCACAGGCAGCAGCTATGGGCCTGCCACTGCCCTATGAGGCCCCGAGACAAACGTGATCTCACAACGCAGCCAGCAGGCATGGGCCTGCCACTGGCCTATAGGGAACCAAGGCTTCTGTGACCTCGCAAGCACAGCCAGCAGCCATTGGTCTCCCACGGGCCTATCAGGTAATAAGGCTGCTGTGACCTCACAAGCACAGCCAGTAGACAAGGGCCTACCACTGGCCTATGAGGCAATTGGACTGCTGTGACCTCACAGGCACAGCCAGCAGCTATGGATCTGCCACTGGCCTATAGGAAACCCAGGCTGATGTAACCTGACAAACACAGCCAGCAGCCATTCGCCTACCACTGCCCGATGAGGCGCTGACGCTGCTGTCAACTGAGAAGCACAGTAACAGTCGATGCCTGCCACTGCACTAAAGGGCATAGAGGCTGCTGTGACCTCAGAAGCCCAGCGAGCAGCTATGGGCCTGCCACTGCCCTATAGGGCACTGAGGCTTCTCTGACCTCAGAAGCCCACCCAGCAGTGGAACTGGCCTCGAACTGGCCTATCAGGCACGGAGGCTGCTGTGACCTCACAAATACAACCAGCAGCCATGGGCATCCCACTGGCCAATGAGGCACTAAGACAAAGGTGACCTCAAAATGCAACCAGCAGCCATGGGCCTCCCACTGGCCTATCAGGCAACAGGACTGCTGTGACCTCACCAGCACAGCCAGCAGCCAGGGCATCGCACTGGCCTATGAGGCACTGAGGCTGCTGTCACCTCACAAAAACAGCCAGCACCCAGAGGCCTGCCACTTGCCTATCAGTAACTCAGACTGCTGTGAACTCAAAAGGACAGCCAGCAGCCAGGGGCCTGCCACTGACCTATCAGGCAATAGGACTGCTGTGAACTCACAAGCACAGCCAGCAGCCAGGGCCCTGCCACTGCCCTACAAGATACTGAAGCTGATTTCACCGAACAAGTAAAGCCAGCAGCTGTGGGTATGCCACTGGCCTATGAGGCACGGAGGCTGCTGTGACCTAACAAGCACAGAAAGCAGCCAGTGGCCTGCCCTTGGCCTAGGAGGCACTGAGGCTGCTCTGACCTCACAAGCACAGCCAGCAGCCATGAGCCTGCCACTAGCCTAGGAGGCACTGAGACTGCTGTGACCGCACAAGCACAGCCAGCAGTGAAGGGCCTGCCACTGCCCTATGAGGCCCCGAGACAAACGTGATCTCACAACGCAGCCAGCAGGCATGGGCCTGCCACTGGCCTATAGGGAACCAAGGCTTCTGTGACCTCGCAAGCACAGCCAGCAGCCATTGGTCTCCCACGGGCCTATCAGGTAATAAGGCTGCTGTGACCTCACAAGCACAGCCAGTAGACAAGGGCCTACCACTGGCCTATGAGGCAATTGGACTGCTGTGACCTCACAGGCACAGCCAGCAGCTATGGATCTGCCACTGGCCTATAGGAAACCCAGGCTGATGTAACCTGACAAACACAGCCAGCAGCCATTCGCCTACCACTGCCCGATGAGGCGCTGACGCTGCTGTCAACTGAGAAGCACAGTAACAGTCGATGCCTGCCACTGCACTAAAGGGCATAGAGGCTGCTGTGACCTCAGAAGCCCAGCGAGCAGCTATGGGCCTGCCACTGCCCTATAGGGCACTGAGGCTTCTCTGACCTCAGAAGCCCACCCAGCAGTGGAACTGGCCTCGAACTGGCCTATCAGGCACGGAGGCTGCTGTGACCTCACAAATACAACCAGCAGCCATGGGCATCCCACTGGCCAATGAGGCACTAAGACAAAGGTGACCTCAAAATGCAACCAGCAGCCATGGGCCTCCCACTGGCCTATCAGGCAACAGGACTGCTGTGACCTCACCAGCACAGCCAGCAGCCAGGGCATCGCACTGGCCTATGAGGCACTGAGGCTGCTGTCACCTCACAAAAACAGCCAGCACCCAGAGGCCTGCCACTTGCCTATCAGTAACTCAGACTGCTGTGAACTCAAAAGGACAGCCAGCAGCCAGGGGCCTGCCACTGACCTATCAGGCAATAGGACTGCTGTGACCTCACAAGCACAGCCAGCAGCCAGGGGCCTGCCACTGCCCTATGAGGTACAGAGACAAATGTGACCTCAAAATGCGGCCAGCAGCCAGGGCCCTGCCACTGCCCTACAAGATACTGAAGCTGATTTCACCGAACAAGTAAAGCCAGCAGCTGTGGGTATGCCACTGGCCTATGAGGCACGGAGGCTGCTGTGACCTAACAAGCACAGAAAGCAGCCAGTGGCCTGCCCTTGGCCTAGGAGGCACTGAGGCTGCTCTGACCTCACAAGCACAGCCAGCAGCCATGAGCCTGCCACTAGCCTAGGAGGCACTGAGACTGCTGTGACCGCACAAGCACAGCCAGCAGTGAAGGGCCTGCCACTGGCCTGTGAAGCACTGAGGCTGCTGTGACCTCACAAGCACAGCGAGGAGCCAGAGGCCTGCCACTGCCCTATAAGGTACAGAGACAAATGTGACCTCAAAAGGCAGCCAGCAGACAGGGGCCTTCCACGGGCCTATCAGGCACTGAGGCTGCTGTGACCTGACAAGCACAGCCAGCAGCTATGGGCCTGCCATTGTCCTACAGGGAATGGAGGCTGATGTGACCTCAGATGCACAGCCAGCAGCCAAGGGCCTGCCACTGTACGATCAAGCACTGCGGCTGCTGTGACCTCACCAGCACACCAAGCAGCCTTTGGCCTCCCTCTGGCCTACAGGAAAAGGAGGCTGCTGTGACCTCACAAGCACAGCGAGGAGCCACGGGCCTCCCACTGCCCTGTAAGGTACAGAGACAAATGTGACCTCAAAAGGCAGCCAGCAGACAGGGGCCTGCCACAGGCCTATCAGGAAATACGACTGCTGTGACCTGAGAAGCACAGCCAGCAGCTACAGGCCTGCCCCTGGCCTATGAGGCACAGAGGCTGCTGTGACGTCACAAGCACAGCCAGCAGCTGTGGGTCTGCCACTGGCCTATCAGGCACGGAGGCTGCTGTGACCTAACAAGCACAGCCAGTAGCCATTGGCCTCCCACAGGCCTATGAGGCAATGAGGCTGCTGTGACCTAACAAGCAAAGCCAGCAGCCATTGGCCTCCCACTGGCCTATGAGGCACTGAGGCTGCTGTGACCTCACAAGCACAGCCAGCAGCCATTGGCCTCCCACTGGCCTATGAGGCACTGAGGCTGCTGTGACCTCACAAGCACAGCCAAGCAGACAGGGGCCTGCCACTGGCCTATCAGGCTGTAGGAGTGTTGTGACCTCACAAGCACAGCCAGCAGTGAAGGGCCTGGCATGGCGCATCAAGCACGGAGAAAGAAGGGAACACCCAAGCAGACCAGCAGCCATGGGCGTGGCAGTGCATGCCATGCATGCCATGCATGCAATGGCATGCAGGTCAAAGTGACATCATAAGACACAACCAGCAACCATGGGCCTGCCACTGCCCTTTTTGGCATGGAGACACAAGTATCCTCACAAGCCCAGTCAGGAGGCATGGCCCTGCCACTGCCCTATCAAGCACAGAGGCAGAAGCAACCTCACAAGCAGAGCAAGGACTGATGGGCCTGACTGGCCTACCAGGCCGTGAGGCAGAAGTGACATGACTATCTCATCCAGCAGTGGTGGACCTGACAATATCATTTCAGGCAGAGGGTAAAGTGATATCACAGAACACTGAAGGACCATAACAGAAAAAAAGGCACTTGGAGGCACGAGCACTGGGAAAAAAGGGCACTAGGAGGCGATGCACTGCAAAAATATGCACATGGAGGACACTATACTGGAAAAAAGGGCACTTTGGGAGCCTGCATCACAAAAATAGGCACTTGGAGGCCGCTAGGCTGGAGAAAAAGGCACTTAGATGCCCCTTCACTGCAAAAAAAAGGCACTCAGACAGCAGTGCACCTCAAACAAAGGCACTCGGAGGCCCCTGAACCACAAGGAAAGGCACTCGGTGGCTCCTACAGCACAAAAAAAGGCACTCGGGGGCTGCTGCAATGTGAAAAAAGGCACTCAGAGGCCCCTGAACCACAAGAAAAGGCACTCGGTGGCCTCTGAACCACAAGAAAAGGCACTTGGTGGACCCTACAGCACAATAAAAGGCACTTGGGGGCTGCTACAATGTGAAACAGTGCACCGGAGGGCCCAGCACCACCAAAAAAGGCACTCGGAGGCTCCTGCACTGGAAATAAAGGCACTTGGAGGCCCCTGCACCACAAAAAAAGTCACTCGGAAGCCCCTACATTGCAAAAAAAGGCACTTGGAGGCTACTACACTGCAAAAAAATGCACCCTGAGGCCCCTGCACCACAAAAAAAGGCACTTGGAGGCCCCTGCACCACAAAAAAAAGGCACATGGAGGCCCCTACACCACAAAAAAAGGCACTCGGCTGCCCCTACAGTGGAAAAAAAGGCACTCGGAGGCCCCTACACCACAAAAAAAGGCACTTCGGGGCTGCTACACTGGAAAAAAGGCACTCGGAGGCCCCTGCACCAGAAACAAAGGCACTTGGAGGGCCCTGCACCACAAAAGAAGGCACTCGGAGGCCCCTACACCACAAGAAAAGGCACTCGGAGGCCGCTGCATCACAAAAAAAGGCACTTGGAGGCTAATACACTGCAAAAAAGGCACTCGGAGGACCATGCACGGCAAAAAAAGGCACTCGGTGGCCCCGACACCACAAAAAAAGGTACTCGGGGGCTGCTACAATGCGAAAACAGGCACTCCGATGCCCCTACACCAGAAAGAAAGGCACTCAGAGGGCCCTGCAGCAGAAAAAAAGGCACTCGGCTGCCCTTACACTGGAAAAACAGGCACTCGGAGGCCTCTACACCCCAGAAAAAGGCACTCAGTGGCCCCTACACTGCAAAAAAAGGCACTCGGGGGCTACTACAATGTGAAACAAGGCACTCGGAGGGCCCTGCACCACCAAAAGAAGCACTCAGAGGCTCCTGCACTGGAAAAAGAGGCACTTGCAGGCCTGTACACCGGAAAAAAAGGCACTTGGAGGCCGCTACACCACAGAGAAAGGCACTCGGAGGCACCGGCAACGGAAAAAAATGCACTCGGAGGCCCCTACACCACAAAAAAAGGCACTTGGAGGCCCCTACACTGGAAAAAAAGGCACTCGGAGGCCCCTACACCACAAAAAAAAGGCACTTGGGGGCTGCTACAATGCAAAAAAAGGCACTTGGAGGCCCCTGAACCACAAGAAAAGGCTCTCGGGGCCACTACACCGCAAAAAAAAGGTACATGGAGGACCACACACCCAAAAATAACAGCACTCGGTGGCCCCTGAACCACAAGGAAAGGCACTCGGTGGCCTCTGAACCACAAGAAAAGGCACTTGGTGGACCGTACAGTACAATAAAAGGCACTCGGGGGCTGCTACAACGTGAAACAAGGCACTCAGAGGGCCCAGCACCACCACAAAAAGCACTCGGAGGCTCCTGCACCACAAAAGAAGGCACTCAGAGGCCCCTACACCACCAAGAAAGGCACTCGGTGGCCCCCACATTGCAAAAAAAGGCACTTGGAGGCTACTACACTGCAAAAAAATGCACCCTGAGGCCCATGCTCAGCAAAAAAAGGCACTCAGTAGCCCCTGCATTGCAAAAAAAGGCACTCAGAGGCCTCCACACCGCAAAAAAAGGCACTCGGAGGCCTCCACACCGCAAAAAAAGGCACTCGGAGGCCGCTACACTGCAA
Organism: Dromaius novaehollandiae; assembly: GCF_036370855.1. NCBI lineage: Eukaryota > Metazoa > Chordata > Aves > Casuariiformes > Dromaiidae > Dromaius > Dromaius novaehollandiae. The sequence goes on from NC_088104.1 coordinate 48,999,755, forward strand.
AAAAAAAATGCACCCAGAGGCCTCGACACCACAAAAGAAAGGCACTCGGAGGACCACACCACAAAAAAAGGCACTCGGCTGCCCCTACACTGGAAAAAAAGGCACTCGGCTGCCCCTGCACCACAAGAAAAGGCACTCAGTGGCCCCTACAGCACAAAAAAAGGCACTTGGTGGATGCTAAAATGCAAAAAAAGGCACTCGGAGGCTGCTACAACGCGGAAAAAGGCACTCAGAGGGCCCTGCACCACAAAAAAAAGCACTCGGAGGCTCCTGCACTGGGAAAAGAGGCACTAGCAGGCCTGTACACCGGATATAAAGGCACTTGGAGGCCCCTGCACCACATAAGAAGGCACTCGGAGGCCCCTACACTGCAAAAAAAAAGGCACTCGGAGGCCCCTACACCACAAAAAAAGGCACTCGGCTGCCCCTACACTGGAAAAAAAGGCACTCGGAGGCCCCTACACCACAAAAAAAGGCACTTGGAGGCTGCTACAATGCAAAAAATGGCACTTGGAGGCCCCTGCACCAGAAACAAAGGCACTTGGAGGGCCCTGCACCACAAAAGAAGGCACTCGGAGGCCCCGACCCACAAGAAAAGGCACTCGGTGGCCCCTACAGCACAAAAAAAGGCACTCGGGGGCTGCTACAATGTGAAACAAGGCACTCGGAGGGCCCAGCACCACCAAAAAAGGCACTCGGAGGCCCCTGCACTGGGAAAAGAGCCACTTGCAGGCCTGTACACTGGAAATAAAGGCACTTGGAGGCCCCAGCACCACAAAAAAAGGCACTCGGAAGCCCCCACATTGCAAAAAAAGGCACTCGGTGGCCCCTGCACCGCAAAAAAAGGCACTCGGTGGCCCCTGCACCGCAAAAAAAGGCACTTGGAGGCCTCTACAACACCTTCCACTGCCCTATCAGACACAGAGGCTCATGTGACCTCACAAGGAAAGGAAGCCGCCAGGGGCCTGCCAGTGGCCTGTCAGGCACTGGTACTTCTGTGAGCTCACAAGCAGAGTCAGCAGCCATGGGCATCCCACTGCCTGATGAGGCACTGAGACAAAGGTGACCTCAAAATGCAGCCAGCACGCAGAGGCCTGCCACTGGCCTATCAGGCAATAGGACTGCCATGACCTCAAAAGGACAGCCAGCAGCCAATGGCCTCGCACTGGCCTATCAGGCAATAGGACTGCTGTGACCTCACAAGCACAGCCAGCAGCTATGGGCCTCCCACTGGCTATCAGGCACTCAGACTGCTGTGACCTCACAAGCACAGCAAACAGCCAGGGGCCTGCCACTGCCCTATAGGGCACAGAGGCTGCTGTGACCTCACAAGCACAGCCAGCAGTGAAGGGCCTGCCACTGGCCTATAGGGAACGGAGGCTGATGTTACCTCACAAACACAGCCAGCAGCCATTGGCCTTCCACTGCCCAATGAGGCGCTGACACTGCTCTGACCTCACAAGCACAGCACACTGTCACGGGCCTGCCAATGCCATAAACGGCACGGAGGCTGCTGTGACCTCACAAGCACAGCCAGCAGCCAGGGGCCTGACACTGGCCTGTGAAGCACTGAGGCTGCTGTGACCTCACAAGCACAGCCAGCAGCCAGGGGCCTGCCACTGCCCGATAAGACACTGAGGCTGCTGTGACGTAACAAGCAAAGCCAGCAGCTGTGGGTCTGCCACTGGCCTACCAGGCTGTAGGAGTGTTGTGACCTGACAAGCACAGCCAGCAGCTATGGGCCTGCCACTGCCCTCAAGGGCAGGGAGGCTTCTGTAACCTCACAAGCACAGCCAGCAGCCAGGGGCCTGCCACTGGCCTGTGAAGCACTTAGGCTGCTATGACCTCACGAGCCCAGGCAGCAGCTATGGGCCTACCACTGCCCTGTAGGGCAGGGAGGCTGCTGTGACCTGACAAGCACAGCGAGGAGCCAGAGGCCTGCCATTGCCCTATAAGGTACAGAGACAAATGTGACCTCAAAAGGCAGCCAGCAGACGGGGCCTTCCACGGGCCTATCAGGAAATAGGACTGCTGTGACCTTACAAGCACAGCCAGCAGCTATGGGCCTGCCACTGCCCTATAGGGCACTGAGGCTTCTCTGACCTCAGAAGCCCACCCAGCAGTCATTGGCCTCAAGCTGGCCTATCAGGCACTGAGGCTTCTGTAACCTCACAAGCAGAGCCAGCAGCAAGGGGCCTGCCACTGGCCTGTGAAGCACTGAGGCTGCTGTGACCTCACGAGCCCAGGCAGCAGCTACGGGCCTCCCACAGGCCTATGAGGCACGGAGGCTGCTGTGACCTCACAAGCACACCAAGCAGCCATTGGCCTCCCACGGGCCTATCAGGCACTGAGGCTGCTGTGACCTCACAAGCACAGCCAGCAGCTATGGGCCTGCCACAGGCCTATCAGGCAATACGACTGCTGTGACCTCACAAGCACAGGCAGCAGCTATGGGCCTGCCACTGGCCTATAGGAAAAGGAGGCTGCTGTGACTTCACAAGCACAGGCAGCAGCTATGGGCCTGCCACTGCCCTATGAGGCCCCGAGACAAACGTGATCTCACAACGCAGCCAGCAGGCATGGGCCTGCCACTGGCCTATAGGGAACCAAGGCTTCTGTGACCTCGCAAGCACAGCCAGCAGCCATTGGTCTCCCACGGGCCTATCAGGTAATAAGGCTGCTGTGACCTCACAAGCACAGCCAGTAGACAAGGGCCTACCACTGGCCTATGAGGCAATTGGACTGCTGTGACCTCACAGGCACAGCCAGCAGCTATGGATCTGCCACTGGCCTATAGGAAACCCAGGCTGATGTAACCTGACAAACACAGCCAGCAGCCATTCGCCTACCACTGCCCGATGAGGCGCTGACGCTGCTGTCAACTGAGAAGCACAGTAACAGTCGATGCCTGCCACTGCACTAAAGGGCATAGAGGCTGCTGTGACCTCAGAAGCCCAGCGAGCAGCTATGGGCCTGCCACTGCCCTATAGGGCACTGAGGCTTCTCTGACCTCAGAAGCCCACCCAGCAGTGGAACTGGCCTCGAACTGGCCTATCAGGCACGGAGGCTGCTGTGACCTCACAAGTACAACCAGCAGCCATGGGCATCCCACTGGCCAATGAGGCACTAAGACAAAGGTGACCTCAAAATGCAGCCAGCAGCCATGGGCCTCCCACTGGCCTATCAGGCAACAGGACTGCTGTGACCTCACCAGCACAGCCAGCAGCCAGGGCATCGCACTGGCCTATGAGGCACTGAGGCTGCTGTCACCTCACAAAAACAGCCAGCACCCAGAGGCCTGCCACTTGCCTATCAGTAACTCAGACTGCTGTGAACTCAAAAGGACAGCCAGCAGCCAGGGGCCTGCCACTGCCCTATGAGGTACAGAGACAAATGTGACCTCAAAATGCGGCCAGCAGCCAGGGCCCTGCCACTGCCCTACAAGATACTGAAGCTGATTTCACCGAACAAGTAAAGCCAGCAGCTGTGGGTATGCCACTGGCCTATGAGGCACGGAGGCTGCTGTGACCTAACAAGCACAGAAAGCAGCCAGTGGCCTGCCCTTGGCCTAGGAGGCACTGAGGCTGCTCTGACCTCACAAGCACAGCCAGCAGCCATGAGCCTGCCACTAGCCTAGGAGGCACTGAGACTGCTGTGACCGCACAAGCACAGCCAGCAGTGAAGGGCCTGCCACTGGCCTGTGAAGCACTGAGGCTGCTGTGACCTCACAAGCACAGCGAGGAGCCAGAGGCCTGCCACTGCCCTATAAGGTACAGAGACAAATGTGACCTCAAAAGGCAGCCAGTAGACAGGGGCCTTCCACGGGCCTATCAGGCACTGAGGCTGCTGTGACCTGACAAGCACAGCCAGCAGCTATGGGCCTGCCATTGTCCTACAGGGAATGGAGGCTGATGTGACCTCAGATGCACAGCCAGCAGCTATGGGCCTGCCACTGTACGATCAAGCACTGAGGCTGCTGTGACCTCACCAGCGCACCAAGCAGCCTTTGGCCTCCCTCTGGCCTACAGGAAAAGGAGGCTGCTGTGACCTCACAAGCACAGCGAGGTGCCACGGGCCTCCCACTGCCCTATAAGGTACAGAGACAAATGTGACCTCAAAAGGCAGCCAGCAGACAGGGGCCTGCCACAGGCCTATCAGGAAATACGACTGCTGTGACCTGAGAAGCACAGCCAGCAGCTACAGGCCTGCCCCTGGCCTATGAGGCACAGAGGCTGCTGTGACGTCACAAGCACAGCCAGCAGCTGTGGGTCTGCCACTGGCCTATGAGGCACGGAGGCTGCTGTGACCTAACAAGCACAGCCAGCAGCCATTGGCCTCCCACTGGCCTATGAGGCAATGAGGCTGCTGTGACCTCACAAGCAAAGCCAGCAGCCATTGGCCTCCCACTGGCCTATGAGGCACTGAGGCTGCTGTGACGTCACAAGCAAAGCCAGCAGCTGTGGGTCTGCCACTGGCCTATCAGGCTGTAGGAGTGTTGTGACCTGACAAGCACAGCCAGCAGCCATTGGGACTGCCACCACCCTCAAGGGCAGGGAGGCTTCTCTGACCTCACAAGCACAGCCAGCAGCCAGGGGCCTGCCACTGACCTATCAGGCAATAGGACTGCTCTGACCTCACAAGCACAGCCAGCAGCTATGGGCCTGCCACTGCCCTATGAGGTACAGAGACAAATGTGACCTCAAAACGCGGCCAGCAGCCAGGGGCCTGCCACTGCCCTGTAAGACACTGAGGCTTCTCTGACCTGACAAGCACAGCCAGCAGCTGTGGGTCTGCCACTGGCCTATGAGGCACGGAGGCTGCTGTGACCTCACAAGCACAGCCAGCAGCCATTGGCCTCCCACTGGCCTATCAGGTCCTGACGCTGCTGTGACCTCACAAGCACAGCCAAGCAGACAGGGGCCTGCCACTGGCCTATCAGGCACTGAGGCTGCTGTGACCTCACAAGCACAGCCAGCAGTGAAGGGCCTGCCATGGCGCGTCAAGCACGGAGAAAGAAGGGAACACCCAAGCAGACCAGCAGCCATGGGCGTGGCAGTGCATGCCATGCATGCCATGCATGCAATGGCATGCAGGTCAAAGTGACATCATAAGACACAACCAGCAACCATGGGCCTGCCACTGCCCTTTTTGGCATGGAGACACAAGTATCCTCACAAGCCCAGTCAGGAGGCATGGCCCTGCCACTGCCCTATCAAGCACAGAGGCAGAAGCAACCTCACAAGCAGAGCAAGGACTGATGGGCCTGACTGGCCTACCAGGCCGTGAGGCAGAAGTGACATGACTATCTCATCCAGCAGTGGTGGACCTGACAATATCATTTCAGGCAGAGGGTAAAGTGATATCACAGAACACTGAAGGACCATAACAGAAAAAAAGGCACTTGGAGGCACGAGCACTGGGAAAAAAGGGCACTAGGAGGCGATGCACTGCAAAAATATGCACATGGAGGACACTATACTGGAAAAAAGGGCACTTTGGGAGCCTGCATCACAAAAATAGGCACTTGGAGGCCGCTAGGCCGGAGAAAAAGGCACTTAGATGCCCCTTCACTGCAAAAAAAAGGCACTCAGACAGCAGTGCACCTCAAACAAAGGCACTCGGTGGCCCCTGAACCACAAGGAAAGGCACTCGGTGGCTCCTACAGCACAAAAAAAGGCACTCGGGGGCTGCTGCAATGTGAAAAAAGGCACTCAGAGGCCCCTGAACCACAAGAAAAGGCACTCGGTGGCCTCTGAACCACAAGAAAAGGCACTTGGTGGACCCTACAGCACAATAAAAGGCACTTGGGGGCTGCTACAATGTGAAACAGTGCACCGGAGGGCCCAGCACCACCAAAAAAGGCACTCGGAGGCTCCTGCACTGGAAATAAAGGCACTTGGAGGCCCCTGCACCACAAAAAAAGTCACTCGGAAGCCCCTACATTGCAAAAAAAGGCACTTGGAGGCTACTACACTGCAAAAAAATGCACCCTGAGGCCCCTGCACCACAAAAAAAGGCACTTGGAGGCCCCTGCACCACAAAAAAAAGGCACATGGAGGCCCCTACACCACAAAAAAAGGCACTCGGCTGCCCCTACAGTGGAAAAAAAGGCACTCGGAGGCCCCTACACCACAAAAAAAGGCACTTCGGGGCTGCTACACTGGAAAAAAGGCACTCGGAGGCCCCTTCACCAGAAACAAAGGCACTTGGAGGGCCCTGCACCACAAAAGAAGGCACTCGGAGGCCCCTACACCACAAGAAAAGGCACTCGGAGGCCGCTGCATCACAAAAAAAGGCACTTGGAGGCTAATACACTGCAAAAAAGGCACTCGGAGGACCATGCACGGCAAAAAAAGGCACTCGGTGGCCCCGACACCACAAAAAAAGGTACTCGGGGGCTGCTACAATGCGAAAACAGGCACTCCGATGCCCCTACACCAGAAAGAAAGGCACTCAGAGGGCCCTGCAGCAGAAAAAAAGGCACTCGGCTGCCCTTACACTGGAAAAACAGGCACTCGGAGGCCTCTACACCCCAGAAAAAGGCACTCAGTGGCCCCTACACTGCAAAAAAAGGCACTCGGGGGCTACTACAATGTGAAACAAGGCACTCGGAGGGCCCTGCACCACCAAAAGAAGCACTCAGAGGCTCCTGCACTGGAAAAAGAGGCACTTGCAGGCCTGTACACCGGAAAAAAAGGCACTTGGAGGCCGCTACACCACAGAGAAAGGCACTCGGAGGCACCGGCAACGGAAAAAAATGCACTCGGAGGCCCCTACACCACAAAAAAAGGCACTTGGAGGCCCCTACACTGGAAAAAAAGGCACTCGGAGGCCCCTACACCACAAAAAAAAGGCACTTGGGGGCTGCTACAATGCAAAAAAAGGCACTTGGAGGCCCCTGAACCACAAGAAAAGGCTCTCGGGGCCACTACACCGCAAAAAAAAGGTACATGGAGGACCACACACCCAAAAATAACAGCACTCGGTGGCCCCTGAACCACAAGGAAAGGCACTCGGTGGCCTCTGAACCACAAGAAAAGGCACTTGGTGGACCGTACAGTACAATAAAAGGCACTCGGGGGCTGCTACAACGTGAAACAAGGCACTCAGAGGGCCCAGCACCACCACAAAAAGCACTCGGAGGCTCCTGCACCACAAAAGAAGGCACTCAGAGGCCCCTACACCACCAAGAAAGGCACTCGGTGGCCCCCACATTGCAAAAAAAGGCACTTGGAGGCTACTACACTGCAAAAAAATGCACCCTGAGGCCCATGCTCAGCAAAAAAAGGCACTCAGTAGCCCCTGCATTGCAAAAAAAGGCACTCAGAGGCCTCCACACCGCAAAAAAAGGCACTCGGAGGCCTCCACACCGCAAAAAAAGGCACTTGGAGGCCGCTACACTGCAAAAAAAAAATGCACCCAGAGGCCTCGACACCACAAAAGAAAGGCACTCGGAGGACCACACCACAAAAAAAGGCACTCGGCTGCCCCTACACTGGAAAAAAAGGCACTCGGCTGCCCCTGCACCACAAGAAAAGGCACTCAGTGGCCCCTACAGCACAAAAAAAGGCACTTGGTGGATGCTAAAATGCAAAAAAAGGCACTCGGAGGCTGCTACAACGCGGAAAAAGGCACTCAGAGGGCCCTGCACCACAAAAAAAAGCACTCGGAGGCTCCTGCACTGGGAAAAGAGGCACTAGCAGGCCTGTACACCGGATATAAAGGCACTTGGAGGCCCCTGCACCACATAAGAAGGCACTCGGAGGCCCCTACACTGCAAAAAAAAAGGCACTCGGAGGCCCCTACACCACAAAAAAAGGCACTCGGCTGCCCCTACACTGGAAAAAAAGGCACTCGGAGGCCCCTACACCACAAAAAAAGGCACTTGGAGGCTGCTACAATGCAAAAAATGGCACTTGGAGGCCCCTGCACCAGAAACAAAGGCACTTGGAGGGCCCTGCACCACAAAAGAAGGCACTCGGAGGCCCCGACCCACAAGAAAAGGCACTCGGTGGCCCCTACAGCACAAAAAAAGGCACTCGGGGGCTGCTACAATGTGAAACAAGGCACTCGGAGGGCCCAGCACCACCAAAAAAGGCACTCGGAGGCCCCTGCACTGGGAAAAGAGCCACTTGCAGGCCTGTACACTGGAAATAAAGGCACTTGGAGGCCCCAGCACCACAAAAAAAGGCACTCGGAAGCCCCCACATTGCAAAAAAAGGCACTCGGTGGCCCCTGCACCGCAAAAAAAGGCACTCGGTGGCCCCTGCACCGCAAAAAAAGGCACTTGGAGGCCTCTACAACACCTTCCACTGCCCTATCAGACACAGAGGCTCATGTGACCTCACAAGGAAAGGAAGCCGCCAGGGGCCTGCCAGTGGCCTGTCAGGCACTGGTACTTCTGTGAGCTCACAAGCAGAGTCAGCAGCCATGGGCATCCCACTGCCTGATGAGGCACTGAGACAAAGGTGACCTCAAAATGCAGCCAGCACGCAGAGGCCTGCCACTGGCCTATCAGGCAATAGGACTGCCATGACCTCAAAAGGACAGCCAGCAGCCAATGGCCTCGCACTGGCCTATCAGGCAATAGGACTGCTGTGACCTCACAAGCACAGCCAGCAGCTATGGGCCTCCCACTGGCTATCAGGCACTCAGACTGCTGTGACCTCACAAGCACAGCAAACAGCCAGGGGCCTGCCACTGCCCTATAGGGCACAGAGGCTGCTGTGACCTCACAAGCACAGCCAGCAGTGAAGGGCCTGCCACTGGCCTATAGGGAACGGAGGCTGATGTTACCTCACAAACACAGCCAGCAGCCATTGGCCTTCCACTGCCCAATGAGGCGCTGACACTGCTCTGACCTCACAAGCACAGCACACTGTCACGGGCCTGCCAATGCCATAAACGGCACGGAGGCTGCTGTGACCTCACAAGCACAGCCAGCAGCCAGGGGCCTGACACTGGCCTGTGAAGCACTGAGGCTGCTGTGACCTCACAAGCACAGCCAGCAGCCAGGGGCCTGCCACTGCCCGATAAGACACTGAGGCTGCTGTGACGTAACAAGCAAAGCCAGCAGCTGTGGGTCTGCCACTGGCCTACCAGGCTGTAGGAGTGTTGTGACCTGACAAGCACAGCCAGCAGCTATGGGCCTGCCACTGCCCTCAAGGGCAGGGAGGCTTCTGTAACCTCACAAGCACAGCCAGCAGCCAGGGGCCTGCCACTGGCCTGTGAAGCACTTAGGCTGCTATGACCTCACGAGCCCAGGCAGCAGCTATGGGCCTACCACTGCCCTGTAGGGCAGGGAGGCTGCTGTGACCTGACAAGCACAGCGAGGAGCCAGAGGCCTGCCATTGCCCTATAAGGTACAGAGACAAATGTGACCTCAAAAGGCAGCCAGCAGACGGGGCCTTCCACGGGCCTATCAGGAAATAGGACTGCTGTGACCTTACAAGCACAGCCAGCAGCTATGGGCCTGCCACTGCCCTATAGGGCACTGAGGCTTCTCTGACCTCAGAAGCCCACCCAGCAGTCATTGGCCTCAAGCTGGCCTATCAGGCACTGAGGCTTCTGTAACCTCACAAGCAGAGCCAGCAGCAAGGGGCCTGCCACTGGCCTGTGAAGCACTGAGGCTGCTGTGACCTCACGAGCCCAGGCAGCAGCTACGGGCCTCCCACAGGCCTATGAGGCACGGAGGCTGCTGTGACCTCACAAGCACACCAAGCAGCCATTGGCCTCCCACGGGCCTATCAGGCACTGAGGCTGCTGTGACCTCACAAGCACAGCCAGCAGCTATGGGCCTGCCACAGGCCTATCAGGCAATACGACTGCTGTGACCTCACAAGCACAGGCAGCAGCTATGGGCCTGCCACTGGCCTATAGGAAAAGGAGGCTGCTGTGACTTCACAAGCACAGGCAGCAGCTATGGGCCTGCCACTGCCCTATGAGGCCCCGAGACAAACGTGATCTCACAACGCAGCCAGCAGGCATGGGCCTGCCACTGGCCTATAGGGAACCAAGGCTTCTGTGACCTCGCAAGCACAGCCAGCAGCCATTGGTCTCCCACGGGCCTATCAGGTAATAAGGCTGCTGTGACCTCACAAGCACAGCCAGTAGACAAGGGCCTACCACTGGCCTATGAGGCAATTGGACTGCTGTGACCTCACAGGCACAGCCAGCAGCTATGGATCTGCCACTGGCCTATAGGAAACCCAGGCTGATGTAACCTGACAAACACAGCCAGCAGCCATTCGCCTACCACTGCCCGATGAGGCGCTGACGCTGCTGTCAACTGAGAAGCACAGTAACAGTCGATGCCTGCCACTGCACTAAAGGGCATAGAGGCTGCTGTGACCTCAGAAGCCCAGCGAGCAGCTATGGGCCTGCCACTGCCCTATAGGGCACTGAGGCTTCTCTGACCTCAGAAGCCCACCCAGCAGTGGAACTGGCCTCGAACTGGCCTATCAGGCACGGAGGCTGCTGTGACCTCACAAGTACAACCAGCAGCCATGGGCATCCCACTGGCCAATGAGGCACTAAGACAAAGGTGACCTCAAAATGCAGCCAGCAGCCATGGGCCTCCCACTGGCCTATCAGGCAACAGGACTGCTGTGACCTCACCAGCACAGCCAGCAGCCAGGGCATCGCACTGGCCTATGAGGCACTGAGGCTGCTGTCACCTCACAAAAACAGCC